>NC_141570.1:5514166-6210000 GCF_036417535.1 Chlamydotis macqueenii | reverse complement strand
AGCATTAGAATAATTGAAATTTGCTGCTGGAATAGTCCAATCTGTTTAAATAATTCTATGGGTGTCTTGTTGTGATAAAAGATTATCTGGAATTCTATTAAAGGCGCAGGAGCCCGATTTCTAAATCCTATTTGGATACTTTCAATAACTATCAATAATCTCATCTACTCAACAGCCTCCTGCCTCTCAGCTTTATCTGAAAGTTTACAGCATTTCAGGAGAAATTCATAATAAAAAAACCGGCGACGTAGGAAAGCAGTACCTGTCATTCATGTTCGGATTAAAAAAATATTAATATGAGGAAAAAAAGCCCATTGAAAGGTTTGCTGCTTAAGTGCCAGGCTAGATGCAAGGGATAGATTGGTTTTGTATTTCAAATCTCACCTGAAGGTTATTTTTATCTATCTAAACAAATTATCCCTGTCTGTTTGTGGAGTAATTACACCAATGAATATTATGAATAAGGTACGCTACAGCCAAATATTAATTAAAGGCTCCGCACACCTCTCTCCCCCTTCTGCTGGGCTCTCTTCAGGCCCACGAATTAATGCCAGGTCCTTTTTAATCCCTCACTTATTACAACTTTCTGTTAATTTTATACTGTTTAATATCATTCCGGGGGCTAATTTCTTTTGTTTATGCGCGGGGTATCCCTGGCAGTGCCAGCAGACACTTTCCTGGCCGGAGCACCAGCTCGCCCGGACGCCGGTGCCATCACTAATCGCTGCTAATTTTCTTCATTAACTTCATTTACTCTTTCCACGCGGTTTTGGTGGGGGAAAGTCCGGGTCGGGACCGTGTTCTCTGCACTGATTTATCGGATTTCTCCCTTGAAGCTCAAGACATAGGGTGAGGAGGTGAGGGGAGGCGCCTTCTCTCCGAGCCCCCCCAAACTTGGGCCGGGGAGGCGAATTTACAGCAACCCCGGTGTTAAAAGCGATCGGCACCCGGCTGAAAAACACAACCTTCTCTCGGGACTTTGCACAAGGCGGCTCTCCCATCCCTTCTTCCCCTCTTCTCCCTTTTTATTTGGTTTTAGTTGGGTTTTGGTTTTTTTGTGGTGGGTTTTTTTTTTTTTTTTGAGCTCTTTCTTAACTCCCTGGACCCAGCCCTGATTTCATTCTGGTTATTAGACAGCTACCAGTGACTGTCTGCACTCCGCGTCTTTCCTGCTAATTATCACCTTATGAAAAGTGTTTCATTAAGAAACTCTGCTTTTGATTAATTATCGACAGAATGCTGACCAGAAAGAAATGAAATTAGTCGCTGACCCTGTCTGAGTAACACTGAAAATTCATCACCTATCCTTTTAATATTGAAACGCACCGTAGAATTTTAATAGAAAATATTGTTTTTTCCAAACCTTTCAGTCTTTATTAATGCCCCTGGGCAAGAAATGATATTGCTGGCAATATAGCAGCCTTTGTTCATTTTAAATTTATTAAACATAATGCACTTCATTTTCAAATATTTTACTGTTTCTTTTTAATTTCGCTCACTGTAAGTACAGAATAAACCCTTTTTAAACATTTAAGGTGTTGTGGCGGGGGGGGGGGGGTCCTCGCCCTCCCCAGAAGGCCGGATCCCACGGAGGCCGAGCCGTCGAGTCCGTGGGAAGAGAAAGGGTCGTGATTTTGGCTGGCGGCCCCGTTGGGGTCCAGAGGAGTGGGCAGCCCAGCTCCTTTTGCACGGAGGGCTGAGCCGCGTCGGGGGGGCAGGGGTCCCCTCTCCCGTGTCTGCTCTCCTTCCTTGCCCCACATCCCTCCCCAGGCTCCCCTCGACGGAGGAGCTCGGCCTGGAGGGGGGCGGAGGGTGCAGCCCTCCCACTCCAGACTCTCCCAGCAGCTGCGGGGACCCCCCCTCTCTTTCCCGGGGCCGGGGCTGCCCTCCCGCCCCCCCCCCCCCCCGCCCCTTTCCCAAGGAATCCGAGACCTGCGGTTAATGGGACGTGAAGTGTGAAAAACTTCCCGAGCGGGGCGGCCCTAACGACGTTCCCAGATGTGCGGTGGGGAAGGGGCGGCCCCGGCCACCGGCCCCCTCGGGAACGGCCCCGCCAGCCTGGCCGGGACGGGACAGGGACCCCTGGGAGTGGGACACACACACGGGGCTCGGCATCCTGCGGGACCGCTCACCCTGCAGCCCTGCGAAGGGGGAGGATCCTGATCCCCGGGAGCATCCCCAGATTTCCCCAGCACCCTTTTTGCGCACCCCCGGATCCCGTCCCCGGGGGGCTCCGCTCTCAGCCCGTGATCCCTCAAACGGGGAGGGGACCCCCGGTCGCTCTTGTCCTGACCTGAGCCGCAGAAGTTGCTCCGGAGGGTCCTGCGTACCCCGACGGGGGGGGCGGGGGGGTTCCCGGGGAGACAGCCCTGGCCCACGGGCTGGTTTCTCTCCCCTCCCCTCGGCAGCGACCACCCCTCTACCAGCTCCCCCCCCACAAGAGACCCACCGCACTCTTTCCCCTCGCATTTCTCCCCCCGCCATGCGCAGCCCTATAGATGCTCGGGCAAATAAATAAATAAACGCCAGCCTCCTATTTTTATGAGCCGTTTAACTCCAAACCAGACCTCCAGTACCGAGTCCCCGCGCTGGATTTCCATACCCAGTCACTCAGCCCTGCTTATCTTCATGTATGGCTGCCTCATGTTTAACACACAATTACATTTTCTCCCTCCAATTCCATTACAAATGGAATCGGGGAGGCATTGTTTGAAGAAATGTACTGCTTCAGTTCTAGTTATGTCGTACAATGCACGGAACAGTGAGGGGAAAAAAAAATCTAGAAACCAAAGAGTCAACACGCAGACACAGAGAGACGCAGTCCGCACCTTTATTTACCGCAAATAAACCGCCCTGAGGTGGGGCCGGCCGAGAAAAGGGGGCCCGGGCAGAGATAACCAAGCGATGGGAAGTTAATTAATTGCATTAAACTATTGACTAACTACCTAGCTCGATCGTAATTCATTTAGAGAATATTAAAATCTGAGGAACAATAACAAAATTGATGCCGATTCCCAGCGGAAGGAGATGGCCAGCAAATTGGATAGTTTTCTTAATCTGGCGTAAATAATAACATGTCTGTTCCCACTCCCTCTCAGGCCAATTCCCCTATCATTTATTCCCGGCTCAAAAGCCTGCTTCCATAATTGATATCAGTTACTCAATGAGTGCTTCTTGCATTTGTTCTCGTTATCCATTATAATTAGAAAGTTCAGGAGGGGCTCGGCCTGGGCCGGGGGGTGCGGCCGGGAGCCCCTGGGGGAGGGGGAGATGCTGAGCCCCAGCCCGTCCCGGGGACACAATCCAGAGTAGGGTGAGGGAAGGATGGGAGAGTGGCTGAGTGGCTCAGCCCCCCACCCAGGGAAGCGGCTCAGTGCCGCGGGGCTGTGAGTGCGGGGGTCTCAGGGGGGCTCACCTCGCCCCCCCACCAGCTTCCCGCTTCCCTCGGCCGAGCCACAGCGCCTGGCTCCGTCTGGGCGCAGATATCACTATTTCGTTATTTATTCACTTATTTATTCATTTATAAAGTGTTTACTTAGCTCGGTGCAGATGTAACATCTCATTTACAGGTTGGCCCCGGGGCAGAGAAACAATTGGCAACAGAGGAGAAAAAAAAAAAAAAAAAAGAAAAAAAGAAAAAAAAGAAAAAAAAAAGAACTTGGGAGAATAAAGAGAGGAGGAAAGGGGAGCTGCCATCTGCGGCGGGGGAGCCAGCCCAGCTCCCCCCGGTACCCCCAGGGCTGGGGCCGTCGAGGCCGAGCTCCCTCGGGGAAACTGAGGCAGGGGATGCCTCGAGGAGGGGTGAGGGGTGGCTGGGCCTCCCGGGAGGGCGTGGGGTGCCGGCGGGGAAGCGGTGCCATCGCTGCGGGTGCCCGTCGGGGCTGAAGGTGTGCCCCGCCGGAGAAACGGCACTGCATCCCCTGCCTTCCTCCCCGCTCCCCTGCAGCAGTCTGCCTCACCGCGGCGCGGGCACCGGCGGAGCGCACAGACGTTGGTTTTGGGAGGAATTCATCCTTTCCCCACCGGTTCCCGAGGCAGCGGCGGGGATGCGGGGAAGGAGGGGAACGTGCGGGAGGCGGGGATCGAACCCACGACCCCCGGAGCGCTCGCGCCCCCAGCAGCCCCGCCGCATCCCTACACACGAGCGCTGACGGGCGGCAGCTGCTGATTGTTTAAACGGGGAGGCGGTTGCTTAGCAACCCATAGGCGGCTCATTACCGAAGCCACAGTGATTAACAAAAAAGGGTATGAAAGTAAAATGGATTAATTATTTAATTAACTAATTGATGATCAACTTCTTTTTAATTATTCACTTAATTAAAGAAGTGTAACTACAACACTGCCCTTATCAAGAGTGTTGATATACTGACAAGATTTCAAAGACAAAAAGAAAAAGAAGAAAAAGGGAAGAGAAAAAAAAAATCTTCCCTGCTACAGGCACTGCAGAGCTGAACCCGGAGCCTCATGCAACATCTCAGGACTCCCTGCCCTGGAGTTCAGACGTGGCCCCGAAACTTTCCTGTGAGGGGCTGGGGTGGGAGCCTCCCTCCCAGAAGGAGAGGCACCATCGCAGAGTTATATCTGTTTCCCGCTGCCAGGCCGCAGACCATAAATCCGGGCGGGCTGTGCTCGAAGGAAGAGTTATGGAGGCCTTGCTGCCTCTTAAATCCGGGTTGATCTTTTCCTCTTAACCAGACGATGGTTCAGCTGCATCTGGTCAGACCCAGCAAGAGAGTTATGGGTGGCTGCAAACTTCTCTGTGCCTTTTTCCCAGGCCCAAGGGTTTGGCGAGGTCTGAAGGACCCTTCCTAGGGGTGAGGGCACGAAGGCACTGGGGACCCCCCAGCCTGGTCAGAGGAGAGAGGTGAGCATCATGGTGTCAAAGCAGCTCTGATGCCTGTGCGTGTGACGCATGAGAGCCGTGGTTTTTCCAAAGGGTCCTGTCAGCTCCATGGGGAAGGAGCAAGCGCAGGGAGTCCTGACCAAGGCCGCCCCGGTGCTCTGTGGAGCTCCCTGCCTGCTCGGGGATCCCTCTTCCCAAGTGTGCTGGGAGTCAGTGACAACATGTCAGTGATTTCGCTTTCCGAAGGATTTGTTTTCTTCTTCTCTCTGCCCAGCAAGTGCCTGGCTCTTCCTGCGCCGCGCTAATTCTGTTTCTGTTCTTTTCAAAGTAAACACTGTGGCTTGTCGAAAATGTTCACCTCTGTTGATTAATTTACCCCTAATGACAAAGATGGCTCTGCAATCAGCAGGTAAATGCGGGGAGTGAAATTCGCCTGGTTTCCCCTGTTAGCATGGCTGATGAGGGAGAGGGGCTGGCGCCGAGCCGAGGGGAGGACGGCGCTGCAGGGACTTGATCGATTCTATTTACCCATCCGAGGTGCGATTGGATTTATCGTCAGTGTGAAGACAACAAACTGATCACTTCTGCTCGGTGCAGTATTGGCAGGTCCAAGATCTGCTGAAGGAACGGAAACTTGGGAGAGTTGGGCTTGTTTTTTTTAACCCTCTTCTGAGATGTTCCTCCTCTGTGCCCAGGGCCCCTGGAGCTCACCCATAGGTGACAAAGCTGCTGTCACACCACGCTGGGAAGAGGAGGTGCCACGCAGGGCATGGTGGGTTGGTAAGGGCGTGCGGAGCCCTGGGTATCCCAACAATGCAAAGCAGGAGTGCTCCGTGGTCACAAGGATGGGGCCACAGCAGCCATGGCAGCTTCTCCATGGCATCAGGCTGGGTGCTGAGCTGGTTTCCCCAGGAGATGCTGGGAAGTCACTGGAGATGTTAAAAGGTGGAAATAGGGAGGAACAGGGCTCTCCTGTCCTCATTGAAGGAGAAAAAGCTCCCAGTGCTGGGCAGGCAGGCAGAAAGGCAGGCAGGTCTGTCTGAGACGAGACAGTATAAGGATGGACAAGGTGGTCTAACTTCTCCCTCACCAGTTCCCTGCGCCTCCATCTGGTTTTAAAAACACAAACCGAACCTTACCCTCCATTTAAATCATGTACCTAATCCCCTAACTCCCCTAATTAAGCAGAGGGAAGTTTAAATTGTTCTGACCATCTTTGGGCAGATTATATGTTTCAATCATCATTATGGTATGGCTATTTGCGATACCACGAGATAGATAGGTATATCCATTGTATAATCAGGCATACAAATTATAATCCCCCTGAAGACATTTAATAACAATTCAACAGACTGGCTACTGGACGTAGGGCATTGGCAGATTAGAAAGGAATGTAAACGAGGGGTTTGTTCAGGGACTCCAGCGCTTTAGGCTATGAGCCTCTGTCCTGCGCTTCTCCCTGCTGGAGTCAGGACCAGCTCTGGTGAGGAGGAAGGGGCTTGCATCCCCGAGGTTCCTCCCACATGGCAGCGTGTTGTGTGGATGCACCACCCTGTCCGCAGATGGAGCTCAGGGTGAGCTGGACGCGTTGGGTTCTGGGAGCATCTCCATCCCCCCGACCAACTTCCATCCCTCGGGATGCCACGAGGGTCTCATTACCTCCACTGGAAGCTCTGGATGCGCAGCTGAGGGCAGGATGTGGTCCGATGCTGTCTGATTTTCCTGGAGCTGTACACCGGGGTCCCCACTGACATTAGCGGGAGCCACTGAAGCATGTCGAGAGACGAGGAGATGCTATGAGCGCTCGCTCTCGCAGCAAAACTGCTCAGGGGTGTCTCTATAACTGTGAAATCAGGCCTTTTGAAAGCACGGATTATTGAGTAGATGTAGCCAGCTCCTTTAGGGCCATTAGTCCTCGTATGTGCTTGGTTATTTTACACTGAAAACATACAGGGGAGATTATATCATTTTTAGGGTAGAGGGGAGAAGAAGGAGCAATTTTTCTGTTTCTTAGGAGTAAGTGAAAATAACTGCTTGGAACCTACTAAAACAAAGAGAGACACACGTCTAAGAAATAAAGCCACATTCTGACTCAACAGCAATAGCATTGCAGGCTAAATTCTAACTTAGTGAATTTTTGGAAGTTGGCTACGGATGGCAAAGAACTTAAAACATTATGCCTTACGTGGAAGGACAGGGCATGAAAATCTTTACACCTGTGCCAGGGAAACGACATGAGTAGAAATAAATGGGCATCACCTTTTGCAGAAAGAAAGGCCAGTCCAGCTGAAAAACTGATTTCTTGTTTTGTTTTTAAAAAACAACATGGAGATTATGTTTTCTGCTTCATCAAATAAGCAGAAACATTATTGTTATTTGCATTGTGCCCTTATACAGCCAGCAAACGCTGTGTCACAGCTGAGGAGCATCTCTCTCCCTCATTGTATGAGGGACTGCAGGGCTTCCACCCCCCCAGACTCAACAGAGGAGAACAAGAAGAGATTTGGGTCCAAGTCAGAGCACCTGAAGGTGGCAAAGGGAGCTGGGTGTGGGAAGGGCTGATGGCTTTGTTTGTTAGCAGCAGCACAGAAAACTTACATTCTTGTTCCACAATACTACAGTTGTGCGGGAAGAGCTAAACAGTTGTCTAACACAGCAAGGGAGCTCACTGACGATGAACGTTGCAGGAGAATTTGTTCCCTCAATGCATCCCCAGCTCCTTATCTAGCTTCCAGAGTTGCAGTTTTTACAAGGTTTTTGCTATGGTTTTTTTCTAACACCTTACTGCAGCGTGACCCCCTCGCCAGCTCCCAGCAGCCCAGTGCTGTCGGCTCCCAAATGCCCTCAAAAGGCTGGATGCCCCTGGGACTTCGGCCAGTGATGGGGCTGGGAGCTGCTCTGCACGGTCCTGGGGCCCAGTACCTGGGCTGCCTCTGAGGGTCGATGATGGGAAATGCTAAGAGCCCCAAATAAAGGAGATGATGGCTAAACACACCCCTGGGGTGCATTCAGCAGGCACCCGCAGGTGAGGGTTGGTAATCTTCATTTGAGGCAGCAGTTCACAGAGTTTTTATAGGGGATCACCCAGGCTTGGCTTTAATGGGAGGGAAAGAGCATGGGCTCAGGCTCTTTATTAGGATGGCAGACCAAATCCAGTCCCTACAGTTGTCCCAAGGATCCTTGATTTGTCCTCTCCTTCATGACGATGATGGTGAGCCTGGTCTTTAATTTTACTGAGGAGGACCTCATACCAGGTCTTTCTCTCCATGAGCAGTACGCTGTGTTTCCCCTGGCGTTATAGAAGTGGCTGTTTTACAGTGCTCCTTGCCCTCAGAGAGACAGTGCCAGGAGTGCAGAAACCAGATCAGTGCTTACAAGGGATCAAACGCCCCGGTGATGGGCACGTTACATGCTGACCTTGCCTGCTTGGGAAAGATTTGGGGCTTGTTGGTGTCAGCTAAGCTGGCTCAGATGCTGGGTCTCCGGCATAGCCATGCCCTCTCGCTCTCTGGCTTTAAATCACCTTCAGCTTTCCTATTTCTGCGGGCTCATCTTCCCGCCTTAGGAACCTCTACATCAAAGCTATGCTGGGAAAAATATACTGCTGACTTCTTTAAACGATCCTCGGCGCTGTGATTACAGGATCTGGCAACTACTTTTCCAGAGCTCGTGAACTTCTTGAAAAATCTCCAGGGAGTTTCTCTCTGGGGGAACTTTATATTTTCTTGCTGATTTTTAAAAGTCTACTGTTAACACTGCGAGAGGTTTTTTGTTTTTTTTTTTTTTTTTTTTTTAAGCACCAAACTCTTGATGGAGCTGGGTTTGTAGAAGCTGTAAATGTAAATTGTTTTTCCTCTGGCCACTTGTGTTTTATTTGAAACGTACAAAATCTAAGTATGTAGTTCCTGAGAGCTGGCCTAGAGAACAGCAGCACTCCCAAGTAGTTTGTCTCCTATCAAATGGCATTAATAATTTAGTCTCTAATTAAAAGTGAGGTCAAACAATGAAAAATGACTGAGCTAAATGGTTACGCTGTGATGTATTAAAGTGGCTGGTGGGTTTTAATGGATGGAAGGAGCGTTGTTGTTTGTTTATGTACAAAACACTTTCAGTCAAAGACTGTAGGAGTCCCCAGGAAATGTGTTTAACGAAAATCTTTTACAGCATACTGAGTCAACGTCCTGAACAGACAATTTTTACAAACCTTTTGTTTCCTTCAAATTGCCCAGCTACCTGTAAAACAGCTTCTCTTACTGACGAGAGGACAGAAAAAAAAAAACCTGCTTTGATGCCTCTCAGGCTTGTTAATGTTAACACCCAGAAATATCTAAGGGGGTCTAAGACATCATGGGAGAGGAATTTTGAAGTGAGCTTGATTTTATGCTCTGGAAGATGCTCTGGGTGTCTGTTCCCAGCATGCTTGGTGCCTGCTGCTGCCCTGAGTGATTTTGGGAAGCACCTATCATTAGTGTGATTACTTTATATGTCAGCAGCCCAGAAGCCAACCCTGTACCGAACAGCACAGTGCTCTCCCAGCAGCTGAATTTCCACAGAAAAATGGGAAAGAGAGCAAGATTGACGCCCACAATGTGCAGGGAGGGAACTCGAGAAGAGGAGGACTCTGACCCTTATGGGAGCAGGTCCTAGGAATGGGTTGTTGGACCCCCTGTCATGCTTTTGCCAAAAGCAGGGGTGCCCAGAGTCTCCGGCAAGGCCCTCATCCACCAGACCAGCCTTCCCACGGCAGCGGTGGGGCGCACTTGACGCTGCACCATTCAAGGCAAGTCGTGCAACGTCGTGTTAGCGGGACAGGCCCGACTTCACGGCTGTAACTGGAGGTAGGAGTAAGTACGGACCTGAGAAGCCCACATTTCTCTACAGTACTGTATGCAACCAGAAAACCAAAATAGAAGTCACTACTCCTAAGTATTTAGCCTTTATTTATTTATATTTTTAGCTGGCAATCTTTATGTAAAAAAAAGACAAGAAGTTGAAGTTTTGCACCTATTTCATTTAACACCACTTAACTCCTGGCACTGGCCCAATATGTCTCCATTAAGCGGAGACTTTGCAAAAATTGTCCCAATTAAGCAGCAGCACTGTGATTTGCTGTTGTTAGGCTAAACTGGTTCCCTGGGAGATGTCCTAATGAGGTATCCATCTTGATTAAGTGCGGACCTGCGAAGTGCTTCCCAATTAAAGGGCGGAGTATGCATGTATACTATCCCAAATTTTTTTTTTTAAATAGTAATTTGTGGTATCTCCTCTGAAGCTCACTCCCCTGTGGACAATGGCAGTGTTTGCTTTGACATGGGAGGATGCTGACCAGACCCATCACAAGTGGTCATGGGCTGCCAGCACCAGTGTTCATATCCAGGTCTCCACACTCAGAGTGGCTGAAGAGCAAGGTGCAGTGGGTGAGAGCCCAGCCAGATGCGGGTGTCATTCCTACACATCTATACAGTTTTTTTTTTACCACAGGTCAGTCGTGAGCTTACATTGAGGTCTTGCCAAAACCCCTTGTTCTCTGTGTTTCAGGCTACTTTTCTGAAACAGGGAGAAAAACACTGGATCTGAGGAGATCAGTGTATTACCAGTAGGAAGGACTCCAACATAAATTTTTTATATGGGCAAGTCGGGCGTGTGGCCATGGTGGCCCAGGGGGAGACAGACTGGAAAGGGGAGGATGCATCTTCCCTCCATCCATCTCCCTGCTGTAGCTACAGGCTGCGGGTGTCCAACAGGAGAGCAGGAGGTGAGTCGCAATGGGAAATTCCCACTGGTTTCAAGAAAAAAACACAAAACCAAAACTACCCTAACCCTTTCCCATGAGAGTGGTGCCGCCCTGATACAGCATCCCAGAGAGGCTGCGAAGTCTCTGTCCTTGCAATCTTGAGGAACCTCGTCTAAGTGTGAAGTAAACCTTGCTTGGGGCCGGAGGCTGGACCAAGGACCTCCAGACCTCCCTGCCAGCACAGGTCTTGGGGAAGCCATGCTTGCAGGGCTGAGGTTAATGCAGGCTGTGGGCTCTGGCCCTCCAAGTCAGTGCAGAAACCACGGGGTCTGCCTGGGGCAGCCACAGGGCTTGGTGGGGTGTGAATCAGGAGGGGTGGGGGAAAAGGGCATCACTGTAAAACCCTGCCTGGCGTTCGGAGAAGAGAGAAACCGCACGAGAGCGAGTGTCTTCCGGAAGAAATAAGAGCCTTGCTTCTTCCCCTTCAATAACTTTCACTTTAGTTTAAACCAACAAATGTCCATTTGTCAAGTGTTAATATTCACCCGATGTCCAGAGGACATACCTTGAAAGTTATTTATAACAGGATTTTTTTTTTTTCTTCCAAGGAAACAATGTTCTCATTCCATATTTCTTCTGCTCTACAGAATTGCCAATCAACTGTTTTGGAGTAATTTTAAATACAATTATAAAGAGTGTGATTAGGACAAATGCAAAAGAAGTTAAACATAATCAATTCCTCAGTGCTGGCTTGTGGTTTACATTTTAGTATCATTTAAGGGGATTTGCGCCAACCTTTTGTAGTAGATTAAAGGCAGATATTTTGTTTGTCACAATCAAACCTATGATTTCGGTTTTATAAATTTTTAAAATATTAATTATAGTTTGAAAAGTACACGGAGGTGAATACATTAACCAGTTTCCTGCTTAGATAGCAACTATTTGGTGTTTGGCATTAGATTAGCAAGGAGCAGGTTGGGAATTTTAATCCACCTTGTTAAGTTATTAAATTTTCTTTATTTACATACAGATCTTACTTTCATTAACATTGTAACAGGTGCTCATTAACAATTTATCATTTGCAAGGCAGAAACAAAAAGAGATTTTGCTACAAAGTTTTCTCTTCTGAGTGTCTCAATTATACCATGTAGCAAGGCTAAAACGATCATAAATATTGTTTTACAACAACACTCAAAACTTGGGCCCATGTGGAAAAATCAGTAATCTTTGAATATTTCACTGCTTGTAGTTTCACACCATGTAGTTACATAAATAAAGCTTCTTTTCATTTTAAAACGGGGGGGTATTTTCACCCTAAAGTGTCTGCTACATTAAAAGTATTTGGGTTCATGAATGTATGGACCCGTTATTCCACCCCACTTATTCACAACTTAAGTGAAGACTAATAGAATTTTAATATGATCTGTAATCACACTAAAAACTGTAGTTCAAAATTCCTGAACATCACTTCAGAGGTATTGAATAGCCCTGGATCTAATTAGCACAATCATTTGCAGAGCCCTTGGAGTCCTATTTTCACAACCTTTTTATATTCTGAAAACAGGGGGTTTATAGTTTCTTTTCATTTTTTTGGCATAAGAGCAGGACACGGCATGATTTCCTTTTCCTTCCTCCCTCCCCGCTCCCTCGTCCTTCCCCTCTGCTCCTCCCTGACCACCTGCACAGCACCCACCAGCCCCAGCCGGCACCTGCGGACCCTCGGTGCGGACCCTGGCTTGGCCCCAACACCCCAAAGCCTTGGAGACAGCTGGAGGCACTGGAAGCTTTTCTCTTTCTCCTAAAAATAATATGCTCAATTCGTCTATTTCTCCTTCTAACGTCGCCTTTTTCTTTTGGAAGGAGGTGAGCCTCCAGCAGCTCATTCAGCACGGCCGCCTCATCCCCATCCCTGTATCTCCAGGAATTGCTCTTCTCTTGGCAGCCGAGGGCTTACTCTCGCAAGGTGGTTTGTTCTGGCAAGGCATCTGAATAGCTGCGGTCTTGGCACCACTCTTTATTTTGCAGGATAGAGCCCTCATTTGAGCCTCTGTCATTTGCAAGGCTTTCAGCAATGCTGGTACATTTGTGATGATCCATAACACATGGGCGATTTAGAAGCGTTCCTCAGGCTTCCAGCTTTTGCTGCACCTAGGAATTCAAAATCGAGCTTGGGATTACTTTTTCCAGTGTTATTTGAATCATCATCCGGGGTTGGTGAATAACTCAGGATGCAAGAAACTCCTGCAGAATCCTGTTTTATTCCACGTAAAATAGCTTTGATGTTCTTAGAGCGCATAGCTTGCTCCAGGATGGCTCTTGCCTTGGCTGATGCTGACTGAGTGTCGGAAAAATAACCTTAATGCTCCACTGGATATATTTTTGATCAGTTTAGGAAAGAAAAGATTATGGAGCCCTTACAATTCTTGAGCAGATCCAGTTCCTAATCCTCACTGTCCACTGCATCACTGTTGCTTATGCCCTCTCCTAAGATGTGGTTGGGGAAGGTGCTTCAGTACAACTGGCACAGTTCATCTCAGGTTGACAAACGAGCACCTTAACACCCTTCATTGTAATTTCTGCTTAATTTCAAACAGTTTATAGCCTTTTTTGTCCCACCAAGGCTCCCTTCATGGGCCTTATCTGCAAGAACAAGAAGCAAGAAAAGCCACCTCTGGAAAATCCAGTGCCACCAGGCTGGTTTGTGAGCAGTGGTGTCTAGTCACATATATGATCAAACTCTTTGGCTTCTCCTTCAAAATACATTTTGCGTGTGTCCAGTGATCTCAGTTTTAATGCTCATTTTGCCACTGGCAGTTTGTCTTTGCATCTCACTGGAGCCCGGTGCCTGGTTTTTGGAGCATTTCTGGACTGTCAGTTTACTCCAAGCTCCAAAGCAATTCTCCCTCTGTAATTTGAGGACTTCTATGGATTGAACATCAAAGAAGTCTGTGAGTCTCGCTCTGTCTCTCAAGACTGATTCCTGCAATTAGAGTTTTCCTAAATCCTTTTTAATTTATCATTGCTTTCACAAATCCAAGCCACAAAGTGCTGGATTCCTGATCTTTCTTATTTCCTTGCTCTGCACGTCGTGGCTGGTGTCAAGACTTGGGACAGTTGTTTCTGGCTTTGGTGTGGGCTGATTTCTTCCTTCCACGTCTGGATTAACACGGTAGTGATTAGAGGAGTGAGGTGTGAGAGGTCATGCTGGGGCAGGTATATCTTGAAGGGTATTTGCTTTGAAAGACCTAAACTTGCACCCTGGTCCTGTTTGTCTTCAGGATGCTTATGGGGTAGATAAGCATTTTAATGCTGTCTCAGCAAATCTTCACGTCTCGTGTTCAACAAAGACCAGAAAAATGTGGAGAAAGGCCAAGTCCTGGTAGCTTTTCTCTGATCCTGAGTGGGGCTGTGTGTCGCCAGTGTCCCCAGCCCTGATCTGTACATGAGACGTCCCAGAAGGATCTCCAGCTAGTGCTGGTGTCCGGACGGCCCTTGTGCTCTGGCTTGAGGAGTTTGTCCTGCTGGGTTCGTTGAGTGTGGTAAGGCCATGCTGCAGGCTTAGCCCTGCCTGTGCTTCCTCCTGGCCTTCCTCACCCTCACCTGCCTGCGCCTGCAGCACTGGCATCCTTTGCCTGCTCATGGATCCTTTGCCATGGGACAGTAAATCTGCAAGAGCATTTTGTTTTAATAGACATTGAAAATTAATGCCTAGAAATGACTGTAAAACAGGACACAGGCAGAATACCTCCCTGCTTCTGCTGCGGCTCTCTTCCTACCATCCATTCTGCAGAAATTTTTTAATTGCTTCATTCTAACAAAAATCTTTCCAAAGCAAAGATGTCCTTGATTGTGTTATTTTACAAAGTAATTTTCCCCACTCCTGAAAGTTTTTATCTACAGCGTTTTATATTTTCTCACTGACTTAAATAGTCTGGTCTCTCTCTTTCTCAAAGACAGTGCCTTTATTTATCCTGTTGGTGCTTTAAACTACAATAAGATAAATGGGCACAATTATAGACGTGTACCAGAATAGGAACATGTGTTCTAACATATGTGATACTAACCTAAGCAGACATCTAAATGTACTTCTCAGATAACAAACATTACACACACACGTATTTATTAAACTCAGCAACAGCCTTTGCCATTCTTTTTAGCTACTTTTAAACAGCTGGTGAACTGTCAAAACCACATTAAATATTTTAACAAACAAGTTAAATATTTTTAGTTGTTTCTGTGACGGTAGTAAAAATTCAGGATGGAGTGATCTAGCTGCTTTTGTAAAATGCTCGAGGAATAGCAGAGGATGATTTTATTTGGCTGCAAGTTTCAAGCCAACTTTTCTTTTAAAGTAGAGTAGGCTAAGCTCTGCGCCTGGGACCCTGCGAGCCACGCCGCGCGCCGCGTTGCCTGCGCTGCTCTGAGCCCCTGCGATTCGCGGTAGGGAAGACGGCTCGAGCAACTCCCTCCCCCGGGATTTATCGCAGGTTAACACAGTGGATTAGATCACGGAAAGGTGGTAAATATTTATGGTGCCTGGGTGTTTATGATGCTGTTCTGCTCCGCTCCTGAGTTCCCTCTCGACAGCCCTGGTCCCGAAAGCCTGGAGAGCGTCACACGCGTGACTTCGGCTGCGCAGACGTGTGCGGCAGTGGAGCCTTTCGGTGCTTCAAGGCAGGCTGGAAGCTCTGAATAGTGACGATTTATATCACTAAAAGTCAGAAAGGATTTGCAAACCATCCATTCTATTGCTATTTAAGTGCAACAGAGAAAATCTGCAGTGAAAAGGCACAGGGCAAAAGCCTTTTTATTTTTAATATACATAAAAAAGGTGAGTATTATAACATATAAGCAGAAGATAATGACAGGTGAATAAAAAGAAAGACAGCAACATATCTAGCAAAGTGTCAGATTGATAAATAAATGAACAGAGACAGGAGAATAAAAGGCTGTTATGAAATACATCAAATCTGATGCGATATGGATGGTGTTGTGGGAAGTTCAGTCTTCCTTTGCCGAGACAGGAGTCAAGGACAAACAGTTTGTCTGCGATTATGAGCTGTCCAGGCTAGTGAAATAAATACACCTGGAAGGTGGCTCCATCCTTCCCTCCGCCTGGCTTTCAGCAACCAAGAAGTTAACGCAACACAATTTATTTTGGGTGGTGTTTCCTATGCAGAATTATTACAAACTGCTTCTGAGTGGATTATGGGCTCTCATGCAAAACTAAGAAATAAAGAAAGCACAGTTCAGGCTGTGTCCTCACATCCTGGGTGGGGGGAGCGGAGCTGAAAGCCAAACGAGTGGGATCATGTTTTGCTATACTGGAGGAATGACTGATTAAGTGGAAAGTGGGTGATTTGGGGAGGAGTATGCGGTGCCTTGCTGGAGAGAGCAAGAGAAGCAAACCGTGGAGATGAGCTGGATCTTGAAAATGAACCTCGGCATCGCAGAGAAGCTCATTAGGGAGCGCTGGATGCCCAGGAGATGTGGTCACTGCCAGACAGCAGCACCTGCTTCGTTAGGCTGAGCGACGCTAGCACAGATAGCAGGGGTGGGAGAGGGGCAATGCGGAGCTCCCAGGGCAGCAATGACCCTCGGGGAAAGCTGCTGATCAGGGGATGGTGATGGAGGCTATTAGCAGGGCAAAGAATCCCGCTGTAAACTGGGGAACCAGTCTGGAGAGACCAGGCTCAAGTCCTGATCTTCCTCCCATGGAGAAAGCGATCATCTCAGGAGGTTAACGTGGGTCAGCCAAAGCAATGACCAGCCTGGGGTGTCTGCTTCCCAGCTGGGGTGTAAAACTGGTAGAACTCACCACAGGGGCAATAGCAGAGAAAAACCCAACGGAGGATGTGCCATACTGCCATATTGAAGTGACTGAGGGTTACAGAGCCACCTGGAGAAGAAGGAACGAAAGATGTCAAGAGGGACAGGAGAAGAAACAGTCTTTGAGGGCGTCCTCACCCAGCCATGGCAGGGGCTGTGTTTGCAGAGGAAGACGGGCAGCTGTCCTAGCGGGAATGTCTGTGAGCAAAGCCTCTCACCAAGGCATGCAGAGGAGAATGCCTGAACAAACAGGAAAAGACGTTTTTGCTGCAGTGCTTTTTGATGTCAAGATGATTTTTTCACCCAACATTGGGAATAATTATTTTACAGGAAATTGTCCAGTTGCAAGACTTTGGAAGAACCCCTCACAGGACAGCAGCAGCCGTCTCAGCAGTGATGGAAATGTATCCTAGAAAAACTCAGAAAGGCTGCGAGCTTAAAAGGCTTGGCAGGAACTGTGGGTAGGGAAGTTCAAAATTTTCCAAACCTCATTTCAACAGAGGATTTCCCTGTGTTGAACCAGACCGCAGCATCGTAAACTGGTTTAGCTGTATTAATTGTATTAGGGCTCCATCAATCAGCATTACTGAAAATCTTGTCCTTCTTTTTTGGTTAAAAGGAAGACTCACAACAAATGCTGGCAGTGTTACAAACACGGGTCCGATCTGCCGAGTGCTTCTGACAATAGGATTCCCATTCACGGCTCACAGTCCCAGGTCCGAGCAGGAGGTTTCGTTAGGAGACTCGGTAGAAAAATGTTGCTTTGTCTCTGTTAGCTCCGCTTGCCAGCAATCACCGGGCAAGCAGCCTTCTCTATTAGGATTGCTTTCTGTGTCAAACACCTCATCATTAGAAAGTGAGGCTTGAATGTTATTCTTTAAGCCTTAGATCGACTGTGGAAGCTGAGATGTAATGGAAAAACCTGACGCTGGAAATTTTTGAGTCGTTATCACAATTTATACTTAAAAGAGCTCCAGTTTTATAGCAAAAAGGAAAAAAAATCCATTCATTTTAATCATTGCAAAGCTTATTAAAAGGTTTTGAGTATTATTTATTGCAATTCTGTACCAGTTCTAATTCACTCATTAATTCTATTCATCTTGAAACTAATTTTAAAGTTTCAAAATTTACCATAGCATTTTGAAAAGTTAAAGTAACTTTCAAGATGAATAGAACTAATGTTTTCTTTCCTTCCTTACAAACTGGTTTCACCTTCAAACACAAACCATGACCACACTGTGCTAATAGCTGCAAATGTGTTCTCTGTTTAAGGCTTCAAAACCATTACTTGACAGCTGATGTGGAACACAATTTCACTGATATCGGTCTTGTTTTCAGCCAGAGATGGTGCGGTCTGCGCCAGGAGCTGCAGCCTTCAACGTTTACTCCAAATACGTTTCTACAGCTGAGGCTGTGGAGTGAAGCTTTTTTTCCTGCTTCCTCCTGTATATTTTCTATTTGTTCTATTTTCCCTTTGACCAAAGACCATTGCAGGTCTGTAGAGCCTGATGTAGCTGTTACAAATTTTGAGCATTTTCTGTGTGGGGAACATGTGGTTCCTAAGAAAACCAAGTGTTATTTTTTTTCTGATGGCTCCAGGAGAATGTCTGGGTTTAATCCACCTGTGAGGGCTGCTTATTTTTAAAACTTCACACCACCAGACCGGAGGTGGATGCTTCCTGGATGCCATGGCACAGCTGTGGCCTCAGCACTGCCAGAACTGGCCTTCATTTCCTAAATTATTCAGGTTACAAAAAGTTTCCCTCTTCCTTGCTAAGTTTCTACAGGACCTGAAGGAGCAGGCCTGGTTCTTTCTTTCACTGAGTGATCCCAAATTCCTTCCAGAAACAAGGAAAACCTTGACTGAAAAAGAACCCATTGGAAACTTTGTGAACAGAGCATTTTCAGTTTTGCATCACTGGGCAGCCAGCCGGGGCAAACCGAGCCGGGGCAGTGCTGCGGTGAAGGTAAACACCTTCTCACCAAAGGCTTCTGTTCTACGTGGAGTGACCGCTTTCGTCTGAAGATGCTAAAGGTCCTACATATGAACCCAGTTTTCTGATAAACATCAGGCTGCCTTCCTTCTGGCAGTGAGATTATTTGCAATAAGAGTTTCTGGAGCTTTGGGTACTTTATTTTTGTGTTCTGAAGTGATCACGTGTCTGCAGCAAAAAGGCAACAAGAGCTTATTTCTGAGCAGCTTCAGGTGCATACACGAGTCATCTAAGACATACCAGTTCTTTGGAAAGGTCTGCTGGTGAAAAATAACCAAGAAATTGTTCTAATTTTGGATATTGAAGGTCATGACTGTGTTCAAGTTTGGCTCTCATCCTTTGCTACAGCTACAGAGTGAAGAGGGGACATACATTGTGAACAGAGAACTGCAGAAAGGTCCTTGGTGGGTGCGTTCATCATTTGAAACCAACAGAGGTGTGTTTTTGTGTGGTTTTTTTTTTTTTTTTGAGAGTGAGTTTGAATTTGCACAGAACCCTTCTAGTTTTCCAGCGGTTGACAGATACTGCTGGGGAAGGTTCCCTTGGGCAGTTTAGGCCAGTTGGAAAGGCCAAGGAGACCCCTTTGCCATCTGTAAACCACAAAGGTCAAGCTAGATTTGGCCAAGCTTCCTCTCACATCTTAGGAAACACACCCTAGTCTTGGTGGGAAGCCAGGAGGAAAACCTGAGAGAATCAGTGGACAGGAGTTCAATTAGAAAGTTCAGAGCAAACACGGATGGGTTTCCCCAACACCCAAACCCTCCAGAAATTTGAGACACAGTGTACTCACAGCTGGAGAGCAAGGTGACCCATCCTGGGCAAGAATCTGCAACTGGTGAACGAAAAGTTCCCCTGGAAGATCTGCCTCTGTGAAAGGTCCCCTGGGCTCCTTTCGCTGTGTAGTGGCCACTTCTGCTGTGGGTGTAACGTGGGTAGTTTGCTGGTTGAAACCTCTTCCTGAAGGGAACAAGGACAAACCCTCTTTCTCCTTGCGGTGCTGGCCTGTTGGAGTGCTCGAAATGCATCGCGGCAAAGCATAACTCTTTTTTATGCTTGTGGTCACTTGACTTGATTTTACATGTGGCAAGCCTGGCAGTGTGGGATATAGTGCAGGGCGCCCACGGTAGTGTCAGGGAAGGTGTCTGAGTGAAGCATTTTATGGCTTGGCTGGATTTATTTCCTGGCTGGAACATTTCCACCGGCTTCCTTTGGCCGTGCCTCAGGCTCCAGCTTCTGGTTTCCTTATTTTTCTTCCCCTGAAGACTACTGTCTTCACTTGGAGAAAGGTGGGAGCGCAGGGAAGGATGCTGCTTTTGTGCTTTCTGCATGTTTCTGGCTGTCCCTCTCTGCTCCGTGTACAGACCTTCTCCAGGAGGGAAGCCGATGGCGCAAATTGCCTTTAGCACCAAGCCTAAGAGGATCCTGCTCAGCAGCTGCCGTGAGATTTATTCCCAGGAAAGGAAATACAGATCTAACGCAAGCGAACACACCTGAGCTGGCAGAATCTCGCTGGCACAGAGACACGGGCTGGGAAGACATGGCAGAACGGCTTCAGCAGGACGGAGGCATCAGGTCAGCATCTCGGCTCCCCAGCTGGTTTTCCCTCCAGGTGCAGCCCATGATCATGATCAGTTCAGGTGGAGGATGAACTCTCCCTATCTCAAATGGGGCTCAGCCTCAAGTCTGAAAAGGCTGTAACCCAGCTAAGGGCACACAGGCTTCTCTGTGCCAAAACTTTTTGTAGCTGATGGCCGCACTGACCTGTCTGGTTTTCTCCTGCCTAGCTCCTTGCACAGAAGACATGGAGGCAAGCAACCACGAGAAGGATTGATGTCACCTCGCCTGAATTTTGTAAGTCTGGATCTTGGTGTCATGCTCAAACACCTGCTTCCAGCCTGAAAGTTTCTGTTGCAAAACTAACATTCAGCAGTGTTTGCAATGGGGGTGCAGGAGCTGGCAGCCTTGGTAGGAGAGGCGCTGCTGGATTGAGAACTGGGTCTCCAGTTTTATGCCTGATTGGGAAATTTGAAAAAAAAAAATAAGAAGGGATTACGATGCTGTTTGTCAAGCCAAAAACGTGAGCAGTAATTCAGACACAAAGAAAGCTGTTGTCGCTTGTGGCAGCCTAAGGAATCTGGGCAGAGAAAGGAAGCGCTGTGTGTTCCAGGTAACCCAGGGAAGAGCCTTAGAGTGACTCTCGGGCATCTGCCAGGTCAAGCAAAGCTACCACTGACTTCCAGAGGCTTTGGATGGGGTCCAGAGTTAAATCAGTGTCTGATCCCTAAGCTGCTGGGTGGCTGAGGAGAGCTTTATGATTTGGGACGGCCTTTCCAGTTTAAAGTGTTGGCATTGAGCGGTAAATGTAGTTTAGCCAGATGATGCATTTCCTATTTCAGTTCCTTATTTCAATTACAAACACTGGCTTAATACAACCATTACAAAACTGAAGCCTTTAAAATTCAAGCGAAAAAACTTTCCAGAAGTGAATGAATTGATCTGTCACACGTACAGAGTGACTGTCCAACATGTCAGTCCTAAGGCAAAAGGCAGAATAACCTGAACCTCCAGATCTGTATCTCCAAGCACACGCTAACAACAACTGCCTAATTCCCGTTAAAAAGCAGCAATAGGAAACAAGGCTTGACTTTCGGTGAGAAATCAGTGGGAGTTACTTGGATCGTACTGCAGGAAAATGGGATTGAGAAGACAGAAACATAAGGTTTGGGAGGCAGAGCTGCTAGATAAACTCGTCTTGGATTTGTGCTTCTTTCTGTTCAAGAAGTGTGGCCCTTATCAGGCCACTGGCTTTTAAGCAAAGCTCTCAGTTGATTTCAGGGGGGTATCTTGCCCAAAAATCAATGGTTGGCGATGCGCCCGTACGTTTAGCTACTCTGATTTGGTTATTGACTATTAATAACTTCACAGATACTAACAAGGAAAAATGCCAGGACAGGGGTTCTGCAAATTTAAGTCAGGAATTCCCTGGGAAAGCTCACATGGCACTGCGTAAATACCTAATTTTGCAGTAACCACCCGCCAAAATGCAAATTGTTCTGCTCTCCAGGTGAACAGGTAAATTTTTTTTCCCTGAGTGATCACTCATCCATCAGAAAATTGGGAGTGGGAGGGGTGCAGGGCAGGCTGATTCTGCAAAGCTGCCTGCTAAAGCCCTGATTAGGGTTATCAAGCGAAGAAGCAGTCCAGTTTAAGCTGCTAAGGTTTCTGACAAGCAACAGGTTATAATGAAGGGAGGCAGAGAAACGTGTGAATGAGCGACTACAGACTCTGGTAAAGAGCGGATTACACTGAAGGTACATTCCAGTGAACAGACTGCATATTTCAGAGCAAGGCAGCAAATGGGCTTAAAAATAATCTGAATTTTTTTTTTTTTTTCTCTCCCAATCCAACAAAGATAGAGAATGTAAGATGCTTGTGGAGGGCAGGTCAGCACATCAAACAGGCTCTGCTTGTGCTGCTGGGAGCAGCGAGGGAAGGCTCTTGCCTGCCCGGGGCGAGTGGGTAGGGTTAAAATGTGTGCTCTTATTAAGCTGATCCCAGTGGTGTGAGGGTGTTTGGTTGTGTATCTGCTCAGTGTCTCTCCCAGGCACATCACAATTCACCTGCTCCTTGGCCTTGATGCATTTTCTGGTTGCAGCGGGTGTTGTCTTAGTCGTCCTCTGGTCATTGCAACACCCTGAATAAGCTGAAGTAAGATGTTTTGGATACTCTTCTCCTTCTCAGGGTTTGCTGGGAACTTACTGTGAGGTAAAGCTAAAGCTGGAATTTGTAACTTGGTGGTAACTGCCCGCGGGAAGGCTCTTTCCCTGGCATAAATGCAGGGTTGTTTCCCCTGCGGCAGCTGGGCGAGCCACCTCATACCTACAGCATGGCAAGACTTGGTGCATGGGAATGGGGTGGAATTTCCATGACTGCAGTTCAAACACACTTTTAGATGGAGGTGTCTGTCCTGGCAGCTACCATCTAGGCGTCAGTTTGGTTTCTGGCACAGAGGAAAGTCTCTGAATGGGTCAAAATCCAGGAAGAGGGCTGGTTTTTGCTCCTCTTACCCCATGACAGCGATCGTGGCGATGTCGAGATGCACCCTTTACTAGCCAGAGATAAGGCAGTGCCCTTTGCTGTCTGAAGATTGCGCAGGGCTTGTGTTCTTGTCAAATGGAGGAGAGATGCACGCCCCTCTCTCCGCCGAGCTTTTGAGCAGGCACTGATACGTTTACAAATGGCGTGTGATAAGCTCTAGAAACACCACTTTGAAATGGAGCCCGGAGAAGTGTGAACCACCTCAAACAAAAGCGATTCACCTTGGTCGCTCCACAAGTGCAGAAGGAATTTCTGACAACGGGAAGAAAACTGAGCCAACGCAAAGTTGCTAGGTTCCCAAAAAGCTCAGGCGGGGAAGGAGCCCCTCTGGTCCTCACTTTCCCTGCAGAGCCTTTGCTCCTGCCTTGGCCGTTTCCCTCACTAATGGGGAGGATGGCTCTGAGCAGGCAGCAGAGCTCAGAGTGCCTCAGCAGTGCCCAGGACAAGGCGTGGGATCCGACAGCCGGCTCTGCAGCAGTGACTTGCTCAGCTCTGCCGGGCATCGATCCCCCCGTGCCGGGCATCCCTGTGCTGCACGCTCCTCGCTCGCCGCAGGGGCCCAGGTGAGAAGTGCCCCGCACACAAACTGTCAGAGGGATGCGGAAAGCAGCTTCCTCGTGAACTGGACAGAAGTTTCAGCTCTGCTGCTGCTCCGGGGATCGCTAGTATTGCGTACAGACTGTCGCAGCCCAGAGAACCGTGATTTTAATACGCTCTGTGCGTGGTGTCACCCTACTGGAAAGAGGCTCATCAGAACATGGCATGTCAGTTGTCACTTCGCTGGGAACAGATGAAACCCTATTATCAGTACACCGTCTACAGGCCTTTGCTGCATCAGAAAACAGCTCGTCGGTGCAGCGTGTACAGAGATGTCACTGGTTTCTGTTGAACTATATAGAGGCCGTTACTGCGGCGGGGAGCTGCGTGATCAGTACAAAACATAGGGGCAGAGGGTGAGGGAGCAGGCTGGGGCTTCGCTGGGAGCATCTTCTGTGCATGGGGGGCAGGCAGCAAAGGGTGGAGGGGAATGGGACAATTTCCTACAGACCAGGGTCTGGTTTGCCTCTCTTGTGCCAGGTTAGGGCTGCTAAGCCTGGACAAACCACAGCGTAGAGAGTGAAGGAGGCTAGAAACGTCCTGATACACTGCTCTGTGGGGTTGTGGTGCTGCTACTAAGAACAGGGTTTGGCCCGTGCCATGCAAGGAGGAGAAACACGGTCTGAGACCTGCTGAGCTCCTGCTAACCCTAGCAGCGATGGCTCAGCCTGGCGCTGGTACCAAATCTCTTGCTCCAAGGATAGCAGCCTGGAGTCTCTGGATGGCATCGCTCTGTGCAGCAGAGTCCACCTGATTTCTGCAGCCTACACTCTGCGGACGTTTTCCTTCCCAAGCGTCCCACTTCTCCCCCAACACCACTTGGCTAATTTCTTGAGCGGGATACGCTAATCCTGTATTTCTCTAGTAGTTACTTTCCCCAAAGCTGTCTCGGAAACCCAGGTGCCGCCCCCCCCCCCCTTCTTTCCCCCAGACAAGGGAAAAGAGATGGCGAACGGCTTTCTCTTGATTGTGTCGATGGGAGATGATTTTCAAGGTGAAATTTCTAGTTCAGTTGAGTCACTTTCATTCAAGGCGATGAGCAAAATGTCACCCCCACACTGAACCACACTCAATGCGCTATTCTCCTATTGCATTTAAATTTACTCCACTTTTCCTTTCTGACACCTGTTTAAATCAATATCTTCCTCTCCAGGTCGTGGGCAGAATGTGCCTGGTCTCTCCGCACAGCGCTTCTCAAATCCACTAAAATCAACACAATAATTGAAATATTTTCAAGCTGATTACACCGCTGCCTGAGGCTAGGCTGGTTGCTAAGGGTAAGCTCCCTGGTTGCTAGGGGGAGTAAATCATCTTGCATTATTTGATTTTTGTTATAGATATGAAACCGCTACTCCCTCGATTAAATGTCTCTCAGTCTAACACCTATGGGACCTGGGGAAAGAGAAAAGAAAAGCAGCAACCTTGACCCTGTCAAATAAATATCTCTAACTTTTCCTGTCCTCCGGCTTCCAAACCAAACCTGTCTACTGATTTTTTTTCTTTTTTTTCCCCTGACTTTGTTTTTTTTTGTTTGTTTTGGTTTTGGTTTTTTTTTTGTAACCTGACTTTAAATAACAAAGCTGTGGGGACAAGCAGATGAAGAGAGGAAGAACTGTCTGTTCCATTAGAGGATCTCTCAGCTTGGCTAAACACTCTCTATTTACTCCAAACACAGCATGATGGGGAGCTACAAGGATCTAATAGCCTTGAAGATGTAGAATTGCACCAATTACAGTTGCTATTCAGCCCATGGCTCACGAGACACCAGCTGAAATCATAGGGCCAAATCCTGCTCCTACATCTGCAGAGTGAGATTCTGGAGCACCTCCGTTGCGGAGAAGGATTTCTCCAACTTTCTCATGGTTGCATAGGTGCAGAGTCCTGCTGGACGTTGTGGAGGTGAAGTGTCCGGGAGCCTGAACGTGTGCAGGAATCTTTGCTGGTGGAGCAGGATCTCCTGATGCATTATTAACAGGAAAGCAGTATGTGGGCCAAATCCCTGTGCCACAGATGTGGCACAGCTCCTCCCGGGGTTTTGTTACTCTCTTAGTGCAATCAGCTCCTGGGTGAAGGTATCATTGCTGTAGGGTCCCCTCCAAAAATGCTCAGAAATTAATGTGATGTGGTAAAGCTGTTGCAACTCACTGTCAGTGCCAGAGGAACAAGAAGCTCTTCTGCTGTTTGGGCTGGAAACAACCAGCAGCCCAGGGTGCTTCTGAAGCAAAAGCTTATGGAGGGGAGCCGACTTGGTGTGAAATCTTTTTCCACCCCTAAAACTTCCTGTTGATCCTCACAACCGCACTTGGCCTTCCCTGCACTGCCCCAAATTCTCCTTCTTGGGCGAGAAAACTGAGGTACAAAAATGTAGCTCAGCTATTTGCCTGAGGTTGTGCAGGCAGTCCAGGTTCCCATCCTACACCTTTTCCCCCGCTGGCTGTGGTGTGACCCAGGGATGTGCAGCAGAGACCCAGCTCCTCGCCCTTTGCCACAGGTCATGTTCCTCCCTTGCTGAACCTATTTCTCAAAGGGCAGGTGTAATCTGGAAGAGACGGGTACAATCTCTATGTAAATATTGTAAATGCTTTGGTTACAGCTATATGCAACAGCAATATCTCCTCTGCCGTGTCACTTCATCCCTCAGCTGGAAATAGGGATGAAAGTGCCAAAAACTGATGTCAAGAGCTTCAAAAGCTGTTGATAAAATAGATGCAGAGAGGCACCAAGGTCCTTGGTGCAAACCCTGGCAAATGAGAGGCCAGTGGTGAACAGCATCGTTATCGCAAATGAGCCTGGGCAAGCTCAGCCCAGCACAAGCTACGAAGAGCATCCCCATGTTGAACAGACTCTGCGGTTCCCTCTGAGCTGTGCCAGTCGCAGTGGTACTTTTTGGGGTTATTGGTAAACATGTGTGGAAACACGCAGGTTACAGTTGAGTAGGGTAATCAGGAAACCCTTGTAAGCCTGGAGGACACACTTCTTCCAGCCTGGCTTTCTGTTTGTGTCCTTGTTTCCCAAAGTTTGCAGGCAGGATCCCTCCACGGGGTACCCGCACCTGTGCCACACATCTAGTGGGAAATGCCTGCAGCATTGAGGGTACTGCAATCTAAATGATTAATTGTTTAATATATTGCAAACTGGTTACCCCTCCTGGATGTGCCGTGTAACAAATGGAGTCGGCTGAGGTCTCGCAGTAGCGAGCTCCTTGTTTGATTCTCAGCCAGCCAGCGCCGTTGGTTTGAGCTCATAAATACAGCCCGGTGCTGCCACCGCCTTCTCCGGCAGCTGCCTCGCTGCTCCTGGGCTTGATGTGAGGCTTCAAAGAGCTGTTGAAGGATGGGAGCAAACGCATGGGCAAAAAATGGGGCAGCCTGGGATACCCCGGGGCAGGGGAAATGCAGATGTGTACCAGGGATCAGGGCAGGTGCTTAATCAGAGCTGCTACGTACTTTTATCCAATGTGGGAAGACTTGAAGTAAAACCAAAAGCGTGTAACTCAACGGAAATGGGCCACACCTGATGTATAATGAGCACACTTAGGGAATAACCTGATCTGGTTGGAGATGTCCCTGCTCCCAGAGGGGTTGGACAGGATGACCTTTAAAGGTCCCTTCCAACCTGAAGTATTCTATGATTCTCTATGGTGTGGTGTTTTACTTACGTGCTTAACTTAAAAATCCATATTAATTATTATTTCTATTTCAATATTGTACAGGTCACACTTCATGTTAAGGTTCCATTTATAAATAGTTTATAAAGATTAATAGACGTTTTAATCAATAGCTATCAATAGTTTAGTGACAGGAAAGCCCAGCAGAGGGAATTGCCCCAAGGACTGCAGACATTTTGCTCTGGTTTGGTGACATTTGACCCTTGTTCTGGGCTAGAACCAAGGACCAGTGCTGTTGACAGCAGTGGGATGCAGCACTCCTCCCATCACCAGTGGTAGACACCCTGTGCCCATGGGAGCTCTGGGCTGGGCTCTGAGTACCCCACATCGTTACCAGGGGGGCTCGTTTGGGGAGACTTCTTGCCTCCTAAACTCCTGTCAGGGAGGCAGCTGAGGGCTCAGCTGCGGTAAGGGTCCAGCAGCCCCGTGGGTCTGAGGGGCCTTTCTAAGCATCTCATCACCCACTGGAATTTCTAGGAGGGATCTGTATTCTGTACTTGGGGAATACATTTTGTCGAAACCTAGTTATAACTTTTAAAGAGATTCCTCTGAGAAATAATGCTGTATTGTTTTAATAATTTTTTTTTGTCATATTCTTTAAAGACTCATGCCCACACGGGCACTACAAGGAAAACCTAATTATATATTTTAAAAGAATACAGTCAATTTAAAGGAAGACAAATATTAATGTTACATAAATTGATTGGTCAGAGGTTTCCAAGGCAGAGAGGTACGTGCCCATTCCCACTGAATTTCAGGAGCAGCTGGGTGTCTAAATCCCTTACGAGCCAAACTCCTGCGAAAAGCCTCCAGAACAGACCCTGCAACTGAATATTCAGGTGACTTCATGAGTTCTTCTTTATGTACCATCATCCTGGTAATGCTCAAATGACAAAACAAGACTTCAGCTCCTTCAGCACCCTGGAAACTCAAGTGAAGCCATTTAGCAAATCCCAGAGCCAACCCCTCTGCCTCCCAAACTTTCTCTGCACATGAGTCTTTGAAGAACTTTTCCATTTTTAATGGCCAGAAATATCTGCCTGCTAAACTTTAACTACAACTGTACCCAAAGCCCGTCTGTCTAGCAGCAGGTGGGCTAGTGAGAGTCACAGTCCTGCTGGGATACAGCCAGCTGTTCCCAGGAATGAATCTCAAGTAAATTAACAAACACCACACAAACCTGTCAATTGAATCATTCTTGATTACCGTAAATGCTGGGCTACCCATTAAGGAGCTTCTCCCTCTGTGTAGAGTGAGTTTCTTTATGTACTGTGTATGTAACTGGGGCAGTGAGACTCCATCCTCCAAATGGAGAATCCCTTGGTACCCACAGAGGTAGACAATTCAGACCATTGAGTTGAAGAGGTGGAGAGGTCTAAGGTGGTTTCCTCACATCTCTGAAGGTTCTGTGGGCTTTCAAAGGGCACATGAGCTATTTGGGGATAGGTCAGAGCATCCATCATCCCATACCGGGCATGTCTGCCTCTTTTTCCTTTTGGAGGCTTCTCCGTGGCACCAGCCTGTCCACCAAGTGGATCAAAATCCCATAGACTTTCCAGGACACCCCTGCATGCACCAGCCATTTTCCACTTGGCAGAAGGACACTGAGGAGAGAACAGCAACTCTGTGGAGATGAGAGAGCTGGAAACACGTTGCATTGAAGGCAGGAGATCTTCTGATACCAGATAACAGCAGTTTACAGAGGCTTGTAGACATCGTATAATAATCAGGGTGGTGGGTGAGAAGCAGAAGGTCTTGACTCAACATCTGTCTGTACAGTGTTTGCTTTTGTGCTTGAGCTTTGATGGTGCATCCAAGCCTTATGTGCAAATTTACAGATCTCTCACGAGTGGAACAGCAGCTAAATCCCTGGTTGCCAGCAAAGCCACGGCAAAATTCAGCTGGGGTTGTCTGCCTGTGCTGTTTGTGGCTGATGGGTGTCCTGGAGTGACAATGTGGGAGAGCTGGAGGTGACCAAGCAGCAGAGAATTTGAGGTTGAAGGGCCAATTGAGTGGGAGCGGGTGGTGGAGAAACAGAGAGGAGAGGAGCGACATGAGAGGGCTGGAGGCTGTTGACTGCTGCCAATAATAATGACTTGGAAACAACAGAAGGGAAGGCAAAAACACATTAAAGAAGGGAGAAAATGGACTGTCAAGAGACAACAGACTGATGTGGTCTGGGAAAAGCTGGAGGGCACATGGCAGGGAGGAGAGTGGTTGTGAGGGGCTTGAGGGTAGAGGATGGAGGGGACACCAAAAAGACTGTCCTGACCCCGGAGCAAGAGCTTTGGGTCTCATTGTTACCTTCCCCTGGTCAAGCAATAGCCTGGCCAGCAGCTG
The DNA here is from genome assembly GCF_036417535.1 of Chlamydotis macqueenii. Lineage (NCBI taxonomy): Eukaryota > Metazoa > Chordata > Aves > Otidiformes > Otididae > Chlamydotis > Chlamydotis macqueenii. The sequence continues at coordinate 6,180,898 of NC_141570.1, read as the reverse complement.
ATGCTCCCTCTTTGTGCCCATCGCTTGCAGCTACTACTGTGAACTGGGGGCAGCAGCTTGGACCTGTGGAGAGTATCGGATCGCTGTGTAAGACACAGCTCATATCTTCAGAAGGCTCTGACTGTTGGCAGTCTTCAAATTAGAAATGACCTTAGAACTGCTTAACTGCCTTGCTTTGATGTTGTTTGTTCAATGTCCCTGTTTGTTTTCTAGCTGGTGACAGAAAGAGCAAGGAGGAGCAGTGCAGCATCACCTTGATCCTGTGCAGCAGATCCCAAGGTCTTTCCTCCCACGGAGGAAACATCCTGCTCTGTGCAGCATGGCAGACACCTGGGCAGAGCAGAGAGCCATGTGTGGCTGGGGGCCACCCGTCACCTCCCCTCCACAGGACTGGTTTTGCAGGAGGGTTGTTGCATTGTGCATCACAGTAGTGGGGAGGGGGGTGGTGGTGGCAAAGGGTGAAGACATTGGTGGGACATGTCTGCAACATGAATTTTTCCCAATTAACAAGTGGTAGGACGAAAGCAAATGGCCTCAAGTTGCACCAGAGGAGGTTTAGCTTGGATATTAGGAAAAAATTCTTTACTGAAAGGGTTGTCAAGCATTGGAGCAGGCTGCCCAGGGAAGTGGTTGAGTCACCATCTCTGGAGGTATTCAAAAGACATGTAGATGTGGTGCTTAGGGACATGGTTTAGTGGTGGACTTGGCAGTGCTAGGTTTACAGTTGGACGTGGTGACCTTAAAAGTCTTTTCCGACCTAAATGATTCTATGTGCAAAGCTCTTGGTGCCTGTCCCCACACCGTCTCCAGGCCTGATCCTTTGCCAGGTCTCCGAAGGAAGTTTCAGCACTGGTGCTGGTTTGTTCAGCTTTGGGCAGCCTGGCAATATGAGCTTGACACATCCCTAACTGACAACTGAACTTTGATTTAATTCCGTGCAAGTCAGCAGACTTAGCACTGGGTTCCTCCTCATGCGACAGCACAGTTCAGACTGCACCGATGTCAAGGACCCACAACCAGAGCAGCGCCCACTGACTTCAGGAGAGTAGGATTAGTCCCAGGATGGAGGATTTTGCTTGGAAGGGTGTGTGGGAGACGGAACGTGGCCCTAACCTTATCAGCTCTGAATCTCTGTCTATCTGGATATTAGCAACGTGTTTCCCCAGCTGCGTCAGTGTATGTGTGCGTGTATACAGACTCGATTTATGTCATTTTGTAAGCAGATAAGTGTTTGTGCCAGACTCCGTGTGATTTTGTGAAAGGCGTGCTTACATGTTTGGATAGATTTAATAACAGCCTGCATGTGCACTTGTTTATATTTAGACAGGCTCCTGGGAAAGGCTCAGCACACAGGGAACGGCATCCGGATGGCCTGGCTGAGGGGGGTTTCTGGAGGCTTGCACCTTGGTCTGCCTTCTGTGCGGGCAGCAGTGAGGCTGGGTCTGCCCATGTTCGTGCGCGGGGCGCTGCTGACCCCGTGTCCCAGGTGTCTTGCGTGGTCAGTGGTGGTCCTGCACAATGTGGGAGAGGATTTGTGTGTGTGTGTGGTTTCTGCACTGGATGTGAGACAAGTGTGTATGCCGTTTAATTTTGGTGGATGCCTTGGGAGGACAGATTTGCAAGATTTCCAGTGGGCAGATACAGAAGAGCAATGTTTATGAAGCCATAACAGCACCCCATTGTATCCTCCAAAATTCTGTGTGGCGCAGATGACACGAGTGAGGTGAGTTTGTGTGCTATGGATCTATACAGCACCAACACGCGCGTGATTTTTACGCCGTTCCTCACTTGTTCCTGCAGCATGCAGCGCATCCCGGGCGCAGGGCCCTTCCCAGCACATCCCAGTATAGCTGAGGCACCACTTTGTGGAGTTGAGCAAACCTCTGGCTCACCAAGAGATACCACGCACAGCAAGCCCGCTGTCCGCTGAGGCCCATTTGTGGCTTGAGACAGCAGAGGCACTGGCGGTTTAATGCCACGCGCGGTTTCACATGCTGCGCCTTGCAGCGGGTGCGTCGCACTCACAGACACACATTTCCAAGAAATATCTTTCCCTATTTGAAATACCTGTGCTCATCTCACGGCTTTTTGTACATGTTGGCCCAGGGGGGTCGGAAGCGGGGTTTGCCACGGGATGGCCTCGGGGTGGGTTTTGCTGGCAGGGTGCTTTGGGGGCGGGTGTCTCAGTCCCCATTGTGCAGCTGCTGGGGACGCAGGCGTTGCGCTCCCGCGCCCGTGCCCTGCTGCCCGCTCGCTTGGCCACCGCCCCGACTTTTGTCCTGCCGTTTGACATCTGTGACTTTTAAGGCGACGCATCCCCAGTGCCGAGCCCCGCTCGGCGCCCCCCACCCCGGGCTGCAATCCAGCAGCATCTGCCAGCCCCGGCCCCCACCATCACCACCATCACCACCGCCTGCACCCCGATCCCGCTGGTTCTCCGCGCTGGCGGGCAGCGAGCAGGGATCAATAAGACACCTCCGACTCCTCTATTTACAAACTAGCTGCCTTCAGCAGCCAGGCTGTTTAAGCACTTCATTCCCATTCAGGAGGGCCATCTGCCGCCTTTTGCTGTACGTCTCTCTGAAAACCTCAGCCTTGACAAGCTCGAGATATGTCAGCGCAGTTATCAGCGGAAAGCAACATCTGCCGTGCCTGACACCCACTATTGTAGGCCATTTAATCTGTCCCCCTCCTCCCTTTAACTGCAGACAACAGCTCCCTATATTATATTTTCCCACTCAATTAGCACTATCATCCTGCTGAAATAGAGGCCAATTTACCTTTAATGACATCATTGTTAGGAGAGTGGCAGCCCTGGCCGGTGGCTGGCGGGAGGCAGCCCGTCTCCCCAGCGCGGCGGGCGCGCGGGCAGCCTATCCGCGCTGCCTTCACCCCGACCGCAGACATTGTTTCCGACAGTTCGCAGAGGCAGTGTGGCGGAAAATTGAGTCCAGATTCATTAGTTTTTTTTTTTTTTTCCCTCCCTCCCTTCTCCTCTCCCCCCTCCCCATTTTTTTTTTTCCGCCATGCGCTGCTCAAGTCAGTTAAATTGATACATTTCCTAACAAAATTGAAGTGCTTTGTGCTGCCAGCGGAAAGCCTGGTGACCCTGCGCGGCCCACCGAGCAGCCAAAACGAGTTGATGGATCCATTAGGCCGAGCAGAATGCCTTCCCCCTCTGCCTCCGCTCCTGAGTGACACTGTAAATCTGAACCAATTTCAGTCCCTAATCATCATTACAAACCCCTCCACTGTTCATTTATTACTCTACAATTCTAATACAGCACACGACTGGGTCAGTGCGCAGGGAGCCGGCGTGGCTGCGGAGACAGGCTTAAAGAGACCATAATCCTTCCCGGGCTTTATCAGGGAAGCAAACCTGGTTTGGCTCCCCCTGGTCCTCGTGTGCCACCCACCGCCCCTGACCCAGCCATTGGATGATGTCTGCCTGGCGCGGAGATGGGGAGCACGGGCTCCGGAGCCTTGAGGAGCCGGGGGGCAGAGGGAGAGCGCACATCTGTCGGATGCGGGAATCGGAGCATGCAAAGGATGGGGTGCTGCGAGAGGGCTGGCACGGATGCTCCCGCCCCTCGGCTGTGGGATGGACAGGTTTCCGATGGGTGCTGCAACCCTGCAGCCACGCAAAACAGCTGTGCAAAGAGGGTGTTTGGGTAGGGGAGAGCTGGCATGGGCCTGGGAAAGACTAGGAGGCTAGAGGATGTTGCGAACTGGAGGTTTGTTGAAATTCTCCATCAGTTTTGATGAAATAAAGGACATCTTTTCAGAGCTGAAAAGACTCAGTGGACAACCCTACAGGGATGAGTCCTCCAGGCAGAGTTCAGCAGAGTGTCTGATGGGATCCAGGTGATGCCAGCTCACAGCCGCTTCCTGCCTGGCCATCCCTGCTCTGAGAGCCCGGGAGATGCCACCCGGCTCCTGCTGGCTCGGGGAAACCTTGCCCCAAGTGCTGGCTTCCAGCATAGAGAGTGGATGCTGATTGAGTTCTTGACTGGCTAAGTGTGTTTGCGTGTCTGGATCAAACACTTTTCCAACAGGCTGCTGAAGAATTCATTTATTTGATTTGATGTGGCTGACATTTTTTTTCCCCTCCCTTTTTAGCAACATGCTTATCAACATCTCTGTAGGTGCGGAAACAAGCAAAGAATCAGAAAACACACACAGTAAGTAATCAGATTAATGGCATGATCAGACATGACTTGCTGGCACCTAGGATTGCTTCGGGTGAAATCAGCACTCGTTGGGGCACTCGTAGCTGGAGCAGGATGGGGAGCATGTGGGGACAGGCTGCTCCTGTGTGAGAGATGGGCTGGAGGACCTCATGGAAAAGACTGGTGCCTTCATTGGGATGCCAAGATCTGAGCTCCTGACTGTGGATCTGCCTGCATCAGGAGGATATCAGACTCCAGGAAGTGTCAGTTTTTCTGCCATTGACAACCAAAGTGGGTCTTTTTTCTACAGCTCATGTGCCAGACGTGCATTTTGCTTCCTGCTACAGGGTCCCAAGCTCGAGGTCAGCCTCGTCTGGCAGGGAGACGTGACAGCTGCCGAACCGTGCTGGGGCCAACCCACAACCCCTGTCAGCCCCACCGGCGTTGCTGCCTGAGCTGCGTCGCACTCACAGTAAAACTTCCCAAAGTTTTCTCTGCCTGCAGGCCTCGTTAAGAGCAGCAGAGTTCATCATAAAAATAAATGAACCAGCCTTAAAAAATACATATTTGGAAATGCAACCCTGAAGCCAAGGGAGGTTGACTGTGGGGTTTCCTGTGGGATTTGGCCAGGGTGAACTACTCTTTGCTTCAAAAATGGTCTTGGCAACCTGCATCTCCTGTCTTAGCCCCAAATCAGCACTGGGGTAGAATCAGTTCGTTTCCAAGCTGGAGAGAAGAGCAGCACCTCGGCAGTGATGGCACTGCTCCCTGCGGGCCATGGCCATGTTTTTGGGAAGGTCTCCATCCCAGTCCTTACCAGGCCAATCTGCAGTTGAATCGCCCTCTCCCCATCACCCCCACATACACATATTTCTTGGACCTGAGCTAAGGGCCGGTGACGCAGCTCCCGTACCTCAATGCGTTGGCCCTTAGCGACTCCTCTCTGTTTACGGCCTGCCGGATGCCTCTCAGTCCGCACTGTTGTTAATGCTCATACCTAAGGCAGTCCGGATTAATTTCTCAAGTAGCGTTTTGCAAGGATCAATATCAAATGCTTTGCTGGAGTCTAGATGCATTACATCTTCTGTAAGGCCTTTCATCCACTAATTTTGTAATTTGATCAAAAAAAAAAAAAAAAGCTATCAAGTTGGTCTAGCATGACTTGTTCTTTATAAACCAATGTTGTTTATTGCTTGTGATTTGGTTATCCTCTAGGTGCTTTCAAACACGCGCCGAACAGCCTATTAATGCCGGCTGTGACACTCTGGGTTTGACGAAACCCAGCCGAACCTGCTGCTCGCACAACTGGGTTGAAGCACAGCTCGCCGGCAGCTGCTGGGACATATGTTTGCCGTGCGCACCAAGGGCCTGATTCATCTCTCACACCAACGTAAGGCAGGAGTAAGGCAGCTCAGCGGCGAGCTCGAGCATCCAGAGGCAGGTTTGATGCAGCAGATGTTGTGTTGCTGTTGCAGGCACTATTCCTGAGTTTGCTTTTACCTGCTGTTTCCCACCATGACCCTCAGGATCAGACCTAAGGGTTTCTCTTGGGGCAACAGGGTGGAAATTGCTGGCTACATAATGGGTGTTTTGTGCCACTTGACTAAAAGGTTCAAACCTTTGGGTGACTGATTCAAATTCTGGTGTAAAGAGATTTGGGCTGTGTCCAAATCAGCCTTGATAGAGTACCTGCTACAGAAAAAGTGAGGTTAAATACTTTGCAGAAGTGTGTTACCATTTGTGTCTGCCCTGATCGGGAAAGTGTAGCCCTGATGTTTCCTACAGCATGACCTGGTGCCTGGTCCAGATCTCCTTCTTCTTCTGGGGGTTCTCATTCAATTGCAGAGCCCCTTACCTGGTGATGATGATGATGATGATGATGGTGCACTGTGCTGTGCTGATGTTATCCCAGGGACTCTCTGAACAGAGTCATTGGATTGTGTCTTGGCATTGCCAAGACCAGGGGTACTCTCCCCTCCCTGATTTCTGTGGAGCAAAGACCACGACAAAGATGCTGAAAGAGCCCAAGAGGTACCGCAGCCTCTGTGTTGCATTAACTATGTTTCCACTGCCTACGGAGCTCTGCTGCTGTATAAATAATGGAGCTGACACAGCACCTTCTGGGATATGTTTTGTACAGTTTCATAAGACCTTCAGTAACTGCCTGGTGGTGCCTTGGCAGCCAGGCACCCTGTGATCTATAACACTGACAGCTCAGGAAGCTTTTGGGGGATACGGCATAGAAGAGTGAATTTCCAAAGTATCGCACGGGTTTGGGGTTGTATTGCTCCCTGCTGAGTCCCCAGACTCGCACAGTGCTGCAATACTCTGAAAATTAACTCCTTTACGGCATGACGCTCCAACCACGCAGCCCAGGGGAGAACGGGACGGATCCAGCCCGGTGGGATTGACTGCGGCACATGCTGTTGGCACAGCCTGCCGACCGAGCAGCCTTGCTCCTGCTGACAGTCCGGCTCTGGCACAGCCCTCCAACGCCCGCTATGGCTCATAGTTAAGCCAAGAAAAAGATTAACGGGACTTGTTGTAATCTCTTCTGGCATCCCAAGAGATTAAAATAGTTTGTTTCACTGCTGGAGCATAATCTTGAGAAGTGGAGAATTAGCCTAAGGAGGATCATGGTGAAGGGTCCTTACCAGTGTGATTTAGAAAGTTCGTCTCACTCAGGGTGCTGATGATTCTACTCTGGTTGAAAACACACTGTGAACCAAACCACTTGTTCCTCTTCCCTCCCCATGGCTGGGGCTTTGGATGGATTTCAAGGAAAGAAAAGGCAAACAAAACCCATCCAGGGGCACAAGGAGTCTGTAAATGTGGAGACACCTCTGCAAAGCTCAGAAACAGAGGACTTTTGACTGCATTTTCCCTCAGACCTGTGTTTTTCTCCTTAAGAAGAAGGGTGCCCTGTGTTCAAGCCCTGCTCACCAAGAAAGGCTGGAAGCCTTTCAGAGACCATGAATTCATGGAAGGGAAAATCTTTTGCATTTATGGACAGCAGCACATTCAAGTGTTGCATGACAATGGCAAGCAATAACCAGTGTCTCGCCCTATAAAACAGACGTTAGGGAATGATAATATGACCTTCATTCATCATTAACAGCGTTTATCATGCATTAGACCCCAAAATGGTCTCTTAAGGTCATCTTTCCCCATGGAAGGTCTGGCCGGTCTTTGTAGGAAGCAATGCTTTGGTGTGGGCTATTGTAACACCCTGGTCTCGAAGCTGCTTCTGTGAATGGAGCTCTCAATAGATGAAAGGCAGTGGGTGATGGAGGGTGCCTGCATGGTGAGCACGGGGATCTCCCTTGCAGCAAGAGCCTGTGAGTGCAGAGCCCAAGAGAGAGCTGCAGAGAGTTTAACAGGACCAAATTAACCCCTGTGGACAGGCAAACATTTGTTTACACAGCAGAGAAAAGCAGAGATGGAAATTTATGGTGTCACTAAAAGAACTTCTCACCTGGAATACAGAGAAGAGGAAAGAGATAGCGATATTTCCCACTGAAAGGAGGAAGAAAAGCTCTTAACAAATCAATACCCTTATTTAGTCAATAAACCCACAGAACAACCCCTCCAGGGGATAAACATGGAGAAAATTCATAGCTTGCAAACAGGCAGGCTCCAATTCCAGCCTTTGACAAGACGGTTGTGGTAAATGCGCTCGTCTCTCTCGGTTGCAGGGAGTTCAGCGTGGGGCTGGTCTTTCGGGAGGACGCAGGGCCAGGGGAGGCTGCAGGCTGCAGCTGTGCACCTGGGAGTGCAGGCGAAGAGGTGAAGGGTTCCGGGAGCGCCCCGCGGCGAGGGCGAGCGCATTAACTCAGGTTAACGTCTCTTCTTGGTGTGGTGCATGGAGCACCGCTGGCTTCGGCACTGTTATGCTGGGGAACGTAAAGGAGGAACAGAGTCTGGGCAGGGATGCCACAGGCAGGCTGGGAGCATGCCTGGGCTGAACGTCAGCAATAAATGTATGAAACTGCTCTCAGCAGTGGCTCAGCAACATGTCCAGCAGAAATGCAGAGGCACTTTATCTTATAGCAAAGTTTGCAGGGCTGCGAATCTCCAGCAGCCAACAGCTGGAGTCAGAAACTCACAGTGTGGCCCTATGATGTGCAAGATGTTAAGAAATTAATTTAAAATGCTTTCTTTTTTTTTTTTTCCTAAATATATATATATATTTAGTTTTGCTTAGCCTGCAGGCTTTACATCTTCAAGTTTTTCTCTGTAACCATGAACTAGAAATTTGCTTGGAAGAAATCCAAATTGTTCCCTTATTCACAAGAATTCAAGAGATGGAGCTTTGGGAAAAACTGTCTCTGTCATTACAGCACACATGGTAGAGTCCCAGGAGCTGCCATACCAGAAACACAGCTGAGCAGCACCATGGCGTTGACTCCCAGCACCTTGCAGAGGAATGCACCACCCTTCAGCAGCATGAGCACTGGATACGTTATTCCAAAACAAGTAAAAATAAGGCTTTTGTAACCATTTTGTTCCATCACAAGTGAACCGTTGGCCCTTTTGTATTTATCTGCTCTTCCTCTCCTCAGCCTAGATCCCTGGAAACCCAACTGTCTACGCTAGACCTGGGAGAAGGCACTGACCACAGGAGCCAGTATGGACTTCCTGGTGAATCACCAAGGAAACACCTGTATGTTTTGGGCTGTGCATATGAGACTGATGTTGTCTGAGATACACAGGTACATGCATTTTTCCTTGACTAGATGCTGAAGAAGCAGGTCATCATTAACCTTACCTTTGTTAACCATCTCTACCTTCTACAAGAATCCCCTCCTTCTATAGAGGAAAAGAGGGGATTGCAAACCACTGAGAAGGGATAGCTCTGCTATCACATTGCACAGAACCCTGTGGCTTAGGGATGACAAATTCTGTCTCTCAGCTGGGCTTTGCTGGGACCAGTAGCTGTGTGGAAGCCAAGGCTCCACCCTGGGGCTGTTCCACTGAGATGCTCGGCCAACACCCCAGGGTGATGCCTCCATTCTTTGAATGGATCAGACCATGGGACTGCATGCTGGCTCTGCTGGCCATGCAGTGTTGCTCCTTTCTACCAAGAACATGAAGCTGAAATAGAAACTTTAGGCCAGACTTTGCAGGCAGAATTTTGGGTGGAAAACTGGAGGAATTCAAAGAAAGCCAATGGATTTCCATAGTGGTATCCAAGACCTTCATGACCTAATAGAGCAGAGAATTCTTTCCTTCTGAGTCTATGATTTTCTCCACAACATGGCTGCAGACTGTAATTTGTGTTAAAAGGGAGACATACTCAGCCAGGGTTCACCAGTGTCACTCATCTGAACTGTGAGATGCTCAGATTTGTTCCAGCCAAGTCTTAGCCCAGTATGTATATTTCAGTTTATATTTATTTTTTTTTCTTCTCCTCTTTCCTCTGGTGCTCTTCACTACCAGGGCATCCATCAAGAAATGAAGCACTTGTTAGGATATGATAGCACCTGTCCTTTTGTGTTTTTGAGAAAGCTTGCATTTGAAATGCAGCCAGAGGTTGAGCTACAGGTGATGCCTGATTGGTTTAGTTCAAATCTGGCTCCTTAATTGTGTTTTGGAGCTGGACATTCACAGTTGGGAAAGCTCCTGCCTAATCTTATTTATACTCTGACAAAATGCATGAGTCCCAGTGTATATTAGTACTTTATATTCTGGCTCCTTCCAGAGCCTGGGAAGTTTTCATACTTGCTTGGGTGAAGGTCAGAGTTTAGAAATGGGGGGACCAAGGAATGGAAAGTATGCAGGAGAATTTGCACCCAAATCTGTTTGCCTCGGGTACTTGTGTTTGCACCACGAAGCTGCTGAGAAAAGTCACCAAGAAGTGGTGTAAGCTCTTCCTATGTTTGGAGGAGCGGTTCAGAAATTCAGGAATAAGTCATTTAATAAGTAGGCAGGTGGCTGCTTCTGCTTTGGTGTAAATGTGAGGAAGACCTTTGTAGCTGGGCTCTCTCAAAAAACCCCGATGTCCCCGAAATGAGTATCTGGTCTTGGCTGCTTGGCTCCAAGACTGTGACAGACCTTGGATAGAGGGGCCAGACCTCAGTCTCAGCTCTGCTGGTACATCCAGAGCATTTCTATCAAAATGCTGAGATTTACACCAGCATAGCTAGGATTGCATCCAGGCCCCTACCAGCTAATGCTCCAGTAATTGGATGCAAACGTGCTGGGGTAGGCAAGATACAGGGGGTTCAGGAAGATAAAGGCACCTCATATATGCTGTATAGACGATCTGTGTTTCCTGCAAGAGAGACATCTGTATCTCTAAATTTAGAAACGATACTCTCTTTCCAGCAGGTAATAAACCAGCAAGCGCCGTACATATTTTTTTTCTATTTTGAATTCTGTTAACTGACAATTTAACCTAAAATCCCTCGTATTTTCTACTTGTTCAGCTGTAAATAGAGACTGACAGTTTATTTTCAAACATCCTGGTTAAAAAAAAAAAAAACAACCAACCCACAACCCACCAACATTTGAAATAAATACTTATGGGTCCATGACAGACTACAGACGTGCAGTCAGTGCTCTGCAGCAATCTCTTGGAGCTGTCACACTCGGTGATCGGTCTTTTACAAACACAAACACTGTTGATTTCTTATCAAATGTAAAACCTCCGCAGCTCTTTCGTAAATGGTTACCGCGAGCATGAAATCGACATTGTGAATCACATGTGACACTGCCTTGTCTGCTTGTAATTGAGCTGCGCGGGGAAGGCGCCGGCATCGCGCCAGCCTCGTGTGCATCCCGCTCCCCAGCACCCTGCGAGGAGGGAGGATGAGCTTGGGCTGACTGGGTGCTGGGGGGGTTTGCTTCTTTATTTAGTGCAATAAATGCTTCATCCTGCCTGGGTGGTGGTTTTGGGTTCTGTCAGTTGTTGAGGATGGGATGCAGTTGGTGGCAAGGGGGACATGTTTCTTTACAAGGGTGGTTTAGGGTGGGAGACTGCATGGGAAAGGGGATTTTGGGTGCTGCCTGTGCCATCCCGAGAGTGGTGAGGGGGAAGGGAGACTGGTATGATAGCACTATCCCTTTCTGCCTGGGTACCCAAAATGACATCTGGAAACCAGGAGCCTGTTGAGGTGTTGCTGGCAAAGACCCTGGACAAATCCCGTGGGTCTCAGTCCCAGGAATGGACCTGCTGGTGGGACAGGTTCCCCCCTCCTACAGCATCTTCGTTTCTGACCTTGCAGTGGGGACAGCATGGCACATCCTGGCTGCTCAGTGCCCACTCAGCTTGGACAGATAGAAGCCCTCATCCCCTCCCTTCCCCATCCCTGCTATTTTTTAGTGTAGCCCAAATGAGTAGGCTTCCCTGGGTTGAAGTTTCCTGGGTGTCCCTCCAGGACCCGGCTTTAGTCCTCACATTTGACACACAAGGTAGATTTGTTCTCTGACCCTCCCCAACTTTGGGTCCCACTGGGCAACCCCAAAATATTCTCCTCTTTGCACAGATGTGTTACCTAGCTTAGATCAGTACGATCGGGGTGACCTGTTAAAATAAAACAGAGATACACCAGAGTTATGAAACACTTACATAGAAACATTTCCTGCATCTCTATCTATAAATAAAACTATGTCCTATTAACCAGGAGGTGGAAGATGAGTAGAAATGGAGTGGTCTATCTATTTATATAATGATATAATCTATCTAAATAAAACTAATCTATTTTTCATGCCATCTATTTCTCTAATCTAAAATATACTCGTTACCATGGAGCAATGATGTCACTAAAATGAATGACACCCATAAAGGCAGATGAGCTGTAGTTATTCTGATGATCCAGGACTTCTCTCTTTGCTCATTTGCTTAATTTTACACATGTGAGGAGTAGCTTGGAGCTAAACAGGGTCGCACTAGTAGCAAGCCTCGCTCCACGATGTACCACACTCTGTGAGATTTTGTGTGCACGTGTGTGCACATCCACCAAGAGAAGCACACACTGACGTCTTTCTTGATGCATTGCCAGCATTTGCTCAGTTCTGGATAATTCCTGTTTTATTTATCAGGGTTCGGGAGCTGCACAGGGTTAGGCGCTCTGTGTGTTCTCCATTGCAAGAAGTTTAACTTAATGCAATGTTGCACTTAATTTATGGAATGTAGCCCGTTGCTATGGCATTTGGCACATAAAAAAAAATCAATAAATAAGTGAAATTGGTGTCAATGGGAATTTTGTACAAAGATGAGCAGTAGAGTATGACTCTTCATTTAGAAAGGCGAAGGTACAATTTTCTTCACACTTTCTCAATGTAGTTTAACCCCCTCCTCTTTGGAGACGTGCATTTCCTGACCAAGAGTTATGTCTGTTTTGATTTTACTGAAGAGTAATAAAAAAATGTCTTCCTTTTGCTGGATTTATTGAGATCTTTGGATTCCAGGGCAGGATTTTCATATTCAAGATTAGAACTTATAGTCTAGAGCATCCAAAGGAAATGAAGTTGTGTATCAGTATGGCACATGCATTTGTGGGAAACTCCTTTGAAATGCAAATCGTGATTATTTGGTGAGTTAGGCAGGCTGAAGTAAATAGGAAGTCTCCAGTATATAGGATCCACACATAGGACTGAAAAAAACCACTCCATCTGGTAAAAAATGACAAGATGTTGTGTCCTGTTGGTGTGGCCTGTTTGCATGGGGTTGCCCCCAAGGTCACTTCTCCACAAGGATATTAAAACAGATCCTAATTCAGCAATGTTGCATTGGGTTTTGTCTGTGCAAAAATCAGAGCAAATATCTAAATGTGCAAGGGAAATCTCCCCCAAGAAATCCCTAAATAATTTCTTTTTTTTTTTTTTCAATATCATTGGTCAGACGATTTAAACAAACTCAAGTTAAAAATGGAGTTATGTAGATTGTGGTGGGAAATGGATATACAGCTGTGGCTGCATTTGGATCCGGAGAGAAACAACCCTACAGGAACAGCGGATAAACGGGGAAGAAGGGCTTCCCCATGGAACTTTTAAGTAGAATGCTCATTGGCCAGGCCCTAGCACCTGGAGGCCAGCTTGAGAAGATTTGCCACTGAGCTCCTGGTTTAAGGTTTCCTGCATCCTTTATCGCTGCCATCTTTTTGGTTCTTCATCTTCCCATTCCTCCTCTGTGGAGGCTGAAGCTGTGGCAGATGCATTTGCTGGCTTGATTCAGAGCCCACTGGTGCCAGCAGAAAACCTCCTCTGGACTTCAGTAGATTTTGGGATGAACTCCTGGCACCTGACTTGGATACGGTCCCCAGGACAGCCCCCATTGTGCTGACCCACATTCTGCCCTATGCATTTCCATCTGGGAAAGCTCTGGGAGCTCTCAGGAGCGACTTGTTTCAGACGACTGGCTTCTTGAAAGCTGCTGAGGACAGCAGTGGGCTTGGATGCAGAGTTTCCCCATCCTTTGAGGGTCTCCCGGCTGCTTCCTGTGCCCAGACGCCTCTCATGGGGTGAGGATGGGAGGGAGCAGCCCAGGATCACCCATCCTGTGGGAAAGTAGAGCTCACCAGAGACCGACAAGCCCCTGGCCAGCCCTGGCTCTTTCTGAGTGAGAGGGGAGGGAAAAAAAAATCAAAACTTTAAGGTATATGAACTGTGAAATTAAATCGAAATACTCAAATAAGGAATCACATAACAACATAAGCAAAGATGTTTACTAGGGCTTGAAGTTAAATACAGATTTTTTCATAAAGCCTAACACCAAATGCAATAAAGTTCTCTGGATTGATAAATATAATTTACAAGGGAAAAAATGCGCCCTGCTGCCATAAACCGACTCACGCCGTGTCCCTTTCCAGGGATCAGGCCAGGAGCAGAAGAAAACACGCACGGTGATACCTTGCTCAGGATTTCTCTATCCAGAGTAATCACAACCGCACTCGGTGATTGAGCCGCCCTTTCTCAATCTGCAACGCAGCCAACAAACAGGAGCTAATTAATCTGTGCTGCAGCTCCAGCGAAGGGTCTGCCCGGAGCGGGAGTGTCGGGTTGGGCTGCTCGCCGGCGTGGGGTCCCAGCTGCCCCGATATGGGGTCCCAGGCAGGCGGGAGCATGGCCCAGTGCCTTTCTTCACCCATCTGGACATTGTAGTGCCTGCACTGAAGCTGGAGAGTTTGATCCAGGGAAAATCACAGTCTCGCAGGATGCTTATTCCTTGACTATTGCCCTTCTCTCTCCCCCGGCGTATCTGACATTAACACCCCGAACCGACAGCACAAAGGCGGCATCTGGATAGCATAGCCTGTGGCTCTGGAGTCACGGCTGGTGGACTTGTGGTGTATCCAGATATATTCATTAAAACACTAATCAAGCAGAAGCTCATTTGTGGAATTGTCTTTCAATTTAAAAGGGAAAAAAAGATGGTCGAACTACAAAGCCACCGCAGTCCAGAAGTGCTCTTCCCATGAAAGACATTCGACAGCTCAGGCCAGTTAATGCCAGCCCCACTCCTGGATGCCCGTCAGGGTTTGCCAGGTCCTGTCGAAATGCCAGGGAGTGACAAACCAGGCATGGTGGTGGTAAGCTGGGGACGAAGAGCTCCTCTGACGTGCTATGAGCTGCTCCCACGCGTCTACACAAAGACAGGTCTGTGTGTATGTCTGCATGGTAGATCCTCTCCTGCTGTCGTATTGGCATGTGGCAATTATTAGAGGAAGGAATAGGAATATGCATTATATATAAAATAAAAAACCACACACTGAGACTATTTCACTGTCATCCCTCTCCCTTGTGATGTGATGAAAGGCTTTATCCTTTTCTTCTTACCACCAAAACTCTGAGTCTGTGAATTGCTCTGAAAAGTGAATATCCCTCCCACAAATGTAATCTTGATGGGAGTTTTAAAATTTCTAAATGCAAGAAATGGTCTGTTTCATGTTCCCAGTGTCCACCATTTTCTGGGAGCAGAACCAGCACATACCAATCTCTGCTCTCTTCATGATACAGGCAACAAAGAGGGAAGGATGATGCTTGCATGGGGTCCAGACCCCAAACCTGGTACTTTTTGTCCTGGACCAGTGGCAAATTTTAGTTTTTGGACCTGGACCTAGGACAGAGCCTCCTCCAAGGGAAGGGAGGTAGAGATTAATTGCTGGAGATGAACATTTATGCTCAAGGGACTTCTCCCCTCTAAAGACAGGTTGTAGGGTCTTGTTCCTACTGCAATGAGGAACAAAACTCCATGTTGATTTCAGGGGGTTTTGAGGGCTCCCTGGGAGCTGAGCAAGTAGCAGAGGGACCCTGGCAGCTGGAGAGGATCAGCAGTGGGGTCCAGGGCTTGGGCTCAACCCAACTTAACCAAGAAAAAATCCAACCTCTATAAAAAAACCCAAAAGCCAAAACCCAAATCCCCCAAACCTTACAGGAGAGAAAGTGTCCTCAAGACAGCTCTTCACTAGCAACTTGGTTGGACAAGGATATATACAGATGAGCTAAAACTAAACTAATTTTCAGCCTCTTGGAGGAAACAAAATGACTGTTGCTATCATGGTGTAGCGTGAAAGCCTGGGTCACGGGGCGACGGGAGACAATCCTTTGTTCCAGCAGTCCCAGGTGCATCATGTACTGGGCAGAACTTTAGCTTACAATTTGGGATTAAAGTAAATCCTAGTATTTTTCTGCATGCCTGCCCACTCCCTGGCTCCCAGAGACTGCTGGGTAACTGCCTATTATCCCGTGGTTCCACTTCAGTGCCCTCCCCAATAAAACTTTTCATATCCTTATAAACGAACTAGATTGCCGTGTTATAAACATTTACACTGTGCTAACAGATCATCTCCGCACATCAGAATTGGCTAAATTCCCTTTTCCAGATGAATATATTGAAGGAGATTAGAGATATGATAGCTTTTCAGATTGCTGAACCCAGAGAAATTAGTTTAGTGAGCATTTACAGAGGCTAAATTGGAACCATTAAATAGTGGATTAAATTGATGGTACTTTCATTGTCTGTCCTTCGGTACTGCTGTAAAATCAATTAGCCGTCACTATTCCATTCTCCATATAGTGAGATTGTCAGCCTGGCTAGGAGCTGCAGAGCCTCACAGCAGTAGCAAGCAGTGTGAAAATACACCTATTAGGTGATGTGGCATGAAATAACATCATAGGGCAGAATGTCCCAGTGAGATTTATCCCAGCCTTATCTCTACTTTAACAGAGAGGGGACAGACAATAGACTCTGGTGACACTCTTATCCTCCGAACATGTGCACCGGGATGCTCTCTGGACTGACAATTATTACATCGCCTCTCGGCTGTCCTGAATTTTGCATCGGAAATCCCTGCTTTGCCCCCTCTTAAACTGGCAGTGTCCCACATTAAGAGCAGAGGATTTGAGCAGAGTAGGTTTGCATCTGATTTGGGGAAAAAAAAAAAGAAAAGAAACCAACTTTCTCCCCCTTGCTTTTTTTACAGTAAGTCTAAGTCCTGTTGGTTGGCTGATTTATTAGCACATCCTCAGCCTGTTTTGGGGGCCAGCACAGCTTTGCCACAGCCAAAGAAACTGAGGCACAGTCACGAGTGTCCCACCACATCCCTGAGAGATCAGGGGCCTGATCAGGAGATCAGGCACAGTCTGGAGTACTGCTGCTGAGGACCACTTGCAGCCCTTTTCAGCTACAATTACTTGTTTTACACTCTTACATGGATAAAAAAAAAAAAAAAAAAGAAAAGGGTAAATAACTTGCTCTTAGGTCATGGGGTGAATTGGAGCACACGAGATCTCTTCACCCTCAACCCGTGGACTTCCCACCACTGCTCTGCCAGGAAGAGAGTGAAGCCCTGGAGCACTGCTTGCACACCACCTGCATGCAACCACCTCCTTATGGGGGAAAATGGAAATATTCCCCAAATTTGTGCTACTAAACTCTTCTCTTAAAGTGTGAAATTAGAAAATACTGAAGAAAACAAGGCTCCTAAATTTAAGCTTTAACCTTTTGACCTTGGTCCTGCCTTTTTTCCTCCCAGGGGAGGTCTCAGCCCTGGTCTGAAAAGCTATCATCCCCATTGTCAGCTGTGGAGTGAACTGGAGGAGATTTTCCATCCCCAGAGAGCTTTCCTTTCAATCTTCAAGTTTTCTATTGAAGATGGAAATGGAAAAAAACCCCACATTTCCAATAAAACTGCAGCCAGTTCCAATTTCTTGCATTGACGTGGCAAAGTTTTAAAATCCCTTGTCAACGTCTTAGTTATGCTTCACGAAGGAGCCATCTGGAGCTGCTGGCCTTCGTATTAAAAGTTTGCTAGGCTTGTAATACGGACACTCTGTCTTCTGCTCTCACAGAGCGCTCCTCTTTGCAGGGGCAGGCTGGGACCCCAAGTGTCTTGAACTCGGAGGATGTGCATATTTCCCCTTGTCCTGGGCGGGATGTAGGGTGAAGTGGTGATTTCAGTGCACTTTTATTTTACGTAATGCTCCTCTGCCCAGCCCAAGCCTTTCTCTTTCCTGGCTGAAGTGGATGCAGAGCAGCATCCCCACTGAGATCTGTAAAACACCGTGCACGCTCACTGCAAGTGCTTGTTCCCCAAATCTCCATCTCCTGATTCCAAGAAGATGTCATCCCTGTGGAGACCATGCAGTGAATATGGGAGAGTGCTCCCACATGGTCTCAGCTCATGGAAGTGGGGGGAGATGTGGAGGGTGAAGGTAATGTCAGCCCAGCGCTTTTGCCCTGGATTTAGCCATGTTTACAGAGACACCCTCCACTACTCCCCTAATCAGGTCTCACTCTCCTCCAGCCGAGGAAGCAATCAGCACTTCGTTATCACTGGAATCTCATTGCTAATTGAGGTCTGAGAGCCTTTATTTCCTGGACATCTCATGCATGGTGAGGGCACCACCTTTCACAAATAAATCATGTCATCGTCTGTTTGGCATCGCTCCCCTTTGCAGAGGGCTGGGGGTCACAATAAAAATACTTGTTCCCTCAAAACTGTCCTTAGAGCTTCTCCCTTCTACCACTTGGCCTCTACAACTACCTGGAGATTTTTTTTTACTTTACCTTGGAAAAGTATAGTTTGGCAAACCACTTTCTTAAAATTTCTCTGCCTGGTGACCGTAGTCCTCGATGGCGTGCTGTGGATCCCACAGCAGACTGTAGCAAGTCACACTTTCTGACTCACGAATTCACCCTTTCCTGCTGATGGAGGGTGCCGTTCCTCAATCAACAGAGAGCTTCGACAGTCAGCCTGGAAGATAGATCTAACTGTTTCTGCCATTGCCCCATTTATCTTAATTTCCATTTTTGCGTTGATGGGTATCATACACCACAAAGAGCCAGCCCAGCCGTGAAATGACACTGGACTGGCAACCTCATAATTACCCGGGCTCCCGTATCAATTCTCTTCAATCCCTTTGTGACACTCCATTGCTTCCTCATAACTTCCTCATCTGACAGATCAGCACTGCACACCCGAACCGCCTGAGAGCCCCTGGGTAATAGCCTCAGGGACAAAGTTATCCCTGGAAGAAGTGGGCAAAGATGCTCGTTGGCTTCGGCAGGAGTTTTGCTCACTTTGTGCCAAGCCTGAATATTGTCCAACCTCTCTTCCATACACACAAAGACCTCAGCTCCTTTCTCTGCTGCAGGGGAAAAGTGTTGGGGGCAGAAAGGTGGAGACAGGTCCTCCTCCATGTTTACTGTGATGTAGTCTGTCTTAAAGTATTCCTGTCTCTAGGCACATTCATATTTTTCCTCCGTCTTTTGCACTAAGACAACGAAAGCTCTCCTGAGGCAGGACGGGGTTGGTGCTGGTGTGGTGCCCACTAGCTTATTGATTAAGTGCACCTCCACTGCACAGAGCATGAAGGCCATGGTGAAGGAGAAGACTGTTGTCTACCTTGGAGAGCAAAGGCCACCAACCCCCAGGCTGGAGCAGCACCTGGACCTCGGCCCCAGGCTCATCTGGGAGCTGCTGTGTATCCATGTGGTTTCGTACTCTTAATGCTGGGTGAAAAAAACAGCAGTTGGTGCATTTTATACCTGCCTGCAGTGCCCATGGCTCTGTCTGGTCCTCGCTGAGTCAGACCTGGCGTCAGGGGCTGCTCGCTGGGTTCGAGGGGCAGCACTGCAAGGACCAACCTCGCTCTGGAGCTGTGAGACCCTCTGCTCGCCCAGTGAGCCCCAGGGATGGTTTGGCCTGACTCTTTCTTCTTCCTCTTCTTGAGATGAACTTAAAACTCCCCACACCATCCAAAGCGGTTTTGCTACAGATTTTTACACAACATGAAGATGTCAGAGGGGCAAGGGTGGGAAACGCTGGTATTAAATTTCTTCCCCACACGGCCTGGCTGTTTCTCCCAGAATATCTCCCCTGTTTTGGGGCACAGCAATTGGAGGATGAGCCCCATTTGTGGGAGCACTGGGGTGAGCTCTGCAAGAGGGCGAGGGGACTTGCCCCATCTCATTCAAACAAACTGCGATGCCCAGCAGCAAACCTCAGCCCAAAAACCTCCTCTGAGATGCTCCCCCTCCTTAGCACCCAGGTGAAACACAACCCATGGACCTTCCACGAGCTGGAGGAGGAGGGATGCTGGGCAGAAAATTGGTAGCAAATCCTTGGAGAATGGGGAACTTTTATTCTTCCTGCTGCTTGCATCCTAGAGCCAGGCGGGCGAGGAAGCCTCACCGGCTTCTCCGGGGCTGGCAGAGCTGCGCAGGCAAGCTGGGCAGTGGGCGTTGTGCTGCCCGAGCCCCTGCTGCTCCAGGCAACTGCCTTTCTTGCCTGCGTCCTGGGCCCCTTCTGCCTGTCAGATAGGCACAGCATGTGTCCCCAGCGAGGGGGGGAGGCCAAATCCTGCCATTTCGGGGGGAAGAGGGTGGCTCGCGCGAGGCTGCGCTCAGCCGGGTGCGGGGCTGCTGGAGTCAGGGAGAGCCTCACCACTGGTTTTTAATTTGCTTTGGATCGTGGCCATTATCATTAGAATAATCTCAAGCAGGTGATAGGCAGGAGTAAATTAATTCTGAATAAAAGCGTTCGGGAGTGGGGGCCAAGGAAGGGCAGGGGTGGGCATTGGGTACCGCTGTCACGGGTGGGTCAGAGAGGAGGTCTAGTGACAAGGTGGACTTGGACTCACGGTGGAAGGAGCTTATTTCCCCTCTGATGTTACGTTTGTTTCTGATAAAGATCCCCAGATCCAAAATGCAGAAGCCGGTGTTTAACAACGGATGCAGAGGGGGGTGGGAGCAGGGTTATTTATGTGATTTTATTTTTAATTCGCCTTGTCCACTGAAATCATGTGCATGAAAACAATTGAAAATAAATTATCTCCCATCTCCAGAAAGAACCTTTCACTGTTGTTCCTGGAGCCACCCGGACACACGAACAATTAATCCTTGACTCCAGACCCAAGTGACTCAACCAATAAAACAGCTGTCAGCTGCCGGTCCTGGGGAGGTGCTGCCTAATATCCCAGGAGAGGATAATTATTCTTATCTGATTTGGCTCTGGAATGAAATCATAAAAAGCCTCGTCCCATTCTGTAAATTCAGTTCTTCTTAGCAGGTTAAGCAGAGCCCAAATGACTAACATTTCTGTCAGCACTGACTCTGGCTAAGGGCTAATATACCATGAAGAATAACCCAATAATAAATCTTATTATAGGGAAGGAAGGGAAAAAAAAAAAAAGAGAGCATGGAAGAGTGTGAAACCTCAGAGACGACCTAGGAGGGTGCGAGGCAATTTAAGTGGCTGACAAAAGTGGTTTCAGATTGCTGTTCAGAGAGAAATTTCTGAGTAATTTTATTAAAAATTCCCCAGAATATTGACTCAAATATGAATGTTTTGGGTGAAAACATTTCTGGAGCCAGAGACTTTTTCTCTTGTTCTTTGGATGTTTCTCTTTGCTACACACAATGCCTTTTGGTACGCAATGAGCAGATACTGTAAAGACACCCCTCCCCCCTTCCCCCCCCCGGCCCCATGAAGAGAGACACTTCTTTGGAAGCAGAGATTTTGGAACACTGACCCCCCAGCAACAAGTCTTCAATGCTCCCTGGGTCAGAAAATCCTCCTGGAGCACATATGTGGAAAAAACGGTGCTACATGCCACATGTCCCTGCCTTTGAAGTGGCAGGTAGACCCAGGTCCCTTGTGTTTTCCTGTGGCTGGGATGTCTCTAGCACACCCCACCCAAGCTTGTCAGACCCATCCCTGTGCCCCGCTGTGCTGCAGGGACAGCCCAGTGCAGGACCAGGGCTGGGTCACCAGCATCTTGTGACGGCAAAGAAGCTGGAGGTGGGGGCTGAGCTGGGTAAGAGCTTCAAAACCAAACATTCGGGTCTGTCCCTTGGATGAACACAGGCTCAGGTGCTGCAGTTGATGTCTGGGAAGGACCCGCTCTTTGGAAATGGTGAGCTCTCCCTTATCACGGCAAGATTTACTGCCTGGGTGGAAAGTGCTTTGTTGGGGGGATGGGGTATGGTGTTGAGTTTAAAGTTCAGGATGACCTTTGTTGTTGCCTTTCATACTGCTGATCAAGAGGCTCCTGGAAATAATGACCGTGCAACTCAATCTGATGTCCCTGGGTCTCTGTTTCCACCAGTCCTCCCGGCAGGCAGTTTCCCAGGCAAGCAGGTTGGACGCCGTCTGAAGGGCTGTGTGCTGGGACCTCAGCAGGGCATGGGGACGGCTCGGGAGAGAGCTCGAGGGGCGTGCGGAGGGTCTTGAGTTTGGGAAACTGCCAAGAGGTCCAGCCAGGAGGAGCTCTGCAGAAGATTGATGGCAGAGCTCTGGTGCCACCAAAGCATTTCTCCAGCGCCTGGGAAGGACGTTAAGGAAGAGCGGGGACCTGGTGGTCAGGATGGGCTGGAGAGGAGCCGCAGATCTCAGCAGGGAAACCCTGGTTGCAGCCACACAAATCACAAGCACTTTTGCATTTGGTTTGTTGCTCCATCCCAAGGAACCAGCAGTGGCTGTACACTTGGGGGACCGCAGGGACAGGGACAAGGAGCTAAGAGGGGGATGGTAAAGAGATACCCCCAGTGCTAGGGGCTTTTGGGGCCTGTCTCAGCTTCCTAGGGCTGCCTGGGGCTGTCACACCATGACATTGCCATTGCAAAGCATGCAATTCTCCCACGCCTTGCTGGAGGGGCAGCCAGATACAATTTCAAGGAGAGAAAAAGCCAGGGCTGGGGGTATCAGCAGGTCAGCGGTGCTGTCTCTGGGCTGAGGAGGAAAAGCAAGGAAGAGCATCGGGGTGCAAACGCACATGGGTGGAGTGTGACCAAGGCAGGAGAGGCTGTGGCGATGGCTTCTTATGTACCAGCATGACCCAGACTGTCCTGACAGCATGGGATGTTTCAGCGAGGAGCGGGGCAGCCATGCTGATGAACAGCAGGTATTTAGAGCAAGAGGGACAGAACCCACAGGTGTCACCCAGATGCAAGGTCACCTTCCATCCCTCTTGGGCAGGGACACCAGCTTTTATGGCTCTTCCCTCTTTGGAGCTGCCTACCACCATTGCACAGGGAGCAAGGGTGCAGCGGAAGGCAATATAAATACCACATGTCGCTGCTTGTGTCCAGAGTGCCTCCAAGCCAGGTGAACCAAATCTCTAAAAAGTGGACAAATATTTGCTGAGAAAGGATCTTCCAGGTCTGGCTTGGGTTCAGGCTGATGGCTGAACAGTACATAAAATCTGGAGAGGCAAGGCCTGGGATCTGTGTTTTTTTAGAAGGGAGATTTATCTGTTTATGGAAAAAAATATTAGGACTGGTAGAAAGTGCTATAATCCCTCAGAAATGGAGATAAATCTTGGATGGAAACATAGTATATAAATTTCTATATATCACATATTCTTTACTACAGTCTGGGTACAATTATAGAATACTGTACTAATGAAGTTTTATACAATTCATTTTCATCCTTAAAATGCTGTTTCTGGGCTAAATTTGATTTATGCCTCTTGTCCTTTTCAGTGATCATATCTCCATCTGATGGGAATGAAGGACTGGTAAGACTGACCAGCACAGACCAGCTAAGAGCCACGTGGGAACAACAGTTCCAGTCAGAGGTGAGCTTTATTGTTTACTATATGAAGATCTAAAGAGAGAGAGACGAATGGTGATACCACCCTGGGACAATACATTAAGCAGCCTCAGAGATGGAAAAAAAAAACCTAAAAAAAAAGAGGAGTGAACAGTGACCGCATCAGGGATCTGGCCTCCATCAGAGGGAGGCAGAGAGTGTTTCAGTAGTTCTGCTAAAATTAAAGATTGCTGGGAAACAAGAGTGTCCATGATGAGGAAGCTCCAATGGTTCAGGAACAGGCTCAGGTGGCCCAAAGGCCACTATTGACTGCTCTGGTCCAACGGAGGGAGAGGGTGGCCAAGGATGGGAATGGCTCAGTGAGCCCTGCTGAGATGGGAATGGCTCATCTGGACTTGATGTTCAAGACAAAGAAATGAGGCCAGAGAAAGTGATGGACCAGCAGCAGTGGCATGGGTAGAAGGACAGCAGAAATTGCCTCCACTGTGAGTTGCAACGTAAGACAGATACCTTTTTCAGCTGAATACCTAACTTGATGATCCTGTATAGCTGGTGCTTGGAAGGATATTCCAGTTTCTTCTCTCTGCAAAAACAGACATTTGCATGTACATCGATTAAATTTACCCATGAGAGATCTTGGTCCTGTGTAGCTTTGAAAGTGTTCAGACCTGATTACCTTATTAAGTCCAATGCTCATTTTTAAGCCACTATTTGTAGAAGACATCAAGCTCCAAATTGTACCTGGCTTAGCTTTTATCTCAGATGCCTGCTTACCATAAAAGCCTGGAAACGAAGTACTGTAACTTCTTCCAATAAAAAAATTAAAAGCTGGTATTTCTCTGGCCAAGGGAAGCAATCAGACAGTGATACTGAAAGATCCATCATCAAAGTATACAGCAAGGAACGAACAGACTTCTAAATCAGTCAAACATTTTAAACATCCCTTTTGTAATTGACAATTTTGTAATATTTATTCACAACAGATCTGATTGCTGGATTCCCACTGGCTCCCCTCAGGAGGGTTTGCGTGAAATCAGTTTGAAATGGTGTGTCAATTTTTTTCTGAAGTCACCATCTGGCTGATAGACTTGAGTCTGTTCTAATACACTGACCCAGTGAATCGCTGCTAAACAATTCCCAGGGGTCTCCACTCCTCTCGCAGGCAATCCGGGAGAACGCTGCCGGGAGAGAGTGGGCGAGACAAGCATATTTTAATGTGTTATGTTGAAGGATTGTAAAAGAATCTGATTTATTTAAAGAAATAGAAATCTTGGGATGGTCTCGTTCACTCTTGCACCCTCGTGCTGGTTTAGAATGTGAGAGGAGGGCCAAGACCAGCATTGTTGACCTGAAACTACTTTAAATTGTGCTGAAGGAGAAAAAAAACCCAACAAATAAAAACAGACAAAAAGCCCCCCTCCCTGATCAACAGCAAGGAACCCAAACATTTGGTAGCAGCAATCCCCACAGCCCAGGTGGCAAAAATAAATATTGGATGAAATACACGGCACATCTATTTCAAATACGTGACAATAGATAGGTGACACTGGAGTCCTGCAAAATCAGCCCCATTCTGTATCACTGGAAATCCCTGGAATGAAATACGGTCAAACTGTTTGTACTTAAAAATAGATTGGTTTAACTTACAGTGTGAAATGAGGCCTCAGCATAGGTGTTTTGTGTGTGCTCTTACACACTAGCGATGAGTTCATATGGCACATGTTGGTAATTAGACGCTTCCTCTCATCATCCCTCTGCAAAGTACTGCCACTTCTGTGAGTTATATTTTCTACTCTGCAAGAGACTCTTTGTCACCGCATTCCCCGGCCCCAGAGCATGTGTGCACACTGCCGTCATAGATGCAACATTGCGTACGTACCCATACACGTGTGTTTGTGTACACATCCACATATACACGTAAGCTTGGCATAATTCTAGGATGACTAATTTTTTTTGACAGGCGAGTAAATCATCATTATAGCATTTGTTTTTTTCCATTACCATCAATCATTATTGTATGTGTGATCAAGTAGAATTTGTCTTTGGCTGCTTAAAATTTTCCTGATCGTTTTTCAAGGCTAAATATCATCTCTAGATAAATAACACTTACCGTAATAATGGGCATGCTAAAGAGCTGATCCGAACCCCACTGAAATAATGTGAAAGGTATTGGCTCCATGGGCATTGATTTAAGCCCTAAAGGATCGTTTGTTTCTCAATAGAGCCCCAGTAAGAGACTGAATGTGGAGAATGTTGTAAAGAGTTGGATTAATTCCCTCTTCTACCAACGGGGTGAGGCTACAGCACATAACTACTGATCAAGGCAGAAGAATAAGCAGGTATCTAAAGCCTATGAAAATATCCAGCATATCACAAGCTGGTGAAACATGTGGAAAAGTTTTCTGCAAATCTATTCCATTTTTAAATGAATTTGCTTCAGCTATGCTGGGGTCCATTCTGTAGGTCCATCTGATGGGAACTTAGAGAAAAGAAGTGTTTGGGAAGATGAGCAAGAAACAGCAGGAGTAAAGGTTAAATGAAGACCAGGGAAAAACCAAAGCAGTCATCCAAACCCACAGACCAAGGTACCAGGAGTAAGGAAACAAGTGTAGACTGGGTCAGGACACCTCCAGGATATCTTGCTGTATTGCCACATTTGAAGGACCTTGCCTGGGAGTATGAGACCTTGTCTGAGATGCTCTCAGACATCTTGATGTCTCCACACTCAGCATTCATCAGGGGCTTTTATCATCAGAGGGCATCGAACTTCCTCCCAAATATGTTCCACCATTAAAAACATGCGGGGAATCGGAGCTTGCCAGGACTGAACGGCAAGCACTCTCTGCAAGTGTTGTAATCAACAGTAAGAGTAATTAAACTTTTAACACCGGCTAAGCTCAATATGTAAGATCTGGGGGTTAATGTAGCAGTTTTCAAAAGGATAGGAAAATAAAGTAGTAATAAAATAAAATGAACGTTGCAAGGACTCTGAGGCATGCTCGTTCTCTTCACAATCCAGTGACGAATGCGTCCTGGTTTTTTTTCGGCTGCAGGAAGCCCTCAGTGCTCCCTGCCTGCTGGTTAATTATTTTATGGGGCCGTACAGGTTTGATCACAGACCACCGACAGCCTGGAGGACAAGAAGACAAGCTCTGAAGCAGCTGCAGAAAAAAAGTCTTTGCATCCCACTTTCTCTCCCCATTTCTGGGCTTGCAAACCAAGGAGAAACAGATGGAAGGGAAATAAATTTGACAGATGAACATTCAAAGTTTATCCTCATTTTTAGTGGGTCGTAGTGGAGACCATTTTGGCAATGCTGTGCAAGATGTTCTTGGGATGTTTTTCATCTTCTTTCAAGAAAGTTTGGTGGTTCTTGGGTTGTAAAAAAGGATGAGAAACAAAAGTAAAAATGTCCTGTGAAATGTGGGCAGGTTTGGGGGTGATTGACCCTTACCAAGCCTTTGAGACTGGTACGGAGAAGCCCTGTGCAGCGTCCTGGGTGCTACTGGACAAGAGCAGGGGCAGGAGCACCCATGCTGGTGTGCCTCCCTCTCTGCACGTTGAGTACCAACAGGTTTAGGAGGTCATCCCTTCCTGGGCTCCCTCCTCCTGTCCCTTGCCACCTGTTCCCATGGCGAGGTGCCTTGGCAAGCATTGATAATTCTTGGTGCAAGCCCACATAGGTGAGGGACGTGTCTGTCTAGTCTTTGTCACAGTCAGTTCACTTTGCCTATTATTTTGCCAGTTTTTTTTTTCCCAGGTTGGATCTAATAAGAAAAGCATTTTTCTCAGAAATAGGCTTTTTGTCCTTGAAGGATTCTGCTGTTGTCTCCTTACTTCTCTTAATTATATAACCCTAAGGTATGCCTCAGATTTACACAGCCTAAATCCAGACTTATTTGACTATATTTGTCGTTATTCCAATTAATTGTGCATCAACTAATTGTGTAACATGGCTATTTGCATGTCAACCCAGGGTCCTCATGCTGTTCTTTGCAGTGTAATTGCTCTGGCTAAGTGAATACCAGGAATATTCCTGAGGTTTCAGCCATTAATCAGGGTCTGCTGAAAGGAATATTAGCACCCTGGGAAATAAAAAAAAAAAAAAAGAAAGATGCAAAATATCAATGAGGTTTTTTAAATTAAAATGAAACATTAAATGCAACAACAAGAGGAGTATGAAGGCCAAGGAAGGTCTGGCCAAGCTTACAAATGCCAGGTCCTCTGGAGGTTTGGAGGGTTGGGAGATGCTTATGGACAAAGGAAGGGGCGATGGCTGGGCTTTCTCTTCTTGGTGCCCAGTTTGGGAGTGTTTGGGAAATGCTACTGAGCAAACAGTGATAGGACTCTGACTGTGTGCAGGAGCAGGGAGCCCAGATGTCAGTGGGAAGGTCTTTTTAGAGTTAGATGTTTTAGGGAAGCAAAACAGGGGGCTGTCTAGGTCAACCCCATGAAAGTGGGGAAATAGTCGGCTCTTCTGGATGTGGAAAGGCGAGGTGCTGCTGCAGGGGAAGCGGCTGGGGTTGGCGGATGGACCCTGCCAGTGTGAGGAGTGTGGTAGGGTTTGTTCACCACAGGACAGCAGGCTGGTACCTGTGCAGGGACATCCCAGGAGTAATTCCCTCCTGGGTTGGAGAAATTGCTCCCTGAACTCTGCACTCACTGCCCTGGTTGGAGAAGACACCCAGAGGGCTGAAGCTCCCACCAAAGCTCTCCAGGTAACAAGTGCTGAGACAAATCCAGGCCTGGGATCACTCTCCTTAAAACATCCTCAGGAATATTTTGGGAGGAATGAGAGAGAAGAACCATGGCCTGCTTCCAAACACTCATGTATGTCCCCAGAACAGCAGAGGCACCCAGTGATGAACAGTCCCTTCCCTTTGGGGATGGATGGATTTTTATTTTCAACACTGCTTGCCCTGTTGATGTATATAAGGTTGCTGTGGGAGAAACCAACTGAAGGCTGCGATGATGGAGGAGACTATTAATATCCTTGATGAACTATTGCTAACTTAGTCAACAAGTTAGTGACAGATCCGGTGCTGAAACTCAACTGCCTCTGGATCCTAGACTGGAAACCCATCCACTGCATTTTGCTGCCCCACATTACACAGTTTAGGTGTCTCAGAAAAAAAAAAAAATCATGTTTAGGAGACCATCAAGGATGCTAATCAAGGATCATAAAGGATAATCAGGATGCTCAAGGACATCATCAGGATCATCTTGCCCATTCACAAGAAGGACGCTCGCAAGGTGTGCAGCCCTCAGCGATGGCACGATTTCGGCTGCGTTTCAACATCTTTCCCAAGCTGTTGGTGAGGCTTGAGAACGCCCATGGGTCTCGCGCTCAGCTTGTTTAACCCAGGCTCCTCAGGGGACCAGGGCTTTCCTCACTCAGCTGTTTCCCATCCCTCATGCTACTGGATGGGCGGCAGCTCTCTTTTCTGCAGCTCTCCCTGCTGCCGAAGATAAAGTGAAAGCAAAGCTGGCCCTGGGCTGCTGTTTGCAAATAGAGATGAAGACAAACAGATGAGTTCAAGCTGCTGGAAGGAAAACAACCCTGGCGGCTCCTCTGCTTAATGGTGGGAACCTGGAAGTGTAAACAAAACCCTGGGCAGGTCCTCCTCGTTCCCACCGGCCCTTAGAGTCCACCGGTGTTTTTCAATCTTTACCTCCTAGAACCAATCAATTTCGTGCCAGCCTGTAACTTTTTACTGATGTTGTGGCTGTTTCAGTTAAAGACAACCAGGTGCCTCATCCCTTTCCCCCTGCTCAGCACTGGGATCTCTCCTGCCCCTGTTCTCTCAGACCCTGAGGGGTCCCTGGCTGCTTTTTCGTCACCAGGTCCATGACTGTCCTGAAATCGCAGGTCTACGCCCCGATGAACATGGCCAAGGAAGATGTATGTGGAGGGTTTTATTATCCTCCTGTTTTAACACTGTGTTCCTGACACCTTTTGTTTGCCCTCCATCCTGAGGTCGGCCATTCCCTTTAAAATTCAGAGAAAGGTAACGTTACTCCAGAAACTTGCTGGGTTTCTGAGTAGTGAGAAACAGGGCGAGGAGATGTGAGCCCCTCATGGCTCCTCAAGCCCCAGCGGCACCTTCCCATGGCAGCATTGCAGTTCCGGGGACATCCTTTCTCTGAGTGTTCGTGGTTCAACCACCAGCCTAGAACCATGCGTGGCACAGTCCAGGGACAGACAAAGAGCAGGTGAATTAGTTTGGGTAGAGAAATGGAGATGCATCGGGGTGCAGAGCAAAGTCCAACAGCGCTTTCATGGAAAGCAGCATCAGGAAGTGCTGAGGAGCGGACTCGATGCTCTTACCAAGCACAGCTCCCCTGGAATTGCGGGAGGTTTGGCTTGGCAGGCTGCTGCATTTTTCCCCATACGTCAAGTCAGAGAAGTGAATGCAGTATCTCAATTCTGCTTTTTTTTTTTTTTTTCCTTTCCTGACAGTCTCTTAATTAGCATGAGATTTCACAAAATTCACCAAGGCAGCCATCCATCTGTTTTGCTGACTTTCAGTAACAATATTTATCGTTGCAGAAGTGTCAAAACAATAAAACCAGATGACATTTATGCAAAGGGTTCCTAACTACTTTAAAAAAGGCCCAGCCCTTGAAAGCCTCCCGCAGTATTTTGGTGGGAACTGTTTGCAGACACAAAGCTGGGAGTAATTCCTTCTGTACCCACGTAAGTTTTAAATAAGCTGTAGAAGACTTTTCCAAGTGAGGTGCAAGGATGGCATATCCTTCTCTGTAGCAACTTTATTCCAAGTGATCAGATGAGAAAAAAAAGAAATATCCTGCCCTGATGCCTTTTCCTGGTTTCACCCCCCTAAAATATTAATTTTGGTGAATACTTTTCACATTTCGAAAGAGTGCTATATAAATTAGTTCATGCCAGTGACTCTTCTTAAGAATTTTAACCTGATCTGCCATGCAGTAAGAAGGGGGAATTAAAAGAAAAATCTGCTTATTTAACTTTACGGTATTTGAACCAATATATAAATGAGAATTAATAAATCTGCATTTCCTATTGTCAGCACTAGTTGATTACAGCACTGTGGAGCCATATCAAAGGGTGCATACGGCACACTAAGTTCTGCAGTGTATTTAAATTATCCGTAATAAATTTACCTAACAAATTCAAGTGTAGCTGCATTTTCCCCTTGTCAGAGTTTCTCTGGCTGGCAGCACTCAGAGTTATGCTCTAGCTTAACGGATGCAGGAGAGGATGAGCCCCTGTAACCCTGGTTTTGACGGCTTTTTGTGGGGAAAGTGGCTTGGTTCAGCTCAGCGCTGAACTTAACTCAGTCTCTGATTGAACATTGTTTCTCCCTCTATCTGATCTCTGGCAACGTGAGGTTTTAAAGCCATTTTGCACTCATGGCCTAATTTCTTGAGATTTTTTTTTCTCCTGCCGCTCTTGGATGCTCGATGTCAGGGGTTGTTGAAGGATTTGCAGGGGCCAACGCTAAAATGGAGCGAGATGCTGTGGCAAGGCGTTGCGGCACGGATAGGTACCACTGCCTGATTTGGGTTTGTGCAAGAGCATCCCAGTGAAGGATGAGCATTGGGTAGACATGCTCCAGGAGGAACTTCCCGGGCACTGCGTCTGGAGCAAGTCAGCGTTTTCCTCCTCAAGCCGGGGACGGGGAGTGTGGACCCCGTGGAGCTGGGCTGAGCTCCGTGCTGATTGCCCGCATCTGTCTTCTTCTGGCAGCTCTGCCTGTTAGTGGAGTGAGTCTGCTGTTTAATTTACCTGACTTGTTAACAGCTCCCTGTTTTGAAGTTGTAGGAAGGAGCCGATTTCACTTTTACAGTCGAAGCATTGAATTCCCATCGGGTGGCTAAAATTCACAAATAATCTGGTAATTTGTCCACTGTCTTGGGAGGCCGTGGGGACACTGCTCGGTGTGTATCTCAGTGAATATCACCGTGTTTTGGTGAAAAGATTGATGAGCAAAGAGGAGGATGGAGCTGGCTAGCTGTGTGCCAGGAGAAGCTATCGAAACCAAAAGGCTCAAGGAAATCTCGGCCAAAGAAAGCAGGAATGGAGGGTTGCACAGCCCCTCCTTGCAGAGGGGCTGCAGAGGAGGGTGGCAGGGGGCTTGCTGTGTTTCAGGACTGGCTGCTTGCAAAGAGCCACGTCCTGTTGCTGCTGTTGGTGGCCAGAGTGAACCAGAGCATGGAAATACAAAGGTTTGCCTTGGCATATTGCAGCCTTGGCCCCCCAGAACATCTTGGGTGTCTGCTCAGTCTGTAAAACATGGGGGCAAGAGAGAGCCAGAACAGAGCAGAGCTCGGCTCTGGATCATGCCCGATCTCCATGATACAGATCTCTTGGAAGGGAAATTGGCTCTCAGGAGCGCCGCTGCAGACAGATATCACACCCGATAGCCGCTAGTGGAACAACAAATCTTTGGACTTTCTCATCATTAATTGCTCACCCCCTCCACCATTCAACATATCAGTAACTGGCAGCCACAGGAACTGAAGGAGAGGAAAACACCGCGTGTGCGGCCTGGGGCATCCTGAGACTGCATGACTGGATTGTGACAGTCAAACTCTCACCAAGCACGTTCACCATCCCTTGCATGACCCATTGAGGATCATGCAGGGAGCTCTGGGAAGGGGCAGACCCTCTGCTAAACCCAAGTCCCATCCCCAGATGCCACAGCAAGCAGCATCCAAGCTCAGGCTCTGACTCTGCGCGTCTTCTCCCGGAGCACAGACCACCACGCGCCTGCGCTAAGGAAAGTGCCGCAGCTCTCCCTGAAATCAGAAGTACTGGATTTGTAAATGAGTTTGGAATTAGGGAAGGCAGGCTGCAGACATCCCAGCAGAGCTGCAGGTAATCAGTAGGCCATCCTCTACGGAGAAGGTGTTAAATCCTTCTTGGAGTGCTGACAAAAAGAGTCACAGCCCATATGCCTATTGCCAGAAAAATAATAAAAAAAGACTGTTGGTTTAACCAAGTCTAACGGCCATCAAAAGATTTAGACGCCTGCTCTTTCCCTGGAAAGGCAGTGAGCAGGGGAGGGGCGAAGTGTTTCACCTCAGCCTTGCCATCAAGTGGCCAAAGCCAAACCAACAACAGCCACCAGCCCAAAGTCCCAGTGATCCCAACAGGAGAAGGATTTGGTGCTATCCCACCTGCAAACCCCAATGAGTCATGAGCTCACTCCCAGGAGACAGCTGGCTCTGCCTTCCCCCTCGGTGCTCCGGCTGCACCTCCATCCCTGGCTGCTGCTTGCTGTGGGCAAGTCCCCACACTGGGATGCTGCTCTGTGGCTGGTGATGCTGCAGGGTGTCCACCAGCTAGGTCCTGCACCATGGCAGGGTTTGGTCCAACGGCTGCCCAACCTTGCTGCCCTGCCTTCTGGCAACACCAGCCCCACTTTTTTTAGGTTCTCCTGGGGCTTTGGGGCAGCAGTTGGGTGCAAATGGGTGGTAAATTTTACTATTTGAGATGGACATGCTTGTCCCTTGACGTCTGGGCATGATGAGATGGGAAGATCCATCTTAAAACTGAAGATTATTAGATTTAGGAGACCTCTCCGACCGAAAGAACAGAAAGGACCTTGTCAAAAAGCCAATGAGTGCATGAAATCGGAGCCGAGGGGAGGAAACCAAACTGAGAAGTGGTCCAGACGATGCTGCTCAGCCAGGCTGGCAGTGCTGGGGCAGCCAGTGCTGGGGTTCGCTGCGGCGTGTTCTCGTTTGCATTAACTAATGCTGCTTGGCATCGTGTAATGCGTTATTGTTTTTATTGTTCTTGTTGTAAATACACCTAGAGGCATCTTACAAATGGAATTAATTATAGTTGTTTAATTCATTAGTTAAGTACACAGCTCATTCTGCTCTCTGGAAAGGCATGGATGGCTGCGGTCAGGGCACACAACGTACGAATCAATGTATGGTCACGTTCGTTGTGCCTGGGCCTGCGGCACCAACTCTACGGATCCTCTGTTCTCATGTTTCCAGCTTCACTCTCAATTCTGTCCTTTTTCTCAAAAGCTCAGGTCAAAATCAAATAGTTGCAAAGAAGGTTTGGAAAGACTGGTCTACAAGAGAACAGCACAAAGGGAGGAGCAAGGCAGCAAATATGGGTGAAAAGCACTTGAAAGCTTTTCAGGGTTGTGGAGTCCAGGGGTAGGTCTGTCTGTGCATCCTAGGGACGACCCTGGCTAGGGGAGAGAAGCCAAGGATGCTGCTACATAGGGTGGGCCACCACAGGGAGGGGCCACCCACAAGGACGTGAGTACCTGTGCAGCAGCCCTGTGGAAAGGTGCTTTTCAAGGAGCAGATGAGTTTCCCCAAGTAAGGGCAATGCCAGCAGCCGTGTCCAAGTAAGGATATCCACACCAGGCTCTGTCCTGCCTCTCTTCTAGTCCAGGCTGGGGACAAACCCATCCCTCAGGAAGCACTGCAGAGAGGAAAAAGGGGCTTGCAACCAGATCATTGGCTGCTCTGTGACTCATGCCTGTTCAACCTGGCAGCATTGGAAACCACCTCCACACTCCTCCCGCACCACGGAGGCTTTCTTCCTCCCCTTCCATCTATCATGGCTTGCAGCAGAGTTTTACAAGCTCGCCCAGCCCAGGTTGCCACAGCCTGGAGCTGCCTCGCTCGCGGGAGCAGAGCTGTTTTTCTGCAAACCACAACACAACTGAAAAAACACAACGGATCAATACATCACAGGGTACACACTTGAAAGGGAAGAGGCATAAAACTCATGTCACTGCTGCGGGGCAAACCCTGATCCCTTTCCCCTGATGCTTGGGACGTCCCCAGGGCTGGAAACCTTCCCGGCTTGAGGATGCTAATGGAAACTCAGATGCTTGATAAAGTGTGGAGAGATGTGAAGGGAAAGCTGCTGAATAACCTCATGCAGAGCTATAGTTATGACCATTGGACTTAGGACAAGCTGAGGTCTGACGCTGGCTCTGACACTGCTTCACTGAGTGGCCTTGAGCAAGTCACCTCCTTCCCTCTGCATTGTCTTTGCCTAAAACCCTCCCTGGCACCACTCTTTCCCTGCTGTGTGTTTGCAATGGTCCCCAGCCTCTGCCAGCACCTGTGGATATGGCCAGATCTCAGAGCTGCTGCTGGGTGTTGATGCCTTGCCCCATCCAGTCCTTGATGGACTGAGTGGGTAACGCAACGCTCTTCTCATCCACCTCCTGCACATCTGGTACCAACCACAATCCCAGTACGCTGCATGCTGGTGTCCCCACGGGCTGCAGCATTACCATCATCCCACCCAGGAGTGGAGCCATTGACAATGCTCAAGCCATAAACTGAGCATCTTGAAAACAGGCAAAGAGAATCATAGAATCCTAGAATCTTAAGGTTGGAAGAGACCTCCAAGATCATGAAGTCCCACCATCAACCCAACACCACCATGCCTACTAAATAATGTCCTAGAGTGCCGTGGTTAATCTCTCTGGGAAAATAGCAGAGTGGTGGAGATTAAAACTCTGGCAAGAAGGAATACAAGGCCATTTTTGGTCACCAGGCCTTGTTCTGCATTAATGCTGCCTGGAAGGAGTGGAGACACTGAAGACCTGGGTCACATAACTCAGGAAGTACTGACATGCCTGGGACCAGGGCAGTTGTTTAATACACATCCCACCTCTCACCCAGAACAAGGCCATCATAAGCATCTTCAAAAGGTGCTGTTGCATCCTTCTGCAGGCAACTGCCTTTAATTAGCGCAGAATGGAAGATATTCACAACAAGATGGGAAAAAAATAATAATCAAAGAAAACCCAGTGAAGCCCCACATGACAATAAAGGCTGACTCCAACTAACAGTTGTTATTCAGACATCGTTAATGATATTATAAGCACTACCATGTGCTAGGCAAGCTGTGACACGCACCCCGGCGGACATATGGGTAATCAGATCATATGCCTATTTCAATCAAAGCCATAAGTACGAATTTGATCTGAATCGAAGAAAGACCAAGCCAGCAGTAGCTGGGGTGTGCTTTGGGAAAGTGAGCTCATACAGTTAAGAAAATAAATAAAAGAGGGAATCATAGGCTATGATGCCAGACACCCTCCCTGTGCACGAGATAGCCCAGCCCAAGTGCGCTCAGAGCCTCTCAGCATCCCAGGGACAGAGCCTGACCTCCAGCATCCACAGTGAGAAGCTTCCAGTTCCAGGGCACTGCTGCCATCTCAAGAGCTAGACATGCCCGTAGCCATCTCCAGCATGATTTCCCCCCTACACCGACACACCACAGCGTTGCCCTAGCTCAGGGGCAAGACTTTTGCCAGAGTTGCTGAAGACGGAGGTGCCTGAGCCTCTTTACCTTGATTCACCTCCTCCGTTTAGCCAGCTGCACACCGCAGTGCGGTGCAGCGACGCACACGGCTCCCTCCAGCCCGCACCTGAGCACAGCCAGTCAAGGCACAGGCAGCTCGCTGTCATTAGAAACACTGAACATAATCACCAAATTTAATGCCTTTATCATTGCTCAATGGATCAGTGAACAGAGGAGCTAAAAGAAAGACAATTAGAAGCATCAGTCTATGCTAAAAATTTTTCCATTGCTTTGCTTTTGTCTAAAGAGTTATTCATTCCCTAATTGTGAAATGTAATTTTGTTTGGAGGCTTTTTTTTTATATTTGTTTTGTCGTGTGGCTAATGCAGTTATTTGCTGCACACAGCCTCTTTTCTCCCGCTCAGCCCATTTAATGGAATTCTTTGGCAGCTTTGATTTAAAACCATTTTGGTTTAGTGACCAGGACATTTCTGGAAGTGGCAGTCAGATTGTTTCCTGGATTTCTGAGTCATATTTTGCTCAGTAAGATTCACTTCTTTAAATGCATTTTTTTGCCAAGGCCTTTAATCCGACATTTTTGGCTTCAGTGGAGACAAATCTCAGCAAGAAACAGCATCCCCCTCCCAACCCCCCATCCTGAGTTGGGAGACAGAGGGACCCACACCCAAATCCCCCTCCTTCTCTTTTTATGAGAAAACCCCAAGAAGTCACCCCCTCTGTGCACTTCCTCCCCCTCACCCCATTCCCATTAATGGCTGCAAAATCCTAGAGCGTCCCAGACGTTTCCTTTCTGTGAAGGGTGCCCAAACAAGAGCTGGTGCCAGGTCAGCCCCGTTGAGTCTCTGGGTGCTCTGGCTGCTTTGCTGCCTCTCAGAAATGGCTGTGTACTGGGCAGATTTGTTTTCAGTACATAATAAACTACACCTGAAAGTTGTTTTTTCCACTCTAAGTGTTTAACTAGAAGGCCTCCTACAGCTCCAGAGCCCCGCTGAGCCTGGATGGCAATGTAGGGAGTGAGTAAATTGCCCTTTTAGCACGTTTTCTCCAACAAGAGGATTTTCAGTCCCAGCCTGTGCACCTCTGTGAAATCTAGAGCAAAGGAAGACTGATTTAAAACCAATCACTAACACTTAAACACAGTCCCTTATTCAAGCATCCCAAGCTTCGTCTTAGACTATTGAATCAGTCCTGTCTCCACTGTCGCTTTTCCTAAGTAACAAACCAAATCAGATGATGGCACGGTCTCCTCTAATTGACTGAGCTGCACAAGTGTATCCATGTCTCAGGATGTGGGCATCAGGCGTGCTACACTGAGGGAGACAAAGCATGTGAAGATATCAATAAATCCCAGGCTGAGGAAGGGACGAAGCAGGACTGGACCTGGCCATCAAAGTCCATCACTCACAAGACTGGGGAACTCTATAGGGGAAGTAGAGCTTGTGGGGGGCATCCAGGCTCAGGCATGTGAAAGCTGGGTTGTCTCCATGCCAAAGTCATGCATGGTTTTTGGGGAGATTACCCGTCAGCGTGACTCAGGACGTGTGGATTTGAGATCACATGCAGGACAGGTCAGCTTGCCTTTTGAACGCATCTGTTTCACTGAAAACTTTGGGATTCATCTGGTTTTAAAATATATTTTCACCACAAAGCCACAGTTTTCATGATCTTTCTGCTGAATGAAATTTCCAACCCAATTCTGTTGGGTTCACTGAAAACAGCTCCATCCTCTGCCTGTCCCCCTTTGGATGTACACCCATTTCCCCCCCAGAGCCAATGCTTCAGCTCCCTACAGTCACACTATTTCCAAGGTGGACAAACCCAAGACATTTCTACACCAGGCTCATCCCAGGCTCCAGCGATGTGGTCACTGTGAAACCCCCTTACCTCTTCGCTCCCGAGCACTCGCACAGGTGATGTGGAGATCCGTAATTTTGCTGGTCACCTCTCTCATCCTTATCTCATCCCGGGGCCAAGGAGGTGAGACCTGCAGCACCCACGGCTGGCAGCTAGCATGTGGGAATGGGCATTTCACCAGCAAGTGCCAGTGGTCTTTCCCGCTTTGCCAAGCCACCTGCATGGAGTTTCCTCCAAGATCTGGGCCCAAATTGAGAAGACTGAGGGCCCTCAGTGCCTTGTCATTAACAGTTAAACAAAAGCCCTGGTTCCTTACACCTCTACCTCTTGCATGGCTCCTCCATCATCCCTGTACCCCAGCTCCTTCTTGCCCCTTCCCTTTCATCTTTTGAAGACGGATGTTCAAGATCCTGAACATGTGTTGAAGACGTGCCTATTAATAAGTGTCTTCATAAAGAAGAGAAGAGAGGGTAAGGGGGAGAGATAATGAGGAGGAGAAGCTAAACAGAGCAGGCATCCTTATAAATTAATTTCCCCGGCAGAGCCTAAATTATGCAGCAATTGCTGTGGTCACGAAATCCAGGGGCAGCCAGGCCTCCTGTTCCCGGCATCCCTTGGAGGGAGCCGTGCTGCATGGGGCCAGGGGAGGGGAACACCAGGGTGGTGGCTGCCCATCACCGTGCTGCCGGGGCTGCGCAGAGCCTGGGGCTGGGGCTGTGCGTGGGATGGCTCTGGGAGAAGGGCAAGGGACCAGGTTGTGAGCATACCCTGATTGTGCTATGGACCCCAGGAGACAGGGAAATCATAGTTCAAAGCAGATTTACCCTGTGGGGCTGAGTAAGGGGCTTTAACCCTAGTGGGGTTGTGCTCTTTAGAGAGGAGAGACGCTTGCCTATCTGTTAGGAATGGTACTTAATGCCCTCTGAGGGTAATGCCAGGGGCCTGGGCTGCTGCCAGGGGCAAAGTAGTCCCCGTTTGCTCCTTGGGAAACTTCTCCCATTTCTGCAGAGGTGTGTGCATCACCATCAGCCCTTGCCCCATCGCTCCGACTCGGATGGAGCTCATCACAATGAAGGCCTGGCAAAGAACAGTCCCAATCCCACCAGGAACTGCAAGTTTCAAACAAAGCCTGGCTCTGTAAAGCCCTTAAAAACCAAGCCCCGTTGCCTCAGCTGAACTACCTGCCCCCTCAGTCCGCACCATCCTTGGAGCCAGAGCACCCAGTCTCCGCATGCAGCACCGGGGCGGTTTAAGGTCTCGACTCCACGAGGCACCGCTGGAGAAGTGACATCACCAACTCGTGCGGCCGGGCTGGGAACAGGTGTGTGAAAATCAGCACCCAGGCACCCGCCCCAACAACGTTGTTTTTTCCTTGTGTGCCATAAATCAGCGTGCTAATCTTTCACTGTCCGGCGAGATCTCTCACTGGGAGGGTGATAAATTGCCCTCCAGCCCCTGACAGCTGCTGGGAAATCACTCACGGCCTGAGACAAACCTCTAAATCTGACATTATAGAGTGTTGAAAGGAAGAATGTCTGTTTTTATAACCTACCTCAGTTATAATAAATATTTAAAATCCACATTAACATCCTCTTATAGTTACAATCTGCCCTCTATGGAACAGCGTCCAACTTAGATTTAATTAGCAACTGAAACTTTCCAGCCCAAGCTCCTAGTTAGGCTGAAGATCCAAATCTCCAGTGAAATGCCTCTGTTTTCTTAAACTACCTGCACTGTAATAAATATTAGCCATGTCACCAGGCAGCCCTGTTGGAGACAGTGCTCTTTTTGTCTTCTCAAAGGCTAACATTTAATTTAAATTATAGGGTCTTTCCAGACTCCGGGGGGAATTTCTTTCCCGCTCTCCAGAAACTTTGCCATACTTCACCTCCAAGAGCTGGTGTATTCCTTTGGTACCAAGAGGACACAGGAATGGAAACACCTCAGCACAGGCATGGGACTGGAGTGACGAAAATAAAATCCAGGCACAACTGTTTTGGCATCTGGTCATGGACTCCCGCTAGAAATACGGAGCAGAGACCTCCCCCTCCATCACATTGCAGAGAATTTGGGAGCTGGATCCCAAACTCTGGCAGTTGGCTTCTCTTGGAGAGATGGAAGAAAAAAACACTGTCTTGAAGTTTTTGCTCACTCTTTTCCCACCTGCTTTTGCAGGTTGCCTTGTTTTCTCTTTTACAATTTTACACCAATTGTTTCCCAGAAGGCAGCATTCATATTTGCATTTCCCTCCTGTCCCATTAGTGTTTCATTAGGGTTTTTTTTTTCAAAAATATCACAGGAATAAACATGAGCAGAGGTGTTAAAAAGAACAAAGTTTCCTTCATCTCCCCTAACTAAACATCCTGCACCCAGCCATTTTGAATTTTGGCGATTTCTTCCTCCTCCTGCCTATCTGCCGCTGCAGTACGACTGCATCAGCCCATGGCAGAGGGAGGAGGAGCATTGCGGGCAGAAACCCACATGTTTGCAGCCCCCCCAGCTCCAGAGGTGCCCTGCAGCAGCTCCACCAGCCCATCGGGATGCCCTCCTCTGGGCTGGCCCAGCGGCCGTCCCAAGAGCGGCTGCAGCCAGGCTCCAGGGCCGAGGCTGGGGGGCAAAGATTTGCTAAAAAGCCTGGAGGTGACAGCCACCCTGCCAGCACCCTGCTTTGGGGCTGACCTTAATAGGAGAGGGGTCAGGAGGCTTCAGATGGGAAGGGGAGGCAGGGCAGCTGTGATCTGCGCGCATGCTTCCCCCCGGATTCGTATTTGGGCACCCTGCGACCAGCCCAGCTGCTGCTTGAATCAATAGCAGTGTATCAATCAAGGCGTCCCAGAGGAAACTCACTGCTCACACAGAAATAAACAGACATTTTCCTTGTGTATGTCACAGCAAGCCCTGGACATCTCCTGGCATTGTTTGAACCACAGGTAAATGGGACGCTGCATCTTCGGCTGCACCCTTAGGACGTAGGTTGTAGAAACGGGAGTGTGTATTATGTGAATTGAATATAAATAAATATGCAGACACAGCTTGGCCTGTGTTAAGCAGACAGACATGGACTTCTGTTTCATTTCCAACTCCCCAAATGATGGCAGACGCCCAAAAGAGTATGCAGCTTTTAAAAGAGCATCCTCCAAGCCTTAATATTTCGCCTCGTCCATAAGCTCCACACTGGGAGCTTTATCCAGATGACTCCAGCAAATACAGCCTTTATGAAAGCAAAACTAGGGGCATCCTGGTGGCACTTGGGTGATTTGGTGCCCTGATTGGTAGCTTCTTCGCTCTTCTCTTGCAAAGTGCATTGGGTTTCCCTTTTCCTTTCCAGTGTGTTTCTGGTTCTACCAAAACAAAGCTCTTGGGAAGAGGCATGGCAGCTCGGGTGAGTCTTAGATCTGGTTGGGGGTTAGAAACCCGTTGTTAAGTCATTGCTGTCCAAGGACAGAAGGAGATGAAAGGGCAGCTGATCAGCTCCTCGCCCACCATCCCAAAAGCAGAGCCAACTTCCTACCTCTCCTCACCCTAAACCACTCCTGCCCCGGCATCTGTTTGCATAACCTGCCTGCTGTGAATCTTGCTTGGGTTTGTAGAGATGGCGTAACCCCCCGTGGGAGACAGCCAGTGCGTTTTACCAGGAAACCTGCTGTTTTACAAAGGGTTTACGACCAGTGGGTCCCGCGTCTGAGAAAAGTTACATTCTCCATCATTCAAGGTTTGTTTTTGGATTATGTGGGAAGTGGTGTGAATGGAAGTCACAGAGTCCTTGAGGGAGAGAGGTAACATGAATCTTCAGCAGCTTTCTTAACCTTTGCTTTAGCAGATGTTTTTGGCTTTGCAGGAGGAGCTCCCAGGAAGCCTCAGATGGAGAGTACATGGGAAGAAAGATGCTAAGATGCTTACGTTTCACTCAGTGTCTGCACTGCACTGAGATGGTAAAGATGTTAGGGGCTTCCTCCTCTGCCCACTCGAAGAAGCAAAGAAGGATGCATAGCACAGCGGGGAGCAGGGAAACAGATCTGGAGGAAACTGCTCTCAAGTCTTCCCTACTGGAAGAGAAGAATTTTCCAGCTCTTCCTAGAGACCAAAGTACTATTTCATACAAAATTGGTGTCTGAGTACATATACCACAGGATAATGCCAATCCCCCCTGGCCAGTGCTAGAGAACAAGCAGAAAGTAGCAGCCTCCCACAGCGTGGTACATAGACCTTCCATCACACACACACCTGTGGGTGGGTGAGAAAACAGACTCCTCTTGGAGAAGGTACGGAAGACCGAAGGACCATGTCTAGGCAGGCTCAGCTCCAACTAAGCTGCTGTGCTGAGCATTTGTCATGCCCAGCTCAGAGACCCCCAAGAAGAATTGCTTGGAGCCATGTCAGATGTTCTCTGCATTGTCCACTGAGAAGGAATGAGGACTTAGCTGGAGCTCAAGTCTCCAGGCCATGTTTATATTTCCTTAGGATGACAGACGTGAAGAGTTAGATCCCAAAAAGAAGCAGGTTCTGCAACCTCCCCTCTACCTCCTTGCCCACCTTTCTGCAGTTGGTATTATGCAGTAGGATGGACTAGATCAACTCATGGTCTCTTCTAGCCTCAGCCATCCCCTGTGGAAGCCCAGGGAGGAGCTGAAGCAACAAAGAGAAGAAGGAAAATCAGCTTTCCTGGCAGAAGCACTACTCCAGCTTCCTAAGAGCCAGTGCACTGCTCAATCCAAACCAGAGTGAGCTTGAAAAGAGGTCGATCCCCAAAGAGGAGGGTGTCCGGGGAGTCTGTCTGGAGGTTGAAGCTGAAATGCCAGGTACCAATGGGCGAGCGGGTGACAAGAGCAAACAGAGCTTTGAAACTGCTACGAGCCGTTTGTCGATTTTATGTCTGAAGGCCTCTTGCGGACAGTCGGCGACCGGCTCGTTGTGAACACTGGCGCTCAGTTCCTTTATATACAGCGATTCCCCGCAGATTGCATCAACCGTGCTGCTCGCCAGCAGGACGTGGCTGTGTACCGTCGTTAATCAATGTCATGCTTTGAGAGAAACGCTGAGTTCATTCTCATGTGTCTCCTCAGACCTCTGGGGACCGAGTTGTCTCTAGCCAAGGCCGGTAGTCACCTGGAACAGTTTTCCAGCCCCCCTAAGCAGCAGGAGTGTCCATTAACTACCACGGATCGGTGGGGACGGTTTGTAAACTCCGGATACATACGGAGGGGCCCGAGCGCTTATTGGCTGCTGCTTTCCGCTCTCAGAAATGGGTCATTTAAACAGAAAACTGTAAAGTGTTCATGGCTCTGAATGCAGAGAAACTATCAAAACAAGCTCCCGTCTCCGTGCCACAGACCAGGCATTCAAACAGAGACTTGGGCACGTTGTATGGGAATGATCCAAGTGCTCCCAGCAGATTCCTTTCCTTTTTCGTGATGTTTCACACAATAAACATTTCAACTTTCTGGCGAGAGAGCAGACCTACCCCAATTACCAGGACAGCCTGTTTTGTTTGGAGCAATAGTTAAGGGTCCCATCCTGCATCACTGGAGCCAGTGAGAAAATTATCCTTGCCCCCAATGGGCCTGAATCCAAGAAAGCCCCACGGTACATTAGAGGCACTACTGTTGCTGGGAGGGTATTTTACCTTTCCTTATGGAAGTAAAACCAGTTCAAGCAAGTTCTGCCATGGCTCCACCTACGCAAAGGTGGAGACATTGTGGCTTCCCAATGAAATGAAAGGCAGAACCTGGCATCAGCAAATGATGCTGCTATAGGCTGATATGTTTCCATATACAAAACACACATGAAATGACCGTTTCATGGTGTCCTACAGCTGATTGACCTTTTGTCCATGTTTCTTGTACATCTGCAAGCCAGAGAGCAGTACCACAGTCCCTGGGGCCTCAGAAATCTGAGCTCTGCAGGGATACATCTCAGAAAGCTGGGGAGGGGAGGTGTCAGAAAGAGATGGAAAACCTTTAAGATTTGGCAATTAATGCACACTAAGAGGAAAAAAAATATTTAGTAAATGAAATCTGAATAAAAACAGCTCATCAATAATTGTTGTGTTCAGTATGAGCATTATGCAAAGTTGGGTTGTTTTTCCCAGTGCATTGAGTGGTGCATATCTGGGAAGTTCAATGATGTGGAGGAGAAGTGAGCTGCAAAAGCATCAGAGAACAAGGCTGCAGTGGTCCTAGAAAGTCAGGATTCTCATCCAGGACCCACTGTCTGTTGCCCAAGCAGGCAGCCCAGAGGAAGGAGATTGTGGAGTGAATTGAACAGTGAGACAGGAGCCCAGCAACGAAACAAGTCTTAGTGAATCATCAGCCAGCCTGCCTGGGGCACAAGGGAGCAGAGGGGTTATTTTTAAATAACCACAATGCCAAAGAATGGAAAGGACTTGGAGGGCCTGAAAAGACGAAATAGGCAGCTATAGCTGCCCTCAACCCATATGTGCCGTTTGAGCAGGTACAGAGAGAGCCCGTCTGTGAATAACCTCTAGGTCATTCAAACTCCAGGGCTCTGCAGACTCCATCTCTGCCTTGTCTCAAGGCTCCAGTGAAGCCCATCAGCTCACTCATTTACCTTGTTAAATGCCATCTGTGCATTATCAACCGTGTGTCACATCCAGTTATTCCTACCAGCTCCAGCACTGCACTCAGCAAAGGTACATCCATGTCTGAATATTCACAAGTGAGATGAAGTCCATCTGCCCATAATACCAATATATAGGTTGTCAAGGTGGCTTTGTATAATCCTGCCTTCATGGAGGTGATTTAATCATCTGAAATATTTGGAATCATGCTGAATTATGCTTGTTATGGTCTTCAGAAGGCAACATCACTTGAACACTATCAAAAGAAAGTAGATATGTCTATGCTGTCAGAGTGTCTCAGTGCAGAGAGACTTCAGGAATTTCCTCCTATCGTTTCAGCTCAGAATATCCCTAAAGTACATAAAAAGCACCCCTTGCAGGATCCCATCTAGCCGGGCAGAGAATCCAGTGGCTGTGATGTAGAAATAATCTGTCATTGAGCATCTCTCTGATCCCATTCTGGTCTCAGATTTGCACCTAGATAGACAGACAAACATCATGAAGACCCGATGCATCTGAAAATTGACAGATGCCTTTGCAGCCTTCTAAAAAGAGTATGTGTGGTGGCTTCTTGAGCCTCCAAGCAGGTTCATCACTACCACGGGGTTGACCTCGCATCAGGCAGGAGCACAGCACCCATGCTGTCTTCAAAT
The DNA here is from genome assembly GCF_036417535.1 of Chlamydotis macqueenii. Classification (NCBI taxonomy): domain Eukaryota; kingdom Metazoa; phylum Chordata; class Aves; order Otidiformes; family Otididae; genus Chlamydotis; species Chlamydotis macqueenii. The sequence goes on along the minus strand of NC_141570.1, from coordinate 6,136,346 downwards.
TCTTCAAAATTTGTCTTTGAAAATGGAGCGGCAAGTATATTTTCAGAAGAAGAAATGTATAGCAAAGTAACAAAAACGTAATACAAATATTTCCACCTCTTCCTAGTGTTTTTAATTTTTTAAGAGCAAGAACTATCTGTCAAAATTTGCTCCAAAGCTATGAACATTTCCGAACACTGTCCAACAGCATTCTTTCCTGAGTCTGTTATTTGTAGGAAAACACATGTCTCTGCAGAGGTCAGGTGAGTGGCAGGAGCTGGTTGGTCTTTTCCACCAGTGCCGAGCAGGGCAGAAGTAGGGAGTTCAACATGAAACTCCTCTGCTGCACCTTGACTGGAGGGAACCATGCTGCTTCACTTTGTCTCACGAGCTTTGGGTTTAACACAAAACTTCGTAGCAGTGGCATGAGAAGATGTCAGATGTGGGATTTAATCTGTGCATAGCCTCCATCTTCCCACCCCGGCAAGATGTTGAGCTGGTCACCAGCGTTGATCCTAAAAATCTCTGTAAGGATGAAACCATGGTGTCCTAAACTGGCATAAACCCTATTGCGCGACCCTCTGGGGCCATTTCTGTTTATTCTCCATTGCAAAGCAATTCTCCCAGTGGTCTGCCTTGCAGCTCACTGCTCTCTCCTTTCACCATGTGTGTTTTTGCATGAGGCAGGAGCTGCCAGATGCTCGGGCACCCCAGGGTGACCACCCTCCCCGCCACCTCCTTGCCAGCACCGTGCCAGCTGATGGCACGTTGATGCATGCTGGATCTGCAGCGTTGATGGTCATAGGCGAGTGGGAAAGGGGCAGGGAGTGATAGCTTGGACGTGTCCTGAAGCCCATCACCTGATTGGGCAGGGCAGACCCTTCCATGCTGTTGGCACTGGCGAAGCGAAGGGTCTGAGGGCTGCACTCCCGCACAAACTGTCAGTCTTTCTGTCCGCCCAGATCTGTCTGCTTTGTGCACCTTCCCTTGCAAGCAGCAATTTCTGACAGCTAATATTTCACAGAAACCAGAGCCAGCTCCCTCCCTCCCTCCTTTTTTTCCCTCTCTCTCTCTTCTGTTTATGAAGCTGAGGGTAAGTGTTTAATTAGTTGCCTAATTGCCTGGGTAATTGGTAGACATACTCAGCTCTCCAAGTAATCAGTCTGAACAGGCCTTGAAAATATCTGGCCCAATATTCATTAGTGCAGTTAAATCGTTAAACAGTTACTGTGTTTGGTTCCTGACAAAGCCTCACCGACGGCTGCGTCGGCGGCACGGCAGCTCTCACGGGGCGGGGGACAGACCCGGGGAGACCCCGCACCCCGCAAAAAGGGCTCCCGTCACGTACGCTGACAGAGGAGCTGGAGGCGGGGTGAGGGGCTGATGGAGGGGAAAAACTCCAACAGATACAAAGGGCAGTGAAAGTGGGAGGTCTGTCCCCTTTGCTGGGGGACCAACCTCTTGCTCCAGCCTCCCGCTTCCCGCGCTGGCGGCCCCAGTCCCCTCTGCGTGCAGGCAGCCGCCCCTTTCCCTCCCTTGGCCGCCACAGGTTTGGAAGCCGGTTTTGCCATTAGCCCCAGCATCAATGTGAATACTGTCTCGGCGGGCTGCCCTGACCAGAGTAACTCATTAAAAGGCCCTCAGTCGGTCCTGCTCCGGCTCGGTACAAAGGCACCATTCTGCCGAGTGCTGCCAACGCACCGCCTGCCCATCCGTCTGTCTGTCCATCCTGCCTCCCTCCCTGTGGAGAGGGTCAGCACTGGTAAGGACCCCAAGCCTGGAAGGGGGGTCTCCAAAGGGCTCCTCGTCCCCACAGTTGAGCTTCAGTCGGGGTCTAACAGCAACTTCAACCTCAGAGGAGATTCCGGGTGCAAATTCCTGCACAGCCATCCAAGAGGCCGTGCAGCAGCGAGGAGGAAGGCATCGATGGGGCTGGCTTTTGGAGGAAAAGATTTGAGACTCAAGCGAAGCAAGAGGAGGAAACGGCTTTCCTCTACCTGCTGCCTCGGTTCCTGTGGTGGGTTTTTTGGAGGGCATAAGGTGCCACAGAAGATGCAATTAAAAGCAAGTGAAACGCAATTGTAGCACTGTGCAGCTGGACAGGACTGCCGGCCAGGGAGCTGCTCAGCGTGCTCCCGTACGGTTCCAAAACACACGAAATAGCTGAGGCCCTGAGCACTACGCCCAGCTCAGCAGGTGGTTGGCCAGGATATATGACCTCAGAGTTATTTCTAGCCATGATTCAAGGAAAATGGACGTGTTAGGAATCAGACCCTGTTAAAAGGTTGCTTGGCTGCAGATCCTTCTGCAATTAAGTGCAGAGGGGATGGGAGCTGGCGCTGCCTTCCTAGCCAAACCTCTCCACCCAATGCACCCCTCCTTCCCCTCCGTGCTGCCAGAAGACTGTCCAGTAGCTCTGTGTGCTTCATTTTCCACAGAGCTGGCTCATCCCTCTTGCCAGTGCTATTTTGAGTTTCTGTGCTTGGGGTGTGAGTCCATGATCTTACTGCTCCTTACCAGCTCCTGAAGCTCCCCAGAAACCATCTGTGGGACAACCCAAAGAAGGGACTGAGGTCCCAGGCAATGACAGAGGGGGAGATGGCAGCATCCAGGCAAGCAAATTCCTAATCAGATCCTGCACCTTGGTTTTTGCCAGGTGAACAGTTGGGTTCCTGGCAGAAAGGGACATTGACCAGAAAATGAGGACAGGACATGATCCACCAGAATCCGGGGCAGCCAGGCAGCCCCACGCCAGCACTGCCAAGTACCAGCCTCCCTGCACAGAAGGCAGGGCGGGATTCAGAGAATGGCAAGAGGGGAATTGGAGGAAGGCACAGAAAAGGTCCAGGGGCAGCGAAAGGGAAAGAAGGGAGAACTTGAGTGTGGGCTTTGACCTAGAGGTAAAGACAAAACTGGAGATGGTGAGTTAAAAAAGTGAAGGGATACTGAAGAGATCAAAGCAGCTTTTTGTTCCCATGCAGGAGATATTGACAACTGGAGGAGAAAATTTGAGATGGTTATATAAGGATTTAGGGAAAGGGGATACACCTCGAAGTGCAGGAAAGCCAGGAGATGTGCTGCCTGACCCCAAGACCTACAAGAGCTGGCAGGGAGCACCTTGGGGTGGCTCTACCTGTCAGAGCAGCCAGACCACCAGGCAAGAGCTGCACGCTCCATCAGCGCACAGGGACATCTTCCTTCTATGCTCTTCTTCTCTCATTGACGTGGCTTTCAGGACTTTCAGGATCCCATCCCTTTTGGGGAAGATAGTTTCTTGAGACTCCCCTTGCTAGGAATGGGGATGAGTCCCTGCCCAAGGGAAGGATTTTGGGCACCAGGGAGCACCAGGCAGGGCCCAATGAGCCTCCTGGGGAAGAGGGAGAGTGTGCAGGGGGAGGAATGTCAGAGGTGACTAAGAAATAGGTCTCCATCCATTACTCTGCCGGGCAATCCTTTCTAGTCACTGACTGGCTTTGTTCTCGACAACATCTGTAAGAGATTACGGATGCCTTCCTAGCTGAGGACATGGATGGGATCTATAAATACCGTGAGCCGGGGGTTGCTGCTGTCAGAGGAGAGCTCTGCCTGGGTGGCCTGGAGGCCAGCCACGGACAACAGGCCCTGGGAGCACAGGCTGTGTCCCTAGCTGAGCGCTCCGGGAAGATATGACTAGCACAAGGTGGTGATGCCACAGACGAGGTCTGTGCTGACGCACGGCCAGCAGCAGCTGGAAACGTGGCCGTGCAATGGGAGCACAGGGCTGGGGGTCCTCAGCACCAGCCCCAGCGCTGATACTGGCTCCTTACTGGCCTTGAGCAGCTTGTATCATTTTTCACCTAAAACCAGACTGACCCCTGCGAGGGGGCAAAGGTTATTCAGTACATTTTTTTTTTTTTTTGACAAGGACCTCAGGTAGCTGTCCGCTGTAAAGCTGAGATAATACATGCCCAGACACCATGGCAATGGGCACCATTTAAGGAACACAAATGGAGCAGACCTGTTACTGCTTGATCCTCCCAACTGCCCTGTGTCAACACCACTCCCCTGAGACCGTCCTCTAATTCCTCACTGCATCCCAGGCTCTCGCTTCGAACGTCGCGAGACTTTGTGCGGTTCACGCAACGCTAACGCTGTCCGGCAGGAGCTGAATTCTCCAGCGACTAATTGCTTGAGCATGTCTTTGTTCGCTCAGCTTTTCCCACCGAAAAAAGGATCCTGATTTTATAAGCTGTTAGAAGCCTGAAGATTCGGCGCTACACTAGCATGTTGCTAGCCACAATTATCCCCTTTCTGACAAAGGATTCCTGATTAGGGCTGTTGCATATTCATCCATAGACTGCGCCAAGCCTGGCTTTGTTTTTCAAGGTCGAGGATTGCATTTCTTTGGATTCAATTCCCATTCTAGACATAGATTACAAGGCAGGAGAGGAGGAGGCAGCTGAGATTGCTGGAAGCGTTGAATCCTCCTGGTATTGCTCGAAACATCCAACAGACGCGTGCCAGACATGCCAGGCAAACCAGGCAACCTCACAGCCTTTGTGGGCTTGGTTAGGTGAGCCGGGCAGCCTCAAAACTGACCTTGATTGCAGGTATGACATGTTGAGATCAAAGACCGGTGAACCCATAAGTGTCCCTGGTGCAGAAGAGTGGGTGCTGGGCAGGGATCTCAGCCCAAAACACACTTCCAGCAATCAAGGCTTCATGAGCTCCTGTTTCACATCCTCCCTGGGGGCCCTGTCCCATTTGCCACCATGGGAGAAGGGGCAAAAGTGGGACTTAGTCAGGAGGGAATATTTCACAGAGGAACTTCAGTTGCTTTCCCTTGCTGATTCCTCCACTTAAAAAAAAAAAAAAAAAAAAGGAAGAAAAGGAAAAAATAATTACTTCTCAGCCTCTAACCTTTCTAGCAAGTGACTTTGTAATAAATAATCCACATGTCTCTCCAGTGCAATCCATCAGCAGGAGTGCCTAATTACTTTAGACTCACTTTGAAAACCCTTCCAGTACCACTTTCAGATGAATAAAAAATTAACGTGGAACTAAAGCAGTAACCTGTAGAAAGTTTCCCCACCCTCCCTCAGTTCTCTCCAAGTCTGGGCTGACGCCTGGAAGGCTCCATGCCCAAAGATACTTCCCTGTCATGCTGAAAGGTGAGCTTGGGATGCAGTTTAGACAGCAGGGAACTCAGCCGTGGTGTCCATGCGAACATCCATCCTCCAGATATGCAGATGCTTGGAGAAATAGCTGGAGAATGACCCAACGCAACCCTTGTGCATGAAAACTCTTTTTTTTTTTTCCTGAATCCCCTTCCTCGGGATGTTTCTGTTACTTGTTTCTAGGAGTGCATTTTGGAGGCAAGTAAGCTCTGGTTTACTTCTTGGAGTTGTTCATTGCTCCCCGGTTGCATTGTCTTCTGCATCACCCCTTTCCTTCTTGCTCCCATGATTACAGGTGTGAGAAAGGCACCTAAAAGCTGAGCTGACCTGCCCCTGTTGTACCCTACACCACCCCCACCAAGGCTAAAGGGCCCCCACTGTGCGATTTCTGCAGTGACAGATGCCCCAAGCGCTGTGCTCATGTTCTGCATGCTGGGCACGTTGCAGCGCGAAGGCTGCGACAAAGGAGACAGGGGTCACTCGAGAAATTAGTTCTGTAATGGGCCTGTCCTCTAGCAGAGACAGGAGAAATTCCCAGTCTTCCTCGTCTGTTTCCAGCCGCTGCGTCTATGTCAGTTGTGGTGTGGAGGGCTGAGTAAGGGCATGAACACAAAGGCAATGTTCATGGCTAGAGCACAGCAAGGTGCCACGTCCAGAAACGTTCAAAATGGAGCTGGACGCCAACGGGCAGGACTTCTAGGGAGATTCTTTGGAAATGAGTAGAATAACACTGGGCAAGCCAGTTACACACTCAATGTTAAGGATGGTGGGCACAGAAGACAGCAAGAGCACCATCTCCAGAGCAACCCTTGGCATCTGGGCCATGCAGGGATGTGTTTTAATGGAGTTATTACCAAAGCAAACAGGGTCTTGCTGTAAAACTGTTAGATTAGGGATCATTAGTCAGCTGAATTTAATTATACTGGAAGTGAACTTGTTCTGGTGAAAGACCAAGCCAGCCATGAAAAAGGATTTTCAAGGCATCCTGTTGCAGTTATCCTTAAGGGAACTGACAGCGAGAGGAGGAAAGATGCTCAAGCCTGTGGGTGGATGAAGAGGTTCAGGAGCTGTGGGTGCTCGCAGCACCCAGGGGCACAGAGGCTCTCCTACCCTCCTGGAGAGGGTGACAAGGAAGCAAGGGACAGACAGCTTGGCTTGGGAGTTCTGGAGGGTACAGGGTGCTGGGGATGCCGTTATCGGTACTAGGGCTGAGACCCTGCACATTCTGGATTTGCTGGTGCTTTCACTTGCAAACTGCACCTATTTGTCACCAAAGCCACTAATCCACATGCAGGCAATCAAGATCGTGATGGGACAGCTGCTTCCACTGGCAGCCGGGATTGCTACTGGAGCCTGTTAATCTCTACAAGGAGCTTTTGTCTAGAATTAAGAAAGATAGCGATTTATTGATATTTCTAGCAATAAAATTAATATTAAAAAACTATGTCCGAGTCTCATTTTGCAAAGACTAAGAGCATCTCATGCCTTTGGCAGCTGAAGGTTGGAGCCTTCTAAGAAGACTACGTCCATCTCTCCCTCATCTTTGCACCCCACTTCTGCATTCCCTTCTTTCCCTTCTCCTCTCATCTCTGTGCTTAGGGCCCCGGGCAGTAGCCGACAAGCATTCAGAAACCAAACAAAAAACAAAAAGAAGCAAAATTAAATATTTGAGAAAAGCAAGCACAGAACCAATAAGATCTGATTTCACCGTAGGTTACCACAGCCGAGGCAGTGGTGTGTCAGGGGAGGAAGATGCTTGAAAAACCTCCACAGGAGAATTAATTAAATGAATTTCACTCTGCCAATTGTTTGTTATTTTTGCTGACCTCACCAAGTGGATTAATATTTAATTAGCCTTTAGGAGAAGTGGAAAGCACTTATTAACCTGTTATGTCAATCTGTCAGGCCTGGGGTCTCAGGACAGGCGCTGTTACCATGAAACAATAGAAATATCAAGGTCTGTTTCTCTCCATCTCAGCTGTTATTCCCACTGGAAAGTGGCTTTATTGAGGGGGACAGAGGGAAGGGACCCACTGCCTAACTGAGCGGTGTCTAAAAGGGAGTGCCCCAAATCTGGACATCTTTCAGAGGCCAGAGCAAGAGCTAGGGAAGCCATATGTGATGTCCCAAGTGCAGGTGGGAGGCATATATGGATATATGGTCCCCTTGGAGGTATTTCAGAGCTCAGGCTAGATCTTGTCTGGTGTGATCCTGGTGATTAGGGAAAGGCTTGGGCTTTCCTTCATTTTTCTTGTTTAAAAATACTGCTTCCTTTACATTGTGTTTACAGTTATCATAGTTCGAGAAGTGCTAAACTTGGTGTCGACACATCCTCCTTAGTGGGGAGATGCAATGGGGCCCTGCAAGACACCGAGGTCCTGGGTGAGTCTCCATTAAAGAAAAGCACTAAAACAGAAAACAGGATGAACACAGATGGCAGAACAAGAAACCCATCCCCACTGGTGACAAAGACCAGAAGGTCCCCGGCCAGCATCTGAGCTCATGTAAAGCTGGTGAGTCTCACCTCAGGACAACAATCACGTCTGCTTGCCGCAGGGCTGGGTCTGGCCCAAAAGAAATAAAACCTCAAGCACAATTGAACCCTTAGGAAACATCCTCAACAAAACAGTGAGATTAATGCTGTGTACATGTTAGTAAGACCAGGAGGAGCTTGGAAAGAGATAGTGGCTAAAGCGGCTGAATATCTTCTTTGGTGGAAATTCTCCACAACTCCAGGCACAGCCGCTAGTTGACACCTCAACTCACCGCTCAGAGAGAAGCCAAAGCAAAGTGTCTTCTCCAAAGCTCCCCAAATCCTGATGGCCCTTAGCATCACACACAGCTAGGGAGCTGCACTTTGACTTTGGCTTAGTGAGTCAAAACTAAACCTCAGGTTAAAATAACTCACTGACTCTCTCTTGGGATATTCAAAATCCCACCAGCAAACCCAATCAGCATCCACACCCTGGTTTTGCCATCTAACAAGGACACTGGAGAGATGCCAACCACCGCAAAAGCCGACCTCCTGTCACAGGCAGAAAGCTTCAGCAGACAGCAAAAATTACAAACTACATTCAGGAAAATACGGGGCTGTTGGCACCAGACAAGGGCTCGCAAGTCCCTTTCAATCTCTGCACGCAAGAGGTGAAACAAGCAAGCGGAGGAGGGAGCAGGAGCGCTCAGAGGTGGGCTTTGAGCACGTGGCTTCGCACCGGCTGCCAAGGCGGGTTGCGGTCCCCCCGCAATCTGTGCCAACTCTCACAGGGTCTGCCCGAGCCCAGCCACCTCCTGCTGCCTTGTCCCCACAGGCCAGGGACGCTGCCCACAACACCGTCCTGCCTGGACCGGGTGCCGTTACCGCTGCTCTGTGACAGGCCATATCACTTATTATTATTTTTTTTTTTTAAATTAAAATCCTCCTGAGTTTTATTAAATAGGGGTGCTGATAGGTAATTAAATCGCAACTTAATTAAATCTGTCTGCTCAATCCAACCGCAGCACACTGGCTACTCTGCAGTCCCTGCGAGAGGTGCTGTCGGTAGAGAACAGCAACGCGAATTAAACGGCATCACGCTCGGCACTGCCACCTCCCTGACGGGCACAGCTGGGAAGGGGCTTCGTAAGGGAAGGGGCTTTTTGGGAAGGGGCTGACTCCCTCCAGCATGGCAGGACCAACCCAAGGCTCTGGAGGCAGGTTGGAGGGTTTACAACTGCTTTGACACAACATGATAGTCTCGGGCATGAAATGGTTGGCAGGTAGGGAAGGACTTCTTCCACTGGTCTGCAGCACCTCTGTGGAGTGAAGGCCATGGTGACGGTCTGGGATGGCAGAGAGCTTGCAAGGATAGGAATTTGGATGGGAGAAGGGCTCTGGTTCGGGCACCGTTTCCCTGGGCTGGTTGCTCCCTCTGCACTTTAGGACAGAGCAAAAGGTGCTGTAGGATGTCGCCCACATTACTATTGAGCCTTGTGGGTGCTTGGTCCCAGGATGAGAGGAGGAAAAATCCCAGGGAGGAGGTTCCTGTGGTCCCCTGCTCTTTCTGGTGGGTTTTGCAGATACAAGCCTGCACTGGCGAGCACCAGCCCTCAGCCCTGGCTCTCCTCCCCAGAGTTCGCTGCCTCCCTGTCTCTTCGGCACAGCTGCTCTGAACAGGAGGCCAAAGGCAGCGACGTGGCAAAATAACCAGGCACTCTTGCTAAATCATCAGTCTGCTCGTTCCAAGGAAAACAGATCTTGGAAAGAATTTACCTTTTTTTCTTTTCTCCCTTTTTTCATTTCAACACACGCTCAGCTCGCTGCCTTTCCCAGACCTCCGATGATGTGGTTGCCTTTGCCCAGCCCTGGCAGGCAGCAGCGAGAGCTGAGCAGCCCTGAGGATGGACGCTTTCAATGTCCACACCGTGAGCTCCTCTCTGAGGAGACACCACCTCATCTAACAGCAGCCCCAGGTGTCTCCTTGCTCATGAGGTGTCTTTTTCCAACATTGCAGGTATGAGCAGGAGAAACCTCCCTCTCCCCTCCACATTGCACCCGCCTAGCCCAGGATGACCGTCCCCTTTGAACGCTTCCTAATGGCCATGGAGCTCCACAGTGTAGGCACTATGCTTTTGAGGGAGGTCTCACAACCTCTGGGGTTCCCCCAGATTTGCAGCCTAGCATCCAAGTACCTGAGCATCCTCCAGGTTCCCCTGCAATCCCCCAGGAGATGAATGAAGAAAATATCAAAAAAAAAAAAAAAAAAAAAAAAAAAGAAAGAAAAAAATAAAGCCCAAAGGGCAGCAGCGTCTAATGAAAGGCAAAACCAAGAAGAGATGGACAAGCCACAGGGAGCCTGTTCAAGGGCGACTTTCACACAGAAATCTTGGGAGATCAAATTCCTAATTTGCTTCCACCTCAGAGGTGGAGGAGTGAAAGTCCTACCGGGATTAGTGTTTAATGCTTGAGTTGGCAGGTGATGCCCTGTGTTGAGATGCTTGGGTTCCCTGCACTGAGAGCTCAACCAGCATCCATCCCGGATATTGGGGATGACCCTGCTCTCCGGCACAGGTCAAGGAGGGGTTGCCAAGTTCAGGATTCCCCACATCATTACGAAGTGTTGTGCGCTGGGGCTGCAATAACGGATGAGTTGTCCTGTCTGTATCTGCTGGGGCGTGTGAAACTTCAAACCTCCTAATTGTTTTCGAGCCACTGAGGTGAGCTGCTGGAACACAGCATCAGGGAGGGCAGTTGAGAGAAAAGGCAGCTCATTCCCACTGCTGGGTTTGCATTTCTGCTCCTGGTGAGGCAGGGAGCTGCTCTGTTGGAAGCCCACACATGGCAGCCTCAGCTCCTGTGCTTCCCACCAGGAAGAGACAGGGATGGAGGGAGAGATGGGTCAGCAGCAGTGGGACAGAGTGGGACACAGCCTGGGAGATGAGAAAAGACCTTAATGAAGATAAAGACACAGGCAGACCCCAGGATACACAGACAAGCAGTTATAAACCCTGACTAACTCTCTGAAACAAAGGTCATGTTAACAGTGCCACCTGTGGAGAAGGCTTTATTTTCTCTTCTCCTCTGCTACCAGAAGACTCTCTCTGTTGGGAGTACACAGCCTTAATTTTAAGGAGCTGCCTTGAAGGCCAGACAACGGCACAGAAACTGAGACAGGAGCATCAATGGCTAGGAATGGCTTTTTGCTCTCAGAAAAGGGGAAAAAATGAATTGATCACGTCCTGGGAATCCTTCCTGCACGATGCAGCATCATCTTAGCAGGCACTTGCAGATGTGCTGTTTGTGCTTAGGCTTGAAAGAGATCTGTTGTGAGTGAAACGATGCAACCAAGGGTGGTCACTCCTGCCTACACTGGATCTCCTCTTCTACTGCACACTGGCCTCCTTCCCATCTAAGTTTCCCAGATCTCCCTCCGCTCTCTAAAAGTGGCCTGTCCACTGTTCTATTTTGGATTTCTCTAGACTACTCTGTAAAAGTCACCCAAGCTTCCAGGCATCCACAGAATATGGCCAGGTTTCAAAAAATATTTTACATAGGCTCCCAAACCACTGACTCCAGGACAGCAACTCACCTCCAGGTAATGAATGGCTGGCAAGTTCTCAGCAGAAGTTTTATTAGCAGCTATGTGACCTGATTTTAGCTTCTCCAGGAAAGCAATGGGAAGTACCAGAAAGTCATGCTCTGAGTAGGTGTTCTTCTGTGCTCTGAAGCGCCGGGGGATACTGATGATGAACTTTCTTCTTCTATCCCTTGAAAGCAGATGTGTGCAGAATAGCTCAGACCTCTAAATGGTAAGACAGAGAAGTTAGTTAATAGGCAGAAGATGTTTGCTGAACTCCATAGCCAAAAACTTCTTGAAAATGGGGTGCCCAAGTCGCACTTTTGGAATAAGAAAGTTCTGGTCTGCAACTAAATGTCACTGTTGCCCTATCACAAGAGGGAAAATCTATTAAATCCTGACCCAAGAGTCTGGACAATTAGGGTTTAGGTCCAGAAAAGGATCTACATTTTGCAGTGCAGCCCTTCTCTTCTTTGATAGATTGTTTGTTTTTCATTCTTTCATGTGTCCCAGGTGGTGCTGGGACATCTCATAGCTTGAAGTTATGGGACACACTGTAGGTAATTTGGCAGGAGAACATTAAAAAGCAAGAGGAGGAAACTATAAATTCAGAGTGTAACCACCATAAAGTATTCTCTTAATTCCCAGCCAACCTCTTAAAAGCACAGATAGCTCTTCCTCCTGCCCACAGGATGCCTTTCCCTCCCCATAGGGTGTCGTGTTATGGCTTGGACAACAGAGCACCACGGGAACGGTGACCCTGATGGATTTCACATGTGGTGCAAGACCTGGTGGAGGCTCTGCCCTTTCACATGCTGGACTTTTCTTCTGTGCAATATCAAAGGTTTGGCATCTCATGGCCCTGTTTCATTTCTCACTGTCTGCTGAAGGGCTTCATCTCAACCCTCCTCGTCCTTTCTGATTGGCAAAGATGATCCATCTGCCTTTGGAGGTGGGAATGAACCATAACCCTGACTCCTAAATTGGCTGTAACTCCCATGGCAACATCCAAGAACATTTATGAGGCTCCTTTCTGGGAAAATAACACAGACAAGCTATTAAAACCTTTCCTCATCTCCTTTTGTCCTCCCAGGGTTACAGACCCTGGAAAAACTGCGTGTGAGGCTAAGGTCTGCTTTCCAGTAAGTTATGACTGACAAAGTGTCCTAACTTTCCCTTCCTCTACTACAACTTGTTCATGGGGTTGCTATATTTCTGTGTTCCTTCCTCTGAACCAGAAACAAATTTCTTGCACCTAAAAAGCACCGAAGTGCCTAAATCAAATTTTCAAGAGTCACAAGCATTTATGAACCCAAATCTCATGGATTTTCCTTCCAAATTATTACCCTAACAATGCCCTTTTTTTTCTCATCTAGACCAGTTTCCTCTCATTTGCACTTTCTCTCAATTTACCACCTTTCTGGTTATCTTTTAACCAAAGATCACTGCCCTACTCTTATTCTTGGTCGTGCTTTAAGGGCCAGCGTTTGCTCCGTGAGGAGGAACAGGAAACACCCAGACCTCGTCCCCGTTTAGCTGGTCACTGCCCTGTCCCCTGCTCAGCCGAAGCAGTGCTCTCCTGTCTCACAGGCACATCTGCCTGCTCCCGCGACCGTGGGGTCAAGTGCACGGCAAGCGGCGGTTAGGAAATCAGGCATATTTCTTATGAACCTCAGAGCACAAAAAAGAAAATGGTTTTCTGAGGGAAATTGCTCATGGAAAGCTCTTTCTAGTTTTGCTTCAAAAAGAAATTATGAGTAGTAACTTAAAAATTACCCAGAAGAAACTGTAGTGTAACTCATTTTAAAAAGGCTATTTTTTAGGGTAATTGGAAAGATTTTTGGAAGAAAACACTCCACTGATCTGGCCATCTTATGTCACTTAATGAACGCTAGTGGCAGGCCTCCCATTTCTGCTTCAGAGCTTATTTATCTCCACTGCTGCTTTTAAAGGCAAGCACCTCTGATGAGGATTTAGTTCTAGTGTACAAATTATGGGAGTGGAAAACTCACATTCAAAGTTTATTGCTAAATATATAGGTGTTTTACACCTACTTATATAGCTGAGGGCAACTTTTCTGATCTAAAATATGACTTAACGTCACAGAGTTCATCATTTGCACGGGGAACATCAGAAGAATGAACAAAGTCAGGGACGAGCAAACTAAAGGGGAATTTTTGAAAGCCAGAAACAGCTGGAGCCAAGCACAAAAGAGCAGAAAGGTACTGATGCAAGGAAAATAAAGCATGACATGAGAAATGGTGATAGGAAATCAAAAAGAGGAACTGGAAGACTAAGGAGAGGGTAAAGACAGAGAGAGTGAATGGATAGAGTAGCCAGAAAGAAGAAAATAAAGAGTAAATCTAACATTTGTTATCTTTGGGGAATAACAAAGAACTTTCTTTCTGCAAAGCTATTTTTGAATGGGGGCATGTTGCAGAAGACCGTAAGAAAAGACAGTATGTCTGAGTACCACCAGTAAACTGATGGAATGCTAGATGAATTTTATCCACCTAAGGGTTGCTAGAATTTGAGGTCTCAAAACACGTCAGGACCTCGTATCTCCCCTTAGCTGGTGTTACTTGCTGCTATCAATAATTTTGGTGTTGCTGAGCCTCTGAACCATCTCCTGGCATCTGGGACTGCCATGTGTGTATAGCACAATGTCTCTCAAACCTTGAAAAGTGCGGACGCCTCCCAGCTGCCCATGTGCATGAAGCATGCTCCTTCTCCAACTCCGATCCCAAGGGAAACAGACTAGAGGAGCTCCGGAAGGTCAAAACGCAATTAAAACCAATGAGATTTGCTGCTACTTAATGGGTGCAAAGGAAAGAGGGTCTGCCTCCTGGGTCATGCCTCTCCCACCCACACTGACCACCCCAGACTCTCTCCTCAATCTCCTCTCCGTCCCTGTTGCACCTCTTGCAGCCCTCCTCGTTCATAACATCAGCCCCTCTGATTACCAGGTCCAGCAATCTGGGGGACAATTAGGTAAATGTGCAAGTTTGGAAGGGAGGGGATTTACACCTCCTGTTGCCCTTGCAATGAATTACCAGGGCTGTTAATGGGCTGGTGCCCCAGTGCCTCGTAAATCGTGCAACTGAGGCCGAGCGGTGACGGGTAGCTTTGATCTGGACACGCTGCCCTACCATGAACAGGAAAAGGAAGAGGTGATTTTTCATGGGTTACTACTCACTTCAGCCTCCAAGTTTTCCACTCTGCTGAAACTTTGACAGTGTCTAATAATCCATCAGTGAGGCTTTCCTTGCTCCGCTTCCACTCCATTACCACCTTCGTGTTCCCATTTAGCTTCTTTCACACAGACCCCGGAAAGGCTGATGGTCTCCCACCCTCCCAAAGCAGCCTGGAGGATGGGAGCAAGAGCTGAGGTCACTCCACATGTTTCCTTTGAGGACAGGAGTCAAAAAGTGGAAGCTGAGATGAAGGGAAAGAGCTAGCTCATGTCTACAAAGCTGGGAAGAAACTTTCAGATGGGATCTAATGCTCCATTACCTGCAGGGATAAAGGCACCACCCTCAACTCCTGAACTAGGTTAATTCTTCACCAGATGCCATTTTTTCCAACCCTTAACAACATGTCCTTCACACCAGTAGCTTTTTGGACAGGGATTGTCCTTTCTCCATGTATAGCAACAAATGCAGTGCGGTCTCTCCTCTTGGCTAATGGTATTGGGCTGCCTTTGTGCTGCTAAGAGGAAAGGGCACCATAAAGGTTGGCCCTTTGGGCTCCTCTGACAGCTGTATGACCCAGGAGGCTTCCCATCTCCAGGAGTTCCACCATCCGCAGCTCCCGCTCCTGAGCAGCAGTGCCCTGCGGTTCTTGGTATCTCCCATTCCCTGGAGAAAGCCCTTCTCTCTCATGGGTCTTGCCACTTTGGGCATGCCATTAACTTCAACTGAAAACAAACAAAAAAGCCAGTCTGCCCTCCTAGAAACCACTTCACAGCAGAAATATTGGAATTTGGGTGGGAAACAACACAGAAAAAGAACCCATCACTGACTCACAGAATGATCATCGACCTGTCTCTAAATTATGCCTAACAGGGAGCAGTACGGCTCACACCTACCAGAGAGGGACCACTTGGGATGTTAAAGTGATTGGTGTTGGTGAAACCTTGAAGTTTCAGAGGAAAAGCAAATAAGAGGCTACCTTCACTGGTGAGATGTCACCTGAGGTGAGAGGGATAGATCTCGTAGAGACCGTTTGAGACATTCCAGAGCATCTGCCATGTTGGAAGACCATGGGTTTTCTACAGGTCTCTTGTCACATCTTCCAGCCATGCCTGGTGTCTTGGATACTTTAGGATGTCTCAAGAAGTGCAATACATTTGGGTACCTGAGCAGAGTCTTTTGTCACCAAGTTTTTTCACCAAGGGCTGCTGCTTAGATTCTTTCTCCAGGCTCACAATTTCTCTTGACAAATCCTTCCTTGTACCTCCTCTATGTTAGACCAACGCATTGTATGCGTTCAGTTTTGCACCTTCTGCCTTCTGAATGGAACCAGATCCTCGGAACTGCACTGTTTTCTTAGACTAATGAATTCTTTGAGAGGGGTAAAAACCACCTCAGTAATAAATCCAAACTGTGAAGGCTTGATGTATCTGTTTTTCTGTTCACCTGCACTGCAGCTAGACAGAATTAGCCCTCACCTAATGCCGAGCACAGACTTGATACAACCTTGTTTAGCACAATTGGTTTGAATCCATTATATTGACAATATCAATTTGTGTAATTCCTGCATTAGGATTTTGTACTAAACTGTATTTGAAAGGAGCTGTTGACCTTGATTAGCTCTTTAATTGTGGTTAAAATCCAAAGTAATTCAGATACCAGCCTTGACTGTGGAAGGAAAGGGCCATGCCATGTGACAGTGCAGTCAATAACTACCACGTTCCCCATGGACACGGCTCCCGTGTTTTATAGGCTCTGGGTCCCACCACTGCCTTAGTGCATCCATTTGCCTTCGCTTCGACCGGACTCTCAGGGCTTCACCTCACAGGGTGTGTTGTAAGAGCAGGCACTTGAGGTGCGAACTCCTGGACACGTTCAGCTGAGTTGTCCTGGCTCACACCACCTCTGCTTTTGCATGCAGGTGGGATTTTTTTTTTTTCTTCTCATTCCATCCTAAGCAGAGCTGTAACAGTGCTGGGTACCCAGGGACTGCTCAGAATGGGGTAGGAAGGAGCCTGTCTACAAAGCTAAATTGTGGGTGCAGGTGATGCCTCACTCACTTTGTGGTCTCTTAGCAGCAGAAAGAAAATACGAGTGTTATCAGAACACATTAAAAAGCCCTCATCTGCCTGTCAGTGCCCAGATAATCTGCAGGGGATGCGTAACAGTGTTATGGGCACCCCGAAGAAGGGATGGACAGGCATGTTGGCATTTCTGCAGGCGCTAAGCTCTCACTGAAACTCAACAGGAGGTGGGTGCCTAATTCTCCTAGGTCTGCAGGAAAAGATCAGCTGTGTCCCTTGAGGTTGGTGTCGGTGCAAGTGTCCTGGGTGAAAAATGGCAAGCAGGAGAAAAGACCATTTCCAG
Organism: Chlamydotis macqueenii; assembly: GCF_036417535.1. Classification (NCBI taxonomy): domain Eukaryota; kingdom Metazoa; phylum Chordata; class Aves; order Otidiformes; family Otididae; genus Chlamydotis; species Chlamydotis macqueenii. The sequence goes on along the minus strand of NC_141570.1, from coordinate 6,119,600 downwards.
GACTCCTATGTACTGAAGGGAAAAATGGATGGGATGAAGCCTGGAGGCGGGGGGAACCCTTTTAAGTCAGTGAGGAATTCTGCCAGAAAACAGCAGAAGGAGCAGTTCAGCAGGAATTACAGAGAAGAAAAAAAAAAGTCTGGCAAGAGCTACAGCTTGAAAGATGGAGCACTTCATTTTGGGCAAACTGAACGTTTCAATTAAAAATGACAGAGCTGCGATCCTTTAAGAGCAGTCAGATTTTCATAAATTTTTCATGAATGGAAGCAGCTCGTATCCTGAAGACCTGACAAACCCTCTGCTCTTTGGAGATCATATGTTCTCCTGGATCTATGTCTTCCTGGCATCAGATGGGATTGCCAGTCAGGGATCAAAGAGAGAAAGCACAAAAGGGCCCGCCAGGCATCTTGTGGTACATATGTGTGCAGAATACAATGTACAGAGAGGAGATGGATGCCTATTGCTACGGTAAGGAAGGGTAGGGTTCATGGGAAGGAAGAGCAAACCAGCAGTGGAGAAGAGGACATGGAGATGAAAGAACAGGCCGTGAAGAAATCTAATCTCAAGAAGAGGAGTTTGTGAAAGACAAGAGTAGAGCAGTGAAAGTGGAGACAGGGAGGGAGGGAGAGGGGGAGGGAGAAACGTACCCTCTGCGCCTGGGAAAAAGACAATAAAAGCTGCGGACTCCTGTCACGCAGGACAAGCCCAGCACTATTTACTGTTTGCTCATTTAACCTGGTTAATTTTTAATAATGTTGAAATTTTCATTTTAATAATTTAGGTAAATTATTTATTAAACCACCGGATAAAGGGATCATAGCAATTATGAATTGACAGTGTTACCTGAGGCTCATGAAAAGGTAACGGGTTTTGCAAAGTCCTTGTTATTGGATAAACATTAAATTAGTAACAACTTCACATCCAATTCAAATCACCTTCTTCCAAGTCTAAGATTGCTCTCCCTCGGTCTCTCCTGGGAAAGACCACCGTGGGCAAAGAGGGCTGCGGGGAGCCGTGGCTGTCCTGTGCAGGGCTGGGGACGTTTCTGCTAGATGTCCCCAAGGCAGGGATGAGGAGTCTTTCCATCAGAAGATGGCAACAAGGGGACATTCGCTGCACTCATAATGAAGAAAATGTAAGGATTAAAATACCCAATACATTAACAGGAAAAGATGGCTGGATGGGTCTTGTCTGGCTATGACTATCAGAGTGGTGGTGGCTTTCCTGGTACAAAAAATGTCAACAGAAGTGTGCTGGTACTTCCTACCTTTTGCAGGGCTCCTTATATTTTGGCGATGCAGACTCCCAAACCATCTCATTGACCACAGGAACGGACTGATGCCAACTGCATGATGAAGGGTTCCTGAGGAAATGCAGATCTGGTTCTGGAAGATCCCAAGGATGTTCTGGAGATGTTTGTGTAGAAATCTATAGGCTGCCACTTGAGGAAAGCAACCCCTGTTGAGCAGAAACCAGTGCTCTGCAGAGAGACACAGCTCTTCACTTGAAGTAATTATATCAGGATTGTAAAAAAAAAAACCTAAATATTTTAAAGGTGGAAATTATGAACTTTAAACACACCTAGGGAATGTAGCATCCAGATGCTCTCTCAGAGAGCAAGAAGTTTTGCTTTAGAGTAGAAATCTAAATGTAGGACGGTGAGAGATGGGAAAGTGGAGAATGAGGACAGGATCTGGAACCTGGTGGCCTTGATCCGTGAAGTACTGCAGCGTTTGCCTAACTTTCAGCATCAGCGTAGACCCACAGAATTCAAACCAACCATCTACAATTTACTAGCAATCCCAGGTTTTGAGTGTAATGAATCAGAGCCAAGTTTGCATTTTCATATTTTGTAATGTTTAATTTTCAAGCATTTTGTTTTAATTACCAGTTTCCAAACATTTTATGTTAGCTCTGAGTGTCTTTCCCGCATTTTCTTCTCAATAATTAAAACTTTTTAATAACATTACTTTCAATCAAAGGCTTTCAATTTATCTTCTAACTTAGTTCTATCTTAATAAGGTTTTTTTTTTTCCCTGGGAATTTCCTAACTTTCAGTAAAGGAAATAAGCATTTCTAAAGAGTTATTCTTTTTTCCTTCTAACATATTGAGAGCTCAGTTGTCTTGAAAAAGATCTTTGGAAAAGCATCGAGACACATTCAGAGAACTAAATATTTGTACACAAGATGGCTCAGATACAAACATGTTCTTTCTTCTTTTTGGTTTAAATAGCAATAGCCGCTGACCAGTGTGTGAAACAACTTGATAAAAAAAAACATGTCCTGTAGATTTGAGAAAACACCCTCTTCGTTTTGAAATCTACTCAATCACATTTTTGTATCATACTTAACAGGTAAGAAAATACAACTTATTAACCGAGAAAATAATGTTGAACAAAGTATACAGGAGTGAGCAAATGCTTAATCCAACCGTAAGGCCTGCCTGGTTTATAATAAAATAAACCAGCCTCATTATAACAAACCAAATCCAAGTGAAAATACAATTATTCTGAGTCTCTGAGCTCCACATGAATCTAAACTTGCCCATCTCCAGGGTTTATAAATTGCCAGAGTTTCTAAACTCTGGAGAGCTTAGCAAAGTCTCTCTGAGGGATATGTATACTTTACGAATGAAGTCACAGGGAAACCTTAGAAAGGCACTGGTAGAGAAGACATAGGAAGTAAATACGAATCATTGAGATCTCACGACTACGCTAAGGCACTAGTGGGCATTGTGGACAGTCCATTATACCTGATTCAGTGTATTTCTGAGAATGTTGTATTAACTAAAACCAAACAAAACCACCAAAGCACCTCCCATGGGCATCTCAACTCTCCTTCCATTGCCTTTCATCTTCCCTCACATTCTTCCATCAGGAGATCAAGGGATAAATTTCAAGTGTAAAAACATTTTGTAACTGCAAGTCAATGATAATGAAAAGGTACCAGAGCTGAGCAACTTTTCACCAGAAAATGCTAACTCCACAAAGACACAGAGTTTGCTAGGAATCCATCAGTGTGCTGAATTTTTAAATGAACACTGATCAGAATCCTTCATTCTGGTAAGATCCAAGTGTATGTTTCAAATTAAGCAGCTGTTTTTCATTTTCTTAGCGCATAAGAACACTAATGCACAGGCTATTTTAAATCTCTTCTGAGATCTTGATATTAAAAGATATATTAAATCTGTTCCTTTCATAGTCGGTTTTTAAATTTTGGCTTTTTGTTCCAATATCAAAACTTCCTACAGAAAGCCTGAGCTTCTCCTACTTCAAAACCCAAGTTCACAACGAGATCAGCATTACAAGCTGCCATGGAGCTCCAGCCTCTGGAAGTAATTCATGACCCAAGGAGCACCCAACAACCGACCCTCTGAAATCACAACTGATTCAGCACAGGTTATTTAAAAGCCTCTTTAACTTCCTTTCTACAAAACTTCTCTCCAATCTATATTAAGACAGTTTGGCACCTTCAGGTGTTCCCCAGCGTCTTGGTGGTTAATGAGCCGGAGTGGAACGAGGTTCCCTTTGGGTGGAGGTGCCCATCAACTCCCACAGGGCCTGGGAGGATGGAGGAGCTCCTCTCCTCCCAAACCACCACTGTCTCACATGCTCTTTTCCACAGCGAGTGTTTTCCTTGCAAAGTGGCTGTAGCCAGAAGAAGACTTTGCAGCCTCGCAGCTCTGACCAAGTACATTATATTATCTGACATCTTTTCTGCTGCTGAGCAGAGACTGTTTGGTGGAGCCCACTCTACGATGAACATGCCAGGGCAGGAAGCAATTAATAACAACATGTGATTACATAGAGCAGTTCTGCCCAAACTCCTCCTTGGCTAGCAAGAACAAAGGCCTCTGCCCGTGCTCTTCCATCTCCCGTCACTGCTGCCATCGCTCTTGGACACCTAAGTTTTCAGTTATTATTTTTCAGGGACAAGGTCTTATACAAAGCCTAACTGAAGATGAGAGGAAGCCTTTGATGGACATCAGTTATCTTTGAATGCGTCCTGTGGGCAGGAGCAAGGACACACAGAGAAATTCCTGGAGCCAATGTTCAGGAGCAGCGCATCTAGGGGCTGTGACGAGCCTGTGCCTCTGTAGAGCTGCCAGACAACCCAGCGTGGGCGATGCTGCCGTCCCCCAGTGCGAGGGGCCCTGTTGTCTCCCACCCCACGTGCTCTGTATCACAGCCCCGTCTCCCACCATCCCTCCCATCCCTCGCTCGGGCAGGCCAGCAGAGCCAGGCAGAGACACTGAGCATGTTTGTCATTATTTTAAGTTACCAACCATTTCCCCTCTGACTTTTTTTTTTTTGTTATTAAAATTTTCTGAAAGGGAAAAAAAATAAATCCCTCCCCCTTCCCTGTCCCTCGCTGCCATGTTCCCAAGGTGCCAACTAATCTCCGATGCCCAGCTTGTACACAGCCACCTCTAATTGCTCCTGCATTTTCATCTGGTGTAAGTTCAGCCATCGCTACAGCTGCCCCTCCTCCCCCCGGGAATTCACACCTTCATTATCACTCTTTACTGCAGAGCCGTCCGCCGGCTCCCAGCTCCCGAACAGCAGCTCCGATAAAAAATAGAGCAGCTTTTCAGTGGTTTCAATTTTAATTACCAGCATCAAGGCAGCTCGCATTCTCACCAGGCTGTTTCGCACTAATTAAAGTGAGGAGGAGTTTATGGAAGGGACACCAACTCCACTTCACTCCCTCATCTATTATTTACAGACAGTAATACAAATAATTTCCAATTTAAACAGTCTGAGTTGGCCAGCAAAGAGGAGGGAGAGGTGGGCAGAACACTAAGCAAGGAGAAACTCAAATAAAGAGCAGAAACTAAGAGGAGGGGATGGAAAATCGACTCCCAGTGCCCTCTAGTGGGACGATTTCCTGAGGGGACACAAGGTCAGAGGTGTGAACATGCCCAGGAGAACCAGCGAGGTGGCAAACACTGGTTTCTCCTTGCCTGGCCTCACCAGTGACCTTCAAGACATGAGCAAGTAGCAGTGAAAGACTGTTTTGGACAATGGTCCAGTCTGCTCCAGCTCTGCAGTGGTGCCCGGGGTTTGTTGCCGTGCTGTTAATCACCCGTGGCACTTTGTCTTTTCTGTGGGCAAATAGCCTCTGAAAACCCAGCCCAGGGGGGTTCTGAGCTGACAAGTACCCCAATGTTGGGTGCCCAGCCCAGCCTGACGGCACCAGTCCTGGTGGGGTGTTAACCCAGGGAAATGCTGAGCTGCACTTCAGGAACGGGGTTTTCTGGGTGTCAAGGGAAAATCCCCCCAACTAGAAGATGGGCTGTCCACGGGGATGACGAACTCCATCTGTCAGCAGATACAGTTTCCCAAGGCCAGGATTGTTTTCCTGCCCAGTCTCTCTCTCCCTGGATGCGAAATGATCTCCATCCCTCAGACTGGCTCCAATCAATCTCTCCCAGGGCAGCACATGCCAAGCCAGAAAGTTTTATGGCTTTGTAGCGGAGAAGAAATCCTGAGGATGGGCCAGCAGGGAGGAAGGTGGTTCCCACCCCCACAAAAACAATGCCTATAAACAGAGACCATTGAAGACCTCTGGCACAAGAGATTTTATCATGTCAAGGAATTAAGGCAATAGTGTCTCTGCCACGTTGCTTTGTTCGTTCTCATCGGCATAGTTGAGGCAATCAATACCACTGAACTTGTGTTAGAGCTCTGATCTTTACAGGGCCCTGAGATGATGTCATCTGTGGGTCACATTCGGATTTCACTTAAACCAGTGCTGATCAGGAATAACTCCAATAAGAACAGGGTTACCCTGGATTTACACCAGGCTAAGGCAGATAAGCCTGAAGATCAGTGACTGAAGGAGAAGTTGTTTCAGCATAAATGATATTACTACAGAAAAGTAGCTTGATTGAAGCACAGGTGTTGAATGTTAATCGCTGTAGGCTTGATCCAGCATCTGTGTAAGTCAAAAGCAATATCCCATTTACTGCAGCATCTCGGGATTAGATCAGCGGCAGGTAAATACTCAGAGTCTAATTCATCTTCCTCTCATACCACCTCCAGAGTGTGTGAAGTGCCTGGGACTTCAGTGAAGGCACTCCTGGTTCATGCTAGGGTTGAAGAGAGAATCAGACCCTACCTTCTGCTTTTTAGGTGCTTCCAGGGGATAATGATGGTATGTGGGGCAATTTTACCTTGAGGTCATCGATTCAGACCTGGGCCAGGTTGGCTGCCAGCAAAAGTGATTACCAAAGGACAGCCTCTGAAATGAGTGGTGGTCTTGGGTACGATAAAAATTTCCACTGGTACCAGAACAGCAGATATTTCACAGATTCTCTTAACAAAAACAAATGTCAGGTTCCAACTCAGGGTACACTGCTGTCTCCCCTTTGGTAAAGATGAGACTTGGGGCTGGTGCTTGACTTTTTTTAGAAATGTGTGAGCTCAGCCTTGAAGTCTCCCTCTCCTTCTAGGGTTGGTACTGAGGAGACTGTAGCTGCAGTTACAGACAGGGCCTTTGGCCAGGATGAGCCCTGAATCAATTTCTGTGTACCTACACAGACAAAACCTCTTCCACCCTGAGGGGTGCTTTCCACGGGCTAGACTATGCCATACCAATGGAGAAGAGCCAGAGCCTGTGCTGAACACAAGAGGACTTCGTCTTCTACACCCATCATCTTCCTCAGGACTAGTATCCATTAAAGGTTTTGGATAATCTACATGACTTTTCACCATGAGCGTAGTGCAGGCACACGGATAGGGTCAGTCTCCATCTATCTTTTGCTCCACGTCTGACTGCCTGTCTAAAGAGAGGGGAATGGGCTTGCTCACGTGCCTTAAATGGGTCATACCCTACCCGATGCTCGTTCCACGCATGCTGGCAGAGCCCAGCTCATCTCCAGCACCTGCCAAATGCAGCTGGAAGCACAAATCATTTCATAACCGCTGGTGTTTGTATGGCTGCGCCTGGGTACTCCTGTGGCCAGGCCTGTACATCTTTGTTACGGGTAACTATTTACACTTAAAAAAAAAATATACAATGTCATATTTGCTCTCATCTGGATTCATGAGATGGATTTTGTTACGTTCCCTGTGGTGAAAACCGGTCATTCGTGTCTGCAAATAAACACTGCCATTTTGGCCTCACCCAGCTCATCTCCAACAGCATTAGTTAATTGTACTTTAAAACCCCTTTTTCTCTCCTAAAATGTGCTTTCTGATCATCCTCTCAGTGCAAATATGGTAAATAACTAACCAACATGAAGAGCCATGAAGCAATAAACATTTTACAGCTGTTAAACCAACGTCTGTGAACGCAGGCAAAAATTCCTCCTCTGTTCCCAAACTTCGGTCCCTGTGCAATGAGCCTGGCCCGGCTCGGAGGGGAGCGTGCAGCCGGGTAGGTGGGTGCACCACAAATGTGCCTGGTTAGTAAGAGAGGGCTTTCCACTGCAGATCGCAGGGAGCCCCTTCATGGAGCTGCGACGCCTTTGCACCAGGTCCCTCTCGCTCCCAGCCAGAAAGTATCTCTCTCTCTGATGAGAAAAGGGGTTTTTCTAATTTATTGCTTTTATGGGATTGTTCCTCCACAGAGGCACAAATAGCAGCATATCAATAAAGCCAGTCGTTTGAAGTTGGATATTTCCACCTCTGTCGCAGCAAAATAATTAAAAAAGGATTCACAAGATCATAAATTGCATGTCACCAAGGACGCAGCCTCCTTAACCCTTTAAAAGCCAGGCTGTGCCCATCCATGGCCCATGTTACTCAAGGCATGAAGACACATTTGTTATTTTTAGCATCTCAACTGCAAGGGCTTTCTTTTCTGGAAAGAGCTACATGAAGGACCTGTCTACACTGGGAACGAGCTGGCTGGCTGGCGGGATCGTAGCCCAGCTCCGGTATGCAAATGCACATATAGTTTTGATTTTCAGCCAGGCAAATGAGAAGCTGTGCTGCAGACCTGGGCATTTAGTCACATTGAAATTAAAATATGTTACAAACACATCAGGCACTGGGGAAAACAGTTTCAAACATATTTGAAGAGTGGCAGCATGGAGAGGGCTTAAAAACATTTGTTCTCGGTGAAAAGCTCCTCTGGCTCCAGCTAGATAATAGAAAAGGATGGAGCCCATCTGGGTGAGAAACTTCTGTCATCCTGCTGATCCCTCCCCAGCACAGACACAGCCAGGACGTATCCCGACTCACTGGAAAAAAAATACGTTAATGGAAGAGAAGAGAATGGATGTTCTTTTCTAGGCAGGCTTCAACTTAGCTCCCGACACCACAGCCAGCTTGTGCTCCAGCCTAATTTGATCATAGTGAAGGTTAACAACCACTGTTAACTCTGCAGGTCACACCCTGCCCTCTTATAAATCCAGGAGAACCCCGCGGAAAGGGCAGGGGAGTAAATCTCCAGGGCTGAGTCCTGATGGCACGCGGGAGGTGGACTCCCCAGTGCGGCAGGGTTGGGTAGAGAGGCAGGGGATTGAAGGGTGCGTGCTGGGGAACGAACCGGGGCAGCAAGTGAGGTGGGGCTTTTTCCTTTTGGTTATCCCAGCAAAAGGATGGTGGATAGGGTAAGGGGTGGATGCATCTTGCCCAGCCTGAGGGTCCTTGTGTAAGCTCCTTAGAGAAAAAAAAAAGTAAAGAAAATAGCTCTTCTGCTGTCCCCTTTTGGTAACGCAACCTAAGAGTTTAGTTGGGAAGGACACTTCCGGAAGGGCGAGATTTGGGGCACGTGACTCCATTATCAGAAGCGACACCCAGCACCCAGGTGGCACCAGCAGCAGCCTTGCCACAGCGCTCACTTGAGCTGTGCCCCCTCCAGATCTCCCAGTCCCAACCAATGATAACTGGTGCCACAAACAGCCGTCAAAACGGAGGGAGAGGCGTGAGTCCCCTCTGCCCGGGCTCTGCACCGGCACAAGTGACAGCAAGGCTGGGTGCAGAGGGCAGGACAGGGAAAAAGCACCGTGTTGAAGAGCCAAACACACTCAAATGTTCTCCTTAGACACAACAAGGCTTTACCAGCCACAGGAGGTTAAAAATACATAGTATGTAGGATCTAAAGCCAATTTTATGCAAGTACTGTGTTGCTTGCCCTATTACAGACTCAGAAAGTCAGAGGAGTTCAATGCCTTTACGCCAAAGCAGCATCAGTTTAGCAATGACCAGCAACAAACACAACAAAATTAAAACCTTAAGCCTGGATGTTGGGAAGAGGAAAGCAGATAAAGAGTAACAACACAGCCGGTGGGTGCTCGGTTTTAACTGATACCCTTTCCCAGCCTTTTTTCACCTCTGCAGTGAAGACTGAGGGGAAGGCTCTCACTAAGCTCATCCTTTGCATGGGTATAAAACCAGAAGCAGACCCCAACCCTCAGGAGCCCTGCTCTGCCTCCCAGTCCTCTCTCGACATGACACCAAATTAGGACCCTTCAGTGCCAGAGCCGCAAACTGGGCAGACAGGGCTAAACGGCCCCTGGGTGCAGGATTACCAGGGCTTTGCAGGGGGACGGGGCAGCGTGGGGAATTGCAGCTCCCTTCCCATCACAGCCAGGTAGAAAGGGCCCGAGGAAGAGGGAGCGCATATGGAGAAGGGCAGCAGCTGAGCCCCGGTTGGAGATCCCTGGGGAATGGGAAAAGCAGAGGCTGAACAGCAGCGCCCAAAGTAGGGCAGATAAATGGATGCGCATCAAGGAGGGAGAAGGTGCCCAGAGTGTGGGTCTGGTTAAATAGGAGTAATAAAGAAGACAGAAGGTAGGACTTCTCTTAGGATTGACACCAGACATCTGCAGGAATAGCTATTTTTGCTGACCCTGATGCCACCATGGGAGAGCGGTTAGTGAAACCCTGTGGGATCATTAAGGCATTAGGAGTCCTACAGAGACACCGAACTCATTTTCCTCTCCTGTCCTCATGGTCTCCAGACTCCCATGAGTTGGGAACGGGGGTCTGCAGCAGGCCACAAAATAAAGCAAGATCTTTCACGCTCCAAAACAACACACAGAGATATCTATCCTAAATGGTAGGAATAAATTGCTGCCCTTCTAGATACTGTTTCTGTTATCTATCTAAAATAAAGCATATAGATAAACAATGAGATCTTACAGACTAGCTATAATATGCATTTTGAGGGGGGTCAAATACTGTCTTATTAGGAGGTGTGAAGTTTGCCACCAGCTCCAAAGTGTAGAGATGCTCATATGACATCTGTCTCTTAATATTCGTTAGCAAACTGACGGCTAATGTAACAGGGATCTTCACATTATCACTAATCCATCAATGGTACTCATGTGGCTCCCATCACCATAACATCTGAGTGCTTCTAGCATTCCCGCAGCATGCCTGTGAGAAGCAGCAAGATGATTATCCATGGAGAACCCGCCATAATCCATACCTGAGTGTCGGAGTAAGTGGTGAGGAGGTCTGATGGCGGGGAAAAAATCCTTCTTCTCCATGCTAGGTGGAGAGCCTTGATGGGATCAGTTGGTTTGAGTGCTTGGCAACCTTAAAGCTGGATCTCAGTCCCACCTAAAGTGGGTTATCTGCACTCGTGCTGCAACACCAACAACCAGACTGTTGGAACAGAGGGGTCTGAGAAAACCTGTGGGGAGATAAATGAAAAGAAAATGGAGGGAATGTGTCTGTCCACAAGTTTTGTCCCAGAGGGGTCCTATTTGGCCTTGAGGTGAGGGTGTTTTGCTGTGGTCTTCCCTTCACCAGCCTTGAGATGGCCACTAGTCACTGTCTTGTGGCACATGGAAACCCCAAGGTCAAAGCAGAAATGGAGAAGCTGTAGCATCTACCCTGTGCACCAGTGATAGGACCAGAGGGCTGAAACCTTGGCTGCGATTTCGAGAGCTGTGGACTCCCCAGGTGGGATTTCTCTGGGCTGGCAGGGACCCCACTAGCGGGCACAGTGGCATCTGCAGCAAAGCAGAAAGCTCAGGAGAGGCAAAGTGGGATTTGGACAGGGCCAGGAGCATTGCCCTTGTGATCCTTGCCTGGCCACCAGAGGCGACAGCCCCTTCGCTCCCTCCAAGCACACCACAGGCACACAGGATGGTCTCCCTCTTAATTTAAGTACAGGCAAATCCTGTTGTACTGCAGCAAATATCAACCAGCCTCTTCCAGCAACCTGCCCTCCAGGAGCAAGGAAGGGGTAAAGCAGAAAGGCTTTAAAAAGTCACTCCAAGCCCAGCCTAGCCCACAGAGCAAACCCTTTCCCCAACTTCACCCCCGGCACCCAAGGGAGTCAGTGCTGGGTCCCCAAGCGAGCCCAGAGCAGAGCTCCCCTCACCTCGCCAAGCCCCAGGAGGACGCAGTGAAACATCATTTTCTCTCTGCAACCCTTTGAACTATGCTCCTGAGTACAGAGGAGACAAAGGGAAAGAAAAGGGGGCGGGGGTGGGGGGGAATTAATTCCAGGCAGTTGAGTGTGTTCCCTGCTCCAGCTCAGTTTGGAGTAGGTACACATAATAATAACTTTTTAATAATAATTTAATTTATAATGCGCCCCCCTGCTAAGGCACTCAAGGCACTACACAAACAATTAAAATATGATTATAATAAATAAACAACAATAATTAAAACATCATAAACCAGACAATATTAGAGCCAAACCAAATGCTAAAAAGCAAAACAAAGCAGCATCTTTGGAGGAGGGAGATCCTTGAACAATTCATCTTCCAAATCTCCTGTTGATGTTAGATTGAAATTCTCCTGTGAAGCTGTTTCTGCATCTGCAAAGATTTTGGCAGTGTCACAGTCATTAAAAAAACTGATTTTACACCATCATAAATTAACTGGAGTTTTGCAAGGCTGTAATAATGCAACATTCACTCTCATTTGAATAAATTCAAAACTCAGTTTGCTCAGGAACTCGGTTTATGGCGCTGAGTTTGTGTTGACTGCCCTGAGTTTGGGAAAAACACACATTTATTTTGTTCTCAGTTTGTAAAACGTGCCTCATTATAGAAACCAGAATGTTTCTATAGACACGAGGATGGCGTTTTGAAGATTTAACACCAAACCCCAAAACTGCATAGCAGACCAGCCTTCTCCTGGCCGTCAGCTCCTCAGAGCCAATGGGATCAGCTTGTCCCAGTTTACACAACTGGAACCAAAAGACCTAAACTAACAAAAGAAGCCATCTTCCTCCAAAACAAATGAAATTCCAACTTGTGCCAGGCAGAAGCTGTGCACTGAACTCTAATGATTAAAGGAGACAGGCTCTGTCAAGGCAGAGGTGGGACTGAAACGCAGCCAGTCGGACCCTCTACTGAAAAGACCTGGCCACCAGCCCTCAGACAATTACATCCAGGATCCGTTCACTTGAGTGCCTCAGCTGATCTCAGTTGTTGTGGCAGCGCATGAAGGGAAAATCCTTCTCGCAAACCCAAACCACACAGGGATTTCTCCATACTAGAAAAAAAAAAAAAAAACCAAAAAAAAAACCCCAGTACATATTAGGAAGATGAAGCTAGTGGTTTTCTTCCAGTACTGGGAACCCGGAGGATGTTTTCCATTCTGATCACCCTGAGGTTTTGTTCTCACAGGTTTTGCTTTGAGGTTCAAGTCCCAGCTAATCTTAAAAATTGTGGTAATGGCAAATGAGACCACATGGTTCTCACACACAAAGCCATCTTTTGGCCAGGATTCACAAAAAAAAAAAAAAAAGCCTTCAATAGCATTCATGAACCTTAATGTTCTGTGTCATAACTGCAAACTTTTCAGCTGGAGAAACTACTACAGATTTTCAGCACAGAGGATGTTGTCACTTTTTTTCTGTATTCTCCTATCAGGAGTCCCTCATTTAAAAATTAAATGAACCACCTACTCCTGGTCCCCTGCATAGCCACCTCCATGTTCTGGCAACTCCCCAGGACTACTATAATTTTCCCAAACCCTCAACCTTGCATAAAAGTTGTTGAGGAAACTTCAGATTTCCACTCTGTAGAGGTAACTGGAATTTCATGCTCCTGGGGCTGCTCAATGGATGTGATAAGTCCACCTTCTCCTCCAGGAGATGTACCAGCAGACAACAGTGTTTGAACTCCAACTCCCCATTAATAGTTTCTATTTTCTTTGGAGACGGCGTGCACCAAGACACAGAGCAGCTCCTCCAGGTCTTCTGCTCTCCCTCATGCCAGGCCACTTTTGAGCTAAAAGATTCAGATTCTGGGGTGAATCACAGAAAAATGGCATTCAGTTTTCTGTATCACCTTTCTATAAGGGTCTTGTGTGACCTTGGACAGGCAACTTGGATTTAAATTGTCAAAAATGTCAGACGCCTCCTTCACATTGATTTTAAAGAGATCCAAGCATCTACACACCTTGGAAGATCCGGATTAGAGCTCTGTGCCTCAGTTTCCCCATGTGCTTTTCCTACCTTCCAGGGTAGACTGGACACCAGTAAGTTAGCAATTTTTCTCCTCAGTTTCCTCATTCACTTAATCATCAGCATTTTAAACTCAGATTTGGGCAATCATACAATGTTGATTCTGCACATGCCAAAATTCCACCACAGAAGAAAAAAAAAAAAGCCAAACTCTGGAGGTTCACCCTGGATTTACGCTCAGTGTCCTTTTTCAAAATGTCACTCAGGGTGCTGATTCATTTGGAAAGACCCTTCTGAAATGGAGGTCACTTCCAATGGCTTCCCAGATCCTCCCAAGGCTGGGGCAGCTCCGGCACAGGGGCTTGAAAGGCATCAGGAACCGCTGCAGGAGAGCGCACACTGACACTTGAGAGCAGAAATGAGAAGACAGAGGTGGCAGAATTTATTTTATGACAAATCCTAAAAGGAAATTATGCAAAGTAATAAAATAAAGAAGAATTATAAATGAGGACAAGAAGTGGGTGAAATATAGAATAAATTATGGGAAGACAGGAAGGTACAGGAGGAGAATTGAAGGCAGAAGTGCTGAGTTAAAGGATAATTATTAGAAAGTGGCTGGTGGACTGAAGGGAAGAGGGTATTTGGGTAGGGGGATTGGTAGCAAAGGAAGCTGCAAGATTTTGTGCACAGACACTTTAGCAAAGCATCTTCCTGTTAAACGTGCCTTGCGGATGTGCATTGGCGATGGCATGGGGTGACAGCCACCATTCCCTATTTGGGTGCAAGCCCCTAAATCTGGGGAGAGGGTTGTTCCCACTTTGACCTACAATTAAAACAAGCCCAGACCCGGGAATAAAAGGACTGAGTGGTCACAGCCCAGGTGGCACCGCATCCTGCGGGAACTGCTGGCACGGCCTCTGCCATCTTCTCCTCCTCGCAGCCCTGCCTCGTCATCTTCTCACAGCTGCCCCCAGGCCCACAGCAACACTGGGGAGGGGGTCTGGAAGGGGGGTGTCCCCCCCACAAAGCCCTCACCAGAGGATACCCACTGAGAGCGGGAGGGGGAGCAGGGCTGCTTGGGGTTTTGCCTGAGGAATCCTTTGGAGAGTTGGTGAGCCCCAGGTGCAGGGAGAGGGCGAGGGAAGCCCCTTGCTCCAGCCAGGGACCCTCTCTGGGTGCAGCCCATGGCAGGAGGAGCTGGTCCCAGGCCCACGGCCCCAGCTGTCAGTCTGAGCGATGAATTACATGCTATAAGAAGGTGTTGACAGGAGCAGCTGGACATCAGAGAGTGATGAAAAGGGAACAAAATTCATTCCGAGTTCAGACAGACCGGCTCGTTAGGGGCACCGACGGCAGAGGCCACAGAAACACTGCTCCATCTCCTGGACATCCACCGAACCAGCTCCCGAAAACGCCGAGAGCCCCCAAAGCCCCTTCCCGGTGTGGGTGCAGCCTCCCCATCCCGGGGTGCTGCGGGGGAGGCATGTCAGGTCCTCCCCCATCCCCATTCTCATCCCCATCCCTGCATGGTCCAGGCCAAACCCCCCCCCCGGGGCTGAGGTGTCCCCAGCCACAGCTCGGGATTCAATTTGGATATCTTCAAAAGAAACCAAATCAAAGGAGTTTTTGTCCCTCTTGTTTAAGGATGTAATTTGTATAAATTTTACGAAGAGGAATGGAGGAGGAGGGGGGACGGTCGGGACCATTTGGCATCAAAACAATTATCTCCATTTTAATGCAAACTAAACGAGATGCTAAAGGGGAATTGTTTCGTACATATGTACAGCAAGTGAACATTAAACCATACGGCTAATAATTAACTGGCTCGCTGTTACCCTTGCTGTGTTAAATACAAGGGTGTCCCCTTACATTTAATGTACGGAGAAGTTTGAGGACACGGAGGTCCCGTATGAGATTATTCCTAAAGCTGTGAAAATAACAAAGAGATTTTTTTTTTTTCTAAGCCAAGCTACTTCTTGGCATTCAGAGAAGTTGGCAGAGAGAAAAAAGTGTCGGTCCTTCTCCCACCCCTTTCCTCCCTCCCTCCCTCCCTTCCTCCAACTCTCCTCCCTTTCCTGACTTCCACTTCTTTTTACTGCTGGAGAAAAAGAATAGCAAATTCAGAGAAAATTTCATTGAGGTTATTCAAAGAGTTTTTTCATGGATTATTTACACAAGTGCTGTTCAAACAGCCTTTGTCTGAACATCCCCTGAAATCTGCACCCAATCCTTTCAGATTCAAAGCAATAGCTCAGGGGAGACAAAGGGGAGCGGCTGACATGGGTTTCCTCTGCAAGTGAATGAGGGGTCTGGCTAAACACAGAAGGGCTTTGGGATCACAAGCTTCCTTTCAGCCTGGAAAATAAACACTAAGCTGAAGGCGGGCAGCTGTACCTCTGACCAGCCTGCCCCATCCTGGCTGCTCACCGGAGGGGTGGCGTGGCTCACTCACCATCCCGGTATCAAACACCGATTTACTCTAATCAGAAGAATCCATTTTTCTGCTTTGTTTCATACACAGTAAAAGACTTGCCCCAAGTAACTACTGTTGGATTTCAGTGAGAGCCTCTCATCTGCTGGCATTGGCCTCTGAAAACCTCACACTACCTGTAGAAATAAATCCTTCTTTCTTCTCCACCATTCTTTCAGATCTTCCCTTTCCTCCCCTCTGGCCTTCCAACAGCTACCATACGGCCCATCTTTTCTTTGCCTGACTTATTATCTTCTATTCCCACCTCCATCTCTTTGTCTCTATTCTGGATGTCCCCACGGAAGTATGTGAATGGAAACACACTGCTCAGGTGCAAACTCTGGATGTGACAGCCCCATTTCCAGGTGCCGCAGAGGTCTCAGGCTCCATCTCAGCTCCACCACTGGAGGCAGCAGAAGTTGGTGCGAGAAACTCTGTTTTGGGAATAACTTACCACTGCAGGAACTTTCTTCCTAACTTCGATAGTTAGCTGAGTCCTGGTGCAGGCACCCAGAGATGCTCTCCAGATCCTTTCACAGGGCGTTGTTATTTTGTTTGACTTATACATTTTTAAATAATAATAATTCCTGCAACTCTGAATATAGTTATCCATAAAAATGCTGAACCTCCTTTTAAACTCTGTTCAGCTTTCAGCAGTCACGGCATCATGGGGCAATGATTTCCAGCCTACCTGAGTGCTCATGACGACGTGATCATGTCTTATTTTTCAGCAGCTCTGAATTGATCAGGTTTTCCAGTTTCATTCATCACTAAGAGACAGAAGGAGAGCCCCCTGCAAGGCTGTTTTATCCCTCTTTGAGTCCCACAGAATCCTTGAGTCTCATCGAATTATCACTTTTAACTTTCCTGGAGTGATGCTGCTTGTGAGTCACCTTTAGTGCTGAAGAAGTAGCCTCTCCTAGCAAGAAGATTAAAATCCCATTACTTGTTATTCATGTGTTATTTAATGATATTTTTTCCATTATGTATTTATTTATTTTTAAGTTGCTTGCTTTGAATCTCGAGTTGGTGTTTTTAATACTAAGTGTAGTTTCTAGTTTGTTTTTCTAATTGGAATGAAATAAAAATAGAATGGAATTTTTTAGTGGGTATTTTTATATTTATTAAAGGAATGACAAAAGCAAGCCCCAACAACTGATGACCAAACCCCAATGCCAGTAATGCAGCTGCACAGGATAATGGCAAAACGGCAGCAAAGCAGAGCAAATGACACTAAAGACAGTTCTGCAGTGCAACAAAAAGCCTTCAAACTCCAAAGCATCCCTCGCAGAATCCCATTACCTCTCTTGTAATGATTTGGCATCCAAGTGGTGACCGTATAAACTCTGTCTTGAGGATAAACTCCTCTTCTTACACAGGTATCTCTCCATCCTTGGGGAAGGTGGGATGAAAGGAGACTTGCATGTTCTGTACATTTTTTGGGGATGGCAATCTCTGCTTTGGTGGAGGACATATCTTCCTGATGACTGGACAGCTCTGCAGATGCAATGCCACAACCACATTCAACAGAGATCTCACACCAGGTAGGAGATTCCTCTAAGACAACAGTTTCAGGGCCTGAAAAGACATCTGAGAGAAATGGCTTTTATTGGTGAGATGAAGAGCTGAATGGAAGATGGAAGAAAGGGAAAGATGGAAGGGGAAGAGGGAAAGAAGGAGGAGGCTCCAGAAGGAAAATAAATAACCAAGATAGATAGCCATAAAGGTAGATCCAGGCAGAGAAGTGGAATGGAGTCAAATGGGAGGTCAGAAGGGAAACTGCTGCAGAAAGGAGAAGACATGGTCGGGAGGAGAAGCCAATGATTGATGAAAAGGGAGTAGCAGGAGGGATCAATAGGGTGGGAGGAGGCTTGGAGAGACGATGGAAGCAGGGAGGGGAGAAATGAGAACAAAACTTTCCCCAGACCACAGTGCAGCGCTCCTCCTGCATCTCTTGGATGCATTTAACAGAGGTCTGGAAGAATCTTCATTTATCAGGATTTCAATCAAGTGGAATAGTCGTTATTAATTTTATAGGAATTATTTGTACAGGAGAGCCTGGAGCGAAGAAGGGCCTCCTGGAGCCATTTCTCCTGTCAACGCCCCGGGTCAGGTAGGCACTGGCAGCGCAGTCTCACCAGTTGAGATATTAATGAGATGCCTCTAGGTGCAAATGATAGTTTAATAGGTGTTACTTAACAGGAGCACCCTTCACCTGCGCACGCCAGCACGCGCGGCTCCTGACGAGGCTGCCTCCTTGTTAGAATAAGTAATTAGAATGTAGGAACACTCACTTTGACACTTTAATAAAGTGTCAGCCATCATCAATTTAGTATTTAATAAAAATAAAATTAAATATTTACTACACTTTTATAACATCATATTTAAAATACATATTCCTCCAGTTTCGGGGATTTAAAATGAGGTCGTGCTAGGACACTGGTCCCAAAAAATAAGCCTCACAATTTCTTAATGGGTTTTGTTTTCCATGGGACTTTGTTACGGACACCAAAACCCAGCAGCACATGGAGGGAAGTGTTCTTGCGTGGGGAGGAGAAGAGGTTTGCTCCTCCACCTTCCAAGCCCGTTTGGAGACTAAGGATGAACTGAACAAGTCTACCTCAGACCGCCACTGCCGACATCAGACAGCCATTGCCAAGGAGTGTGGGAAAACACAACTTTGTTACTATTTCATTGGAAGAAGAGCCTTCTGAACCAGATGTTGGAAAGAAAACAGAAGAAAATGCTGAAAATGAAAGCATGCTTTAAGCCTGGAGGGAATCTGAAAGTTAAAACAGCATAAGCAAGTTTATTCCCCTCCTGTCTCACCATCCCAAGTTGCCCTTCACCAAGGTGCGCACCTGGCTGAGGGAAGCCCAACACTGATCTGCCGTGCTGGGACCTCAGGTGCAGATGACATCCTGGTGACAGAGTGATACAGATTGACCCACAAGATGCTCGGTGGTTCAGCAAAACAGTCTCTCTCTCCATCTCTGGTAGAACAAAGACCAAAGACATCAAAGCCTCGCCACCATGGCAGAGCAGACCCCTTTTGGGATGCAGGCAGCGTACCCCCATGTACGCACACCCTGTCTGCACCCGCAGAGTCCAGGTGCACGGAAGGGCTCTGCTGACATGGGGCAAGTGTTTTGGAAAATAAAAGGCAAGAAGGAGCAGAAGGAGGTGCAGAAAGTCCCTCTGGTCGAGGCGCCTTGGCAACACGGGGTGTTCCCCAGACAGCCTCCTGCTCCCAAGGGACCCTGTCTCAGAGAAGAATGAGTCATTGTCGAAACCCTGGCAACAATTATTCGAATTGAAGCTGCAACTCTCTCTCCAGGAGGGAGTGGGGAGAGTGGCACTGACGTCTGCCTTTTAGGGGGTCCCGGCAGGGCTGTGTGCTGGCTGTTTGCACCCGGGGCACTGGTCCTGGGGGGCTGTGAGTGTTGTTGCAGCCACCCTAAAGTACGAGGAGACTTGTCCAACATCACCAGACACCTCGGGCTAAGGCCAAGCTCAGCTCCTTGGGTTTTCTAGGCTAAGAAAGCTCTTACACCTGGGCACAAGGCATATTTTACCCCAGGCACCAAACAGGGCTTTTTTTTAAGGGAGGTGGCTGGGTAGCTCTTACCTCTGGCATGCTTTGGTCACATTTCCAGCTCCCGTACCCGCCCCTGTCACATCTGGGTCCTCATCCAGATTAGGGAAACATCCACCCTGAAAAAACAGGTTATATCCCCCCAAACCAAGGCAAACAAACAGTATCTCCAAGTCACATCCAAACACTTCTCCCAGGATTAAAAACTAAGATTTTTACTCCCCTGCAAACTATTCCTAGCTGGTCTATCCACAAAACGCTCGTGGTGTATGGGTGCACGGATCATGTCATACGCTCCGAGCAGCTGTAAAGCACCCACCGAACGCTTTCCTGAGGCCAAGCCCCCGGATGGCTCAGGCAGCTGCAGGTCTCTGAGCCGCGATGCTCAGCAAAGCCCCAACTTTGGGTCGGAGTGTCACAGCCAGGGTGGCCAGATCGGGGTGTGCAGGGGGGCGAGCAGGGCTGGGACAGCATCCCGGTGCCTGCGGCTGCCAGCAAGGCCAGGGATGAGATCGAGCGTGGGGACAGGCTCCCACGGGAACCAGGCATAGTGCTCTGGAAAAAGAGTGCCACGCTGCGTCTGTGCGGGGCCTTACAGCACGCAGCTCCTCGGCGGGAACACAGCCGCCAGCTCCAGCCAGTCCTTCGTGTCTGCGGCTTCCCCGGCACGCTTGCGTTTCCTGCGCTATCAGTAGCCATGCCAGGAACAGCCAGGAGCAGTGTCCTACTGGGAAAACAACCCGCGCAGTAATCAAAGCACGAGGAAATCTTCCCGTGATGCCGGCAAGAGAGAGGCAGCCAGCAGAGATCCCCGTGGCTGTAGCAAAACCCCTGCGCTGCTGCCCGAGGAAGGAGAGCAGGCGGCGAGCATTTGCTTCGGCAGCATCAAGGGAAAGCCCGGCATCCGGGGGCTGCAAGGGGCGGCGGGGCAGCGGAGACACCAAGCGCTCTGCCGAAAACCATGGACGTTAACCCTTAGCAAGGGAAAGAAAACTTTAAATCAAACTGGGAAAGTTTGGGCATGACACAAAACCAGAATGGCTAGATCTCTTGGCCGCCTGGACTCTCCCAGCAAAAGACATTAATAAGGCCAAGGGGTAAGGTCACATAGGTCGGGAGGAAGAGCACAGTGATTAAAGCACAGAGGGATACAGCTGGAAAAAGGACAGCTCTAGAGGGACCAAAAGCACCCTCATTTTGCAGATCCACCTGAAACATAACTCCCTGCACCGCCTACAAGGTGCTGCCGTGACGCAGAAGCAAAGGGAGGTCTGAAGAAGCCCAGTGCCATGGCAGAGCAGAACTTTGGGTTTCCACCAGCCCTGGGCAGGCGATGGGGAGTGCCCCGCTCCTGGCCCCGTGCAGCGGAGAGGTCTTGTCTCGGAGAGGAGCTCTGCGCCAAAACAGTTCAGCAGCTGCCCACACTTGATTCGCAAACCAGCACTGTGTCATTTGTCACCCAGGAAAGCACCCGGTTCTTGAATGAGTAACGCTGGCAGCCCCACATCAATGTTTTCACAGGCAAATTCATACACTGACCTCCGCGGTGAAACACACAGCAAATGCCTGGAGTCTGGTTTACATCTGCCATGGGATCCTGTTACATTCAGAACAACCCCTGTCAACGCTGAATCTGTAACAATCAATAAAGAGAGAGGGTTTGTTTGTTCACTTTTTTTTTTTTAATGTTTTCTCGTTCCTAATTGTGTTATTTTGCTACTCCAAGTTTTGCAAGTTCTGCGATTGCCTTCCCCTCCCCTTCTTGTTTTCTTTTAGGACAAGCTGTCATCTTTTCACATCTTTTCACCAGGCCATTGCAAATGTAAAACTGTAAATTGCAGGATTGTGCAAATAGCACTAATAGCATTTGCATAAAAATTGGTTGCAAAGAGCAATTAGCACTTCATTAATAATCAATGAAGGGCCAATTTACACATTGCCCAAAAGCAAATTGTAAATTCAATTTTGTCTATAATTGAGCATTTGGTGCTGGGCAACTATACAATGGTGCCAGAAGAGACTGGCACAGCAGTTTGGGAGTCAAATCTCCAGTGAGTTCAGGTTTGGAGTGAGCCCCAACATGGGTCTTTCACAGGCCAAGCCAGCACCTCCTTCACAACGGAAGGAAAGTCCAGGAAGTATATTTGTTTCAGAGAAAACACACAAATGTCTTCCTGCTACCAGCCTTGCTCAGATACAAACCTATTGCCAAGAACATGGACACGGCTTATAGAGGAGAGGTCTTTGCGCTGCCCAAACACACCTTGCAGTGATGCTGTGGAAAAAGGGAGATGCACAAAGGATATCAGAGAAGAGGTGTCATCACCTCGGTGCTTAGACCCAAACATCCTCCCATTGCAGTATCCGCTAGTGCTCTACAAGTGACTTCAGAGCTCTTTCCTTTATCTCTAGGTAAAGGTCTAACATCACCCTTATGCGTTAAGTATTCCTACTGAGACAGATCATCCAATCCCTTTGCCATCTCCATCTGCCCATGACCTTTCTGGGATATCCCAAACTTGTATGTAGCCATTAGGGTCAGGAAAAACAAACAGCCTAGCTTTATCACTTTGATTTCAGTATCACTGAAGGGTTCTTGGGTCCTGATTTGGACGTTAGGTGATGTATCCCCCAGGCTTCCCTTCTAGACGAACAGTGGCATCCATTAAACTGGGACAGCTTAACTGCGGCAAGAACTTTCCAAGCCCCAAATTCTTCCCTGTCTCATTCTCCACTTAAAAGGCACAGCCAGCTCCGTTTCATGAGCAGAGCCTGACTCTAAACCACTTGACATCTGAGGTTTTCTTATCACATTTTGCGTGGATCTCATGAATCTGGTGAAAAGCTAGACGATCATTTAGCAGGGGTTGGTCGCTTTATCTATTTTCCATAATAATTTGAATATTATTACAATGGCACCTTTCATCTGGGGATATACATGCGCTTTACATATGTTACATTAATTTCACCGATGAGCTGGGGAAGCACTCTTTATCCCTATTGTGCAGATGAGGAAATGGAAGCACAGAGATGATATACCGCTTGCCCAGTATCACACAGGAAGTCTCTGACAGAGCCAGGAATAGAAATCACATCTCCCATGTCTTATGCAGAAGAATATCTTTATGTCCCTGCCCAGTAACTGAGCCCTTAATCCAGACTAAGACACCCACACAGGACCCACTTCGCTAAGAGCAGCACAGACACCCAGCGACAGCAGTGCCTTGCTCTGGGAGGAGACCTGACTGATCCGAAATTTCCCCCTCCGTGAAGGTTGGAAATGCCCTCTGCAAAGAGTGGCTCTGGGGGCTCAAGGGGAGGGGGGCTGGCTCTGTAAGCAGTTTCCATCCAAAGTAGATGTTATTAGTTGGTGTAAGCAGATGCCTGACATGGGATGCCCAGGACTTCTCAGCTTTCACTCAGTAACGTCTTTACTCCCTTTTTCCTGCCTGTTCAATCCACCTTCACCAAGAGATTGAATTTACAATGGACTCGAACACATTTAAATCCATTTATTGCAAAATTACTTTTCAATAATTACATCACTGTGCTGACTGTGTTGCATAATGAAATTAGCATGAGAGATATTAGAAAGAATATAAAATTATAAGAAATATTGAAATACCTCTTTCCCCGTCTGCCTTAGCACAGCCCATAGCTTAACTGGAAAACGAGCACTGCTCCTGGATGGGATTTAAATGCATCAAATGTAATTTTATAATGTCTTTTATATAAATTAATTATAATGGTTATTGCTGCTTTACATTATTAGATTTAAATTTGCCTCCACTTCAGTGCATTAAAAGAAAGCTGCACCCATTTTGCCCAGCAATGTCCTGAAAGTTTTCGTGGCACGGAGCCATTCTCCCCACGTTGCCACCACCAACACATCTGGAGTTAAAAGCTTTGGGCTCCTGTTGGCATTGCAGTGCCCACAACTAAAGCCTTGGGGGCAGGTGCTGGGACCCCCATGGAGATCTTTGGCCAGGACAGGACATCTCACCCCTTCCAAAGCTTGCTTTTCTGCTTCAAGGGATGCCTGGGCTGGTTTAAGTAATCCCACTCAGATTTTGTATCTGCAGAGAATTAGGGGTGATAAAACACATCGCAAATCCATGCCATGACACGGGTGAAGTGTTTAACTTGGAGCAAGTACGGCCCATTAGCTGACCGCGGGCTGCTCTTGCCGTGTTTGTGGGTGCAACTGTACAAGAGCTGGGGCCATCCTCTGCAAAGCCCTTCTTTAAAAGAGTTTGGACACAGGGTAGTGCTAACAGAGAGATTCATGTTGCGTATCCCCACTTTTACATGCATGGCTGTTGTTTTTCTGTTCTAATAGTTGGGCTATTACATGAAAAAACCAGTACGGAAAGACGATGGTCAGCTATCGGGCAGTTAACCAACTGCTTGCTACACTGGACAAACCACAGTCGTGCAAAGCGCAATGAAGACACAGCGATATGCTTTTACTGCCGCTTAATCCGCAATAGAAGTCTACTAATATTCAATTTGTGACGTTATTTGCACATTGAATTAATCCAGAAACTAAAGGGCTAATGAGTTACAGAAAGTAGCACATGGCTTAATTGTAACAACAAGGGCCTGCCGGGCTCCCTTCAGTCAGGAGATCCTGGTTAAAAATAAAA
Source organism: Chlamydotis macqueenii (assembly GCF_036417535.1). Classification (NCBI taxonomy): domain Eukaryota; kingdom Metazoa; phylum Chordata; class Aves; order Otidiformes; family Otididae; genus Chlamydotis; species Chlamydotis macqueenii. The sequence continues at coordinate 6,095,563 of NC_141570.1, read as the reverse complement.
TTTCGCATGCACCAGTACACACCAGATGGGCAGGGGAGCAGCAAACTAAACAATGCAAACTATCTGAAAGACCATTCTTATAAATGCCCTTAGTTTTCATTTTTTTCACCCATGCTTCACATCTTTCTGCATGTCCCAGAGTGACGTGCTCAGCACCGCCACATTTCTGTCTACGCACACACCTGGGTTTGGGCCAAGTAATCTGAAGGAAGAGGCTGCAATCAGTAATGAAGCTGATGAGAAATAGGAGGAAGAAAAAGAGAGGACCATCCCTTCATCCCACCCCACTGGTACCCAGCGAGGTAACAGCTGGCAGTGCTTCTCCCTGCCCCCTCAGTTGTCATTTCAGAAGATGTAAAGCTCTCCCCGAAGCCCTTTCCTGGGAAGATCTTCTGGTCTCATGGTCTCATACATCCTGCCCCTTCCTCAAATTTCCTTCGTGGCAGAAACTCAGTCATTTCTATTGTTTTCATGGTGTTGACAACTACCCTTCTCTAAGATCTCCTCCAAATCTGACCTAGGCAGGAAAAACAAACAGGTAAAGTGGCATATCCAGCAAACTCAGCCCAAAAGCCTCCTCTGCCCTGCATGAGCTCTGCTAATGGTCAAGCCAGGCCGGCAGCTCCTGCATTTCTCTTCTCGCTGCTTTCCCCAGCTCCTGAAACAGGAGTGAGACGGAGCTGTTAGCAAAGAGGGTTGATGCCCCTCATCTCAGACAGAGCCAGGCCAGGGTCAGGAGCTTGGGAGTTTTCACCATTTAATAGAAAAAGTGAATAAATCTAAACAGTACTTAATTTATTGATGAAGTAAGAAAGACCGTTTAATGTGGAAAACATAAGCAAGATCAATAGCAGAGAGCACAAATAACTAAAGCTATTGACACATAAGTATTTTAAGCCTAATTGCAGGCATATGCACTTTCTAAGGGTACCTCACCTTCTAATAGCACCCTTGAGATTATGGGGTTAATTGATGCAGCTGTTTACTCCGGGCTCACGTGGTCCAGACTGGGATTCCCTGGAGGATGCTATTAAACTAAAGTGTTTAATGAAGTGCTAAAGAGTGGAGTTCCTAATATTCTTCCCTTGAATGAAACTGAATAGAAATTTGAGCAAACTTCTCTTCCCCAGGTGGAAACCGCAGCTCAGCATTGGAGTAAACTGCCCCGCGCTCCTCACAGGGAGAGCCTTGAGGTGCAGGGGAGAAAGGTTTGCTCGGGTTTATTTGTTAGATTGAGGATGTGGGGATGCTCTCAGGATTTTTTCCTCCCAAATCACAGGTAGGAGAAGAAACCTACAAACGTGCTCCATTTTAGCACTGCTGTTGGACAAGGAATCCCAGGAAGCCAACGCAATTCACTCCTGTGGCTTTTCAGATTGAGTGTGCATTCTGTAGGGTACTGTGCTTCTCTCTTTTACGGCTGGCTGAAAGGAGGGTTTGGGCTCTGTCTGGGGAGGAGAACAGGTAACAGCACCAGCGGAGCTACCAGCCCAGGCATCTCAGCTTCACAGCAGCGGGGCAAACCAAGACTGTCAGAAAAGAAGCTCTTGAAACCAGTCTTCTCCTTTTAAAATTTGGCCCTGATCTGGTTTGAAACTCAGGTAGATGCCTACATGACACGTGTTTCCAAGACTGACAACCCTGTCAAAAGTGCACAGCCTCCCCATACCCATCCTACGGTGCACAACCCAAAGCTCAACCACCTTTATTTCTGTCACGGGAAGGTCTCAGCTGTCCTTTCTCTCCATGCTCCACCACAAGCTCCTCCCAAGTGAGGTCTGAGTGAAGAACAGAAAGTAATGATGGAGATTTCGTCTCTGCAAGCCCTCACCACCACTTAGACCCTGCCTGAAGGGACGTTGGAGCCTCCTCTCCCAGGGTCCAGCCCTCCTGCCCATGATCTTCACTCTCAGCAAGGCTTGTAACTGCTGTGAGAGAGAAATTGCTTTGTCCACTTGGCTTTTCAGTCTGAGAGGACACACAGACAACAAAACTGGTGAGGACAGGGATGTCGCTGGAGCAAAGAGCATGGGGCAGCGAGCGGGGCAGTGCACGATCTCAGAGCCTTCAAGGTCCACCCATGGAGTCAGGTGCATAAACCCTCTAAAACCATCCTCTCCCTCCACAATGGCCTTCCTACTGCACTTCGAGATTTTATTTTCTTTTAAAAATCAATTAGCTTGAAGCCATTTTACAAAACCCTTTCTGCACAATAGCTATTCCTGGTGAAAATGCTCCTTCTGTTGCCTCCATCCACATTGCATCACCCTTGAGAGGGGCAGAGGGATGGTGGGAAGGGAACATCATGTTTGTAGCCCAGATAATGTTACTAACTCCAAGAAAATGCTTCCAGAAACAAGCCATGCTGGCCGGCGCACGCGGTACGTGGTTGGGAGTGTGCTGAGTTAACTCGATTGGTGGTTTCAATGTGTTGCCTGCAGACTCCAGAGGGACCCATCAGGGGTTGTGTAAGGTAACTGAGAAAAGCTGGTTTGCTGTCAGTCAGCACAAATTTTAAGTATATGGAGGGGTCTGCACATATACTGTGAAAACCTGAGGGTCCTGTGAATCCGAAAAGGCTAAAACCATGGGTAAGGTGGGTTTTGGGGCTGTTTCTCCTGTTTCTGTGTCACAGGGAACGTGGAACAGAAAGAGGTTGTGTGTTCTGCAGTTGGATGAGGCTTATCTATTGGGGAAAAAAACATAATCAACCTTAAAACATACCTGTGTGTGCTCCCTCCTTCCCTCATACATGGGATCTCCGTGGTTTTGGGAAGATATGTCCGGAGCTGGAGGAGGGGAGATCTTCCTGCTATGGCAGCATGGCCACGCCCAAGCTCCCAGCATCCCAGCTCTGCACCATGCTGACCAGGTGCAGCAAATCTGGGGGAAAAGGAGAAATAATGTGAGAAGGGTGAAAACTCAAAAGGCTGGAGAGTTCGGTGGTGTGCTGAGGGACGTGCTTGCAGGCTCAGCACCTTGCAGAGGTGGACATGGAAGGTGCTAAAGAGAGAGGAAAGGGCCTGTGAAAGGGCACAGTGCTCCTCATCTGCTCCTCAAGTATTGCCTTGTCTTTTAGTAAATATTTCTAACTTCTCCCCTCTTGCACAAGAACTCCCCTTTGCCTTTCTGGTTTTATTCTGCCTGTGATATACCTGTCCTCTGTGCGAGGTGAGTGACTCCATCACCCACCTCCTGCTTCAGTGCCTTTAGCCAGCTGTGCTCCCCAACCCCTTCCCTTGCACATCAACCCTCCCAATTTGGGTACCTGAGCCAGAAAAGCAGCTTTTAGCTCTTCTGAGTCATTTTTAAGCACATGATGCATCCTTATCAACCCATGTCATGGAGTGAGGTCAACATCGGCTCCTCTTCTCTCTCTGCTCTCTTGCAGCCTACTCAGCCCTGCTAAGGGACTGTCCCCAAGCCCTGCCACTGCCTAGCCTCAGGACACCGCACCGTCTTCACGGCTGCACCCAAAAACGGGCTGTGAGTCTGTACTCCTGACAGGGGCACCAAGCCTTGACTGGAGGAACGCATTATTTGCCTCCTCACTGCCAGCCTCGTTTTACTGGGTTTGCTCACGTGTGCTCCCACGCAGATGATTTCCCAGCCTCCAGCAGCGTCCTGGACTCTCGCTGTGACTTTCCACCCAGACCAGCGAGCCGCAGCTGCCCCTCCAAGCCCACAAGACGTCTCTCCTCTGCTAGCTACAACCGCCGTGAAGGCAGGCTTACGCTAAGCTGTTTTATTTCGCAAATGCAGCCAGGCCGGCATACAGCCAGATACACAGGCTCTGCTGATACATGCTAACTCATTAAATGACAGTAATTTAATTGCTTGCACTTGTCCGTCCATCCCCTGAACTCCATGCTCGCTGCAGCACGGGGTGTGGATGGTCTCCCATCCCCTGAACACCGCAGCGGCAGGAGGGGCATCGTGCGGCCCCCGGCCCAACTGGTCCATCAAAGCCCCCAGCATTGGCATTACAAAACCATTTGGGTGCAGAAAAAAAGTGAAAACAGCCAAAAGGCCACAATGGAAAACCAGGGAGAGAGGAAAATTAACTAAGAAATATACAGCCTTGATGTCGATTCACTAAAGAATATTTATTGTCCTCTCATGCGTCTGGCTTGCTCTCCTAACAAATATCACATTTTTGAAAGAACTAGTCTCCCTTTACCATTGCTGTCTCTCTCATGCCCTTTCTCTGTCTCGCTAGCTCCGTCTCTGCCTCTCTGATACCAACTCTGACAAACCGTGCGATTCTGACGGAAAATTCATTAGTCGTTCCTTTTTTTTTTCCTTCCCCATTTTCCCAGTCAGCTTCGCGCCTGATCTGTCAGCCTCTTCCATCCTGATTATCTGGAGACGCCAATTTCAAAGAGACATCTTAATAGTGATGTCAACGAATTAATTAGATGTGTTAATGAGCTAAAAGCAACCCAAATTAAATTAATGCAGTAATAAGCACAGACAGCAAAATTAGCTCCAATTTCTGTAAATGATTCTGAACTGTACACAACATCTCATCCTGCTAGAACATTACCATCCCCCAAAGCTAATCAAGAACTCCAGTGCAATTAACTGCTTAATTACAAAACACACACACAGCTCATAGATCCAGCAGCAGGAGGGGTGCGCCGGGCTGCGGAGCGAGCGGGGAAATTCTCTCCAACTAACACCGCGCTTCGGCCTCACAGGGGAGGCTGCGGCCCCACCAAAAGCACCCCTCAGCCTCCTAAAATGGGGTGATCCGGAGCAGGGACAGGAGAAGTGTGGCCGGACACGCTCCCCAGGAGCATCCCACATACCGGGTCCCGCCATGGGCCAACCAGCGCGGCCGGGGATGCCAAGCCCAGCGCAGTCCCACCGGCGGCAGAGATGTGCCCATCGCCCCGCGTTGTTTATGGTGTTGATCAGTCTGGGGGCTGCACGGAAAAGCCTAATTGTCCAGCTCTGCTCACCTCCCCTGGGGACGCGCAGAAAGCCACTAATAGCTTTGCAGAGCTGCTCAGGTATCTGATTAGCTCTAATTGCAGCCGGGAAGACAGAAGGAAGGAGCGGGATAGTGCTGCGGACTGAGGGAAGGGGAAGAGGACAGTGGAAAGGGAAGAAAGAAGGGGCTGAGGGGAAGGATGGGAATCCCTGGGATAGGGTGGGGGCATGGATGAAGAAGAAAAGAGAAAGGAAAGACCAACAGAGGAATGATGGATGCAAAAAAACCAAAAATTTTTTTTAAAAAAAGGAAAAACCAAGCAAACAAAGAACTGGAGCCAGAAACAAAGGGAAGGAAGGCGAGACAAAGAGGGCTGCACGCTGCCAGGCCCCGTGGAGAAGCCAGGGCAGGAGGGCCAGCAGAGACGAAAGCGGGTCCCAGCCAGGCCCCATTCTGGCCCTGCAGAGCCAGGGTGTGCTGGGGATGTGGGAAATGCAGCCGCCTCATCATGGGATGACACTACCGATTTGGAGGTTGTGGAGTCGTTAGTCCGCCTAGTGAATGAGGAATATTTGCAATAAAGATGAGGGCAGAGATTTGCTGTGACAAATAGCATCTCTGTGTTTCTCTTTTTTTTAATTTTTTTTCCACCTTTTATTGCAATTAGCTCGGTCTGTTAATAAGCAAAGGATATTTTTAGTTAATTTCAGTTCCAGTTAATTGATTCAAAAGCGAAACCCAGCAACTGAGTTAATTGATCCATGCATCTTATGTTGTGGTGGCGAGGTACTCTCCGGGCAGCTGCTATTGCTGGGGCTCGTAACGGCGCTGGAAGGATGGAGAGCAGGGGGACGGCAGAGCCCCTGGCCCCGAGGCTGTGGGGTGAACACCACCATCAGCAGCCCTGCCACTTGCCCCTTGATGCAGAATAAGCTGCAGGGTGATGGTCGTCGCATGCCAGGCGCAGGAAGCATGCCAGCCCCCATGCAAGCCGGCAGTTGTGCACGGCAGCAGAAACGCTCATGTCAGAAAGCGCGGTGAATGGTCCGGCTGGCTCTGTCCGGCGGGATGTCCAGCCTGGCATGCTGTCTCCGACAGGCACAGCAGGACGTAGTCTTTAAGGAGAGCGTGCTACCCAGGCCACTTTCCATCGTCCTCATGCTTCCCAGCTCTCTGAGCTGTCTTGGTGGGGATGCTGGAGGGTGCATCCCTGCCCAGGGATTTTAGCTGCCGTTTATAAAGCTGTTTCCGTGAGTTTGTCTAATCCCTTTTTCCTCCTGGCAGCAAGTTCCTAAAGTTCATTACCTGCCGTGTCCAGAAGCGCTTTCTTTTATCTATCTCAAACGTAATCTCCTACTGTTTTCAATTGAGTGCCCCTCATTCTTCTATTACAGGATTTGGTGAACGATCGTTCTGCACCCAGCTTACCCACTGCCTCCAGGATCTCCTAGCCCTCAGTCAAATCCCCCTCAGCCCTTTCCACCTCTGCCTGGCAGGCAGCGCCATTCCCTACCCGGGTTGTGTGTCTGCATCTTGTCATAAGAGACCGGTTCATCTTTTCCACTGGAAGACTGGATCTCCTTACCTGTGGATTTAACACAGTCAAGGTTTGCACAGACTGAGAAGACCACACGGCTACCATGAGCACGTGTACGCACTTGGATCGTAGGTGGCTTTACAAGCTGGGTTAAAGTCCAATGGCAATCCAGCTGAGAGCTTTGCAAGTTGCTTCCTCTAGCAAGGGCTGAGAATAACTCCCCAAATGCCTTTCTGAAATACCTGTTGACATAGGTCTCCTGAGTTTTCTACAGACCATTAATGTTCTTGCCTATTCCTCCCAAAAGATCCTCGTGTCAATTCACAACTACCTAACCACTTCCAGGGGAAAAAACCTCCTGGGGCAGATAAACCAGATCTGTCAAACACTTGAAGAGCACAAACCATAAACCGGATCTCACTGTAGCAGGCACAATGCAAACAGAACACCAGCTGGGCTGTGATCTAGGAAACCAGGTTTGAAACAAGATGCAAATTGTGACAGTGAAAAATGAAAAGGCTCTTGGCTTTCTCTGCACCACCTTGGGGACCAAAGAGCAAGTCTACAGGATCAGACCATAATCAGCATGCAGTTCAGTATCCCTCGAAGTACGCGATGGCCATCCCATGCATGGGTGCTCCACAACAACTCACTTTAAGTAGATAAAATTTTCCTGGCAGCTCCATAGCTTCGGAAAGGGACCAAAATGCAAAGCAACCCATCTTGAAGGCTACAGGAGAGGTTTTCTAAACATGAATTCTCTGCCCCTGCATCCTTCTCCGATTACCCCTCCGAAGCGATGGTGGGACATGTCATCCATGCCATGCTTTGGCACAACTGTGCCTTCAACTCTCTGAGAAGAAACTCAAAAGTTGTTGTTTTTCCAGTTGATGAGAAGAGCTAAAGTTGGGATAAAAATGGCATATACTCATAATTGAACATACTCTGACAATTTTGTACCTGGCCACTTCTTTACTGCTCTCACTTTACATTTTAAGACAAAATATGTATGGGGATGTTAAGGATGTTATTTCTGTCTCTGAAGGCTACATACCACGGCAATGAGAAGCAGTGATAGACAGCCAGACAAATTGCTTGGTTTCTGCAACTGCAGTATAACTAAGGACCTACTTAATGAAAAAGCCTAATAAAAATAAGATTTTTTGGAAAATGCATGCTTAAACGATCTTTTGGAATAGGGCCTAATAGCAAGCCGTCTGTGCCAGGAATATGTAGCTCATTGCGATGGAATTTCCTCTCTTCCCAGTTTTTTCAATGGGATATTACAATGTACTGTCCACGAAGAAAAGTCCATAGATGCAAAGTTGGGCAAGGAGGTGAGCATCTCCAATGCAGTTGGCTCTGGGAGCACTCAGCATCTCTCAGGACCAAGACGGAGGTCCTAGCAGCTCAGCTGGTGTTTGGAGGAGGATATTCCTTCCCTTGTCGGAAGCTACAGGGACGGTTTGCTTTTAGAACTCATTGGGAAAAGTTGAAGGGAGAGGGTACTCTTCAATAATGCTGCAAACTACTCACAATTTAAAATGCTAGTCCTTGATTTGTCAGCGTATTTTTGAATAATTTACAGTGGATTTGTCAGGTTGCTGTGACATACAGCATAATATGCAGGTGGAAGGTGGAACACTTTTGAAAGAGAAGTTAATACTTTCCAGAAGAATAAGGAAATAATTGTGTCAAAACAAGCCTTAACCACTGAGGTTTCCCTGTTTCTCACTATACAGGAGTTTGCAAACATGATTCCCATTAAAACAAACGAGAAACATGCGTATGGGTCTGCGTGCCTTGAGAAGAAAATATTCTTCACAAGTGCCTTTCTTGGTGTTGTATGATCAATCCACCATCTGCTTTTATTTATTCATGGCTCCTCAGACTACTACAACAATATTGACATTAAATACAGCTTTGGCTTATTAATTTTTTTTTCATTCATATGTATTTTAAGTCAATTTTATTGACTTCCCCTTGGCTTGCTCTTTTAGTTGTTTGCATGCTTTCCTGGCCTGCTACTTTGTGCCTATGCTTACACCCATTTCCCATATTTTCTTTCCAGCTCCTTGCTTCCGTTCCAGGGAGCCAGTGGAGAGTAATTTTCTCTTCCAGGTGCTGTGGATGAGCTGAATTAAGATCCCGGTGATCAGACTGAAAATTTTCCCAGCTCAGGCTGCAGGTTTGGGACAGTCCTGTTCGTCCCAGGATCACCAAGGTTCCGCGAAGCTTCTCCCAGACCCTGTAGCTATTTCAAGGTGACAGGGCCAGGTCATCCACATTTCAAGGAGACCATCAATCTCCCCCACACCAGGCATATACTGGTATGTCGCTTGTTGTCAGTAGTGTTTGTGAAACTCAAGGCAGAAAATTGTTAACTGTATTTGTTCCTTTTCCTATGTTAACTGCCCCAGAAGATCCCAGGACTGGCTAGGACTGCACATCTTCTAATAACCCACCTCTGACCTAGACCTGTCACTTCATTACACTTCCAGTTCATCTCCACATCCCCTTCCTTCACCTCTTCACTGCCTCATCCCAATCTCAAGCCACACAGACCACATCACATGGCTAAGCAACAAAAGGCTCCCAGCTACAGACCAAGTCTCCATTTAAACCTTAGTCATTAATTTCAATGAAGATATTGCCCAAAAACACATTTTCAAGTTGTGGATCTTGCTCTGAATATGCCACCCCTATGAAAGAGGACAAGTCTCATCCTACCCCAGAGCAGCGATTCACAACCTTATACCCCAAAAAGCTCCGTGTGTTTTTTAGGGGGTATTGCCACAAAGTCTGTCACTGTTTTCTGCAAGGTTCCTCTCCAGTCATTTTCTTTTTCTCTGTTTCTGCAGCTTTATCTTCCCCGCGTCCCCCGCGAGTCTGTGCGCATTCCTCTTTGTGCTCCGCTCTCTGATCACCGCTTCCCTCTCTTGTCATATTCCCCACTTGTGGAGTAACAGTCTGTCACACTCATAACCTCTTTGCACCAAAAATGTTCTTTGATCTGTGTAAACTACATTTGATGCTGAAATCCTTGATATTAATATCTTTTGTTTGTGTGTCAATGTTCTCTAGAATCTAATTAAGCAATGTTTTGAGAGCATTATATATGTTTGAACAATTTGGCAGAGCAGACAATATGAGCTATTGACCCGCAAGGATAAATGGTGCTTGCAGAGTCTCGGAATTCACACGTGCGTGCTTCTTTATGCTATTTCTTCTGAAATACGTGCATTTGGAAAGAGGCCTTGCTTTGTAATAATCTTTGCAAGGCTTCATCAGGTGTCTGCTGGTTCCCTTCGCTGTAACTCCAGTGGCAGTTACAGCAGGGCAAAACAGAAGCAGGTTTAAGCTAACCAACAAAAACAATAATAAAATAAAACAAAGAGCAAGTCCTACCCAAACACTAATAACAGAGATTATTCAATCGATAGCCTCTTGTTATGAATGAATAGGCTAAATTGCCTTTGAATGATGTAGAGATTGACAAGGCACAGGTCAGCCTGATATAAGTACTTACCCTAATTTGACTTAGGCAATTTGAAAGGTGGCATCCGACGGCAGAGGGGTCAAGCCTGCTGCGTGTGGGGGGCGGCTGGGCGCAGCGGCGATGCCGAGAACGTCCTCGGAGTTGGGGATACTCAGGACCCAGTGGCAAATGCTGCATACCTCCGCTGGATTGGAGCTTCAGAGGGTTTTTAGAAGAGGGAGGGAGGGAAAAGAGCAATGGCAGACTGTAGGAAGATGATGTTGGCTGTTGGATGGAGGATCTGATTGATACCATTACAGGAGGGAGGAGAGACCTCAGGACATGCAAGCTCATTAAGGAGCTGGAAACAAGGCAGCTCAGCACATCAGTGATGACAGAGATACTCACCAGGTAGGACTGGGAACACTGGGGAATGGCTCCACAGGCCTTCACAAATACTGGCCTGGAAAGGAGATAGAGATTCAGGAAACAGGTACACTTTGCACGATGGGATAATTCTTCCCAAACGACCCACCCAACCCCGCCACACGGCACAAATCTATGGCTGAAGCCATGAACATGTCTCTGCTCCTAGAGCAGCAAGTGCAAACCTGCGGGACGTGTAAAATAAAGGGCACTCTTGCACAGGGGAAGCCTGATGAAAAGACCAGGCAGGGTTTTACTGCCAGGAACCACCTCTAGCATCACCCCATCCCTCACCTCTGCTCTGCCGGTCCCAAACAGCAGGAGCTCCCAGGACTAAAGTCAAACTCCAGGTGAGGGTCACCTCCAACCCAGCCATGCTCCTGAGGAGCCCTGCACCTCCTGCCAAAATAATCAGGCCCCCACAATTTATTTCCCTAGCTGGCTACCGGCATGGCGGGGAGGGGGTATGACCTGCCCAGAGGACACAGGGAGAAAAATGTCCTCAATGGGAATTGGAGGTTTTCTAGCAGTTGCCTCGTTTGCAGGATGGTTTTGGATCCCTTTTCCCATTAACAAGAACATCCCGAGGTTGTGTATAAACCTACCTGCTCTACATCGGGCTGGAGCAGCAGCTCAGGGTGGATGAAGGGTGAAACTTTGCCTGTGCCCTCGCACGGGGAGAAACTTCCTTGAAGTGCAAGGCTTTTCCAGCACTTGGGCATCCGGTGCCTGGCCTCCAGCAAGGCTGGGCTCCTCCAGAAACAGCACAGTGCCATCTGTTGGCTTCCTTACCCTGCGGTGGAGCAAAACCCTCCAAAGTCCTGGGAAACGGGAGAAAACTGGGGGGAAAAAAAAAAAAAAAATTGCTATGTGGGCCCGGGCACCTCTGTGAGCCTCTGCGCAGATGCAGGGTTTCCCCGAGCTGCTGCCTGCATCCCCTCTAACTTCTGCAGGCAGAGATGATGGGTCTGGCGGCGTCAACGCTTTGCTTTTCCATCGGATGCCTGGCGTTGCGTGCGAGCGGGGCCGTGGCGCTGCCCTCCTCGCGGCTCTGCTTCGCCAGCGTTAACGGTGACAGCTCGGTCCCGCCGGGCTGCTGGATAATTAACTACCATCACCGCCGCCATCCACCGTGCCTCTTCCAACACACCATCCTGGAATTTTTTTCCAGGTGGAAAAGGAGAATTTATTTTTTTTTTCAGCTGGGACTGCTGATGTCCAGAAACCCTGGACAGACAAGCGACACGGGCAAAATGAGTCCAGGGCTCACGTACCTGCGCAGTAAATCCGACACACCTGACTTTGGCACAGCAAATGGAGCAGAAACGGGCATCTTCCAAAAAGGCTTCGGTTCGACGTGCTCCTGGGTAAAGGAACGAGTGCCCTCACCCCGCCCCACCTGCGCCCGGGCTGTCTCGCTGTGTTTTAACTGGAAGCGCCTACATCGAGGCGGTGGCTGGATTTATCACTGCGCACTGCTTGCGCATCAGCCTCTGTGCTCAGGGATGATTCAGGTTGAATGGCTCTGAACAAATGCAGATTGTGTTACTGCTGTACAGGATTAAGGAACATGGCTCTGCTCTGAACATTTTTCATTGCATTAAAGAAATAAAAAAAAATGCCAAAAAAAAAAGTGCTAAAATTCCTAACGGAGGAAAAAAATATTTTTTTTTCCTGTTTTTTTTTTTTTTTAACCCACTTTTCTAACTGGAGGTGAACATTTTGCAAGTGAACCCAGAGATGGTGGGCCACAGCGAGGCACTGAAGGATGCTGCCTGGGGCCGGGCAGGAACTCCAGGCTCCAGTCCTGATCCTGCCCCACCTCCTCTTCTGCCTTGAATTTTCCACCTGCGAGTGCAGATAACACTGCCATGCTCCTCCACCTCACGGGAGCGGCCCACGGCTTCATTAGTTAACACCTGCAAATGGACTTTGAAGATGTAAAGTGCTCCATAAATGTTAAATATTATTATTCTTGCTACAAAGCAAGAAGTGGAAAGAGACAGCGATGAAGTTCAGCTGAAGAGCCCTCTCAGTACAGATAAAATAGTGCCTTGCACGGCTTACGGATAGAAAGTTTACAGCACTTCCACAGGAGAATGCAATTATCACCTGCAGTAGTTTCACTCTCTAAATTACAGTAAGTTCACATGTGCCCAGAACAACCACCTTCCATTTGCACGGGGCATAAGCAGCGGAGAGGATGAGAGAGGGTGACGTTGAGGTGCCCCCATCCATGTCTATCTCCACGCTCTACCTCCATCCCCAGCACCCGGTGTTTTCAGCAGCAGGTCTTTGCTGCTCTCTACCCAGGAACGGCATTTTTCCACTCTGGAAAGTGAGATGGGGAGATCCCTGTGAAGTGGCACCGTGTTATTTAATAAGCCAAGCGAGCGCGGCAGCACAGAGTTACGGATGGGCATCCTGCGGGTCTCAGCCCCGGCACTGCTGCCGCTGAGGAAGGGTCCTGCTCGAGATGATGCGCTTGAGACAATGGCGTTGGGGCTACAGTGGCCACAGGCCAGACACTTACGAGCCAGTGTGGGGAAAATCAAAGCCTTTTGTAGTCTTCTACTTCCCTCACAGTGCAGGAAATGTTTGAGTCACTGTTTCTGAGCTGAAATTTTGTGCTCATTTCTGTGCTCTCCCGGTGATGAGCTGGAGCACACGGGGCACAACCTACACATCAGCTCTAGCCACCTTGGCACGGCAAGTGCTAACTCTTTCTGGAGTTTCTTAATAATTTTTTGAACTTAATTTTAAAGAATTTCAAATAAAATAATTTCCTAATCTGCTCCTTCATGGCTACTAAACCCTCAAATATTTTAGAAATACACAAAAGCCAGCAGCACCTCGTGGTGCAAGCTGTATTTTGGGAGTGAGGATGCTGGAAACCAGGGTGAGCTGAAGCAAGGCAGCGGCCAAATCTGTGCCTTGGTTTCCCTTCCTGGGAGATGCAGCCAACATCTACTGACCCATGTGCAAAACACTCTCTAAACCGCGCATGAAAGGTCCTACACAAGCAGTTATTAATATTAATAATAATAATTGTTGTTGTTACTAAGCCAACTATAAAAATAATTTTTCAGAAGAACAAAGTGCCCTGTCTCCCGGTGATAGATTACAGCGATGCTAGAAATTACTCACAGTATGAAGCTGGTTTCCAGTCTGGTTCCTTTCAATAAATTATAGACCTGAGTCCCGAGTGCGTACAGTTTACCAGAGTAAATTCAAAGTAGGCAGAAAGTATATTCTCCCATCAATTTTGCTCTTGATCATTTGGGGTTCGCTCCTGAGAAGGAGAAGTTAAATATCCTCCAGCAGCTTCCCACTACCTTCTGCTGGGGCTGCTGGGGACGCGCCAGGGCAGCCGGCCCTGGGCTGTGCACAGGGAAAGGGGGGTCCTGGCACAAACGGAGGTCCCCGTGCAAAAGGGCCACGTCCCGGCCACCCCGTGCCCATGCATCGCCACCCCTGGGTGCTGCTCAGCCTTCACCCTCTGCGCCCCACGACCTTACCGGGGTGGCTGTGGCTCCCACTGCGCCATCTTCTTTTTGTGATTTGATTTTTTTTTTTTTTTTTTCATTTTCAGGTTTCGCCGCCCTTATTTATTCGCTAAATTCCTTCCAGATGGGGCTGCCGCTTTTTCCTCCTTCCTTCACGCCGGTGCCACGCGAGCGGCGCGCGGAGGCTGCCCATCGGCAGGTGTAGGGCAGAGCGCAGCATATGCCGCGGGTTTGGCAGCGCTGGCTGCGGCGGCAGCTTCTGCGCGCATCTCGCCGGGCAGCGCTCAGCTGGGACCTGGCGCCGCTCGCAAACACCATCTGGCCTTGGCAGGCCTGCCGCCCGAGGAGCCGTTCCCCGTGCCGGCAGCCTGGACGGACGGTGCCAGCCACGCTCGGCACAGTTGAGGTGCCACAGCGCCGATGGGGACTGGGCTTGGAGAAGGGACTGGGGGCTACGGGGTGTTTTCTTGCCGGGAGCCTGACCTCATGCAAAGGGGAGCCTTTGGCAACCCCTCAGCTGCATTAAAACAGCTCAGGCACTTTCTCCATGGCCTCCCAGGAGGCCCCCAGCCCCTCCAGCATCAGGCGGTGGGGAGGTGGCAGCGGGAGGCTCCTCGGCATCGCACGAAGCCCTCCTCAGCGCGATGCACAGGGCTCCGACACATCACGGCAAGGCAGCGGCCTCCGTTTCCAGCACCTGAACCAGCCCAGTGCAGGCAGAAGAAAAGCCACAAACAGGAATTATTTATGGCTGAATGAATCTCCCTGCTCGGGGCTCTGCCCTGGAAAGCAGCCCCGCGCCGCTGACTGGCATGGTGCACCTGGGAGAGGGGAGTATTTGTGCAGCACCCCATCTCCTCCTCCCATGGTAAGTACCAGCACTGAAACCATTTCTGGATGTCTGAACTAATGTCAAAGTGAATAAAAGAAGAAAAAGGGACATCTGAAGCCTGCATGGCAACATAACAAACTCCATCATGCAGAGTCTACAGCTACTACAAACACGTGCAGGACACATCCCACTCCAGGATTTCAAGATGAACGTGAGTCCATTTGGTTTGCTCTTTGTGGCGCTCACACATTTCGCCTGTACTTTGATCACAGACCCCCATTTACCACCCACCCTCCGCAAAGCCCTGCTCCTGCCACCGCTCGCAAAACCTTTCCCTCTGAAGACAGCCAGGATAAGGCTTGCATGACCCAGCACGTGCAATGCCGAACGCTGGGAACAGCTCTGGCTTCGAAACACCTGAGCCGCGGCATGAACCACTTCTGCACTCGCGGAGGTGTCCGGCGTTCCCAGCTCCCTGCCAAAATGGGGATAAAGGAAAGGTGCATGGGAAGTCTGCGGATGAGAAGTGCTTTGCTCCTCTCTCCGTGCAGCGAGGGACCACTTCCATCTGCTGGGACAGTCTCTGCAAAGCCTGACCATCACAGGAGCAGATATGCAGGAGACAAAGCTTTCTAGAACGAGCAGAGCTTGCAAACACCCTGCCTTCCCATGGAAAAAAAAAAGGGGTTTTCCCCACCTTGCCTCAGCCATAGCATCATCAGGAGCAGCAGCTATTGTGAGTCAGCAGGGCGATACACTTTTTGGCTCCTGGCAGGGCTCTTTCTAACTTGCTTGCCCACAGGAAGCCCACGTGAACGGCCTCGTTTCACCAAGACCTCCCTTGCTCAGCTGTTGCTGGCCGCCTGCTTGCTGAGGGTGGGCACTCCATGCTGTAAGGGCTTATCCCACGTGCCCTGCATTACGTCTTCTCAGAGGATACAGTTGTCATGATGGTTTCCATCTTCACTGCGTGGTGAGGGCCAGGAGCTCAGAGAAAGGCTTGGATTGCAAATCTGGATCCATAACTAACACTAGGAAATGACCCCCTGAAGCCGTCCCAGGCTCTGAGAAAAACGAATGAAGGGAAAGTCAACACAGTCTCCTTCTGCTGAGCTCCCCAGGAGATGAAACCACTGAAGTTGCTTTCACCTACCGTCCTGCTGGGACCCAGCAGTGAGGTAAAGCTCTGAAACTTGCTCTGCCTGTCTGTACGGAGGAGATGGGATCACTGCAGCACCTACCACAGAGGTCTGAATCTTAATTCAACCACAGCAAAGCAGCCGCTGTGCTCTGGTTCTCCAGGGTGCAGACAACGGGTGGTGGCCATGAGGGCAACCATCACCTGCCTCTGCCCCAGCACTTCTACCATCTGCCAAGAAAAGTCCCATTTCTTCCAAGCCACGTCTACTGGAAACCAGCTTGCCAATAAAAACAACTTGCACCCACACAGAGAGACAGTGCGACATCAGCTACCGCAAGTGACTTTTTGTGTGTGTTCAAAGCCAAGTAACACAACCAAAGGGCTTGGACCTCGGGACTCCACAGTCTGAGACAAAGCATCATCTGTGCAACTACACAAGAAATACGCACGCAAAGTACTGGCTGCAGTGGAGCAGAGCATCTCACAGGGTCCATTTGCTGCTATTTGCCAGCAAATTCTGGTTGCAATCATACTGACACCAACCCACTGCAAGACAGGTGTCGGTGACACTACATCCAGCCTCACTGGTGCATCCGCCGGCGTCCATCAATGTGACGTACCCAAAGCTGATTTCTATTTCCCTCTCTCTTGAAGAGGAAATAGTCTGATTTCTTCCTCACCAGGTCCTGCTCTCCAAACTCAAGCAAAACAAAGCAGGTTCTGCCTGATCCCGGTGTGCCACACACTGGGAGCCCACAACAGCAAGGCAGAGCCTGCCCTGCAGATCGCTCTGTGCAGCACCGCTCTATATACATATATACACACACACACACATATATGCACTACATAACTGGTTATTTTGCATGTAGAACAGCTTAAAGACAGGCCAGTCTCAAACTGAACTTAAAGCTCACGGGACTTTCTGTCCCTCTGGGCTCCCTCCAGCCTGGGAGGACGCTGACAAAGGAGAGCGAATGACAGATGCTCCCCACGCACAGAGGCAAACAGAGACAGGACGAGGGGAGAATGAGAGCCTAAAGGGAAAGGAAACAAGCGTGCACACACAAACACGTGCGCACAAAGACAGGCAAGACAAAGGAAAGGGGGACAAGCAAAGGGACCGGAGCTGGAGAAAACCACCCTACGTGCTTGGCGAGGGCTGTTTGCAGCAGCATCTTGCGCCGCTTCGTGAGATCCATCCGGGACCTATCTGCGCTGGTGAACCAGAATCCTGACATCGGTCCCTTTGATAAATATTTATCGTGCCTGGCTCTCTATCACTTCAGTTTCCACCAGATTAACCTCGATTCTCCCAACAAAAAAACGCCCTGATGTTCTGCCTGACACACACATGCCGCACTGACCTTCCTTCTCCGGATTCCCCACAGCCCTTGCTCCCGTACAGCTAAGGGGAGAATTTGCTCTCATCAATCAGGACCAGATTTCTCCCATGCCATGTAAATAATTTAGAGGCACAAGCATCCATGGCACTGCTTATGTGCAGCCCAAACCCAGTGCCAGGAATCTTGGGAAAAGGGCCCAATAATATTGTACCAGTCCAAAGTAATTAAAGTGCATCATTACATATAAATTTGTAATTAAACACTTTAACGTAATCATTCTGCACAGCACGATTCCTGATGAATTAATTAAAAGAACTCCAGAAATTAATGTTTTACTTGTCACCATTGTTGTGCTAGCTGTAGCCTTCTCCCCGACTATTCCTGCAGCATGTTGTGAAGTAATTATATAATTACTGGGGAACGGGAAGGCCCAAAGTCCCAACAGAGGAGGAACCTGAAAGAAAGCGGAAATAGCAACCACCAAAGGCAGAAGCAGAGCCAGTCTCCCCACCTTCAGCCCCAGCAGTGGGGAGGTTGCGAGAGGAGGGGAAGGATGGGCTCCACATCATGGACATGTTCTCCCAGGTGGGAACACCTCGCTCGCACCCGTGTGTGTGCATGCGCAGGGGTGGCTCCTGCACTCTCCTGTTGTCCCAGCTTGGCCTCCTTCACCCCATGCAAGTATCCTTCACCCCCACACCTCATTCTTGTTCTGCAGAAGCCAGGTGGTCACACCAACAACCGCCGATCCCCATATGTGTCCACCTACTTCCCTGACTCAGTTTCCCCCACCTTCTGCACCCTCCTCCTACATCTTGGGGTTTGCTGCCTGAAGAGGGGAGTCTCGCCAGCCCAACTGTTCATCCAACCCTCCTTCCACCCAGACTTCCTAAAATCCTTCCTTTGTGCCCTACATTACACTGGGCTTCAGTTTCCTTTCTCCAGCCCCTACCTCCAGGCACAGCTGAACAATTTGCCCCTCCCAGGGCCAGTCACATCCTTCCCACCTCAACAGCTCCGTCGAAGTGCCACCAGCAGCACGTCTCCCGCTCCCGACGGGACCAAGCCCTAGACCATGCCTCCTGCGGCGGCGAAGGGGTTAAGGCTGCGCTCAGATTGAATCGTTGGATGCAGCGGGCATTGGTGCACATCCATCCCTCTGCGCGTGTGCGCATGCATATATCTACACACAGCATGAGCCTCGCTGGCCGACAAACGCTCCCAGGGCTGTGTGGCGTGATGCACACGGGGTGTTCCTGCAACACCACAGAGCCTGGGCTCTACTTGCTGTTGCAAGAAAAATCATGGAATCACGTGTATACGAGCCCATGGGTGTACCTGTCCTGCCACGGGAGCTGGGCACCCATCAGTATGCGTGCAAGGAAGGGCTGCTCAGCCGGCTGTGGCAGGTGGCTGGTGGCCAGTGAACCTGGACAAGCCCCAGCAGGACCCAGCTAAGGTGGCACAGAGCCACCTTAGATGCCCCTCAGCAGGCTGCCCTTGTTCTAACAGGATTTCTAGCACCGCCCAGACACGTGGCTTCGCATCTCGCTTTGCTGCTGGGGCTGCCGGCAGCTCCGGCCACGGGGCTCCACATGCTCCGTAACTCTCCTCAAAAAAACTCAACCTGTGGCTGCAGCACTTGGTCCATACTTAAAAGCTCCCAGTAAGGCAGAGGCTCTCTTCTCATGAATTTCACATGAATGGTATTCCCAATATTAGTTCCTACTGCTTCTGTGCCCCAGGAATATCCCTTACTCTCCTGGGCACCATCTCTGTCTTACCTGGAGGCACCAATGCTGCCACATCACAAGTCTCCGCTTCCAGCCTGCGCCTTGGCATCATGGCAGCTGGTGGCTTTGGATATTTTCTTCCAGTTATCTTCTGTCCAGCTGAAAAACATGAAATACAGCTTGGCTTTACGGCAGCAAAGGGACAGGGACCCAGCACCTCCCCTGCCCAGGCTGAGGGACTCATATGGCATGTGACTGTTTCCTTGTCTACAGATTACACTTAACTGGGGCTGTATTAGTTAACGTTTGTGCAGCTCTTTGAAAAAGGAAAGCGTTTGAGGCTTTAAATACTGCCAGTGGGAACAGATCAACAAGATCTGTCTAACCCTTCTGAAAAAATCAAGCTTTTGCCAATTAAGCTGGCAAACACATGGATGTGAATCTAAAAACCTCTCGAGCTCGAGAGCAAGACCAAAGCCTCCTGAGAACAGCTTCTCTTGGCTCTCCTCACACTCCTCCCGCTCACCCATGTCAGAAATATATCCAGTAACGGAGCTGTGAGCTGTTTCACAGACACATACTTGAAAAGTACCGGGGCTACAGAAACAACTGCAGTGGAGCTGCCGCTCCAGACGTTTAAATGGACACCATTAATGTGCAGATAACCTCTTCTCCTGGATTGTTTCAACTGGTATTGCAAAAATGTCATAATAAAGTGTAATTTCCTTTAATTTCGCAATTAGCCCTGTAATTCGAGTGGCAGCTTTGATGCCACAAGCTGTCGCTGATCTCCATACTCACATCCACACCCGCAGACGCATCACTGATGCCTGGGAGATGTCTGCTGCTCGGGTGGCCAGGTCACTGCTGTAAGTCTGCTGTGGGCTGTGCCTCTGCTGAAAGTGTGAGGTTGTGCTCTCCTGGACGACACCAGGATTTGAGTGCAAAATTTTATGCTGCATAAAGCAATCTGCGCGCACCCTTTTTGGGCAGGTTTGCACCTTTGCAGGCTGAGCTGATGAGCGGCAGCAGCACCAACACAAAGACCCTGGCAATAATCCCGGCTGGGCAAAGGGGAACGGCGCTGCTCATTCGTCGCACGCACGCTTGGAGGGGGACACGGGCTTCTCTGCAGTCACGCAAGCTGAAATAAAACAATGTGAGGCAGTCGCAGAGCAGCCCAACACCACGATGATGGATGGTGAAGCAACTCACTCCATACCTGAATGTCCCCATCCCTTCCAGGCTAACTTCCACGCTGGGATGTCCCCACCGACTTTGGTTCAGGCACGTACAGCTCTTGGTGGCTCGCCTGCTAAAAATAAACGTGCCATCCCTGCCTGGTGTGTCTTGGTCTGCATGGGGTGCAGCCCTGCCCCGGTCTCTTGGAGCAGTGTTGTTGGAGATGTGCAGCACGGACACTGCTTCGTGGACCCTGGGAGGGAGCGTTTGCCCGCCTCTGCAGCGTGCTCGTCTCCAGTGTGCGGATGGAGCTGCTAAAGATACACAGGGAAGGATAAAAACCGTGTGTGTGCAAACACAGAAAGCATATGAGGTTTTACTCACATGCCCAGCCCTCACCTAGACATGGACAAGGGAAGATGTCCACATCATTGCATGAATTGTGAGGACAAGGAGCTGCTAACCACCCTCGTGCATGTGCGGCGGCACAACAGGCACGCGTGCCGCGATGCACATGTGCCAAGGA
Organism: Chlamydotis macqueenii; assembly: GCF_036417535.1. Classification (NCBI taxonomy): domain Eukaryota; kingdom Metazoa; phylum Chordata; class Aves; order Otidiformes; family Otididae; genus Chlamydotis; species Chlamydotis macqueenii. The sequence continues at coordinate 6,074,923 of NC_141570.1, read as the reverse complement.
GAGGCACCCAAAGTGAAGTCAAGGGGCTCCTGGGCAGCAGTTTCTGGTGAAACCCTTTACCCCGTGGGCTCGGACCTCAGCGCACGGCCAGTGCTGCCTCCACGGAGAAACACAGCAAAGCGCCCGGCGGAGGGTGGCACAGGGTACGCGGGAGTTCGGAGATGCCAGCTCAAACCTCCGCTCTCTGACTGACACACGCAACCTGAAATAAGTCACTCAGGGTCTCCGCGGGGGTGGGAATAACCCCGACACCGTTCCCCCCGTGCAGCCAAGCTGGGGCTGGGGTACAGCCTGGAGGGGCTGCCCTGTCCCCCCGCACACGCTCACCCCAAGAAGGGTCTGGCTCACAGAGCTGGGGGTCCCTTCCTCACCCTTCCCCAGCCCCCAGTAGAACAATTTACCTTTCGGAGCAAGTCCAAGATATTAATTAAGATAAATCTACCTCAATTTTGAGATTCTCTTATCATGTAATTTATCAAAATTATGTTAATTATTTCTGTAGGGCAGCAAAATTATTACCTCTTCCGTGTCTGATTTGTATTAATATTCATAATTTAATAATTCAGCATCCAAGCCATCTGGTTTGGGGAGCCACGCTCCTTCCCCTCCCTCCACCAGAGCCAAAATGCTCCCACCTCCCCGCTCCCGTGCCCGACGGCTCCCATCCGAAACCGTGCCACTGGCTCCCGCCGGCGTCAGTGTCCCCCCGGGTCCTGCCAAGGGTGCTGTGGCGGGGTCCTGATCCCCGGGGAGGGGGAGCAGCCCCTGCCCCTGCACCAGGCTGAGCCCCTGTCACCGGCGCTGTCTCAGCCCGGCAGGTGAGCACAGCTGAATTGACATTTTCCACACTTTGTGATTTTTACACTGTAATTTGACATAATTAATGCCTACATTACTGCTGATAATTTAGCTAGTTAATTAAACTCGGAGGAGATAATTAAGGAGAGGCTACTGCTTGGACTGCTAATTGTTTTTGTCATTATTTTAGGGGCCCGACAGCTGCCGGCTGAGTCATCTTCCCCATCAGCTGATGGTCGCACGTGACCGCAGTGCCGAGGGCGCCGGGCTTGGGGCGCCCGGCGAAATGGCTGGGGGCTGCCGGTGGCTTGATCTGCCGTGGCCTGGCCAGGAGCCAGCATCTACCAGTGCTGTGCCGCACAGATGGCGAGCAGGGGCTCTGCAAACGCACAGCCCCGGCACCGCTTCGGCTGAGGCTGAGGCCGAGCGTGCCCCGGTTTGGGGCTGGAAGGAAAATGGAGAGATGGGAAGAGGTATTTGCCCAGGAAGAATTGAGTGATGGACAGGAAAGTGGCATCGAGTGTGCCAGGGAGGGCAGATAGTGAGGATGCTCAGGTCATCGGCCCATGAAACACTCCAGGCGCTGTCAGCTGGTGCTGCAAAGTGGGTCCCAGCACGGTCTGGGGCTCACGTGGGAGCAGGGACACCAGACACCCAGCCGGAGAGCAGAGTCCAGACCCGCAATTCCCCAGGCAGCAGTGCCAAGTGCTCGCCCTGGCCCCGAGGAAAGCCCACCTGCCTGCGAGCCCCAGGGCAGGCAAGTCAAGGAGGGGAGCAAAGGGTCCCTTGTCCCTATGTGGGTGGCTTCCCTCTTAACCCCACAGCGTTCAACCCAGCCGCGGCCGCACTGTGCTGTGCTGCTGTAGCATGTGCCTTCTCCTTCTCAGATGCTCTGGCTTCGTCTTTAACTGGATAAATCTGAACGCTTACCGCAAGCAAAAGCAGATGGGTGATGGACCCACCAGGTTCCCGAAGAGAAAAGCACACTGTTGGAGCCGAGTTCCTGCTCCCCACCGCGTTTCTCGTCTCGCAGAGCCCGCTGCCAGCCTCATCAGCGTGGGCTCACACCATCCACCCTAAGCCATCCCCTGCAAGACTTCCACCAAAGCCCCAGCTCCTCTAAGCACCTCACACTGGCACCACTTCATGCTTGTGTCTCTTCCACGCTTGTTCCTCCACCCTGCTTGGCAAAACCCAAAAATCGGGGTGGAAGTAGAGGTGCCCATACCCCATGGCCAGTTAGGAACTGCAGGAGTGCAGCACATCCCAGCCATTCCCCCTCCCTCCCCACAGCCTGGTGGGAGGAAGGCAGCCTGAGGCATGACCATCACCTTATTCCTGCTCTGTAGCAGCTGGAGAAGCTTTGTCTGGCCTTCCTGATGGGCAAAGCCCCCCCCAGCCTCACCCAGCAGCACCACCCCACAGCCCCTGACGACCGGCATTCCCGCCCACCATGGGCAGCCAGGCCAGGCTGTTCGCTGCCGGAGATCTCTTTCCACCCTCTGCCTCCTGGCGAGCTCAGCGCTCCGAGCTGGAGGCTGGCTTGACATCTCAATCCGGAGATTAGGACTGGTCACTTCCCAGTTCTGGCGAACACCCTTCAAATAATTTGATTAATCATCTTAGCCCCGCTCGGCGCAGTTGGCATCCTCCAGAATCAAAGCCTCCTGAAATGTTGTGTCGAAAAACCATAAAGCTGCTTTAAAGGTTCAACCAAGCATGGACCAAAGCAGAAACCGGCACTCCAGAGGCTGTGCGCTGGGTTGTCTAAATACTCCCTCTAAATATCTCTACAGCTAGCAGTCAGAGACATATGAGATGTGTAACAAGTTGCACAGGGACTGCTTTCCTTCTCTCAGTTAGGAGGATAATTTTTTTTTCCTCCTGCATTTCTATTTATCACAACGCAAAAAAAGAAATGTGCCAGAATGGTTTTATATTTTCACTTGAAACAACAACATTTGGACAGCCCCAAGGATAGCAACTGCAGCGATCATGAAAAAGTAATACTTTGCGCTTCTGTAGTCCCTTTCCTGGAAGCATCTCATGGCACTTTGCAAGCGTTGGCCCTGATCCAGTGGGGGCCCATGCGCGTGGATCATCCTATACAGGAATTTACTCCACCGGGTTCAGCAAACCAGGACGGCGGGGCTCTGCGGGGCTCTGGAGTTGTTCACCTCCACGCTCGCCGAGTCAGCTGCTCCATCAGCACTCACGAGCGCATCCTGAGGAATTTGTTGATATTTAAATCTGAGTCAGGGGATTGTGTTTCCATTTTTCAAACCTCTCTAGTTTGTCATCTTGGTGCAATCCCTACACCAGGAACCCTAAAAGCCCAGAGAGCAAAAGAAAAATAGGACAAACCAATTGCACTCTCTTTCCAGTGTGGTGCTTTTTCACCAGAAGAGAGCAATTCCTGCGCTCCAATACTCATAAAAGAATAAACCCAGCTGATCTCAAACTGCTCAGGGAAAACTATGGCAGAGGGAGCAATTTGCCAAAATCTGCAGCAGTGAAAAGAATAAACCTCCGCTGTCCTTGTTCCCAGTGCCTCTCCCTGCCAGAAAGACAACCATGGTTCAAAGTTGAAGGTTTGGTTGGAGTTTCTGCTGTCATTGTTTTATTGCTTTAAATCAAAAAAGTTTTCTTTCTTGCTATGACCAATGCCTCAAAGCCCCACCAGGGATGTAAGGCCAAGAGCCACCTTGGGCAGCATCTCTTATTCACCCACTCACGCCCCAGCACCAAAGAGCACCAGTGTTCAAGATGAAGCTCAAACCGCAGCCCTCTTGCAGGGCTCCTGGGGGCCATTCCCCCCCCAGACAGAGATCTTGCATGTCTCCCCTTTGCCTCGGGCTCAACACCTCCACGGAGAACATGCTATTGCTAACTGCGAAGTAGCAGAAGACAATTAGCATCCCCTGCCACACAAGGCTGTTGCTATGAGAGTGGTTTCCTCTAAGCATGAAGAGATGGCCCCTTCCTCTTCACAGCACAAGCCTGGCTTCATCAGGACACCAGATTCATTACAAGTGTAGGGACAACAGTGGTTTTGGAAAGAGCCCTGGACAAGCCATTGGTGGTCCACCACCGGGACAGCTCAGCTGAGCAGGAAATGCTGTCCCACCGAGGCTCCTGGACAGCTTTGCTGGGTGACCTGAAGGTCTTTACAGCTACCCTGGGTAGCATGGTCCAAGGTGAGCAGCTACCAACCAGGGATGACAGCCCTTCAGAATCATTTTCTGCTCCTGGGGTGACTTCCAGGAAATCATACAGCCTCTCTGTGGCCCAACTCCTTCCTCTGCGAGGAAGGACATATTTGACACACTTGGATATCTACGGCTGAGCAGAGCAGCAGCCTGCAGTTAAAATCCGGTGGAATTTCAAACCACCCTTTAACCTCTCTTACCTCTGTACTATCTTCCAGTGAAATGAATCTCTCGTATCTGCCCAGTCCAGCATCTTCGTCCCGACAGAGACAGACTCAGCCTTTCCTTCCCTGACCCTCTCTTCCTTCAACGCTCTCGTGCAGGCACGCACGCAGACAGAGAGAGCGCCCTTAGCACTGGAGGGGAGCAAGACGCAAAGGGAGAGCATTAGGTGGAATGAAAGATAGCGAAAGCACAGCCGTATCAGACGTCTTCAGGCAAGATAACACGATAAATAATCAATCAATCCCTACAAAATCCTTAAGTGCTTGATGTATCCTCCTGCAAATTGAATCACTTCTCCTACCAGGAAGTTCTCTCTTGTAAATAAATGAGAGCAGAAATGGCCCATATTGAAAAATAATGTTGTTAAAACCACTGATTAAGTTTTACACAAGCATATGAGAGCAAACTAAAAGGTTTTAGCTTTTTAATTTAAGAAATGAGGAATATGATATAATTTCAATTTGTGATGAGATAAGATGTTCTCGATATTGTGGCTTCAATTGGATTATATCCTAATGTACTTTTATAAAGTGTCAGGCTAGCTGCAGATTAAGGTATGTGTGTAATATTCTTTATTAACAATTTAATGGACTTGCTTTCACTCTATCCATCTTAATCAGTGTTTCCAGTCCACCTGGGAGATCTAGTTAGTGCAGAACCTGAAACTCCAACCTGATGAAAGAGGGAACTCAGTGATCTGTCAGTGTCAAAAACAAGAGGGAAGCACTGATAAAAGACTGTCAAGGACCATCTTTAACCTCCTGTCATCAGCACCACTCCAAAAGCTCTCAACAACCGCTCTTGGAGTCACTCAATGAGACATATGCCCTCCTCAGATCTGCATCCCTCCCCTGCCAGAATATTCAAGGGGCTTTTGGCAACAGGCAGGACTTGCCGGATCACAAACCGCAGTTGCCTGCTCTCGAGGGACCTGCTCCCATAATCCGATTTTACAGCCAAACGCCAGCGCAAGAGCAGCCTGGTTGTGTGGACTCTCCAGCGCTCGCCCATAGTCTCTACTCTGGCGCTTAGACACTTCCACCTCATTTCCCTCTGAAATTTATTCATGAGTAGTTTGTATCTGCATGTTTTGGTATCAACATTGGCCTTCAGCTTAACTAGCTCTTCTCCCTCCCTTGTGTTTATCTGCCTGTGCAATCACATCTCCTCTCAGCCTTCATTTTGTCAGGCTAAATAAGCTGTGCTTGTTTAGCCACCTCTCATAAAGTGGCTTTCTGATACCTCCCCTGCTCTAACAACACCTCTCTGCACCTCTCCCACTTTCCCAGACTGTACACAGCACTCAAAGTCCCACGGTGCTTCTAGTGCAAACGTTTTTTCGTCTCTCCTGGAAATGCTGTCTCTCCAGATAACTCCAAGCACCCTTTTATTTAAGCAGCCGCTCTCTGGTTGTCTCCTGCCCCCAGAGCACCCACCTCGCCCACCCTTAGACACCTCAGTAGGGCCAAGTCCTCCACCCCAACCAAGGCCTTTCATGCTGCAGGTCTCGGTGAGAAATTGCTATTTCACATCCATGGGGTGACCGGGATGGCTGGTGGTACGCTGCACGAGATCTCACCTCGAGCCGGGACCCCGCCTCCCTCTTCCCTGCCGCTCGGACTGCCGTGTGCGCGCACAAACAGCGACTCGGTGAGCGAATCCAGGAGCAGCAGCCTTGTAAATAATGGCCAATCCGGAGAAGGAAAAAAAAAAATGTATACACATCTCATCTCCTTTAATTCCCTTGCAATGCGATGATTCTGCAAGGGTGTGTCGGTCGTAGCTGCAGGTGCTCCCGGACAGGGGAGGAGCACAAAAATGAAGTTGTTTGCGGCTTTTGATTCCATCCCTGGAATTATTTACAGCTGCAGGCAATATTAAACTATGTAGAGCAAGTGTCCTCATTTACATGCTAATTCATTTATACCCTCTGGATTGATTTCTCCAATTCATTTTCAGCCCACTAACTCTTCTGATATGAATTATATTATCACCTCCACAACGGCAGCAGGGAAATGTGACGAAGCCACCCCAGCTCTTCTGATCTCTAATTGCCCTCGCTGTTCGGAACCGGCATGGCCAGCTGCAGCTTTGCCTCCTGGCTACCAGCACCCAGCTTCCTTCCATCTCCTGGAGAACAACCAGTGGTGTGGAAGAGCCAATCATCCCACCTCCATCGCCTGCTCCTATTCTGGGGAAGACCCAAGCGAGCGGACCTTGGGCTTGCTGCCTTTGGAAATCACTCCCTCTTCCTGCCCAGGAGGAGGAGCCACCTCATTTCAGGGAGCAAAACCAAAGTCCATCTGTGTTCTGCAGTGGAAAGCCCTGGAGCTGTGAGGAAATTGAATTAATCCTCGACTTCCCAAGGGCCTTTCTGAGGCTTCTCAGCATTTTGCAGCAGCCTCACCCATACCTGGCAGACACGACACATCCCCAGTTCTCCCTGCCTCGGGAATGAGGTACTCACCGGCGGAAAGGACATGTGCCCAGGGGATGGAGAAGAGTGGGGAAGTCTGTCCATGGGCAGCAGCAGCTGGAAGCAGTAGGACTTTTCTCCCATCACTGTCACTGATGGATGAAAGAGGTTTAGGTACCCTTTTCCATGAGATGTATCCAAACACATTGGTCCACCTCTCTGGAAGATGTGGTTGAGGTTTGCCAAGGTAACAATGGAGAAAGGAACCATCTCCTGCACTGACTCTACCTAAGCAGAAGGGTGAGTCTCCAGGACACCAGCTGGACACAAAGAAGGGGAGAAAAGCCATCAACAAACAGAGGAGGGCACATGCAATGATGCAGGGTGCAGCGCAGGGCTGCATACCTCCCCATCTCCCTTAAAATAGCTGCAAAGTGGTGCAAAAATTTAAACCTCAGCTGCCATAATGAGGTGGATTTCATCAGCCAAATATCTCATTGACTAACCATGACATCATTTTCAGTCCTGGACCAAATACACAGGCCAGACTTTCCTCAGATAGTCTATTAAAACCCTACCCCTCTGCAGAACAGGCCTTTCGCTATTATTCCTCATGATGTTTCAGCATCTGATTTCTTGTTTCTTAATTTATTTTTTTTAAACATTGAAAAATAAGGAAACATCAGACTCAATATAACTCTGCATTGCAGGATTGTTTGTTCCTTGATCTGTGGCTGGGTTGATGCTCCTTCAGCAGAGGACATCTTTTTCTCTCTGACTCAGCATTTCAGCATTGACTTTATCATCAGTTATGAGTGAATTCAAAGTAAGGGACTGGGATGTTCTCCCTCTGCAGAGCACTTGCACATCCTCCCTCCATGCAGCCGGATTTGGGTGCACCAGTCCTGCAGCAGGGGCAGATCTCCCTCCTTCAGCTTGAGGGACTTGTGGCAGGACGCCTCTGTGTGCCTCCAGAGACCATATCAGTGCTCTATAGGCACTGGTTAATCAAGGTGCAAACCCAACTCCAGCACCCATTTGAGTTGGCAGGGACCCCTCTTGAGGGAGCTATCAAGAAGCAGCAGCTCGGGTGGACAAAATGCCCAAGTCTGGACCACGGTGGTGGTCCAACTTTCCCTTTCCTTTGGCCCAAAGAGTCGTTCAGCACAGAAATGCAACTTTTGAGACAGATACCAACACTGTGGTACATAAAGAGACATTCAAATTGGATAAACGCACATGGAATTTGGTATTTGACAGACTTCTAGAAGCCATTCTACAGCCTCTTTCCTTGCTCTCGTACCCAGCATCTTGTTTGAACAGCACGCAGCTGGGCAGATGTGCCAGAGGGACCAAAAGGTCCAGGACCACTGGAAGTTAAACAGGACCACTTCCCCTCCAAAATCCTGAGAAAAATGATAGCTATAGGGAAATTAAGACTTTTTTTTTTTTTTCTGGCTTGCAGGGAAAGGACAGCTCTTTGTTCCTGATTTACACCATCTGAAACAATTAACTTGTGAAAGCCAAGATACCGTTTCCCCTTGGCATCCAGTGTTTATTATGCTTCAGACCATTTCAAACGAGCACTTGAAAAGGAGAGGGAGCCCCTCTGCCTCCTGATCACTTGAGGGAGGGAGGAAGTTCTCCTAAATGGAACAACAGACTGTCCCTTCTTAATGTCACTTCAAAGCTCCTCGGACAGGAAAATTGATAATTGCGTCAAGTGCAGTTTTTCTAAACTTCATCATTTAGTGCTGAAAACTGGGCTATTGAATTCATACAGTTCTTTGATCAAGACCAGTTAATTAAGTTATTCCCTTGATATGACTCTTATCACTTTAGTGCCAGACCTACATCGCACTTATGCAATTCACATATTGGCTTTGATATGCATCGTATAAGCTTCCCAGACCATAATCACTGCGTTTCTATAGATTCGCTGCCACCTTACCAGTTTCACCAACAGGATGGGCTACAGATCAGCCATTAAAAGGGAGACTGTGCAGCCCAGAAGGCTCCTAGACAAACTGCAACAAGGGAAGTGACACATGGACTGAAACGAGACCAGTGATTTCTTCCAGAACTTGTAATTCCAGTTAAAACTCAGTGCCTCTTCTGTCTCCTTTTTGAAATAGATCCAGCAATATTGGTAAAAAGTATAAAGCTGAGTATTTATTTTATCCTCATCAGCAAGATGATTGAACTTGATCTACCCTTTTGCTATTCTATTGCAATGACATCACACTTACATTAAGAAAATACAGTAAGATTGGGTGTGAGTTCCGAAATACGGCACACCCTTCACTGCACTACATCACAGGCACCTCTGTTTAAGCAGGCTTTCCCTGATCTCTCCCACCCATTCCCCTCCCACACTCCCTAGGATCATCTTCTGTCCTGGCCACCCCTCACAAAGGCTGTCCCATGGCCTCTCCTTGCCACAGCGAATGGTTTCTCTACCCCGTGCAGCTTTGGATGACTCCTGTCATTCCTTCCCACTCGATACCTCCTGACCCTTCATCTTCACAGCCCTCCTCCAGCCGCCCTCCATTTCTGACCAACCATCCAGGGACTCGTTCAGCAAATCCTCCTGCTCAACACTTCTGCTTTCCACAGGAGAGTGACAAGCTCCAATTTAGGTCTCCACAGTTTTCCTGGGGCTTATCCCCTTAAACCGGATTAGCTAACGTCTTAATGCCAGCGACACCAGTCACAGCTCACCATCTGATCCTGCCTTTCAGGATTTACTGCATCCATGCACTTCCCACTGCTGAACTAGATCCTGTGATCTTTCCTTCCAAGGCCTCCATCTCCCCATGGCCATCACCCTGCCACCCCGGACTGCGAGTTAAACTCTTCATATCTAGGAAATGCCCAGATCTCCTCCTCCTTTCCTCACCCAACACCTCCAGGGTCCAAACTCTTCCAACTCCCTGACAGCCTTTGTGCTTTCCCTGTTTTGATACCTACAAGTTTCTCTTTCAGATCATCTCCTTCACTTTGAGATACAGTGCCCCCAGAAAACTCACGGCACCTCTTCCACCCCTTCCTTGGGCCTCCTTTTTCTTCGGTGTCAGAAAAAATCTTGAGGCAAACAATTCAAGGCCTCATTTCCACTGATCTGACCCATTCCCGTAACAAACCTGCCTGTGGTCTCCACGCCACCAGTTTGACAAGGTCCAGCCTCAACACCCCTGTCCTCTGGACTTTGTCCACTGTTCCCCCATTTCAGAGCTTCCTTCCCCACTGCCTTTTACACACAAACCAGCCCACACAGCGACTCCTCTTGCCTCTTTTAAACCCCCTTTAGAGACCCATGACTTTCCCAGGCCTGCTGTTCATGCACTCCTTCATTCTCCATCCATCTCCATCGCAAGATGGAGATGCCATTGCTGTAGCGCTCTCCATTAAGCAGCACTGAGCAGCTGCATCACGAAGCCATTTTCCTCCCACCTCCATCCCTTTGCCCAAAACCAGCTCAGGTTTGACCTTAGGGTCAAACCAAGTACATCAAACAGTCTGTCCTATCACCCCTGTGTGATTTTTAGCTGGTCCACTGCTCTCCAGGTGGAGGTGAGGGACTCTCCTTCGCCCAGGAAAACGAGTATTACAGGGCAGGGACCAGCCTGCAGCTCCTGAGGAGGTTCTGTACCTGGCACCCACTTGCGACAAAGGGGAAGAGATGGTGTGAGCTGCAACTTTCCGTCATGGTCCTTCCTTGCTGGGAGGTGATGGAGCAACCACTGAGAGCAACGTGGAGAAAAGGCAGACAACGGTGGGCTCCAGCTCTTGGCTTACTCACTCCCATCACGCCTCTGGGTGCTCTCCAGCATCCCTACCATAGCTCATTGCATGGTTCAAAAAAAAGGTCACATTCTCTTTATTGATCAGGCTCTCTCTCCCCGCTCAGGTTCCCTTTGTTCCCTCCTGAAATAAAACCCCAACCAAGAAGAGTCACCAGCTGGAGTTTAATTTCAGACTCCAAGGCATATCTGGAGCCAATTTGCAATGCGCTTACTCCGAAAATCGCCCTCCCCTGTGACGCTTGACAGCTCCAGACCACAGTCCTGCTCTCAGCTCCGAAGGAAAAATGTTTTAATTTGTCACAAACCAATTATAGCGTCTCATCTATCCCTGAATTACTCATCTTGGCTACAGTCTAGGACAAAGGGCCCCTCTGAGAGGAGATTAGACATGGATATTAACAAGAGAAAAAGTGTCCACTGTCTCACCTTGCTGGGGACGCGGCTTCCAACGAGACAGGAAAAGGAAACCCCTCCTGACTGACAGCCAGAGGGAGGGCTCCCATCCCTCAGCAAATCCCTCGTTTCACGCGGAAGAATAGTCACGACAAACTCTATATTCAAATAATATTCATGCATGGCAGATAACAGAGTCACGGCTGGCAGAGCTGCAACATGAATGTAAATAACCTTCGCTCCCTTGGTTGCTACCGCAGATGCACTGCCACTGTGCCGGAGCGTGGGTGAAGGGGCCGTCAGCGTGGTGCACGGGCTGGGGAGGGCTGTGGGTGCTCCAACGGGTTCAAGTGCCTCGTCTGAGCTCCACCTGCCAGCCCTCTAATGAAGCCCCTTCCCCTCGAGCCATGCACTAGGTTGGAATGCTCCCTCATGGACTCCCAGCAAAGAGGTCCTCTCCAGCCACCTCCTCCCACCCCAGCTGCCAGGCAGATTTGCTGCTCTCACAGGGCACAGCAGCATCCCTCTGAGTTCTTGGACCAAATCTAGTTCCCCAGGCCCCAAGCCCCTCCATATCAGTGCTCCAGCCTTCCCTTCCCACCCTGTGCTGGCCTCGGGCATTACCCGTCACGTCAACAGCCAAGGACTGGGGTGCCACCTTCCATGCTGAGACACAGCCTTTAGGATGCTTTTGACCTGTCCTGTCGCCTGAGCAGCTCAGGTACCAATTCATCCAGCTGCAAAGAGAAGGCGAACACTCAAAAGCAGGGCCCTCAGCTCTCAAAGGCAAGAAGCACTTTGCGTTTACAGTCCCAGTTGTGACGAGCCTTGGCCACTTAGCTCAGCAGTACGGACAAGAAGCTGGAGGCAGTGCTGGCCTCTCAGTCAGCTGGATAAACTGGACGGGTTGCTGTTCTGTCTCAAGTTGACTCGAGGCATCCGAGGACAGCCACGAGGTTCCCTTCCTCCTCGTGCCTACTGCAGATCAGCTTCTCCCTTGGATGAAGAGAGAGATGATGAAAGCCAATTTCCCTTTGTGCTCATGGCGAATAATTTGGAGAATTCCCCTTGTTTACTCAGAACTGTTAATGACGCGTCAGAAATTACCTCCGAGATTGTAATTAAAGAAAACAGCAGAAGAGGGAGAGACATACACACACGCACGCTGCCTAATCACAGCTTCATCTTCAAGTCTCAAAGTGCTGGAGCAGACAGCAGCCTTCCCATCACCCCAAGCCTGCAGAAGGACCCCCAAGAGCCTCCTAAACAGCAGGAGCTCAGGAGTGCAGCCCCTAGCCCCTGTACAACCTCCTATGCTCCTCTTCAGCTACAAAGAAAGCAACGGTGGCACTTGGAGTATCCAGGAGAACCCGATCAGAGACCCACAGGAAACGGGTGGGAAGCTCAGCCCCCTTAAAACCACGCTGGAAGTGAAGCAGCTGATCTAGAAGAGTAATTAAGCTCTCAGCCATCACTGAAATGCAGACACCCACATGCACGCAGCAAAGTATCAGTCAGCCTCCTGCTAGCCTGACCTCGGGGCTCCGCACTGATGGGGCTGGAGCAGAGCACAAACATTCCTTTCCCCTTTCCAGCAGAGAACAGAGAGGAATTTTATTCCTGTTCGGCTACAGGAGGGTGCCCGGATTGCCTAATTACTCAGAGGTGACTGCTACGGAGAGGCAGCTGAGAGCTGGTTTCCCACCGCCTCCCTCCCTGCTCAGTCCCAAGGCCAAATCCTGCTTTGCCTCCTGGAGCATTTCCACAGGGCGAGCAAAGCTGCTTGCGCTGGGAGAGTAAACGGGGGTCAGGCGGGGGAATCTGCTCAGCCGAAAGCAGCCAGCTGGAAAACAGCCGTTTCCTTTCTCCACCTTAGCCAATGGCTTAGTTCGTCTAGGGCTTGTTTCAAGCCTTGGATTAGGAAGGAGAGCGGTTGAAATGCAAATCCTTTGAGTCCCAAATTCAAGGTAGGGGCAGGAGGAACAAGCTGGGTTGTCCTCATGTTCGCAACCAGCAGCTGTCTGGGTGTGCAGGAGCGGTGGGGCTGGGCAGGCTGTATGGGGTTTGGTACTAGTAGACCCTGGCCACGACCAGATAGTTCTTCACCAGTACAGACAAGAGTTTGGGTCTCTGGGCAGGATCGGTCTGGATCAATACTCCACTCCTCTTTGGTGTAGAAATAATTGAGGTGAGTCTTGAAGTCAGCCTCACGCCAGCCCATAACCTCCTGTTCTCAGTGGCATGGTGAGGAAGGCTTGGGCCCTTTCTCCACTCCCATTCTCAATATTTATCTACTTAGAGACCACTTAAACTCTTTAAATTCACATAGCATTCCCAGGTGAGCCTCACATCCCCTAGAACATGGTAGCCATCTCCAACAGACTCCAGAGGGGAGAAGCAGCAGTTTTCCCTTCAAAACCTCTTTAGGAGGCAGGTAAGCACGTAGCTTGCAGGCGTTATGAGTGCCTGCCTTCTGGCAGCAGTTGGCCTCTCACAAAAGCAAACCTACAGCAGGTCAAACCATGCACTCATTGCCACTGCAGGGCCCCAGGTGCTGTAGTTTAAGCACCTTGTGATCATGTTCCTGTGTAGACTAATCTCCTGCCTGCCTTCAAGTTGGGTGAAGGTTAAACTGCCCCATGTCCCCTGGAGACGGAAGGATTGGATAAGTTTGGACAATTCTGCCACCCCCAAATCCATACAGACTAAACTTCTTGAGGGTGGAGAGTTTGAGCCTGAAAAGATGAAAGCCCAGCAATAACAGCATAGCTGCAGGAGGGGGACCCACTCATTAGGAAGGGCACTTCACTCCTTCAGCAGAGGTGGTTTCAGCTCCCCCCCCTCCCAGCTGGCAGCCCACACAGGCAGGTTTAATTCTGAGGGTTTGCTGCTAACGCCTAGGTCTGGGAGAGAGGCCCTCCTCCCTCCCCTCATCTTTACAGACAGCCCCAGGAACGAAAGAGCTTCCTGACACGCAGTCTGGGACGGTGAAGCACAGCACACCAGCCCCTGTGGTCAGTATGTGCCCCAAAACCAGCTTGTCTTCCTCTCTGGGCGACCATGAGCGAGCATAGAGCAAAGAGCGCGGTGACAGCACTTCCACCAGCGTTTTACCCGATGAAACCGTGGTTCAGCCATTTGGGTCACCAACGCCACAGCACAACTATGGCAGAATAGGCTCTCATCTTCTCTCCCAGACTGCTGTCTAGGCTGGAATCCCAGGCGGCTTGGGGACATGTGTGATGCTAAAGCAGCAAGGGGGAAAACGCACTTACCTGAGAGCTGAGAGGAGTTTGACACATAAATGAAATCACTGCAAAACTCCTTGTTGGTGCTGCTCTTCCAGGACCTGCAGCTGGTCTGCAAGTTCTGGGCAGGGAAGCCTCTCCATCGCAGGTACACAAAGCTGCTGCTGCCATTCACAGCTCCAGCGAGGAACTGTCACTGCTCACAGCGACCAGGGCAGCCCACACCCCGTAACCCACATCCAAACTCGCGCTGGGACTCTGGCATTTGCTCCAGGAACTCTTTATTGGACAAAAGCATACGCAGGTGCAGGGTGTCCCACCTCATGTACACACTGTGGGCACCAGGGACGCCCTCGGGCACTGGGTACCTCACCCAGCACACCCCTGCGGTGCCCAGGGCGGGCTGCCTGGGACAGAGAGTCCCACTGCCACCTCGTGGGTAAGGGACGCATCGCCTCTGCTTTGCCACCGGGCACAGCGGGCAGCAAACCTCCTCCCTGCAAAATCCCAGGCCCTGCTGGAGAATAGGACCCGGAGAAACCCCAAAGTACCTGGTTTGGAGGGAGGAGGGAGGTCCACACATACCAGAGCTCGAGGCATCATGAATTAATCTGATCTTTCCCTGTCTGTCTCCATCCCTGCTCCCCAAGTTGACGGGGAAGAGAGGATGCTGCCATACAAGGCAGGTGTCTGGCTGCAGTCACTGGGCTGAGGGAAGAGCAGAAAGACTCACGTCCAACAGCCCAGGACCTCCTCATACTCTCCTGGTCTCTCTAAGCTGAACCGCAGCACCCCTTGAGGGCGCTGGCTGTCCAGGGACGGAGCCTCAGGAATTGAAATATTGGTCCCATGCAGAAGACTCATGGGTGAGGCAAACTCGTTAATTCCCTTCTGCTTCCAGTTAGCACCAGGTTGTTAAAAGACTTTTCAACAGCATGGGCCACAGACAATTAAAATCCTGCTTCACTGTGCCGTCAGAGAAAGAAGGAAGCTACAAATCTCCCCCACAGAGGGAACGAAGTACTGAGCAATGCCTCACGGCTTTGAGAAAACAGCCTACAGCACCTCCCAAAAGGAGGTCTAGAGTACTATTGCTGAAACCGCTCTGGGTGTAAGACATCCCACCCCATAGATACACAGGTGGTTCTGCTCTCTGCCTCCAACCAGCTGTGGGGCCTGCAGCTCCAGTTTCCACTGGTGTAATAAGGGGGACACCCTCAGTCTCTCATGCCCCACAGCACCTCCCTCTCTGTGTCTCTGATCCTGGCCAAAGAGCCACAGCAGGGACGGAGGAATGGCCCTTTTGCAGACCAGCGCAGTGTCCTTGGTGCAGCCCTGGCTGATGTGAGTGGGGCGCCGTGGGGTGACCTGCAATGTCATGCTTCTGCATTCAGGACTGTATTGACCCACGCAGTCAATGGGCAAACTGAGCTCTGCCCTCCTGAGCTGCCAACAAGGCTGAAGTCACCTCTAAACAAGATCCAAAGAATCAAAAAGTCTTAAAAGTCCATCTCCTGGGAAAGGCGTCCCTGGGCCCCATACCATGGCCAGAGGGCATTCACACTGTCCCTTTGGTCCGCAAACCTGCAGTCTCCATGTCAGGGAGCAGAGAAGCCTCATCACAGTCCTACACGTCTCCAGGAAAGCAGCAGTGAGGAAGGAACATCCTTTTGATGGTCCTCTCTGGGCCGCTGGGCAAAGGAACATCACTCCTGAGCTTTACTCTTATTTTTCTGCTTCCATATGTTGGACAAGCGGAACTTGTTCTTCTTCTTCTCTGGCTCCTGGGTCTCGAGAGATCCATCTGCAGGAGAAGGAGCAGACACCGAGCAGGTTGAGACCCACAGCCCCAGTGCCACCCAGTGCTGCTCCGTAAGAGTAGAAAGAGTCCTTACCCAGCCTCTGGATCATGTCTGCCAACATCTGGTCCTCCTCTTGCTCTCTGTAACGGACCAGCATGGCATCAGAAAACTTTGCTGTGTTGAATAACAAGGTGGTAGACACCAAAATACATGTAAAGACTACTGTTTTTCCCCTAGTCAGAAATGACCGCCCTCCATAGAACACCTCAAAAAGGGTGCAGGAAAAAAAAAAACAACAGTTAGAAGAGTCCTAGACATTAGCAATTTGCATCTGGTTCCCTTGAAAGCAAAGGCCTGTGTGGGGATTTCCAGTCCAGCACTGCAGCAGAGAGGCCTTTCCCCCAGCTGGCCTATGAATCATCTGAGTTGTCCGAGCTGAGAGACAACACCACACCCGAGGAGATGAATAAAAATTGAGACACCAGTAGCCTGGGGTGCTGCAGAGGTGCTCAGCGCAATGAGGGAGAAACAGGCTGCTATCTCCTTGGCCCTGGGCAAGGCCAGAGCCAAAAGCCTGCGCATTACTAGAATCCTTGGGCCGGAGTTGGTGCCCTGAGGTCAAGAAAGAGGCTGCTCTCAGCAACAGGAGGCACAAATCCAGCTGCTTGACACAGCAATCTTCCTTTGAACTTGGGGGGAATCCAATTCTTGGCTACAATTGCTCTTTCATTTGCTGCAGCAAACACACACATTCCTGGCTTCACGTTCCCAGAGTCCCCCTGCAGCTCCCGTACTGCCTCCATCCTCCTCATCTCCAGCCTCACCCTCTCTTCCCTCACCTTCTACCTTTTCACAGCCCTTGTCCTCAGAGTAGCATTAGCTAACATGGCTGCAGTCCTGATCTCAGTTTCTAACAGCTGCCAAAGAAGCAATGGCAGTGGCATTTAGGACAAGATGGTTGGTGAAACATCACCACCCAGCTCTCACGGAGCAGAAGGCTGGATTACAGCGATTCATGCACCCCTACAGCTTGGGAAGTGGAAGAAGTACAACGGCAATCATCTCTGATACTAGCTCATCTCCCACCACCTGAGGGCCCTCACCTGAGTCTGTCCTCATCCAGGCACTCCACGATACTATTCCGATCATTGACTGTGTTCAGGTACGACTCCAGCAGCTCTTTCTCTCGCTCCTTCTCCCTGGGTGTCTTCAGTTCCTCTGCACAAGACAAGGGAAGACCATCTCAAAGCTACAGGTGAGTACCTCCCTGCTGTGGCTCCTGTCTCCACCCTGCTCCAGCAAGTCCCTCTCACAGGCCCAAATTTTATTATTCTCATGCTCAGGGGCATATCTTACAACGCCTCAAAAAGCACAGGTGGGTTGGATGTTACAGAGTCTACACCTGACAGCTCGACAGCACAGTTGGGAGACATCCCGCAGTGAAACTGCAATCCCTGGCAGTTGTTACTCAGATCTAAAGGAATCCCAGGGCTGGCAAAGCAGAGTGGAGGGCTCCACACGGCCAGGGGCCAGCAGGATTCTCGGCGCAACCGGTCCTTACCTGGCTTGCTCATGAGGTGTCGCAGCTCTGTCTCAATGTTCCACTGCTGCTCCTCCAGCTTCTGCTGTTTCATCCTGGAAGGAACCACAGAAGTGATGAATTACTGCCCTTCCATGCCTGTTGTGGTTTGGCCCTGGTCACCACACTGTTTCTTATTCACCCTCCCTCTTCCCAGCAGGATGGGGGAGAGAATTGGGAAGAAAGGAAAACTCCTGGTTTGGGATGAAGACAGTTTACTAGAATAGCAAAGGAAAATTACAATAATAACAAAATATGAGGATACTAAAATATACAAAGTCAACAATGCATGATTTCTCATCACCTGATGTCCCAATGACCAATACAGCACATGCTGAGCAGCGATCACAGAAACGAAACCAAGCAGCAAGCAAAGGAGCGAGAGGGAGAGCATGAGAGGTCGATGTCCCCCCCCCTCCCTCAGCAGCCATACTAAGCATGACATTTATGGCATGGAATACTCTCTTTGGTGAGTTTGGGTCAATTATTCTGTCTGTATCCCTCCAAGCTTCCTGCACCTGCACACTAGCAAGACCTGAGAAGCCAGACAGTGTCCTTGGTCTCATTAGCAACCACTCATAACATCAGTGTATTTATTAACATTCTTCACATCCGAAATGCAAAACACTTCGGCTCCTGAGAGGAAAATTAACTCCATTCCTGCTGAAACTAGAACAATGCCCCAGGGCTGGCCCCTTCTCATACTGTCCTAAAGCCTCCTCTCTGCATTGCTGACCACCTGGGTACGTGGGTCGAGGGAAATTTTCCACCATCACATTTGTAAGGTTTACTTCCCCACAAACTCACCACAGACCCTGGGTGCTCATCAGTGCTCAGAGGCCCACCAGCTAATACCTCAAGATGCTGGCAGATCTCCCAGAGATGTCCTCAAGCCCTTCCTCATCCTACCCATTGGCACATTATTTTTTAGGCTGCCACATTCCCTATCCCTCTCTGCTTACTGCTCACAGGTGAAGATGCCAAGGAGATGCGAATTTCTGGTTACACTTACTTGTACATCAGCTCTGATTCCTGTCTGAGCAGCAGCTGTTTCTCATGGATCAGTTTGAACCAATCCACCATGAGGGCATCCTCAGAGTCATCTGGAAAGAAGACAAAGGGCAAGACTCCATCAGAAGCTGCATCAGTTCAGTCTCCCTAGCTTAAACACAGAACCATTTGAGAAAGAGCCTAGGGTAACTTATATGAGCCACAAGCAACCTCAAGGGAAAACAGCTCATCTTTCGTTCTTCTGGGTACAAGGGAAAGGACGCAGATCACTCTCTGCAGGTTCAAGGAAGCTGCTCACGGATTCTCTGCCACAGGGCACCCAGCTCATCTTCCATGTAGCCGGCACAACTCTGCCATTCTGAATGGACTGTGAAGTTGGAGCCAGCCATGATGGCCAGTCTGGCTTAGGATCCAAACGCAAGATCAATAGCAGCCTTCCATTTCCAAAACTCCCTGATCTTCAGCCAAATAAACACAAGACCTTGCTCAAACAATAGATTAGGAAACAGTCAGAGAGTGTTCAACATTCACCTTGCTATACCAGCTACCGTTCGCAACCTGGTGTCTTACATGTAGCATGAGCTCCTAGAAATGGAGCCAGGAATGCTCAGGGGTAGGACATGAGCCTCACACCTCCCCACCATAACAAAGCTGACCCGCCGGTCTCCTTTACCTCCCTCGCAGCGACGCAGCTGCTTCTCCAGATCCACTCCTTTCAATTCCAGCTCATCCAGCTGCTTCTCGATGTCACGCACCTTCTCCTGGATTTCCTCCTCAGGAATATAGTCTGGGTGCAGCTAGGAAAATAAATGTAGGACCAAATACAGCTCAGTGCACTCAGACTGCCTGCTGAGGTCACCACCCTAACACGGACGGGAAATCACATAAGAAGCCCAACTGCAGAGCCACGTACTGGAAGGGCCAAGTCAGCAGAGATGCAGAGCTGCCTGCTCATAACAGAGTGGTGGCCACTGCAATGTTACAGCGGTGCGAATGATGACATCTACCCACACTTGTCAATCCACAGACATTCCCCCTCCTTTATTGGGCGACACAATGTCTACCAGAATTTTGTTTGGCTCTATCTTATTCCAGCCTCTATTGTCCCCCTGCATGGGAGCAAACCCGCAATCTCTCCATCTTGTCTGTGCCCCAGAGCCTCTCACCCTTCCCCTGGGAACTCAAATAAACCCCCCCAATAAGACAAACTGAGAAATATCAAGGCAAGCACTCCAGCAGGATACCCAACAACCCCAGCCTGTTCCCCGTACACCTAGTTTCCAGTCATACCTTGGTTGGGGACACTGCTTCAGGGCTCTGGATGCTTTTCGGAACAGAGGGTTTAACTAGAAGGGAGAAAAAAAACCAAAAACCACTGCAACACACTTTAAATATTTTTGTGCTGTGGGACGGCAGGTCCCTGCCACTGAACAGAGGGCACTGATGATACATGTGCATTGACATGCAGGATTATACTTAAAAATGGCCCTCTAAGTGCTCTTGTACAAAGAAGTATCAGTAAATACTGATGGAACAGAGGTGGTACAGGGGACCTTAGCACAGGCCTCAGGAAACTAAGGTTCAACTCCTTCCACAAAACACTTCCTAGGTGAGAAGTCCCTTAGGCCCCACTCCACAGCATTATTTAGGCCCTGGACACCTATTAAAATCAATCCTTAAGCAATGTGTGTTTGTTCCACTGTGCCTCAGCTTCCTCTGCCCAACTGTGCTGCAAGGATAACTACAGAAGAGTGTGAGGTATTCAGATACCCAAGGGGCTGGGCTGGATAATTACCACAGAGAGGGAACAGAGGCGTACGTGGATGATGTGACAGGAAGGAAAACTGTAGTATCAAAAGAGCAGGGCTGTAAAAAAGGCAGCAGCAGTGCAGGCTCAGCACACAGAAGGAGAAAGACAGGACAGACAGACTAGGAGAGCCTCCTGAGAGTCTCTGGCAATTGGTGCTGATTCAAGGAAGAGCTTAAGGACAGCTCTCCAATTGCCCAGTCCTTGCTCTATTGCATTTTCTAGGAAGAGTGCAAGAGGAGATGCTGGATGTGGCAATCAGCTGTCTTGTCCCTGCACTCTTGGCCTCCCTCAGGCTACTCCCTCTGGACGCTGCTGGTTTGCTGCCCTGTATGCTGCTTGCGACTTGCACTTCTCTTAAAGGTTCCTCCAAGAGGGACCTGGACTGCCACAGGCAGCCAGCTGCTGCTGCCTGAGCAACATCTCCCTCTCCCAGCTCAGCCCTGCATCTCCAGGCTCCTTCTCACTGATCTCCACATCATCTCCAACCAAGGCAGAAAGCTGCACCACTGATGATGGGAAGACCAAGGTCACTGGAAGGGAACAGCTACTAAAATGACACACTCCTGAGCAGCTCAGGATCTGATATCCTCTGATATCCTGAAGTTCTGTCTTGACAGACACAGGTTGGCTGCTTGCCTGCAAACTGGAAGTAGGACACTTGGCAAGAAAACCCTGTAGCCTCCTTTCTCAACAGAAAACGCTATGTACGCTGAAGAAAATTAATGATCTATAGAAATACACACCATCCACAGCCCCACACAACACACAGATGATTAAGAGCAGGAATGGTAGCTGACTGTTTACAGCATCTCTCTGAGCGTGAGGTAGAGACTTATACAGAGTAGCAACAAGTATGTCCTTAATCCACAGGCTGCTGAGTGACAGCAGCAATAGAAGAGCCTTTCAGATGGCAGACTTGCACACATGAAAAATGGGGAGAGACTGCTGGGAAAGGTGCCCACGGCAGGCACTCCCCTCCAACAGCAATCATTAAGCTTTAGAAAGATGGATAAAAAAACAGCCTCCCTTATCTTAACAGTTTGTTTCCTGGGAAAGATGTAATGCTGAACCTCATAGCTGTGGCTGAGGAAAAAGGAGATGGGAAGTTTTGGGAAAACGATGGCAGTGGAGGCATGCAAAACATTAAAAATAGACAACGCAATTGGAGTTTGAATGCTTTGTAGCTGTCAGACGTGCAGGCTAAGGACAATGCTGGAACCAGCTAACAAATACTAAAGCATGAGGCCACCAAGCCATCAGGACCCATCCTGCTTGCTCCAAGACAAACATCAGAGTCCAGGCTGAGTCCTGCTGTGAGGGCCTTCTAGTCCAAACAGATAAGATAGAGCCAGATGGGGTAAGGAAAAGGGAGACAAAACAAGCCAAGCAAACAGGACAGCAGCAAACATCAGGTTAGTTCCAGGAAATTTCATTTGCGTTGTGGTGGGATAAGTAGGAGCAAGGACAGCTGGGAAAATGAGGAGAAGTACACAGTAAAGATGTGGTTGAACATATAGGAGTAAGAATTAACAGTAGGGACAAACTGGTCAGAACTGGTCAGGACATCTTTGAAAGTCCAAGAAGCAGCAGTCTTGGCTGCTGCTACGGTGGGTCCTGCCAGCTGGAGTCTCTGGCTGACAGTTCTCTGCATTCCTTCCATTTCCCAAAGCCACTCAACTGGAGCATAACAGAGACATCAACTAGATCCCAGTTGCCTGAATGAGGAGATGGTCCTCTTCATAGCTTTGAGTCTAAAGAATGACAGGGCAGTGACCCTGACAGATCCCTATTTTAATTTCTTCCTTTCCCACTGAATTCTTTGGCCTGGCTGGTTCCTGCTTAGGCCAAGCTGACTAATGAAAATTAATGACACAGATTTTTCCCCCACGACAATAGCCACAGGCTTAGCCACAGAAAACTTGGGGACATATCTCCTATACTGACCACTCAGGCTGTTCCCTGACAGTGCAGAGGAGAGAGTGCCTTTAAGCAGGCAGAAAAGACCTTACATGTGATAGTGCTTTTCTTCAGCTGGTTGCCTTCTTCCTCCTTCTTGGCAGAGTCCTTAGGGTTTTCCCAGTCTTGCTTTGAATTCTGACAGCTCTTGATAAGATCTGAGCTGGGGATCAACTTCTTCACAAATCCACCAGATGAAGCTGGATTAAGAAGCACAGACAGGTTTTGGGTAAGAAATTTCAACCCTCATCTCATAAAAATCCATTTATTGTCCAGCATCTCTGGCACTCGCCACTAGCCACCTTCAGTTCTAGTCCTCCTTTCTTGATGACAGTGAGGGGCACAAGCCCAAAGGAAACAGGAAGAAACCACCAATTACAAGGCCAGAGTATGAGAGAAGGGTGGATGAGAAGAATAAACAGTTGAGAAGAATCATCAAGATTTCTCAACATTACTCATTTATGCAAGAGAGAGTAAGTGAAATCTTGCTAGCTGTCTTGCAGAAGAAGGGCACTCTGTGAAGACCGAGTCCCTCTCCTTGTGGATGGATGGCTCTCCAAATAAAGGCACCACAGGGCCAAAGCAGGTGCGGAGACAAAAAATCCCTGAAAGCAGGGCACAATCTCCTCCAACATGTTCCTTACATGTGCCTTGCAGCAGAAATGCCTGTCTCCTACCTGACACAAAATGAAGACAAAGCTTATATCCTTCATACCAGAATCCTGCTTTGCTGTTGGAACAACTATTGGACTTGGCTTTGTCTCCTTGTGTGCTGGGGTCCCTGTTCCCACCTGGAAGTTGTCAGTAGGTTTCTTAGATCGATCTTGGTCTCTGCAAAGAAGAAAGACAAAAGTAGGGAACCATCCCTCTTCGAGAATGGTCCACAGAAGTGTTCTGGACATCCTGGGCTGGATCTCCATCTGGGATGGTCACACTTTTCTAATCAGACTCCAGCAATTTGAAATAGGCTTTCTCTCCCCAGAAATGAAAGCCTTGGCCTCTTCCATAAAATTGTTGAAAATAGAAGCATTAAATGCACAAGGCCTTCCCTCCTATGTGCATGCAGTCTTGCAGCAACAAACACAGCTGCAGACATGGACATCCCCATTCATTCGTCATGGAGACCCATCAGCTCCAAGAGACTCACTTGTTGGCTACAGGCTTCAACCGAGATCTCCACTCTGCTGGGCTCTCAGACTTGTCTTCACCAACAGTCATGCTTCCTAAAGGAAGGGATACAGCAAGATAATATCAGATCAAATAAAAAGAAACAAGCCAGATTTGTGTCTCAGGAGGATCTTAGGAGATAGATGCACATAGATACTATGATGTTATTGCAGCAAACCAGCACCAGTTCAACAAGTTTAACATTGACAGATTCACATACAATAGGTAGTAAATAAACTGGTGGCATTTTGCCCCTTTCAGCTCAAATACTTTAAACCCTATGCCGCTATAGAAACACAGCCGTAGAGTAGATGAACAGGCATGTTCAACAGCAATATAACACAAACAGCTCAGATTTCAGAGACCCAAAGATGTGGCAGGAAGCAAGGGAGACAAAACACCCACAAGCTCACAACAAACTGTGGACACTTACGGCTTCTGGCCCAAAAATAGACAGGCCACATGGAAGTGGCTGGAACACTGGGTACCCCCAGAACATCATCCCTAAGCCCACTGCTCAGTCACCACGGTGGAAGCTTGGTGGTGGCTGGGTGAGCCACAACTGCAATCATGAAATCATCCTGAAGTTCTGGCAAGGTCTCCCACCTGGGAAAGTCTACCTAACCCTCTGAAATCCACCATGATCCCAACATTTGATGACAGCTAGTCATTTGATGACTCCAAATACCTGGAGATCCTCAGAGAAGAAAAACTTGCCATGCTAGAGGGAGCAATTGCGCAGCGACAAATGGAGGTGTCTTGAGTCCCAGAACTCAGAAAACCCTTATGTGGTGTACAGACAGAAGGTATAGGAGTCACTGACACATTCACTGTACTGGTCCAAGAGAAAGGCACAAAGCTGACATGCTGTGTCCAGGCAGAGCTGTACGTGAATCAGGCATCCTCACCTTTGATGCTTTTCACCTCCTGCTTGTGCACAGAGTCAACAGGTTTGCTGGTAGTTTGGCTTTTGGGCAGAGGGTCTGTGATCTTCTCTTGTTTTAGTGCTGTGTACCCTGTTTTGCTGGACTGTGCTTTTGGAGCTGGATTCTGCCATTGAGAACTGGTAGAAGAAAACTTGCCACTGCAAAAAAGAACAACCTAGTGAGTCTTTTTGAAAGGACAGACCTTTTTATTGGCCTCTGTTCCAAAGACTTGGAACTCTACATGTTTTTAAATCCTGGCCACAAAAGCAGTCAGGGAAAAAGGAAGAAAGATGCGAGAACTTCTCCAAGTTATCCCAAGGATCATCTTGGGAGTAAAAAGGGAAAGAGAAACAGTACTTACGTGCTGGATGGTGAGAAGCCAGTGGAACTGAGTCCTCCTGGCCTGTTTGGAGAGGTATTTGATCCAGCCAGAGCCTGTATAATATGGTTACGTGCCTGATCCTTCTCAGTATTCACTGGACTGATCTCAGCAGTGGTTCTGGCAGAGGCAGTTTTACCAGGTCCATAAGAAGAAGGGACTTGTTTTTTAGCATCAGAGGTTTTATTGCTGGAGGACTCTAATGACTTAAAAAAATTTTCTCTTGCTTGCTGTGTTTTTGTTGTGGAGGTTGTCCAAAGAGGCCCTGAGGGGGTACCTTCACGGTGATCTGTTTTATTTCCCAATGGAGTACTTTTGCAGTCACCTGATTTATTTACAGCTGAAGAGGACCATGGAGTATTTACACTTTTGAAGCCAGAGCTTCCAGAAGATGAAACAGATGGCTTGGTTGAATTAGCAAGGCCTTCCTGGCCAGGTTTCTTCAATATCTGCTCTGGTTTCTTGGGTTCTGCTGCTTTCTGGAATGCCTTGGTGGCAGTAGGGGCTGGGGTGCTCTCAGTTTTGCTCCCGGTGCTGCGGAGACCAGAGATCTGGACATTGTCTGGCTGCTGGTGGCTGGTACAGACGAACGTACCGGGCTCAGGCCCTGCTTTGTAGCTTCCAGGAAGAAGCACGTTCCAACACTGCCTGCACCTGTGGATAAGAAAGTCTCAGAAAACATCCTCCAGAGCACTGGAAGGCCATCAACACACAGCTGACAGTGCAGGCACAATTCCACTGCCAGCACAGCGTGGGTGACGGTACCACATTGGCAGTGAGCAGACCCTGCGTGCACATTCCTCAGGTACCAAAACCAGAGCTGCTGACAGCAGCATGGCCTGAAGTAGGAAAGGTGTAGATGAAAATAGACCTGTGCAAAGCATTCCCCCTATGCTCAGGTCAAGAGCAGGCCCAAGCTGCCTCCACTCTGACAAAAGTGTCCTCCAGCACCCTCAGTGCCTCACACCACTCTCCCTTCAGTCCCAAAAGAACCAGGCTGCCTTCTCTGTGCCCCACAGGCCTGTGCCCCCACTTTGAAGAGCTGTACCTGAAGCAGTTCCTGTGATAGAGCTTCCCATCGACCAAGTAGCGCTGGACCAGGTGCACATGGTTCCCGCAGATCCCACAGCTGCTGCTGGGGATGTTCCCACTCTCTGCCAGGACCCCTTTCTGTGGGGAGAAGCAGTGGGTGAGCACGCAGCACTGTGGCCCTGCGTACAGCTACGAATCTCCCAGGAGGGCAAACATTCAACATGCACAGTCAGTTGGTTAGGACAGAAAAGTGATATCCAGCAAACTCTTGCTCCCACTAACCCCTTTTTCATATGAAGCAGAACAGCCCTCGCGAAGACAGAGTAAGGGGAACTTGTTTCCACAAAGCCAGAGGACCAGGGTGTTTTGTCTGCCTGTGAGAAACTGAAGTGCAAAGCCGTATGATTTGAATTAGCTGAATCTGTCCAGCAACCAGACCTCTCGATCAAATCCTTGATAAGGAGGAGAAACTTTAGAGACTGAGTCCTTACCACTAGGAACCTTGAACTAGCATAATACTCCCTAGCTTGCTGAACAGATTTAAGGTATAAAGAATACCCCAAAACCATTTCTTACCAGGGAGGTTTCTTTTGGTTTAGCTCTGGCTGGTGGGTGGGCAGGAGGAAGTTTTGCAGGCACTGGCTTAGGAGGCTCTGAAACAGCTTTCTTCCCAAGAGGCTGCTCCTGAGGTTCGGAGGAAGGACGCTTGATTCCAGCCATGCCTCCAACTAGAGGAAAGAAAGGAAGAAAGATTATAAGGTAACAAAAGGAAAACTCATGGGCTTAGGAGTAATTTACAATATAAGAAGATCCAGAGGTGCCTGATGGATAACATGAGGGGGATGAAAAAAATGGAAAAATATAAAACATCATCTATCAATGGTGTCAACAAGTCCTTGGGTTTGTACCTGGTCTACAGTTTGGCTGGAACTGATCACCACTGAAACAGGCACTGCTGCTAGGTATTGCAGCCAAGGAACTGAAGCACAGAGGTTTTGTTTCATTCAAGCTCCAGACCTCCTACACACCCTGAACCTTCACTGCTGTGGGCGTCCACCACATATCCCAGCTGAGACTCTCACGGACTAAACAGGCTTGTTGAATGCAGAAATGGCCACTAAAAATGGGTAATTTCACAGAAACAGAGACTTGGAGGTGCCATGGTGGTGCTGATGCAGAAACCAACAGGATTTGCCTCAAGAACCCTGCAAAAGCCCAATCCTCTTCTTTCCAGATGAAAGAGAAACCCTCTAAATTCACAACAAAGGGAGAAAAGAGAATCCCAAACACACTTTGATCAAGCAAGGAACGATTCTCCCTGCCCTGAGAACTGCAGGGAGACTTCCCTGGGAAATAAGGCTTCATGCACAATTTTTACAGACAAGACCCCTCATCTGTCTCACAGGGATGTTATTTTTGCGCCATTTCCTATTCTGAATGAGATGTCTCAGTGTTCCTTGTGGGATATTTGAGCCACAGCTTCACTTGAAGAGCAACCAGTTAAATGACCACCCGTCTGAAAAGAGATTACACCCTGCTCAGTAAATACAGAGGGAGTCTGGGCAGGGTGTAGGGAGCAGAGAGGAAGCCCAGTTCCCAGCAGTCTTCTCTCAAGAAAGCTAGCTATCCAAACAAACACCCAGGGCTCTTTCACCGCAGTGACCAGTGGACTGGTGACAGCCAACCCAGCAAACGGTTTAGACTTGGGCTGCCCCGTCTCTTCCCACTTGTGCTACTTATTGAGTTCTCAAAGCCCAGCACAAAGATGGGTGGCTTCAGCTCTACTCTTCCGTAAAAGCCTGACCTCAATAAAATATCAGCCGCTCGCCCTCTCTGGCATTCTGCGTCCTGCTTATTTCACGGTCCTGCTGGAGCCCACTCGAAGGGCACGACTATGGTGTTGGGAGTCTGCTTGGTGTCAGAGGGCACATTCCTGACTGGTAGCTCATTTTCAGACACGCACATTCACCCCAGCAACAGGAATGCAGCCAGAACGTTTTGTGGGACACTAGAGAGTATAAAAATGTGCTGTGTTTGATGACGTGGTAGGCAAGATGCTGATGGGGAGGAGGTAAAGACCCCAAACTGACCCAGATTCCCACCAGATGGCCCAAACAATGGAATTTGATTGAGTTCAATCAGCATAGTTTTAAAACAAGAAATAAAAAATGAAGAGAGGGGAGGGAAGAGATTACGGAGGGAGAGAGAAAGCTTAAGTGTGTAAAGAGGTGGAGAAGGGGGAAGAGTTTAGATATTAAAGGCAGCTCTCAGAGTGAATTATTCTTTCTTTCCAAGATGTAGGACATTTTCAATACATATCTGCCTTCTTGATCTAGATTCACCTTAACCAGTTAAGTCATTCATGTCCCACTTTCCAAAGTTTCCTCTGGAGGAACCTGTGAAATTGGTTTATCGTATTATTTCATTTTGTGTGAGCTTAAAGCCAAATATAAACCAAGCCTACGATAATGCTCCTGTGAGCCCAGATAAACTCTTCAGTATGTGGATATAACGCCTTGGCAGCTCTGTGGTCTGTTTTATGTTTGAAAGAATTGCCATCACAATTATGCCAGTTAAAGGGGTCATTTTCTTCTGCTTCCTTATATCAGTACTGCTGGGCTGTACAAGCCTTACCATGGATGCTCTGACATTGGCACAGCCTCACAGACAAGCTCAGCCTGGTTAGACTCCGTGTTTTCACCAGCCCTCTGGTGTGGCAAGGACTGGAGCAGGGATGGAGATGCTCAAGAAAGGAAAGCTGAGGTGAGGACCACGAAGGGGAACCTTCACAGCTCCCATCTGGCTGAACCATAAGAAAGTGTAGATGGTATATTAAATTTTAAGGCACTAGTTTTAAAGACAAGGCGTGGCCCTGCACCCTTCCAAAAGCACTAGTGCTGCTGTAGGCCAGGGTATAAAGAGTTCAGATCCTCCATTAAAGTATTTCTGGTGCCAAAAGGCCTCTGTGCAGTCTATTTTACTTTTCCAAGCTTGTTAGGAGACAAGGAAAAGCACAAAAGTAAGCCCCAACCCTTCCCACTCCTCCAGGGAATATGGTACTTACTAGGAGATCGTCCATGGAAGTAGTTATAATACTGGGAAACATAGGTGAGGATGCTTAGCCTGTCTGGTACCCTCAGAGCAACCATATCCTCTGCATCCAGCAAGGCTGGGATCCCCAGCTCCTCCTCCGCCACTCGAAATGCCTAGAGAAGGAAGGAAAACAAAAAAAAAAAAGGGGTCTTGTCCAGCCCAAGCAGCAGAGTTGCTCCTCATCAGAAGTCAGAAACTTCACTGCAAACAGCTTCACTCAAATAATAACTCTACTGGGGAACAGCTGCACCAGTTTAACTCCTACATTGTACGGCTGCTACAGGAACCAGCGGAGTCATGGCTTCCAGCCACCACGTTGAGAAATCCAGGCAGGGAGCCAAAAATCTGGCCTGGCAAGCTGGCCATAGCTCACTGCACGGGAACTCACCTGGGCTTCCTCTGCTATTCCTCGAGCCTGCCTCTATCTGGATATGCACAGCTGCGGAGCACGAGGCCTGGCAGAAGGGGATGTGCCAGTCCAGGCTGGCAGACTCGATTCCAGGCCAACCTGGAGCTCTCCCCAGTTAACGGGGCGCTGGTAGGTGTTTGCAGGCAGCTTTCTATCTCCGAGTGCTGTGCAAATGTTAATGTTAAGTAGGCAGGAGCCTACTGCCTGCTCTTCCCCATCTGAAAACTGGAATTCTTGGCCTGCAGGATGGAGCTCTCTTCCCAGACTTGAGAGGGGGAAGAAAGGAATAATGTAGAATTCCTGATACCTAGCTCCCTTCCAGCTTAACCATTTCCATGCTGCCTAACATGTATTTGGGGCAAATATTCTTCTTTGTGGTCCCCTCTGCTTTGAAACTGCAGGATCAAAGTCAGGTGAAAGAGGGAAAAGCTATTTTCTTTTGCCTCTGAAGAAGAGACTTTACTAGAGGACAAAAAAAAAGGCAACATCCGTAAAGTAACTTTGCCCTTGCTCAACTCGGTGTAGGGCTTTTACTAGGGACTTTCTCCAGCCCTCTTCCTTCCTGGCTTACAGGAAAAATTCCTTCCCTCTTTGGAGCATCCCCTTTGAAATGCCAACACAGCAAAGGAAAACAGCACTTGCAGGAGAGGAGGCACAAGGAAGACTACTGCTGAACCCCACAGTGAAAGGGTTAAAGAGACTGGAACGTGTTAAAATCCTCCGCATCTGACCTCTGGCACGGACACACAACAGTGTTGTGAGCCAGCTATTCCTGCCTAGAAGAAACAAACAGCCATTATTTTTTAGCAACATAATTACCATTTTTTTCCATTGGGTATCCCAGTAAAAATGTAACTGAGCTGACATTAAGCACGCTTTCAGCCAGCTACCTTCAGCCTCCTCATCCCAGCTGCCAGCCCAGCCCGGCACCCGCCTGTCTCATAACCTGGTAGTTAATATGTTCTTTGGAGCATTCCCCACTGCACTGGCGGCACAACTGGTCTGACCAGTGGAGTTTTCTTGCTGGACACTCCCGGTGCGCAGGCTAGCAGGAACGCAGGCCATATCACCTCCTGCCACACAGTGCCACGGGCGAGACCAGTGCAACGGGCATAGAACAGGAGCGAGGGGCTGCCTGGACCACAAAGAGCAGGGTGCTCTATGCACACAACTGGTTTGGCCAGAGCCAGGTGAGCAACAGAGAGCAGGATCAGGGTGTCGTGTCCCCTGTGCCTACAGCATCCTCATGGTCCTGGGAAGGGCTCTTGCCTGGCGGTCCAACAAGATCACCACCCAACATGGTCCAGTTGCCCTTTTCCTACACCTGCTTGCCCAGGCTGGCCTTTAAAGAAGCAACATGTTATTTCTACATAACATCTTTCATCAGCGCAGCTACAAGTGCTTTACAAAGGAGGTAAGTGCCACTGCTCCCATTTTGCATAGAGGAGGCAAAGCAATGCACTCAAGGCCACCTGAGCCGGCCAGGCACAGCTTTCCTCCGACACAGGCCACCGCTGTATCTGTGACACCATGCCACCATCCCTTAGTACTGAAAGAACTGGATCCAAAGTCTCTACAAACCTTTCTCATCTTGATATATCGTTGAAATCTTTAGCAAAAAAATTGTCACCAGCTGAAATTTTTCTAGGGTTTGGGGTTGTTTTTATTGGCACTTGAGAAGTGACACATTCTTCTTCGGCAGAAGACCTTATATGGCAAATTGCAGCCTAAACAAGATGGTTTTAGTTGAATAATACAGCCCCTGAAAAAGAGTTACTGAATAGTGAGGCATCAAGGAGGATCTGAACAATAGCAGAGGAACAGCGCTGGAAGAAATCAGACCCACCCAAATCCCAAGGGCAGTTGGAGGAAGAAAGCGTAGGAGCTGGGATGGAGAGCAATCCATGGTGGGTGACCAGCTCAGGAGCCCTCAGGGATACGGAGGGGTCAGCCCCACCTAGGGCAGATCCAAGGCACTCAGATACCAGCAGTGAAAGGGCAACGCAGACAAGTCATTCCACAGCAGGTGGAATAAGAGAGAGCAACATAAAGGACATTAAAAAAAAAACCCCTAAGAAATGCAGCGAGGTCGGGGGAGGGAAAACAGGCTGTAACAAAGAACGGGAGCAACTCTTTTTATGAGAGGCACAAAGAAGCTTTTCATTAATAAAAGCAGTGGAGGCGGCTCGTGCAGCTCATTTTCCAGAGACAAGCAAAGCCGCCAGCAGAGCAGACAGCATCAGCCTGGCTGGGGAAGGAGCAACACTCAGGGCTTCACAGCACTCTGCCCAGGATGACTGTCCACGGCGAAGAGGCCCTGATGCCTGGCAAATACCAGACCTCAAGGGCAAAAACACCCAGTCTGAATCTCACCTAGAGGAGAGGAACATGCAGGGCTGAGCTCCAGAGAGTGTGAATAACTGCTCACATACTGCAGTCCTAGCCTGGGGAGAGGAGGGTCTGTCACAGGCATGGCGAACACAGCCGGGGCCGAAGGGGAGCAGAAGCTAAAGAGCATGGGGAGGAAAGTTTAGCTCTGCCGGAGGCAAGGACCACCTCAGATGGCTCGCTGCGTCAGAGGATGTCACTCCTCCAGTCCAGACAAGAGTAAGCTGCTGTGGTTTGTTCACATCCCGAGCTCCTGCCAAGCAGCCACGAAGCTGTGTGGAGTGATGCCAAGTGGAAAAAAGCATTTTAATCTGTTGCCTCTCTTTGTGAGGAAGAGAGGGAGGAAAAAAAATCCTTCCTTGGAGCACTAAGCTCATGGTTTAATCCAGTGCAGGAGAGGGCTGGCCTGTCCAACTTCTACTTTCTTCATGGAGAGAACAAGAGAAACTTTAATCCCATCCTGGAGAGAAGTGTCCAGGCAGAATGAGGTTTTAGGACATCTCCACCTTCCAGCAGCCTTCATTCCCTGCACTGGGAATGAGCAGAACTGAGGAGAGAATCCCCACGTTTCCCCTTTCACATCGGCTCCCTCCCAGCTCCTGCTCCTGTGCTCAGGTTTCTGCCGCCACAGGACACAAGCATTACTATGCAGCCAGCGAAGAAGTGTGAGCAGTCTGAGGGTGTTTTCAAGCAGTCAGCCAGCCTGAACATTGCTGTTCAAATCACAAGGCTGGACATATGCAGAATAAGGTAAAGCATTTGATTATGGCACACTCAGCACACCGTTTCTGCAGGGTTTCTGTTGCTAAACCACATAAGCAAAGCACCAGGTCATAAACTAGACCAAAAGTAAAGCATTAAAAGTCACTTACCAACTTGTTGTTCTCGTACACGTTTTCTTTTCTGAGGGAGTTGAAGTTTCTGAAACGTAGAAAGAAGAGAAAAATCTCAGGTTGGTGATGTAGAGCAAGCCGCTTCACTTCCAGCTTCTCAAACCTCTCTGAGCCTCACTGGTTTGGGGAACAGAGCACCTCCTCCTGCCCTGCCTTCTCAGAGATGCTCCGGAGGGAGCAGCATGGCAGATCCCGTCTGAGACAGGCAAAGAAGTGCTGTACCTCCGGGACAGAGACATGCAGGACACCCAGCAGGCACAGCCATCTGCCCACAGGCAGCACAACACATTTTTGGCACATCTACCCTTGCAGGGCTGACTCCTGCAGCCTCCCGCGGACAGGACATGCTGATGCCAAAACAGCCCATGCAGATTCACAGGTTTTGCTGAGACAGCTAAGAGCAACTTCTAACTTACGGGGTGGCTTTTATTCCCCAAAAAAAGCCTTGTTCCTCTCCCACCTCAAAAAGATACACTGATGTCTGCCAGACAGATTTGCAACACTCTCTCCCTGGAAGTACTGTCCAAACAGCCACATCCATGCTTTCCTCCTGTCTTGCAAGCTGTCTCCATAGAGACCTCAGCTCCAAGGAGGTGCGGATCCCTCAGACGCAGCATGTATCGCACGCTCCTCCAACGCACTCCGTATTCTCCGATCTCAGCAGCTGCTGGTTTCAGCAGCACACAAATTCTGGTTTCAAATCCTCTCTTCTCCTCCGGCAAAGTTCCACAAAACCAGCACCAGATATCTGCCTGGGAAATACCTCTGCCCACAACACAGTACTGCAGCTGATAACACCAAAGTTGCCTGTAAAAATATTATTCTCCTTTCCCTAGGGCTGTCACCCTTGATTTGTAATCATAACCAATAACTGAAAAGGAAAGAGACAATTACTGTTTGCAGTTACAAGCCAAAGTCAACAATCCTTCTTCCTTTCTGCTGTCCCTGGACATCACCTCCCTCTTCCCCTCTCCCCAGATTTGCTCTCCCCGTCTCTGGTCCAAGCCAGATGCCACCTCTCCCTGCACTGTGCTGGGAACTCAGAAACTAGAATCTGGCAGGGCAGGCAAGAAAGCACGGAGGAGAGCGAGTTTGTGCTGTTGGAAGTGGAGCTGCAACACAGCGTGCCTTCTCACCCATAGCAGAGCATGTCCCTCACTTAGGAAACATTCACCATCAGCTTTGCTTTAAATAGACTGTCACTTGCTAAACTGGGAATACAGAACTGAAAATTGACTGGCAGTCCTGTTCTCCAGGACCGCTTCTTTCTGCCCAGGCAAGCAGGAAGGGTCAGTTCCTTTCTGATAACCCAGTTTCACTTTACAATCCTTGTATCTGCTGGCACAGAGCTAAGCAAAAGCCTGATATCAGAGGAAATTCTCACTCATGAATAGAAAAGGCTACAGCACCAACTTTGCATTTTTGTACGTAGCACCTTTACAGCCGACGTGGACCTACCCTTGTTAGTCAGCCTCTCACCCCTGAAAGGAGCCAGGATAACCGTGAAGGCCAGGGCAAAGCCGGCTTGCAGCGACTTATTCATGAGACAAACACATGATCTGTATCGCAGCAGGGGAACTTTTTCCATGACTTGTAACAGCAAGGAGCAAGCCAGGTCCTTTATCTACTTAACACAGAAAGTGGAGCATTACATCATAAATAAGAGAGGCGTCTTCAAACAGTGTACCCGTCATGCCACAGCCTATGCCTCCTCCCTGCTTCCCACAGCTGGTATTGCTACGTGGGATAAGGAGAACACGAATGACAGATAAGACCCAAAGATCAGACTCCCCCAGGAAGTATGTAAAGACAAGGCACATCCCACTTCTAAATCATATACTATTTCCTGCGCAAAATCAAGGGACTTGCAAAGGTTTTTCCTCAAGCAGTGCTCCTGCCCTGAGATTTCCCTTCCCTGAGACAATGGATTAAAAAGAGCAACAAAAATAATCATAAGCAAAAAAAGTTTCAGTGAAACAATAGCTACAATCATCCTGTTTTGTGTCAGGCAAGAAAATAAGCTTTTTTAAGAGCCAGCTGAAGGAGGTGATTGCAGACTCACTCCCAGTTCTGCTCCTGAAGTCTCTGCAGCAGGGACATCCTGAACACAGGAAAAC
This sequence comes from Chlamydotis macqueenii, assembly GCF_036417535.1. NCBI lineage: Eukaryota > Metazoa > Chordata > Aves > Otidiformes > Otididae > Chlamydotis > Chlamydotis macqueenii. The sequence goes on along the minus strand of NC_141570.1, from coordinate 6,040,266 downwards.
ACCTGCAAGAGCAAAGGGGAGCTCCAGCTTCCTCGGTCATACTAACACGCAACACAACATACCAGAGTTATCTATTTATCGGCGGTCAGTGCCTTTTGCTCGCATGCTGCTGAACGGTGTTTGTTATAACAGCGTGTGCGCAGCTTCACACCGTGTGGCGTGGAACAGAGACCTAAATATCTGAATCTCTGCCGGTGAGTGTCTGAAATCCTCCTGTGTTCCCCAAAGGAGAGTGCAAACAACCAGGTTACTTAATCATTTCAAGAGCCTCCTGCCCTCCCAGCATCACTCCTTCCCTGGCTAGTCAGGTAAACAGTTTACATATAATATTTCTTTTGGAAATTGATCTTGCTGGTGCATCTCCTATCTTGGAATATCAAAGCTCTCTGGACCAATATAATCCTAAAAAAGCACAGCTAATACAAATGGAGAAGTAGGAGTTCTCCACTGAGAAAACACAGGCACCTGAATTAATTGGAAGAGGTGAGAAATATAAATCCGACCCAAGAGAGGGCCTCCAGTGTTGGAAAAAAATCAGAGTGGAGTTCACTAGCAGAGGAATAGAAGTGTTTAGCTCCCAAAAAAAAAACAACCTTTCTCTTAGCAAAAAGTGGATGAGTATTTCTCATGCCCACAAATCTCCGTGACCACCCACTGCTCCAGCTGCACAACCCAGTGCTCACAAAGCACGCCACAGTACTTTGCAAGCAGATGTGCTTCCCTAGGAGGAATCTCTGCTGCTGGAAGCACTAACATGGCTGGAAACTTTACCTCAGAGTAGATTGAATTAAAAAAGTCCTACAGCCATGACGGTCCCAAAACGGGGGATGCTCTCACCACCACTGTACTATTTTCTCTAGAGACAATAAGATAATGTGCAGTCAAAAGGATCACTGAAAAAGAGTGAAGGATCTTTTGCCTGCTCACTGTCCTTGAACAGAGAGTTCAAATCCAGCGTGCGCTGCTGGGAACAGGACCTCTCAGCTGTGCTCCTTCTGGAGGTGCAGACAACCTGGGCAGAGGGGACAGGGCTGGGATCTCAGGTGGAACATGTTGTCCAGGCGCTCATCCTCCTCTCAGCAACCCCTGCTCCACACTACTCTGGTCTCACTGGGGAGCTACAGTGTGCTGCTGGGGTTGACCGACAGCAGACGAGACTCCCTGATCCCAGAACCATCCTCCCCTCGCCTACGAGGTGTGGGGTCACACAAACCACAACCCCGCAGAGGTCAAGCGGGCAGCAGCTCTGCTTCACCCCAGCCTTTTGCAAAGGAGAGGGAGACTGCGAGCAACCAGGGCCTTCCCTGTCCATAGCGGCAACTCTCGGCCTCGCTCTGCCCCGTGAGCTGACAGTGGCCCAGGAAACACCGCTGGAGGAGCGGGCGCCTGCTGCTCAGCTGCCAAGGGGGATTTCACAACCAAACAATTCGTCAATTCCCAGAACACCGAGCTAAACAGCTTCTCACAGTCTGGGAAAGAGCAAGATCCTGGACAAAGAGAAGGCACTTAATCAAAACCTTTCCTCGACATCTGGCATTAATATCCAAGCGAGTGTGCGCAGCTCCCCTGGTTCTTCTAACTCACTTATCACACCAAGGCCACTACAACTGTGGCCGCAGCTTGCACAGCCATCACCATCACACACAGCAGCTGCAGACCTCAGCCTCCCACCTTGCTGCCACGAGGCTTCACGTCCCTCTGATGAGAGGAGCCTCAGGGCTCCGCAGTCATCCCAGAAAATGGGCTGGGACCTGCCTGATGCAGCGTGTGTGCCTGGCTGGCCCTGGCTATGAAGCACCCTTCAGCTGGGACAAGAGAGAAATGAATTTCCATGGTAATTCAGCATGCATCTCCATTCCTTGGGTGAGTGGGAAGCAAGTGGGAAATGCATTTCTAATTTTACACAGCCTGTTCTGCTCACTGATAACATACAAACCAACATCAACTAAGTTTGAGAGAAGTTATCATATTTTCCATATGTTTTCCAGCAAGAAGACAGGAATGGGAGAGAGACCCATACCAGCCTGTCCTCCAACTTATGTACCCCAGAGAAGCCTGTGATTATGACCATGTTTTGTAATTGCTTCAAGTTTTCCTGGGAATTTGTCCGGCCCCTGCAACGAAAAATCCCCTGCACTCCTCAGCCCAAGAATGCCGTTTGTGTAAACCAAGACGGAAAATACACTGTTGCAAAACTCTGATGCCGTGACTGAATCATGTTCTGCAAGTGATTTATATAGCAGAGTTGCTGCAAACACACCGAGCACTCCAAACACTGATTATCCTTTTCTAGTTTTATTTTCAGTACGATGCTTTTAATCTTCAACTAGGACCTTTGCTAGCAGCAAGGGGAGGAGCTCAGGATAAACCATTTCAAGCCACCGGGAAGCAGGAGTCACAGCCAAAGGTGCACCCAGCTGCACCTCTCTTCTGATGGCCCCTGCACTGCCAACACTCAGAGAAGCTTTTACAGATTCATGGAGAATTTGCACAAGTATTCAGTCCCAGGATCTGATACATGATTCCCGGTAGCCCTGGCCACCAGCCACTTGAAAGTATAATTTCCTTCCAGACGGACTTTGCTCTCAAGACACTGAGCTCCTGTTTACACCCATGCTCCAGATGGGCCAGCTGCAGAGTCAGCCAGGAAGCGGCCACGGTCCCTCTATGAGCATCTCCTGGTCACGTTGCTCTTTTTGCCCTGCTATTCCGTATCTTTGGAAGTGTGAATCAAAGAAAGGAAGGAAAGGAAGTATCTGGAGTCATGCGGACACAACAGCATGTCAGGAAGCCATTCACAGCAACACCACGGTGACTGCCCAAGCACTGGTGACAACAGAGAAGGTGTGCCTGAATCTCCTGCGCTAACCTCCTGCTGCCCAAGCCTGCTCCTGTCTCTTCAACATTTCAAAACAACAGAGGAGAGACAGCAAGAGAAGATCTTCTCCTTGGGCTTTCACCAGAAGCGAGACACCTGTAAGAGATCTCTGCACACAAACCCAAGCAGCAGGCTGTCCTGGGAGATCGAGGAAAAAGGCAGTATTCAAGGAAAAGGAGGAAAATTGCAGTACAGAAAACCCAACCTGGTCCTCCACCAGCTGGATGCATCTGACTGGGAGAGACATAGCAATCTTTGTACTGCTCTCTTGCCTTGACCTCCCCTTTCAACTCCGCCACCTCAAAGTCCAAAGAGTCCAGAAGTAAAACAAAACCAAAACAACTAGGAAGAAGGATCTAAGTCTCCCTTCGGCAATTCACCTTCCCAGATGTTAACATCCGGGCAGGGACAGGTCAAAACCCACAGGGCACCAGCAATGGCACCAGCAAGGGGTAGAAAGCACTTTGCCTCCACAGACAGAGTTCTAGATGGGAAAAACGAGTGATGTGCAGGAATCCAGTGGCTGTCGGGCCCTGCCCTTCTATTGTATTTTGTTTAAATAGCCCTCGCCTCCCGACTTGTGAGTCGCCGAGCTGCTGTTGGGCTGAGCGAGGAAAACCCAGCCTGAGCAAACATGAACAGCAAAGAAGGAAACGCTTCCCCAAAAATCGGTGCCTAAACTCGTTTTAAAATGGAAAGGACGCATTTAAAGCATTTGTAGTTCAGCCACACAGGGAAGAAAGTTGAAAAAAGAAAAATGTAGGGGGGACAAAAGCACGTAGGTAGCAAGAGCGAAGCTCTTCGCTTGGAGATTTTCAGTGTGGGTGCTAGCAGACCTCCTGACGGCAGTCACCAGCCCACAGCATCTCCCAAAGAAGAGCTGGGATTTCTCTCGGGCTGTGTCTGCGAAGAACGCGAGGGTCCATGGCGGTCCGCAGCCTGACAGCAGGCTGACCACAGCCCCAGTGAAGGCCCTCGGTCCAGCCGAGCTGGCAGCCCAAGCGTTGGCCTCGACGCCCGGCGAGGGTACTCACATGAGGTCGGGCCGGTGTCGGTGGAGGATGGCGCAGAAGGCGAGGCCGTCGCGGAAGGAGGTGGTCATGTTGGTGATGCTGACATCGCGGTAGCCCTCACACTGCTGCTTGCACCACAGCTGCAGGTTCTGGATGGCCGCCATGGCCTCGACCGGGCCGGGGGAAGGCGGCTCGGCGGGGCAGCAGAGCAGCCCCTCGCCTTGCCCAGCCCAGCCCGGCCGGAGGCTCCCGGCGTGTGGCTGCCGGCCCCGGCGGGGCGGAGGCGGGGAAAGGGGCGGGCGAGGGGCGGGCGGTGGCGGCCCCTAAGGGCCTCCCCTCCGCCTCGCTCCGGGGCCGAGCTTGGCGGAGCGGGAGGGGGAGGAACGGCAGGAAAAAGGGGGGATGCGTGTGTGTGTTCTGGACGTGACCGGTCGTCCTGCGTGGGCTGCGCGGCGTGGGGGGCCGGCTGCTTCTCCGCAGGGGCCGGGGCAGCGGCACCCCCGGCACGGCCCTGTCGCGACACGGGATCCCACGCGCTGTGGGGACAAAGGACATTTCCTTCACACCCACCCGCCCACACAAAAATGAGGTTTCCTCAAGGGGCAGCCGCACAGGGGAGGTGTGAGGGAGGAGGAAGCGTGGCCGCCCAGAGGCCTGGTCCTGGCTAGGGAAGGAGGGAGGCCGGCCACAGGCACAGCGTCTGTCCGGCCTGCGGCTCTCGGCCGTCACCCGCAGCCACCTCCGCTCCCTTTCCCCGCAGAACCGGGAAGAGCAGGGTGGCTGGATGGGGAGCCCAGAACAGTGGCCACCCACCCGCTGCAGTGCTGGCCCAGCTGGGCTAGCCACGGCCCGGGCCAGCGCTGTCATTGCCAATTCGTACGGCTGCCCCCCCGGCACCCACATTGTATAAAATAACTCACCGGCTCTCATCGGCTGATAAAACTGCCCAAGAGACAAGGTAACACTTTAAGAGCTGCCTATAAATTAGATAAAAACAATTAATAATACACATAATATAATATATTAATGGTATTTCTATGACATGATATGGATAATATACATTAATATATAAATACCTCACAAATAATTCAGTGTGTTTCCATTTCATCAACAATCACTGGCCAATGTATTTACTTTATGGTAAGGATTATACATTTCATTATAAATGGCTTGCTGGGCATGTCAGCAACTTTTACATCTCCATTCACTTTATTATTAATGGTTTCCTGAACAGTAACGGCATAATAATGCACACAATGCAGCATGAATATTTGATGTGGCATCTATAGTCTCCCATTTATCATTTATAACAGGCTACAAAAACATTATAAAACATTTATTACAAATTTATAGATCACTTTATACTAAAACAAAGTTGTGTTATAAATACATTATTAATCCTTTATGCCATTTATAGGAATCCCTTGTAATAAGGCCTTAGCGTACGTTGCTGCACAACCGTAACACGAATGGTGCGGCAAGGAGGAAACACGGCACGGTGAGCCTGCTCCCGAGTACTGGGTGTCTTCTGTGAAGGAAAGTGCAAACATCTGCACTCAAAATTAATCACACTACCAAGGGACCGATTAAAAGGAATGCTGGATTAACTCAAAGTTGTTGGTTGTTTCCCCTGCCTTGAAAAAGATGCTTGCTTTCTTGCAAGTTGGAAACTTGCTTGCTGGAGCCCTGAAAGCTGAGCTGTCCCACTTCATTTCCACACCACCTTTTCATTAGATTGCTAAAATTTGCATAATTTATGAAAAGCCAACTGATTAACGATGGGCAGCCCTTCCCATCTTTGTCATCAGGTAACTTAGGGCTTGGCGAGAAATAAAGAGCACGCAACGGGTTTAGGAAATGCATTTGTGGAGTTTTTTTTAGGAAGTCCCACAAACTGTTTTGTGTGTAAGTGTGCATCCCCCTGCCGTGCTTGCAATCTACGTAGTGCAGCACTGGGAAATGAGGAGAAGAAAATGATGCTTGAAAAATGGAGTTGTTGCCAGTTGCTAGTAGTACAAATAGTGAAAATCAGCTTCTGCGCTCAGCTTTGACACAGCTGTAGTTACCCCTTTCAGATTTAATGGCCCAGATGGGGCACGGCCCAGGGAATTCCGTTTCGTTTTTTAAAAAATGTATTTGTTTAACATGACAATCTGTCTTCTAACAAACCCAGCTTAATGAGTTGATGCGGTTAGTCCCTTCTCATTACCTCACGCTTTGGGAAGGGGCAGCTGGGGCTGGGTGGCAGGGGACACAGACCCACGGAGCAGAAAGCCAGGCTGGACTTGGAGAGCAGCTGCAGTTTTCTGTATATCACAGGCCACTACAATTCACCTCATCCCTCCCTGCACTGAGCCTGGTCTTCTGTGTTTGACCAAGATGATCTTACCAGAAAGGCATCCAGGCTTGCAGACACCAGAAGAAACTATTAGTTGCTGACTCCAAGCTGTGCATCCCAAGAAAGGGTTATGTTGGAGGTACAGCCCTTGGTACACCGGAAGAATCAGGTCCACATTATACGCTAAGGTGATTAAAATGACATCGCTGAAGAAGTTTGCTAATGCAGTAATAGTATTTCTGCTGGCCCAATAAAGACTTTTCAAAATACAGGCATCAGCGACTTGTGCAGCGTTCTTAGTTGGTGATTAAGGAGAGCTCTGCGGGAGTTCAGAGCCATGATGAGTCTTTAATGCACCAACAGGTAAATTCACAAGCACGAGAGGGAGGAACAGGGCAGGAAGGGAGCAGAGCTGCCTGCACAGCTGCCTACCCATTACCCACAACCGCTGTTCTCCCAGGACATACCTTGTGGGATGATCCTTACAAATCCTTATTCTGGATTGTATTTTTTCCCTTCTACATCTTTTCCTCGAAGGGGCCTTACGTGTCCTCAGCCCATTTTGCGGACCACTCACTGAGCTTTTCCCAGTGCTGCTGGGTGAAAGTTCCCACCTGTGATGCGCTGCTGGCTCACGGAGCAGAGGATGTCCTGCAAGCACAGCGCCTGCTCCCCTAGATCCCTTCCTGAGGCGTGTTCAGAAGCTTCTTGGAGCGCAGCAGTCCACAAATAGGGAGTGATTTATTAAAGACACTTGTCTTTTTCTTTCTTTTCCACAGTCCTTTTTAGTTCTCTTCCTAGATACCAAACTGCAACAGAGAAATGCTGAGTGCTTCCTGATGGTTGCTATGGCTATGGCTAGTAGGGATCAACCTCTGCCATTACCTCTTAAATTTATCCTGGTTCCCATATGCAGCAGCCTGGACTGTAGTGTTAGTAGAGAAAAAAAAAAAAAATCTTAAATATATGACTAGCACCACCATAAAGCCCAAAGAAAAACAACCACTGTTTGTTAGCTTGAGGACTTGAGGGAGGGGGAAAGGGTCGATTCCTTACTTCAGACCATGTGGGGCCTCATAAAGCTGAGAATCAAATAATGCAGGGTTTGTTTTTTTTTTTCCGCTCAGAAGAAAGCATAACATCATAGAAAAAGAACATGTTTTAACTATTGTGGGAAATCAGCTGATCAAATTGAGCTACTTCATAATTTTGCTGCAGGCTGTATGCAGAACTGTTCATTCCCAACAATAGGAAGCGTGTGTTGTAGCCAAGAGCTCTCATACATTCCTGTGCCAATGGCTTGTATGAAATTGAGGGATTCACAATGAAAAGGAAAAAGTATGCTTCTCATCAGTAACATGCCTCATCAGCTCTCTCTTCCCAGAAGGCAGCCAGGCTGACTCCACAGAGACGGAAAGGCCCAAGCCAGGGAAAAGAAAGCCCCAACAATTTCACAGCTACTCACACAGAAATGCTTCCGCATGACACCCGCCTCTCCTCGGAGTCTAGCTAGTTTGACCTGCAAAGCAGCAGAGAAAAGGTTATTACAAAATTCAAGTCTGAACATGAATTTCCACTGAAAGAAGACAAAAGTGAAATGTGAAGTTATAGAAAGAGGCGCTTTGGTAAATCTCTTCACGACACATGCCTCTGAGAAGCTCAAAAATGGTAAATCCATTATCCTAAAACCTCAAACGACCAAAACCAGTGAGGATCAGAGCAAAGAGTGTTCTGTCACCCAGGGATAACACAGTGTCACATCAAAAAAGAATCTTTCTCTCCCTTGTTGTCCTTCCTCCCCATTGGCAAGATGACCTGCCAGCTTTCCTGTCCCCCAAAACGCTGAGATAAGGGACAGGCTACAGGGTAACGTCAACATTATTTCCAGGTAACAAGGGTGGGAGATTGCTCACATGCATCCTACACATCAGGTGAGAAGGAGAAAATGAAGCAGCCATAAACAGCTCCTTGGTGGGTCACACCAGGGAGTCTCAGGGAGCTAAAAGCAGCTTTCCAAGGGGATCAGGGATTGCGCTTGTTTCAGAAGGTGACCTCCCCTCTTCTGAGGAAGCCGGAACAGGCGGTGGTGACCTCTGATCTTTGCAATGCCATGGCAGAATGCTCCCTCCTGTCCTCCAGGAGCCACAGACTTCACTGCTCTTATCAGAAAGTGAAAGTGCGTTTTGCAGATCAAAACCTGTTTGGATCACAAGATCGGGTGAGGTGACCCCTATCTATCATAGCATCACCATGGGAACAGGACCCACCCTGGAGCAGGAGCTGGCTTGGCTGCTTTGAAATGCTGTGTCTTATCAGCGGAGCAGAGTTTTAAAGCCTGGAAACCCGATAATATTTGTTAGTGATAACAATGTCAACGTGCTGAAGCAAAGAAGCACTTCGCCTCTTCCAAGCTCATTGTGGACATGCATAAGTGAAGTCTCCTTTTTCTGGTGGTGGGGGTAAACGAGGTCTTGTTCTCATTTCACAGGAACACAAAGGCACTTGCTCAGCCTTCGGCTTATTGCTGATCTCCAAAATCCAGCTGGAACCTCACCCAGAAGAAAGGCTGGCTCTTACCCCAGGTTACTAACTTGATAGTAATAAAATCCTTGAGACAGCATAACTTTAAAGGCCAGAACTTTCCACTTTTTTGCTGAATTGATGTGAAAAACTAAATTGCCTTGTTTTCACCCAGACCAGACCTGAAGCACCACCTGCTTTATTTGGGGGAGAACGGGGGCTCCCATAGGAAATCTAAACTCTCAAAATTTAAACTCTCTTTCCCTGGTCCTGGCCTAGCAGTGTGATGACTGTGTGGTCCTCCAGAGCCACCGGCACCAGTGTGCCTCTGTGTTGCTGCCTGGGTGGCTGCAGTGGGTGCAGAGCCGAGGGGCAGCCTGGCACTACAAGCCCTGCAAGGTGACTCGTGGTATTTGTGGCTCCAGATGTCCTACTCACCCTGTGCTGAGTGCCCTTACAGGTCTCACTCCTCTCCAAAGATCTTCCCAATAAACCCTGGAGAGCAAAACCATAAGCATCACTGTAGATTTTAAATCTCATTATTGAGTTTAAAAAAAAAAAAAAAAAAGAGAGAGAGAAAGGGATGTAATTTTATTACTCTTATGCTATGTTTTCTGTTATTTGCATAATTGTTTAATGCTAATAAGACAATTAGCAATTCTTACAGCTTAATAATTACCCTGCAATGACTGGCCTATTGTAGCTTCATGAATTTTTAAATTGTTGCTGGGGGTCTTGACTTTTTTGCCCAATATCTTCTTGTGTTAGAGATGCTGTGATGCGGTTTGTGCAGACAGGGTAACGCCAAAGGCAAGACACCACCAGCTACACAAGACAGGCAGACATAATATTATAAAGCTCTCTTGAATTTAAAAGGAGGGGAAAATGCAAGCTCTATATTTTGCTGCTTTAGGGCCATATTATCTAAATGCATGGAGAGACAATGCAGAACTTTAAAAAAATCAGTCCACCTTAGGCAAACACTACCAGTAGCCAGGCTACTTAACTGGTGTGGGGCTGGCTTTGACACTCTGAAAACTAACAAAAGGCTTGCCATTTTTAGTTTTTAGCAAACAACTCCTCGAGTTAAGTGCGAATCATACAGTCCTGAACTGTGGCATGGCCAGAATGAAGTTAATTGAGGGCAGGCATGGCCAGGATTGTGTTTGTTGCTGATCAAGGTCACAGATGAGGTTGGCTGGAGAAGAGGATGGTGGGGCCCCAGGGAGCAGTCCCAGGAACAGACTCCACAGCCCACGTTTACACACAGACAGTAAGCAATGGAGATGGAGTTTTCCTCTCCCTTTTTTTTTTTTCACAAGATTTCTTACATGCTGCTCCTTGCCAAGTGAGGCTTCTCTTTCTCTACCCTTCCTCTTTTCCAATGGCTGGCAAAACGTTGGTGCCTTTAGCCATAAAATCCTGTTTGTTAGCAGTTGCTCCTATACCTTTCCCTGCCTTTCTGCTGTTGACATAGCGGGTCAGGCAGATTTACTTCTGAGCTCAGTGCTGGGACTCTTCCAGTTCCCCAGCGTCAAGCATGCCCCAGAGGCAGTCGCCACCGAGTCAGGAGCACGCAGGCACCTCCCCGGTTAGTCATGCCCTGCTCATGGCCAAACTCACGTGGTGCTCCTGCACGCCCCTCACGGTTCCTGGGATGCACAACCCTGTGTGGAGCTGGGTCAAACAGCTGCACCCCTGCTCCGGGGCATCGGCGTAAGTCTGGGGCCACGCTCCCAGCCACGCCGGGCCTGGCAGGGACGGGGTACGGTCAGGTTAGAGATGTCCATTTGTGCCCAGCCAAGGCAGCGAGTGTCCATCATGGATATGCCGTGCTCCTGAGGCTGCCACAGCTGGGTGATAAAAACATGTTTTGATTATAGGTTATAAAGACATTTGATCTTTGCAACAGAGAAAAATAATTTGCAGTAGGAAACCGCCACAAGAGGCGGCCTCGGCTCTTCTGCTGCAGCCTGCCTGCACCATGCCACCACCTCTACCCAGGCACACTGGGACCTGTTCCCAGTCTGGATTTGGCTATTCCTGCCCCAATCCTTGCCAGCCAGTGCTTAGAGAAAGGGCCCTGCAGCCCCTCAACTGCTCCAGGACTGCCCAGCTCCTCCTGGGCTCCCTTTGCTCCCCAGCCCTCTACCACCTCTGCCCAGCACCAGCCATGCAGGCACCAAAGCAGGGCCAGCTGATGCACAGGGGTTGTGGGAGCCCTGCCCTGAGCTGGGTGCAGCCACATGATGCCATACAAGCCTGGGGCCAGTTTTCCCTTCCCCATCGTGCCTCCCCTGAGCTGGGACCGGATTCCCAGTGTATCTGAGGAGAAAAAAAGCCTCCCCAAGAGCCAGTGTTGAGTGTGTTCCGCAGCCCCAGGTGGACTCCCTCAGACATCAGCCCTCACAGCCCATGGCTCTGCTAGAAAGCTCTTGACTACAGCAGATCGTGGTAGAGATCTGTTCTAAGCAGGGATTTTGCACCGCTTTGGGACGTGTCATCTGTAACGCAGACGGAAGCAGTGATTTCCACTGGGTGAGTCACAGGGGCCCCACGGGCTTGGCCAGGAACAACCCTGCAAGCCTCCTCACTGCTCCTCTTCGAAACAAGCAACCAGTTCTTGAAGACAGAGGAGATGGCCCCAGGCCCTGGGAGGAGCCCAACAGAGCTGTGAAAGATAACACTGTCAGCTCAGCAGGGATGGGAGGAGAGAAGGTGCTCAGCCAGGTGGAGATGAAAGTTAGAGCGCGCTGATTAAAAGGCGGGCGAGTGTCAGGGCATCAGTAACGCTGTTGCTAACTGTTTTAGAACTGTCAGGGCTGCCTTCACAGACAGGAGGGACGGGCTCCTGCTCTGAGCTGTCTCTGCACAGCCAGGCACACCTTGACAGCCCGTTCTCAGCCCTGATCTGGTTTCACTGACGTGCTTCAAGCCAGGGCAACCCACTTAGTTCCACTGGGTCCAAGCAGAGCCAATGGGAACATTAAATAAAGCAAAAAGGAGAAAGATCAACAAATCACAGATGATGCTTTTTGTACTGGGAGATCTATGGAAGGCCCAGCTTTGCAGAATAACTTCCACCCACTCTTCCCTCACCGCTACTTCATCTCACTCACTATCTTTGCATGGTAAGAGTCTTGAGACATTTTCCTTGCTCCTTCATTCAGAGTCCTGTGAAAAGCCCTTTTCCAGCCAGTCTCACAAGTTCCCAGCTGCTCTAGGCCCACAGCAGCACCAGAACTACCTTCCTGCTCTGACAAACTGAGCAGTGCCTTAATGATGTCTGATAAGGGACTAAAGTAAGAGGAGCCAGTAATCTCACTAGGAACCCTTTAGACAGGCGTTAATCCTGCTGTCACTGAGCCCCTCAGGAAAACCATTTCACTGACTTGATCTTCTTCAGCTGTTCCTCCACATAATTTATATGTAGCTAATTGCCACAGTAGTGGCTCTGGATGCGAAGCAGATGCTGCTGAGGAAAAGAGCATGTTGCATCCTTAAGCGATGGCTCTCATGTCTTTATTTAAAGGCAAGGCTACTTACAGTTGATGGGGGGTTCAGATCTCTCTCTTTTCTTCTGTCTCTGCAAAGCCAGCCAGGCATTCATTCTTATTTTGACACAGTAGCAAAAGTGCTTAGCTGTGGCACTCCTCCTTTGCAAGAATAGACAATATTTCCCACACAGCCACCCACGAGGTCACAGCTGTCTCTGCCACCAGCAAGGAGATACAGACTTATTTAAAGCTATCTATAAAATTCCTCCAGAATCTTTGTCTTTAGAGTACTACAAAGATTCTCTACTAATAAGTGGAGTGCCAGAGGAATAGAGACAAATGACATGAAAGCAAACAGGTGGCTAGAATTAAGTGAGACTGGAGAATGAGCATATGTGGCAGTTATTTCTCCAGAGCTCCAGAGAAGGAAGACACCTCCTTTTCTGTCCTCAAATGACAGCTGGCAAATAAGCCATCCCTCGTACCAGCAGACAAGGAGCAGAGAACAGTGGTCAGAAGAGTCACAGGGAGGAACTGGCGGGTCCCAAAGAGGAAACACAGCTGCTTGTTCGAAGACTCCACTGTGACAGTGGCCAGCTGCTGTGATGTTTGCAGATGTACTAAGAAGTTTGCTTTATTTGTTTTTAAAGATAAGTTTTCTAAGGAACCTCTTAAAAGTTGTCCTGTCAGCAGTTGGTGCTGACCAAACTCATCTATTATACCCTACTGACCCTTCTAAACCTCCTCCATTTCCCGCATATACTGTAAAAGGCCAAGACAGCTCTGTGAGCATTTGGTCATGGAGACTCTTTGTCTACAATAACAAGAGACTGAAGAGCAGGGAGAGAGGGATATCAAGCTACAATCAAGGCCGCATGGAGAAGACAAAGGCACAGTGGAAACAAAGATAATTTTAATTAAAAAAGAAAAAAAAAAAAAAAAACACTCACCCCTAGAAAACAAAATAGTCTCTCCCCCTGCACAGAATGTTCCCTCCAACACAGAATGCAGAGACTTGAAGTACAAGGGCCAGTGCTACTTTCTGCTCTCCCAGCAGCTCTGCCTTCTTGGAGAGACAAAAAAACCTCAGACAACAAACTGACAGCCACTGCCCCAAGACCCCATGATGGAAGTGGTCCCTGTTTGGCACAATGTTCACAAGATTTTTCTCCCACAATAATGGCGTCTTAGCCAGACAGATCCTTGCCCCTTTCTGATCTTCAGTCAGTACATTCTCCTTTTCCAGCACAGTCTGGCCTGCTACATCACCTCTTTGATCCTCCAGCACACTGGCTGAAATACACTGTTTTCTTACAAGGCTTCAATGCAGCTGATGAGTCCAGTAGAATTAATTCCTCTGGAAGCAGAGCTCCCAGAACCACATGTTCATATCATGGCCTCCATGTGCAGAACCTTCAAAGCCTCTGAAATCTGAGAGCTGGTGTCGATCTGGCCATACATCCCCACCAGGAAGGCCCTGTGCAGTAACACTGCTGCGTGCTCTGTGAAAGGGAAAGACAGCATGAGGACTGACCCAAGAGCTTCAACATACAAGCAAGAACAATCCACCAACAAACAGCTGTTGTTCCCAGCACAGGAGCCCAGCTTTGACCCTTGTGAGGCCAAGCACACACCGAAGGTGGCAGGTATCAACTTACCTTGGCAAAGCAGGGTGTATTCAGGCAGGTTCCTCAGTGCTGTCTGCACCACCTCAAAGTCTCGGCTGCCAAGGCAGTACATGAAGGTGGGAAGGAAGTCTGCAGCAATACTGGGAGTAAAACACGATAGTGTCAGTACAGTCCAGATCACCATCAGCAGGCATGCAAGATGGGTAGCCTGTGCCCAGCTGGGGACAGCCTAAGTTCCCATGGTCCTCACCTGGGGTTGTTCTGAATGGAGCGCAAAGCCAGGCTAAATGCCAGATTTCGGCAGGACTCCTCTGCTGAACTCATCAGCTTCTGTAGGTTTGTCTGAAAAAAAAGACACCCAAGTTAGGATCACAAGGCCATCCAGGGAGCACAAACTCCTCAGAGTTGTGCTTCTACCCCTCCAGCACCAATCCAGCCCAACACACATCCAGCAGGTACTGGTACATCCATCTCCGTAAGAAGGATTATCCTGTTTTTGAATACTTTAAAGCACCCTTCTGTAATCTTACTCCACATGGGACAGCTAAGTTTTCCCTAGGCTCCAGTGTTTGACAGAGCTGTTCTGCTCTCTCCTTGCCCCAATACTGGGAAGAGGACAGAGGATTCCTCCGACATAAAGAGAAGTTAAAGTGGATGATGGCAGACCCAGTATGCAATGGAGAGAAGATGGTAGGGAAGTAAATACTGCCTGCTGTCAGAAGGCCTAACTGAAGATAAAGTTCTCCTAAGATGCTGCAACAACAACCCAAAAAGCACAGCAACGGCAGTACTTAAGCTGGCTATGCAACACAGACTCTGGTGAAAAGAATCTCTTCCTTCCAGTGGCAGTTTGAGACACTCATACTCACAGCAAAAAAGGAGAGAATTTCTGGCCTCCGTCTGGACATCTCATCAATGTCTGTCAGCACCTCCAGGATGTCTGGTGGAAGACACAGGTTGAAAGGAGTGACTAAAATTCACTGATCCAGCAAAGGATCTTTTTCTTTTTCCCTACAAATCCAATCTTCCAAGCAGCTAAGTTTTCCCAACTGCACACAGAGACAGAGTAATAAAGGCATTCTTCAAACAGGAGAACATGTAGGTCACATGCCAGCTGAGCACATCCCAACCTGCCCAGGCAGAGGTCACCAACACTGTCATGCCATAGGCAGGGAAAGGAGTGGAGTAGGGTATGAGGTTTCAATTTCAGAACACTTCCTTCTGTAATTGAAATATCTTCACAGAAAGCCTCTTTTAAAAATAGTGTCCAGGCAGGATTTCTAGTGTGGAAGGAAAACTGTCACCCCAATACCACAACTTAGGTCTGAACACCAGACACCTGTGATTTCAGAAGACCTTTGGATAAGCAGCGTTGTTCCCATATGCCAGGTTAACATGATTTTCTCCCATGAACGCCATTTGGAGATTTCTAACAAATTCCTGTTTCTCATCAGTTTGGCATTTTTGTATCACTAAAAAAAATGGCATTCCTATCAGCACTCCAGACCTGGGTCGATATGAACTGCAGTGCTCCTTGAATTTCTCACACTACCTCCCAGAGCACTTAAGATCCTTGAAGAGCCCCAAAGCAGAGGCAGTTGCAGCACTGCTGAGCCAAGTGATAACAGTATCATAGGAAGCCTCTGTCACAGAATCACAGAAGGTTATGGACAAGTTCATCCAAACCAAAGCCACATCCTAACTGCCAGAGACTTCCAAACCCAAGACTGAAACAGTAGCTGTAGCTGATAGCTGATAGGTAGTAGCTGATAGGTAAGTAACAGGGTTGGCATCTGTCTGCAGTTGCACTGCATCTTGTACAGCTCTGCAGATCCGTACTTACCCTCAACCGTCTGGCCTCTGGAGAGCCTCTTCATATATGGGGCCATTTCAGCTGGCGTGAGAGGAGTGAAGAGAGACACACTGACAAGGGGGAGAGAGCCAGTTGCTGCTTCATCTGGGAGACAGAGAAAGAACAGGTCACTCCTGACAGTCTATGTAGTTTTAACAGGGAGACAGTATTCCCTACCAGTATAGTGGTGTATCAGGAGCCAACCAGAAATACTGTAATACAACTCCTTACTCTCACACTGTCTCTAGCCTTACTGCACCTTCTGGTAACCCTGAGCAGATGCAAAGAGAAGAAACCTTCCTGAGCTGTTTTAATACAGAATAATTTTCCCATGCAAGTTGCAAACAGTGGAGAAGCAGGTGTACCCTTAGGGTCTCCTGACAAGTCAAATCCTTAAGTGTGACTGAGGAAGGCAAAATCCACAACAATGAAACTCACAGTTGTTAAGAGCTTTTCTTCTGCTCCAGTAGTGATACCAGTGACAGGAAAACAAATTAACCCATCTCAGACACTGATTCCAAATTGCTGAGTACAAAAGTGCCATTCTCCACTCTAAATACCCTTTTGTTGGGCTGTTATGAGAAGAACAAGCACAGCATACAGCCCATAAAAGCACTGGTATTCCAAAACATACTGCAGGTTCACCAGCTGGGATAACTCTTCCCCCAAATCAGACTCACCATCTTTCTCTTCATCAGAGCCTCTGTCCAAGATGCCACTCTTACTGGGCAGGCTCAGCCCAGCCAGGAGGGACTTCAACATTGTGAGATCACTGTTGTCTGATGATAAGTCACTGAGGGAAGAGATGGCATGTTTAGCTTTCAATAGCAATATGGGCATGAGAACAAGTACACTAAAACAAACAGTTTATGAGAAACAGAAACAAGATTTTTCCTTTCATCATAACTGGAACTCATGCATTTTTCCCCATATCTGTAGGTGGGACCCTGCAGTCATCACTCAGGGAAAAGACTCTCCTGCCAGCCCTCTGGAAATGACTGCAGGGCACTACAATGCCTCAGTAGGACATTTAGGCCTTTACATGAGTTGAAATCATCATCTGACTTCCTTGGGCTCAGTTTTCACCTATAAAAAGGGATATGCTGCTCATCTCAATAGAGACTTAAGGGAGCCAAGGATGAAAAAGTAGCATATTAATAGCTATTTTGTCACATCTTGCTGTCTTCTGTCTGATTAGCTCACGGCAGTCTGACTGTGCAAGCTCTCCACAAGCTAACAATGGGCTAACTGGAGTAAGGAAGCTTACTGGAGTGGATCTGAGTGCTTTTGCAAGAAGGAGACAGCTGCCTGGGCATTGCATGTGATGTACTTGTGGATGAACTGGACAAACTTGCTGATGAAGGCTGCCAGGTGCCGTGAGGATTTTCTGTAGTTCTGAGAAAGGAATGAGAAGGCAAGAGTTAACAAAAAAGAAAAGCAGTGATGCATTGCCCCATTCCGAACCTCTAGGGACCAGGGAGTAGCTTTTTGATCTCCTGCCTCCTCTTTAAGCTCTCCAAGGTACTTGATTCACTTTTTTGTTCTTAAGCATATAAAGGTTTTCCCTTCAAATGGGCTGGCCCTGTGTTACATGAGCTTCTCCATCTAGTGGCTGGCAACCCGCACATGGAGGGGGAGCAGGGATTTTCCTACCAGCAGCAGACGGATGAAGGACAGGAGACAATCCCACAGTGCCGCCTGGTGCTCGTTCTGGAAGACCTGAGGCTGGAGCAGCTCCAGGATCCCCAGGACATGCATGAAGAAGGTCAAGTGGTTCTGCTGCCTGAACTCCTGGAAATTGAGGTGAACACGGCCGTGCAGCAGTGCTGCAATCATTGGCAAGTGCCTGAAACACCAAACAGAAGAAAATTCAGACCTAGCTGCTTCCTAGGAACACTTACACATTGTTATACCTCAGTTCCCAGAAGGAGGCGTCCCTTATCCTCTCCCAGGGTTCTGGATTTGATCCCTGTTATCTATAGAATCAGCAAGCCCCATTTCCCACTCATAATCTGTGCTGTAGTCTCCAAGAGGACTGTTTCCAGACAGACACGGAGCAAAAAGAGGTGCTGCCTCATTATAAGAGAGATTACTTTTGTACGTGAATGCAGATTATGTCACAATCATCACGACTGCTGCAAGGACAAGGGTGGATGCTTTTCAGTGAACACCAGCCACACAGAGGGTGAAAGGAGAGAGTGGTACCTAAGAAGCAGGATGGGATGAGCCACAGCTAGCTTCCTGCAGGCCATATTGGCATCCCACACACGGCTTTCTGATGACTTGGAGTCACTGGTGTCTGCAAGAAGGTTAATGAATCTGTGAACCAGGGCATCAAGCTAGAAGAGAAGTAATGAGTAAACAGTTAAGAAGTTTAAAGCACAATCAAGCCCCTGGGTCTTCAGCAATGTTTCCCAATTCCTTCCCAACTATGGAGAGGGTTAACAGAAATTATTTTCTGGTAGAATCTGCGAGCAAACGCAACGTTCCCGCTGGCATAGGATCTGAAGTCCACAGGCCCTACAGACATCAAAGCAGGATCAGACGCCTGCACACTTGTGCTTTACAGAAGCCTCTGGCACACAGACGTTTGTGGAGCTTATACTATTTTATAGAAGGACACTGCAAAATAAACCACACCTGAACTCTCTGCTCCTGAGAATGCAGGCAGGGAAGGGGCAGGAGAAGAGAAAGGTAAAGAAACCAGAGACCCAGGAAGCTTTTGCCAGTCCTCTCCTTTTAGACTGCACATCAAGCTAGCATCCACTCCGGGTACACAACTGGAAAGGGGCTTTCCTATGCTTCTAACTTTACCTTGCAAGTGCTGCTTTCTCTGGCTCCTTCACTGGTGAGAAGCATCTCGGGCATAGGCACAAGGATCTCTGGTAGTTGCAAGTATATCTGAAGCAGAAGGTCCTGGCAGCATTTTCCCACAGAGCTGAAGAAAAAGAACAGGTCAGCCACTGGGTACTACATTAGTTCAACCAGCAAACATCCCAGACTTAGCAGATTAGTAACAGCCTTCCTGCATATGGCAAACAGACCACCTAAAAGAGCAGCCACCACTAATCTGAATCAGTGTTTTTCCAGTCTTTGCTTCTTTTGAACCACTGAAATCATTCACAATCTACAGGGATCCATGCACAGTCTACAGGGATCCATCATTAGGCCATCTGGAGTTAAAAAACTGCAGTTACAAAGTGACACAGGACAAGAAAGCTCTGCTTACATCTCCAGTGAAGAGTTTCTGCACATAGTACTCGCGGTCATCCGCAGTTGGAAGAGTAGTCAGAAGCACAACTACTCAGAGCAGCCAGCCTGTTCTCTACACACTTGCCCTCCACAGGTCCCCGGTGCAGTCTGTACTGGGAGGCAGTACAATGCAATAGCAACTGAGATTACTCAGTATCTTTTCTAGCACCACCATAAAGCGAGGTTAGAACTAGGTCTAACCACAAAACTAGGTCACTCCACAAAAACACCATCTTCCAGTTCTTCAGACAGTGCTAACATAGCTGTTAGGACACAATCTAGTCTTCATGAATGCAGACTGCAACGGAGACAGTGATTCAAGCAATGACTAGACAAGAAATCCCACGTTAGGAACTGCTAGTTAAAAATAACCATTGACTTAAAAAAACCCCCACAAATAAAGAACCAACAAGAAACATGGCAAGCATTTTGTCCTGAAGTCCTAAAAGCAAAAGGGCCTTGAAATGTAACTTTAAAAGTCACCTTCCTGGTTCAAGTACCACTTAAAATGACAAGTAACTACAATTAGAGTAGATAATACTCCCATTTGCAACCCCACCTGCTTCCCCACTGCTGGATGCAGCTAGTCAGATTTGCAACCCCACCTGCTTCCCCACTGCTGGATGCAGCTAGTCAGATACTCCGTTACTTTTTTGATGCTCTCAAGGTCCCCATGAGAACAACTGAGCAACAAAGGCAGTCGAGACTGGATGAGTGTGCAGGAGGCCTCTTCTGTGTTCTGGTATCTGGTTTCTGCTTCAGCCAGGATCAGCTCCACCATGCTGATCAATTCTGATGCCTTTAGATGGAGCACAAATTCCTCACGGCGCTTCTGTAATGCAAGGGAACGCTGAAAATGAATGCAAACTGAATCCCTAGATCCTTAGTTCCTTCTAGTCACACCTTCCCCAACTGGAATGGAACAACTCTCAGAACTAGACTTAAGAACTGCCTCATATCTAGAGCTCTGAAAACATGCATCACAGCCCCAAATGAAACCTCTTTATCCTTCTTCTATTTCTGAACCCATTTACTTCCATCCCAGCATGTGTGACGGGTCAGAAACTGCAATTCAGTCACCGAGCCAAAGAAATTTCTCTGTAGAGAAGAGATGCAACTCCCTTTTCTTGGTAAAATAGGAATTATCCTACACGAGGGTTTAGCTTGCTCACCACTGTAGCCTGGTGCCTAGATCTTTAACAGATATTGTTGCAACTCCTGCAGGAGCTGCAGAGAAAATGCCAAGTGGGCAAACATGTGTGTGTTCCTATCAGCTTTTTGGACTCAAAATTGCCTCTGTAATATGTAACATAGCAGAGCCGCTAAGTAATCAGCTGAGGTACACGCAGCAAACTTGGCAGCTGCACCTGTATCACTCCAGTCACCTCTTGGGCCACGGAAAAATGGCTTGTGAAAGCATCGCCTCTCACTCCATCCAGAGGGGAATTTTGGAAGAACTGAACCACTACCTGAGGAGTTCTTTGGTCCCTTCCCTGCCAGATCCGAGGAATGTGAATACAGGCCCACAAGAAATCCAAGGATGCAGTTGGGTCAAACCTGCCAGAAGACAAAAGACAGATTTGCAATTAGAGTCAGTGCAGCCCTCGGGCAGCACACAAACACATGGCAGTGTCTCTAAACATCATGAGTACTGCGAAGAAAGAAACATCTGCAAATGTAAAAATAGGATCCACTAAGTCCTGAGGAGGCGTTTGGTTCTGTTCCCAGATAATGACTAAATATTTGTTGCAATACGCACAGCACAGGGTATGGAGCTGAGCAAATGGCATTCAGCAGGAGCATGGCAGCTATAGGGAGTCTTTTACCACAAGGCTAGAAGCCAGTCACCAACACAAGCAGCTGGTACAAACAGACCAGTGACCTTACTGTCCCAGCATCCCAACATCCTATCCTGGCTGTTATCCTGGATTGCAGAAATAAATGAAATAGTGAGCAAGAGATCAATAATAAAATAATAAGCAAACTGAAATACTGCTAGCTTTAGAAGTATTGCTAATTTAGTCGTGTCCTGAATTACTACTATTAAGTGTTAGCATTTCCTGGTCCATAAGCATAACAAGTTTAAACAAGATACTACTGCAGTGACACTTCAGTGTCTGAGAGCAATGTATAGAAACCGAGAGCTAGATCTGCTCCAGAGATCAGAACTGGGAGCATGACGCCAGGAAGGGGGTTAGAGAAAGACTAGTAATGGAGTTTAGTACAACAAAAAGATCCAGCAGAGCCTGCCCAGGTACAGAGACTGCCGTCAGTTTGCTATCCAAGCCATCTTTCAAACCCCATGTTCATAAAGATTATCAACAAGGGCAATGCTAGATGGATTACCCAGTCATTAGCACTTCCTGTTTAGAACACAGCCAAATCTTTATGTGCTGTGTCAGTCAAACAGCAGGTAATATTTACATCAAGGTACACAAATCAGCATGACTGAAGGCAGCATCCTTCTCACAATGCCTGTTTTTGGCTGGGTTACATCTCCTGGCAGATGCACCGTGGAATGTGGCAGCTCTTGTTCTCAGCTTCTGTTTGCTCTCTCTCAGACATGATGAGTTGACCAACTCAAAACTCCTTGCTAGGCCCAAAAAACAAGACTCACCTTTGCTCCCGGTTTCTGCAAAGCAGAAGCCTGATGCACTGGTGCAGTGTGGTCCAGCTGGACTGGTGAGTGAGAAGAGCCAAGAGATACGGGCGGAAGGAGGGCACCTGGGACCCTGCCTAAAAGGACCAAACAAGGAAGAGATGTTAAAAAACCAGATCCTTGCTGTGAGGTGGATGTAGGAGATACTAGTTATATTACAGAAGAAGTGATCCAAGCAGGCAGACAGCACAGAAGACAACAGGAGGGCTTAGGATTTGAACTGCGGTACTTTCTAACAGAACATGGCATCAGCCGTGAAATTCAGTTTTAGTCTTAGCTTTGGCACAGCACTTCTAGACAAGCTCTTTATCTGTCTGCAAAAATACCAATGAAAACACAGCTGGCTGAGCTGTGATGGGAGTATGTTGTGTCTGTAATGCACTCTGAAGTCCTGAAAAGAACACAGCTGAAGAAATAAAACAATAAGATGAAACATAAGCCTTGCACTGAGAAGGAGGCACCAGAATCCCCTCTTAGTCAGTCTGTACTGCTTTGGAACTGATACAGCAACATGTGGCACAACACAAAAACTACTCCTTGCCCCGTTTCCAGGTGCAGGTCAGTACCCCAGAAAGGTGGTTTCAGCACAGTAGTCCCTCTACCCAACAATCCTTACTTTGTTCCAGGAGAACAGCAGCTTCTGCTGGAGATCAGGGCAGCTGCTGATCACCTCTGGGTCCAGCATCTCCAGCCAGTCGTTAAGAAGGCCAGAGGAGGGTCCTAGCCAAGCAGCTTCAGTACTAAGGAGAAAACAAAGCCAATATCAGTGGTGATGCCACTAACCCAGGCCTACCAGTGAGTTCCCATTATCGTCTAGGCTCACCTGCAGCTGTCCACCTCCTTCTTCACTGGTGTTTCTTCTTTGTCCTGGAGCAACAAGGAGCTCACCACAGCAATTGGTTTCATGGCAGGAAACCTGGCAGTGGTCTCAACAGTAGCTGAGAAGAGGACAGTCAGGAGTTCCTCCAAGTATGGAGAATGAGTTTCAATCAGACCTTGAAGGACTAGTAGAGAAAGATGTCACTTGTTAACTTTAGGATGTGGTGAAAGCTATGGAACCTTGTAAGAATATAATGAAACCAATTAGTCCAGCATTCCCGAGAGCCTGGCTCAGTAAGGAAGAGGGAAACCATTTCTATCTGGGATAGCAGGCTTGTATTTCTCATTTTGTTAGTGGAAACCAACAGTTTGACAAGAGACTTAAACCCAGCCCCAGATTACAATTTATAGACCCACATACCAGTGCAGGGGAAGGAGCTGATACAAGACAGGGCCAAGTTTAGATAAGTTCACATTTTCTGATCCAAGCAGAAGGCAGTTTCCCATAGCCTGCACACTAGGCACTCCCTTGCTGGGCTGGAAGTTCAATCTGCTGCTGCAACAGGGAAGGAGAGCGGAAGGAAAGCCATACCTTTGCTGATGAGCTCCGGCTCCACATTACACTTCTCTCCTGATTTCAGGGTTGCAATGATGGCACGTACCGTGGAGCTGATCAAGTCAGGGTCATGACGGAAAGTCAGAGCTTCTGTGAGGTGCAAGAAGCCACCTCGAACTGCAAAGAAATCACGGTATTGGCATCACAGGGCCAAGCCAGCCCCTACATCAGGCTTCCCTTCTACAGAAGCCCCACGTGGGTCCAGGGCACAACTACGCAAACATACAAACACAGTACACTCTGCTGCCATTTCACTCCCATTGAAACCCTTGACAATTCTTCTGCATGCTACAGGGACATGTGTCTAAGAGAAAACTCTAAAACCACAGACCCATTTCCATGCCTAAGCTCTTGGTTATAGATTCCTCCTCCCAACAGGTGGCAGACGATAAACAATTCTACAAGTCGTGATGTGACCTTGTTCCAGAGGCATTCTTGCATGCCCATTTTTCAGGACTACAGCTAGCACAGAATTCCTAGGCTTAGCAATTGTAAGTTTTCCCTGAAAGATCTGCTGTGCTTGGTGAGATGCTACCAGGTGTCTACTGCAAACCCCTAGAGCTAAATCACTTGTCTGTATCCTCACAGAGTTTATATAACACAACACAAACCCTCTCTTTGCTACTCCTAAGCACAACTTTCTAAAAGGTAACCCACCCCACTTTCTGCTCTGGGTGCAGTTTTGTTTCTTTCCTTTTCTTGTCCCACTCTGAGTCCCCTAAGCTGCACAATGCCAGTACCATCACTGATCCTGTGTCTTGAGGAGTACTGCACAGCAAAGGCCTTCAGTTGAGCACGCAATGGACCATCTTCCACTGCTGGGTTCTCCAACCACTGCAGCATCTGCATGAGGACTTTGAAGAAGAGTGAGGAGAACGCAGTGTCCTGTGGCATGCAGCGCTGGGGAGAACAGCAAAAGAGACTTGCTTATACACATTTCAAGAATACAACAAAGACAGCAGGAAAGATGAAGATAGTGCCACATCCTGCCAAGAATACATAGAGCACACCTCCTCTGTTGGACCGTAGCTCACTGAAATCAAGGCAGCAGCTTCTAGTGTACAAATGCAAGGCAGATGACCAGTCACATATACAGTATCTTTCCCAGCATAACTAGGGGTAACTCTGTGCCTTCTCACTATTTCATTTATTCCAAAAGGAATGAGATATTTCATCAGATGAATCTCAGCCTGCTCTGAAGATTTCTTTAAAGAATTACAGACTTCAGCTCTCAAGTTGTCTGCAAATGCCCTGGCTTGCAAGACATTTCCATGCCATAGAACAGCACAGACTAGAGATCCCAAAGCCACCAGAGACCCACAGCTGCAAATCCACAGTAATGCACAGTTACCAGACTAGGTAGGACACATCTAACTCTGTGTGCAAGCCTCAGTTCTCAGCAGAGCCAGGCTAATGTGGCCAGCCTGCATTCAGATGCCTATGTCCAGGCAACTTGAGTCCCTACCCACGCTGTATATCCAGTATTACACAGGCAGAAGGTCTACCCTCAACAAAGCAGACACACTGCAGATTTTCTGTTTCCTCCCCACTCCTCTTTCTTCAATGCTACAAAGATTCTTGTCCTACACTGCTCACCTGATACTGGTACAACTGGCGCATCAGCGGGCAGGAGATGAAGTGGTTACGATGCATTGCCATCACCAACGCACCGCTGTGCGGTGAGTTCATCAGTGCAGCTACTGCCTGGAGAAGTCGTGCTGTGATCCCGGTTACCTGTGTGTTTCCCTGGCGGATGCGAGCCAGTTCCTGCCCCAGGGCCTGCTGTAATGCCAGGGCAAGTGGGCGCAGGTTTGAATTCTGCCATCGTGGGTCTGGATTTAGTGGGAAAAGCTGGTAGGATACAGAAGGGAATAAGTTTATGAGAGCAAATGAAAGGACTTGCTATACCATAAACATATTGAGGCTGAGGACTGATTTACCTTGTACAATGACCATGGGCTAACTGGAATCTTGTGATTCAGCTTTCTCAATATTTTAGTGCCTGGTACAGGAACTACATCTACGCAACCCCAACATGACTATCATCACTGACACTGTGGGGGAATCACCACACAACCCAAATACAGGCAACTAACTTGGCCAACTAGTTCCCTGTAGGATCCTTCTAGAGCCAACGGAGAGAGGGAGGCTCTGCAAGCAGACAAGCCAGAGTACAAATGCTGTTTGCACACAGCTTTGCTGCCAAGGCCCTGTGAGCATTTCACAAATCCTCCATCCGCTAATGAGGAGGCACAAACAAGGCGCAGAAACAGTAACATGCTACTAGGCACTGACAGTACTAGGCATGATCATAGGGCACATCATGTTCAAACTACATGAAAAAAAAATCCTTCCAGTATCAATTGCAGCAGGTTGTAATGGCACAGCCTCACTGCATGCAGGGCTTTCATATTTATTGCCTACAAACCCTGCAGGAGGAAGGGGTCAGAAGACAGAAGCACAAGAGAAACGGATTTTGTAAAGCTGCTATTCCCCTGCAGGGTGGTGATCAGCTAGAGGTTATACCAGTACCTGCAAAAAGATGCCTGCTAGATCATCTTCTGGCCCCAGAACCCGGACCTGGCTTAAGGCCCGGATCCGACTCTGGGCTTGAGCGTTCTCAGGACTAGATTTTGACCTTGCTGTCTCAGCACTATCTGCAAGAGGAGTAAAAGAAAAGCAAAATGCTGTTATGGTAGCTAGCATCTGGAGCCCCAGCACTGGACCACCTTTGGCTTTAGAGTCTCTAACTATTGAGGAATTTAGTAGCTTTCCTCACGAGGTCAAGCAAGACTATTTTTCCACATCACTCAAAACAACTCATTATAGTAAACTCCAAAAATACTGGAATTTTTCCCTTTGCCGGTAGCGAAAAATTCTAGTGAGGACTGGTGTCTAACTGCAGTTTGTCGATACACCGCCACACAATCCCTTTTGAAGACAGCTTTTCCTGTCCCTCTCAATAGCAACCGAGGAAGAAGGTTTGGAAGACAGCTCCAATATTCGGAAGTTTAGGCTATCCCAGACAGTACCTCGGCGGGCTGGTAAGGAGGCAGTGAGCAGGGAGTGGAAAGTCTGGCCTCCTGTCGCTCCTCTTTCATGCTGAACCTCCACAAGGTGAGCCATGTAGTCTGAAAAAGGAAAAAATACAAACACATCATCATTTTTCCCTCTTTAGTAAAGCAGGACAGAACTGGTTGCTGTTTGTAGAGCTCCCCCAGTGAAGAGAGCTGCTCCCATGGACTTTGTGAACACAATGCTTTTAAGTGTTGTTTCTTTTACGAGTTAGCCTCCAAATTATTTTTCAGACTCTGTACAGTCCAATCCACGAAATTGTTCTCTACTTCAGGAAATACAGCCAAGGGCCATCCAGACAAGCTCTAGGGGAGGTGTCTACAGTGACAACAGGCTGACAAAGCAGCCTGTGTACACAGTGTGCTGAACTAGTTTGGATTTTTCCAAGAAAGTCACAGGAGATACTTGTGAAAATTGTTCAAGAAAAAGTAGAATGCCTAGTCAGTCTCATACAAAGCTCTTACTCTTGTCCATGATGTTCTGCTCCAGCGTCTGTGGGTCATGAGATACTGCCTGATCCAGGTATTGCAGGAGTTTGCTCATGCTGGAAACTGGGATTCCAAAGGACTGAACAAAGAGAAGCAACTGCTGTGGCTCCAGGTCCTGCAGGGCTGAAATACACAAACACTGAATCCTCAGACCTCTGAATTGCTCACAGAGGGTCATCTTTATTACCTGATCTTTGCGCTTTTGGCTGGACCAACAGTGACACATCAATGACAGAGCTGCATAGAGCTTAAAGCCAGAAGCCTCACAGCTGCCTACTATGTTTTCTTTGCTCTGCAAATCATCGCCTTCTTATTGCATCTTCCAGTTAATTCACTCACTGTCTAATTTGATCTTCTGTTTAATTTGATCAAAACCTCAGGAACCCAATCATTTGTATTAAAAAATAACTTCCACCCTATCTGTTGATGGCTGTAGGCAGGAATTATTGAATAATTCAATCACTGGCTATAGAGAGCTGTCATTTAATTAGTAAGAAAGGGATGAAAGCCCTGAATACCAAGGAGAAAAAGAGCACTGACAAGCCGTGCAAGGACAAAAGTAACTACCGGTATAGCTTACATCCTTCAGACACTCCTTTCCACACTGCAAGCACACTATGTCCTATAGAAGCAGTGCAGTGCCTGCTGTCTGGTGACTGCAGAGCTTAGTTCAATCTGAATTGTTGTAACTTTGATAGGATCCAATTCAATGCCCCTCATTTCCTTAAAAATACACGAAGTGCAACATCCATACAGACTCACTCCCCTACTTTAAAAGCAATAGTAACTGCATAGAAAAGCCAGCAAGATTCAGCACTGGGGTCGGTGCAGGAGGAACTGCCTTCCACGCTGCACTAAGGAGCCCTAGCAAAGGCACTGATCTCCTCTTCAGTCTCAGCTTTCACTGAGTTCTCCTCTCAGTGCTGTGGAGGTCCGATGGTTAGACCAGTTGTATCTGCCGTCAAACCCTTGGTACCTTAACTATGCATCACGGCTGAGTACGGAATCACCCTGGGACATCCCATAACATTCCTTGCTTGGAAACAGCTCATTCTGTACATCTGTTTTACAGACCTATGGGCCGTAGCAAAGAATTTCCTGTATGTTTGACATGACTGTCACAAAATCCAGACACACACTGATGGTCCCACCCAGAGGCATCCAAGTAGGATGGCTGTGCACACAGAGGACTCGAGCAAGGAAACCTCTCCCTTTTCTTTCAGAAGGGTTTAAAACACCAACAAACATCCCACAGGCTCACCTGCATCCACAAGACGTGGGACCTCAGAGCGGATCATACGTAGCTTTAGCCAGTCGGGGAGCAGCAGAGCCTCCTCTGAGGTGTCAACCAGAAAAGCAGTAGGAAGGGGCTTTTTCTCCGGAAACCATATATCCAGTAAGGTATAAAAATCACCATCCCCTGCTTAAGAGTGGATACAAAATTATCTCCCATGTTCATAAGCACCTCGAGCACTCTACAAATCAATACACCAGAACACTTTCTTGTTCAAAAGGTCAGAAACAACTTGGGAATAAACATTATCAAGTAGAAATGTGAACTACCTGTCTGAGTACCCAGTTCTCATACTATAGTAAGTCTCTTAGTCCTTTTTGTTTAGCAGGGAGGGACACATCATTTTATAATACTTCCTGCAGTCTGCAGAAGGCAAAAAAATAAGCCTGCAAATCCTTCACTCTTTGCAGCAATTTCTGATAGATCTTACAAATACAAATAAATATTGCAAGGGACAAGCCTGTGAGTAGAAGGATTAACACCAGCTTGACTTGTTCGGAGATGCCAGGTAGAGGAAAGGCTCTCTGCATTGTCCATGACCCCTTGAATAAATCTGAGCACACTTCACTAACCTTGAGGTGGCCCTAGTGTCAGGAGAATAACCATGGCATGAACCACAAGGATGTGCATAGTGGCTGTTTCCCCACTAGTCCAACGAAGGAACACCTGATCCTGGGACTCTGACTGGAAAAAGGCAGAAAAAAAATGGATGAACAAAGGCAGGGAGAGAAGGAGAATGAGATCTGTGAGATGCAGATGAAATGAGAATGCACAAATTTGGTCGAAGTTCTACCTAGCCCAGTATCTCCAACAGTGGCCACAAAAGATACTGAAGGAAAAGTTAAAAAGCTTTTTTACATCCACATACCCTTGGCTCTGATACTATACCAACCTCCAATTATTTTCAGATCAGGGAATTCTTGAACCACATGTGGTTTCTACATACTCAGTAACCCACTACACGTTTCTCTTTTGTTAACTTGTCCAGTTTCTTCTACGTTTTTAAGAAAGGCAGGGAGGCACTCACCCAGCTGTACACCTCCTCGCCCTCCTTACTCTGGCGCATGCGTTTGATGTAGCGTGAAAAGATGGAGAGAAGAGCAACAAGTACTGCATCCGATTCAGCACAGTACGAGAGCTTGGAGAAGAGGTGAGACATGATGGTAGAGCGCTCCACTATGAGTCGGGCTACATCCTGCAAGGGGAAAAGGTCCATGAGGTCTCTACTGAACAAGACGGCCAGGTCCTTCTTTTTCATTGCATCACATTCCCCAGTTTTCATCATCAGCCCAGTTAACATCCCTCTGGAGATCAATGTTTAGAGTCAAGAACAGAATCATCACAAAAGGGAAAACACCAGTGATTTGCGTGCATCTTGTGACACCTTACAGTGTCCCCAGTTATAGCACAGCTGCATGCTGACGCATCTTATTACAAAGTGAGCATTTACCTAGTAAAAATCTACATTTCTCTGAAGAAACAGATCTACTGACTCTTATTATTTAACATTCTCCATGTATCTAAACAGATCTACGCAGGCAAAAAGATCACATGAGCCTCTAGATCTGTGCATCAATATCCAAAAGACTTACGAAGGATGTAGTTCAATGGACTTAAGAGCAATTTAAAAAGCACCCAGAGATAGAACAATGAAAAAAAGAAATAATCGTATAAAAGCCAAACACACAAAAAACCCAAAACCTTTAAAAAAAACCTTTAAAAAATTATAAGAAATCCAATTTTGGTTATAGGAGAGTGCATAATCCACCACTAAGGTTCCTGACTTCCCATTCTCTCCCCAGATATATATGACTGCAGGTTTAGCACCTGCTTACTTGTGAAACACTACCAGATGGTGGGATTTCCTTTAAATCACTATCCACTCTTGCATTCTCCCTACCATCTGAGATGGGCTGCTGGACTGGAGGTTATTGCTCTGATATAATTTCATGATATGAAACCAAAGACACAGCTTTCCAACACATACGCAGAAACACAAACACACAGCTGTCAGATTCACATGCTCCCAAGAACCTCATCATGCGGGCATAGCAAGTCACATGCCTACTACTGTCCTAAGACGTGCCAGGTTCCCCCCGTGCAACGCCTCTGCCCTAGAGCAACCTGGCCTCTCACCAGAGCGAGGTCATTGTGCTGTCCCTGCTCCTCCACGGGGGCATGCTGGGAGAGGTACACCAGGTAAGCACTGATGGTCTGGGGATCTGTCTCCATGTGGATGGCCTAGAATGAGAATTTCTCTCCTTAGAAATCAAGATTTAATGCAAACAAGCACCAGCATAAGAAAAATTCTTCTGCAAGCATATGAACATGTCAGTATCGCACCCACACACAGCTTGCTCAGATTTGTTTTAGCATGAGCAGGACAAAGAATAAGCTGGTCACTTATCCCTTCCAGCTACTAACACCTACCTGTTGCAAGGCAAGAGCTGTTGTTGCTCTAACACTGTCAAACAGCGGCAGCCTCGGGAGGTCTCTCAGCAGCCACTGATATCCCTGCAGCAGTTCAGAATCGCCAGAGTCTTCCTCCATGGGGTGATCTTTCTCCTCTCCATCACGCAGTCCTCCTTCTGACAGCACCAAGGACAAGCCCTGCAGAAGGCACAGGGACACAGCTGTTGCATGCGAAGCCACAGCTGGACCACCAGTTTCATACTAGCAAATATAATAGAAACGAGTTCAAACATCATGGAACAATCCGAATGCAGCACACAACAGGTTTTATATCTCATATAATGTGTCTGCTTGACAGCTACGCTGCTTGAAGTTTCAGTCTTCTGTCAGCATCTTTTTGAGCTCTCTGCAATTCTGCTTGCCTCTACTGTGCTCTGGAGCACCAGGCACTCACTCATTTACACTCCCTACAGAAAACAGCTGCTGTCAATTACTCCATGCAGCACATGATCTGCTGAGCCTACACCTGAACTTCACAGGAAACACAGCAAAATCCAGCTCTATCTTAAGAAAAGTACTACTTGGCTGTTGAACAAAGAAAGGCTTCTGAGCAACATGGAGTAGAAGTGCATTTGATAGGGTCTGGAGATTGAGATAAGTTACTGAAGAAGGATGACATGAAACAATTTCACTGTGCTGGCTCTGGACTCATGAGAATCTAGGACTTTGCCCTCAGCTTCCGAAAAACCCTAATCACGAAGATTTTATTTTGCTCACCTTCATGGCCAAGACCCGTGAGGCCACCTGGGACGAACTCAGGCGTCGTAGGAAATAGTCAAGCACTTCACAGGTTGTCTGTTCATCTGCTTTGGGACCCAACAGCAAGTCTTGCAAACGTCCAAGCAACTGCCTTTGTTTCTGTTGTCTCTGTGGAGCAAGAAGTTGGCTTTTCCAATCAAATCAAATCCAGGATGCACAGAAAGTAGGCAACAGAACTGATCCCCAGGAAACTACTCACCTGGCGCTTCTTGGCACGCTGCTCCTTACTCTCACCCTCCTCTTCTTCTTCACCTGAGGTTGACTCATCAGCAGCATCATGAAGCAGGAACTCACAAAGGCACTGCACAGGTAGGACGTCCAAGGAGCCCTCACTGGACTGAACCAGATCTGCCAGCCATGGCATTGATTGCGATGAGGCCTAGGAAGCAGGAGAACAATAGAAGATCAGCAGAACATAGATGCAGCACACTGATCATTTAACTCCTGAGCAGTAAACCGCCTTCCTTAGCATCTTACTTAGCTTCCTTTTGCCTCTTGCTCTGCTCAAGTTTCAGAGACAAGGGATCAGATCCCAACACAGCCAAGCCATCGAGGGAGCCCACCTGTCTTTGAATGATGTTGAGAAGAAAGTCAGGATGACGACTGCGACACAGGAGATGGCCCAAGCGAAGTGACTGGTTCAGGCTTTTCACCTGCTCCAGGACATGTGGTGGAGGTCTGCGTGGGGGGCCCCTGCCAGAGAAACAAGAAGTTATCCACAGGCAGACATACTTCCACTCTGGTGTTGATGAGGAACAGCCAGCTCAGTAGTGCAGGAGCATCACATGCAGGTGGCAACAGAAGGACAAGGACCAAATGTGCCCCGTATCTCACAGGCTATCAAATTTCAGGACTCTTCTTGCCCACATCAGCCACCCTATAAGCAGCAGGCGTTCCTGACTAGCATTAACTGTGATTTCCTGATGGCACCATACTGCAGAAGGCTACTTACTGAGGGTCCAGACTTGTCAGCTGGGACAGCAAGAGGCTGCTGCTCTCTGTAATTGTTTGTTTTGTGGATGCAGCAGCCAGATGACCCTCAAATGCAAGAATCTCCTGTTTTTCTCTCTGGGAGATTTGAAGTTCACGATTAATCATCTCTGTGCGTGTCTCCTCATCCGTCAAGGTACATTGAGGATAGGAATAATTACTGAGAAAACAAGTAAAAAAATGGTTATCTTTGTCTATTTGAAATTCATGAACCACAGTCACAAAGTCCCCAGGACCCCAGCTCCATTAGGCAACTTGTTAAAAACAAGGCAGCTTCTCAACAGGGCCAGAGAGACCTTTGCGGCAAGGCACATCACAGTCATCCCTCCCTTTTTCTCAGCTTTATTCCCTCGATGTTAACATTTCTGTTGGGGGACAGCACCTTTCCCACTCAAACTGCACTGTTGCTGCCAGCCAGCTTAGTTTAAACCAGTCTCACTGGAAAGGAAAATATGTGTTTTCAGTGGCCTATTTGATTATTTAGGGATATATGCATACTAACTTGGTCATGACCATTTCCATGAGCATCTTTAGAGAGGGGTACTCCTCCCATGCAGCCAGACCTGTGGCAGAGAAGAGCAGGGCAATCAGGGATACAGGAAAAAAAACGTGAGGGTCTTTATTCGAACACACCCCGAAGTGGGAGACACACAACAAACTCACTACAGAACAGCTCACCACACTTAGGAGCACAGACGATGTGATTCCAGCCACATGCTGGTCCAAACCCTGACACTGTGTGTTTTTGCACACACAGGGAACAGGCAGTCAGTGAACTGCAGTTATCTCGGCAACTCAGCACATGCCTTGAACACAGGGAATCAGACTTCAGCAGACAGAACCTTGGCCAGTTTGTGCAGCGGAACTAGTATCTTGAGAAATGTCCACACTCACCAATGTTTTCAGGATTGAATGCAGCCACTACAAGCAGGAGAGGCCAAGCTTTCCAGTAGAGGGTGGAAATAGCTAGATTTGGAGGCTGGTACCTGCAAAAGCCATCATTGGATACAAGTGGTTAGATTTGGTTACTTAAGCCCATCTCAAGACTGGTTTTGTCTTTAATCATGCACTGTTTGGATTCAGCCACACCAGTTTAGTGGCTTTCAAAATAAATAAATAAATAAAATAATTTAAAAAAAAGGAAGCCTCTCTCAGGAGGGACAGCAGGACTCAGCTGAAAATCTAGAGTGTAAAGAGTGCTTGTAGAGGAAAGTCCATTCCATGACTCAGGTCTCACTTGCCCTAGAGAAATTCCCACCTGAACATGACATTAGAAAGGTTTCCTCATTATTTTGTTATTAGAAATTGTAATAGGTAAAAGCATCTCAAAATCTGTCAGCTAGTATTGTTAGTTACAAGGTGAAAATTACCTAGATCACAAGAAGATTGTCCATGTGATAAGCCTTACCCTGGAGGTAGCTGGATATTCTCTGGATGGTGGTAAGTGCACAAATTTAAGACTGCATCGATCAGCTGGATTCTTTCTACCCTCAGGACCTCAACATCTGGAGGAGGGGAAGAAAAGACTAAGCAAGTTATTGACCTGTCTACCTGGCTGAATGTCCTTCAAGAAAAGCATCACAGTGTAACAAAATTTTTACTTCAAGCAACTATGTTATTGTGGGCTTGTTCTTACGATATTACAGGAACAAAAAAACCCAACACTTAAGAAGCAGCAACACTTAAAAAAGCTACAAGTCAATATATAAGGGTATCAAGCTTTTCAGCTGCAATTTGGTGTAAATTCTTCATAAGGGCAGGTTTTTTTTTTTCCCCAAATACATCCAATATGATACCTGTATCTTTTTCAAAACTCAAATATATTTCTTCAGGTAAGCAGTGAACCTGCTTAGAACTCCTGGGGCTCAGAGGAACTAAAATTTCAGCTTTGTTGCAAGTTTTCAGACTTGCTCTAACTTAACTCTGAGACTTCCAGTATTTGAAATGGTGCAGCATTTAAAATGCTATTCAGAGAGACTGGATATTCACAGGATATTCAACAGCTAAGTGTGGCTCATTCCACTTGCACTGACCAGATCTGGATTAGACTTTGCTATTAACCAGTCAGCACTAAGAGCACATAAGATGCCTTAGAATCAAACTCTGACAAGCCCCTCAACTCTGACACAAACAGATACAGCTCAAATAAACAGACATAACTCTTCAAGGATGCAGAAATCTGGGGCAAATGTTGAATGAATCCATAAAAGGGGTAAGAGTTAAGGCTGTTTTTGTAACTGATATTCTCTAACAGTGTTTTATTCAAACTGGGAGGAGTATACAATACATGGGTTAACTCCTTTAACTTCCAACCCTTTCGTGTTTTGATGGCCTAATAATGTCTATTCATTTTACGGTCTACATAAAGGGACTAAACTGAAACTCCAGACTTTGGGGGGCTACTCACAGTCTCTCATCCCCTACACAACTAATAATTTCCCAAATACTCCATAACAGGAAACCATTAACAGGGAGAAACAGTAGTAGAAACAAAGAAGCTTCTCTAGTGAGAAAGCAAGAGCAATGTGTGCCTGGCTTTGAGCCAAGTGCTTAGCCATCACTACTAAAACATGCTCGAAGTGATGCAAAAGTTCTTTGGTACATGTTAGGAGCCACCTCAGCCCTAGGTGGCAATAAGAGGATGTGTAGACAGCCACACTTGCTGGCTGGAGCTTTGTGCAGTCTCACCATCTGCTTGCACAGCCGCAGCCCGCTTCACCAAGTGGTCAGCAAGCTCCATGGCATCCGCAGGGCCAAGAGGAAGGTCCCGCGACAAACCGATCACAAGGATCCGCATCAGTGTGTCTTCAAGGATGGGCACCTCGGAGCAGAGGCGAAGGAAGAAGCTGCATGAGACATCAGACATCAATCATGCTTCTTTTAACAGCAGCATGAGGGTTCCTGAAACCCTGCACAGACGCCAGAGCTCATCTGGGCAGAAGATAAATCACAGCTTAGTTTACAACCCCTTCCCTGGTCTCCGGCTCCAAATGCAAATACCTGAAACAAATTGTTTTACAGAATATTGCTGGCATTGCCTTTACCTCTACACTTTAGCCTGCTTGAGTATGAGCTCCCTAACGTTACCCCAGTACAAACCATACAGTGCAGGGCTGCCCTTCTTACAATTACAGCACCAAGATATAGAACAGCTTGGCACAGGGAACAGGAATGAAGGAGGAAGAGGAACAGATGGAGAGTGAAGCAATATCCCTCAATTTTAAGGCAATATAACAAATGAAGAAAATCTAAGCACAGTTCCAAACCCTTCCAACACAGAGCTATATAAGGAACACCAGTTCCTCTCCCTCCAGCTACAGCAGCTCTGTGCCTGTGCCAGTTACGGGTGGGGCACACACTCACTTGCGGTCACTCTCAGGGGGCCAGTTGTCCCATTTGTAGTAGGTCTCTGGCTGTTCTGTGAAGAGCACCTTGTGGAGGCTGTAGAGATGAAAACAACAGAGGCTCAAGAACACATTCAGCAGTTCAGTCTCCCCAGACTCCTGCCAATGCTTCCCATCTTACATGTGAAGGAGCCCCCTCAGATAAGCTAGTCTGGCAAAAGTACAACTCAAATCACAACAGAGAGAACTATACAGTATAGGCAATGGGCGTTTACAGTTCCAGTGAATGTATATCAGATACTATTAATTCTGGCTTGACCTCAGTAATGCCTTGAGCCAGACCCCAGCATATAACTAGAAGCAGGCAGAGAGCACAGCACTATCTACAAAGCTCTCAACTGTACAGCCTCAAAAAGCATGTCAGACAAAAGAAAATATGGGGTCCACAGGGATTATGCTTGGTCAGGTAACTGAAAATTTCCTATTGGGTGAACCCAAATAATATAAATCAGAAATACTTCCCATTATCAGATATTTCTGGTAAGAGGATGCATCTGCAGAAATTCCTGAGAGGGAGACAGTCCCAGCCTAAACCCTGCTAATAACACTGCTTCTGCTCCCTGCCTGATAAGGGGAGAGAACTCTAACCAAACCCTAGCATATGTGTGGTTTTTCATAGTACGTCATACGCTGGGAAAGCAGCTGGTTAAGCACAGCAGATTACCAGGCTCAGGCTGACTCTCTTACCAGTGCACGTAGTCCTTTGGAGCCAGCTTGCTGATAGAAGGAACAACCGTATGAAGCCACCAGACAGCATCTCGTTGGATAGCAGCAATTTGGTTCTGGAAAGAGCGCAGCACTTCCAGGTCTGCAAAACAGTCGGGTTACAAACTAAACACATAACAGAGCCCCATCAGGGGCCAAGCAGGAGAGGGTGGCTGTTTCAAGAGCAGACAGTAACCAGGGCTCTGAGGCATCAACAGTAAACTGGGAAGAGGTATCTCAGACAGCCTTAAGCATATCAGCACTGAGAGCACACTTGATTCACTTTCCAATGAGCATTGCAACAAAGCCCCAAGATGCAGCACAGATTAATTAGCATTGTGAGAAGACAACATCTGTGTAGTCACTTCACTGCCACCCCAAGGCCTGTCTCCTCAGCACTGGGTACCTGGTAATTCTTATGACTGGCCCTCCAGGAGAGACCCAGCTCCTCAGACCCCTCCACACAGGGTCCCCTTCCCCCAGCCTCTCAACCACTGCTTCTATAGATATGAAAAGCGCCTGTATACTTACCCAGCCATGCAAATGCCACATCCCCTGCCTCTGTCAGTCTCAGGATGATGGCAAGCACTGCCATGCCTCCATTCAGAATGGAGGCTTACACCTCTTCCTAAGTCTTGCTTAGTTCCCCCACCTCAGCACTGCCAGAAGACATCTACCAAGCTGTCCATCTTCAGAGGGAACCTAGGTTGTTCTACTTACTCTTTTTCTCTCCTTTGTCCCAAGCAATTCCAGCCTCCTTCACCTGGGCCGTGATACCAAGCATCATGGAGACAGCCAGCAGATCAGTTATGTGGATGACAAATCGCTCCTTAAAAGAAATATAACAAGTGAGTTAAATCAGCAATATCCAAAGCTGCCTTCCGGAAAAGTGTTTCCTCAAAAAATAACAATCATGGATGTCTGGAAATGGGATGTGGAAGCACTGCTGTAAAACATGAGACACAAATACTGACTCAGATAAAAAAAAGAGCAAAAGAAACAACAGCCAGAAAAACAAATACAAAGGAGCCCAGTATGCCACTGGTACATGCAGCAGCACAAGAGTCAAAGGAAGTGGTACCTTGAATTCCATTTCTGCATACTGGGCCTCCTTCCGTTCCTGCATAAGACCCAGACAGAAGGCCTGGAAGTTGATCTCATGTTTTGTCTGTTTTATGATCTCTCGCAGCAGAGCCCGTGAAGCCCGCAGGTAATCATCCTTAGTAGTCAAAAGGTCCTGGAACACCATTGCTAGGTACTGAGGCCATACAGAAAGAGAAAACTTTCAGTGCATTGTAACTTATCTGTATCCACAAAATGAAAAGACACAAGGAAACAATGCTGGTGGTATGCCTGTCCTTCAGACCCCCGGCGAGCTAGAATAATGTTTCCTTCATGAAACTACATTACCACAAGGCTGGTCACCCAGAATACAGGAGTTAGAAAATGCCCATGCACATTTATTTCTGACAAGTGCAATAATATAATTTCAAAACAGTGTGACACAGATCACACAGATGCATGTGAAAGCATTTCATCTGAGCCTCAATTCAACTAAATCTCTCAGGTGAGGGCCTGGGATCACAAGCAGTCACACAAGACAGACTAAACCTACCTTTGGAGCTTGCTCTGAGCTATGCTGAAGCACAGTGTACAGGATCTGCATGTTGTTGGGATTTCTCGCATTTGATAGTTCGTTGAAAATCACAAACTTAATTGTGGTGCCCAGGTTATCCCTGTGCGCATTCAGCAGCTCTCTGTAAGGGAAGATCAGAGGTATTGCAGCTGAGGTTTCATTGCTGCTAGACCCACTGTTTTGATTTCTCCTTGAAGTACTTTACCCACAAAAGAGAAGACAATGGAGCAGCACACATGTCCATTAGTAACCAAAGGATTACTGATAGACTCCCAGCCCAGTGAAGTTAATTTAAATGTTACACAGAACACCCCATGGTCCAAGCTAGTATTAAAAACCACTATGCAGAGATACTGAGACCATCAAGGCCCTGGGCACATCTTCCAGAGTGCTTTCTCCTCCCAGTTACTCACTCACCTGACACACAGCATGTAGTGGTTGAGAAGGACTTTTGGCTTGAGACGAATTTTGATCAGGTTGGAGATAACTTCCATATCCTCGGAGCTGTGGGTGTTGCAGTTCATACAGACTGACATCAGCAAGTCCTGAGCTGGCTTGGTCAGCTGCAGAGGAAGAGCAGAAAGGCTACAGCCACTCGCCACCACAGATCAGAAACATACCTGTCTGAATTTCAGACCAAGTCCAGAAGAGTCATGCTTTGACAGCTTCTATCCTTACCTTCGGATTCTGCAGCCACATCTCCAGCCTCTGCACAGCCATCTGCCGCACCTCTTTGTAGCCACAGGTTGCCGTCAGCAGTCGAAGGAGGTTTCTGGAGACATTGTCCATTGGCTGGCGCCGGTTGAGTTGGTCCCGCAGCATGTCTAGGACATACTCCTCCACGCTCTCTGCAAGGTCGTCATACCTGGGCCACACAAACTGCATTTTATTCACTTCCATGCAAGCCAGCTTGGTCACAGTTTGCTGTGTCTAGAGATCAGCACCATTTCTTGTTTGTGGTACGCATTACAAGCAAACAAAATCTACTCTTTTACCCCGGAACCAGTTTTAGCTAACGCTCAACATGCTCTAGCAAGTGCCACGGTACAGCTAGTGCAGAGAGGGAGCTCCCTGCCACAGCACTGTAGGAGTGGGTGAGCACAAGCAGATCTGCCACACAGCTACATCAGGAGAAGAAGAGGCACTGTACCTGGGCATGAGCTGGCCCTCCTGCTCTGGGCTCATTTTCTCCTCTGCAATCAGCAGCTCACTCTGGCTGTCTTCCTCCTCTGTCATGGAAGGGTGCGGGCTACTCCCTAAGAGAGACCAGCACACTTCATGAGACAATTCCTCTTTCTAGAGAACGCTCACTCACGCTTTCAAGTGTTCAGCTTCTTCCAAAGATCCCCTTCAGCAACACTGAAGGAGGCCACAACTAGTCACTTCCTCACTCTGTATCACATACAGGCACATTCTCCAAGCCTCTTTCACTGCCTACCCTCAAACACTTCCCAGAAATGAAAGAGCCCCAAAGAGAGGAAAAGCAAAGCCTGGAACTCAAAGCCTGGTCTATGTGACTCCACCCAGTTACAAACTATTCTCACCAGGCTCCATCATCTCCCTACCCCTTTGTTCCCACTTCTTAAACATCTTCTTACCAGCACTAAGGTCCCCTCCGCTCCGCCCAACTTCCCCATGCAAGAGCATGGTCTTGGGAGGCATCTTTGTGTTAAAAGCTGTTTGGATGTTATCCACAAACGTCTTGCAGTGAGGGCTGTCCACCCAGATGCGTTCCCCAAGGGAGTCCTCAATGTAAACCTACAGGACAGAAAGCAGAAGAGAACACAAGCCATGCTCAAGTCTTTTACGTACCTGTTAATCAGAGGAGTATTTATGAGCTTCCCAAGTTTGTATTTATTTTCAACATACCGCTGTGAAGTACGGAAGTAGCATAACCATTGCATGGAAGAAAAACAGAGACTGGATGACTGCAGCAAAAAACCAAACCATCACATCCCAAGCTCTACCAGACACCAACTCTCTCAAGCAGGAAAGCTGATTAAACTTTAGCAAAGATTTTACAATAACTTCCACCAGCAAAATATAGAAACTAGTCTTTTAAAAGCTAGGCCTTTTAAAATGACAGGTTATGTTAATCCCTATAGACAAATTAGAGAGTAAGAAGTCTCTGGGACAAGTATCAGTACAGATTGTCAAAGGCATCTCAGAAAAGAGCAGAGATAAGGCAACAAAAGGCTAAGGAGACTAGAGCATTTCAACAACCTGGTGGATTTTCCTTTAAAAAAACCAAGGACTCTGGTTTTCTCCCTTGTCAATGCAGCATAGGCCCAGTCTCCAATGTCTGCCTCTTCCAGTGCATTCCCCACTGGACACCCCCTTTTGCTTGCAGCAAGAACAAATCCTCTGCCTCTATCCTGCCCCCAACACACACAGCCTTCC
Source organism: Chlamydotis macqueenii (assembly GCF_036417535.1). Classification (NCBI taxonomy): domain Eukaryota; kingdom Metazoa; phylum Chordata; class Aves; order Otidiformes; family Otididae; genus Chlamydotis; species Chlamydotis macqueenii. The sequence goes on along the minus strand of NC_141570.1, from coordinate 5,999,971 downwards.
CAACCCTGGCCAGTTTCACCCAGTCTGCCCACAGTCCGGCAGAAGCCCCCTTGGTTCAACAACCTTGACAAAGATCTCTGGCCAGTTCTCATCCTCTTCATAAGCTGCCATGAGAAGGTTGCAGGCCAAGACAGAGACGAGGCTATTCCCTTTGGCTTTGAAATTGATGGAGGCATCTCTTCGGAGTAAGCTGCACAGTGCCTGGAATATCATCCACAAAATAAATAAATAACTAAATAAAATCAAGCCATCCTGTAAAAAAAGCACACAGAAAAGCTTTAGAAAGATAAATACAAATTGCAGCAGCTTGACACGGAGCTACAGTACTATCAAAGACAAGCAGACAATGCTCTGGCCCAAGAGAAACTGCAATTATGCCTGCAACTTGGCAGCAACGATATGCCAGTAAGCCCAAGAGTCCCAGCATGGCACAGCCCTCACCTCAATAACCCCTTCAGTGGCAAATATGTTTGGTTTGATTTTTGCCAGGTACATGAGGCTCAGGTACAGCGTGGTATCAGGTTTGGCTCTGTTCATTTTCAGCTGCTTCACGGCTCCACACAGCACCCCCTCAATACGGTCGTCGTTGCCTTCCGCCTCTGCTGCCTCGATTTCATCCAGCAGCACCGTGGGGACAACTGCAAACATCAACACACACGCTTCAGTATTTACTGTCACGCAAAACAGCATGCCCCAGGATGCTGACGGAGTCAGTTATCAGGAGAAGAAAGCATGGAGCTGCTCACCTTTAGCCTGGCAACGGCCTTTTCCCTACCCAACTGCTATTAAAAGTTCTAGTTCACACTGACAACACCTCTTAGTTATTTTTTGTTTAGCCTGTACTAGAATGCTCCTCTGCAAATGCATCTAACACCAGGAAATGGTCTTAGATCAAAAAACAAGCGGCATTTAGATCTAGAACCTCCTAAAGAAATATACAAATAATACACCAGAACCCAGGCTCAAAGGTTTCCTCATGGAGTCTTTCAGATGCTGCTACTGCGTCGCTGTCAGACAGGATAAACACAACCCAATGCCAACAGAAGAGGAAAAAACTGTGACTTCAGCCCCACATTCAGCAGGGAAACTCTAAAAGACAGCACATAAACACCAGCGTGCGGGCTTTGAGACCGGTTTCTAGGCAAAAGCTCTACGGAAGAGTAAATCGAAGCTGGCGTCCCCGCTTGCCCGTCACGGCAGAAGCACGGCGAGGCCTCACCTTCGATGGGGATGACAGACGGCTCCTTGATGGAGGGCGAGATGGCTCGCTTCTCTGCCACGGCAGCCTCTGCCAGGCGTCCCAGGGCGCTGAGGGGAGGCGTGGAGGAGAGCTTGGGGCGCTTGGTCAGGCCGGTCAGCCCCGCCGGGCCCGCCAAGGCGGCGGCCGCGTCCCGCTTGCGCTCGGAGGGCAGCCCGGGGGGAGCCGGCTTCAGCAGGGTGACGGCGGCTTTGCCCTCGCCGCTCTGTCCCTTGGAGCCCAGCGCGATGAAGTCTCCCGGCGGCGGGTGCGCTGCAAGGGGACAGACGTGACAGCACCGGCCCGCGGCCACCGCAGCCTCCCCGCTCGCCTGGGCCCGGCCCCTCTCCCCAGGACTCACCGGAAGGCTTGGGCACGGCGCTGGGCCGCCGCACGGCGGCCGCCTTCGGGCGGTTCATGGTGCCGCCGAGCACGGAGCCCCGCTGACCAGCCGCCGCCGCCCGGAAGCGGAAGTCCCGCACCGCCGCCCGCCCCCGAGGAGGAAGCGGAGGGTGCGCGCTCCCGCCGCCGGGTTGCTGCGCGGGGGCCGTGACTCCCGCCCCGCCCCGCGGGACAGCGCCGTCTGCTGGCGGGAGGGCGCGGCGCGGGAATGGGGCGGCGCCGCCCCCCAGCGGCCTGGAGTGGGAACTGCACCCCGGGGTGGGATGGGGGGGTCTGGGGTCGTGGGGGGGCTTTTGGGGGCTGCGGCCAGAGAGGAACTGGGACTGGGGGGCTGTTTGGTGGCACTGGTGGGGGCTGGCATCAGAGAAGGGAGTCAAGGGGCTGGGATGGCGGCTGGAATCTGGGGGACTGGGGCAGAAACTGAGGATGAGATTGGGGGCTGAGACTGGGGGCTGAAACTGGGAGGTTGTGATGGGGGGCTGGAATTGTGGGGGGACTCGGATTTGGGCTGAAATCGCGCAGCTGAGACTGAGGGGATGGAATCTGGAGGACTGAGATCAGGGACTGAAACGATGGGGCCCTGCGGCGACCAGCTGCCCCCCACCCCTCGCCCCACCCTGCCACCACCCCGGTCCCCACATCACGCTCCCAGCACAAGCTCTCCACGCGCCTTTATTGCAGCAGGGACCCACACCTCGACCCACACTGCCCACCCGAGACCACACGGAGGGCACCCAGCGGCCGAGCCCCCACCCCACACCCCCCTCCGAAGGGGTCCCGCATGGCGGCAGGGGACAGTCCCCACCGCCTCCTCCACAGCAGCATCCCGACCTCGAGGGCCCGAGCATCGAGCGCCTGTCTCCTGGACGGGTGGTCTCAGCAAGGTGAGGGTGACCCCACAGCCCCCCACTCACAGCCACTGCAGGGAGAAGCCCTGGCTGAGGCTGAGGCCGACGTCACTCACGGTGAGAACCTGTGGGAGGAGAGGAGATATTTTGGGGTACAGCCTCAGCTGGGGAGACACGGAGCATCCTTCCCCCTACCCAGTTTGGCTGAGCTCCGCTCCCTCTGAACCCCGACATGGTGGGAGAGCCGCCCCGGAATCCCCACCCGCCCCGTGGGCCACTAACCCTGTGACAAGGGCTGCGGGAAGAGGGATGGAGACCCCCAGCACGGGACCTCCAGGACAGGGCACCTCGAGATGGAGCCATACCTGGTTGTCCAGGTAGGAGAAGGGCTTCTCCTGGCCATTCAGGAGGACCTTGCTGGGCGGCTTCTGCACCCCGAAGATGCTCAGTGTGCCAATGGTGACCTTGGTGGCCTCACTGCTGGCATGGAGAACGGTGGAGGTGAAGACGTTCTGCAGGAGGGGACAGCATGAGCTCAAGGTGGTCAGGTGCCATGGGACCTCCCCACTCCTGCCCTCCCAACCACGTCCCACCTGTGTGACGTTGAACACCACATAGGAGTAGCTGCCCTGCTCAAAGGTGTCCAGGCTCTCGCCGTCGTCCCAGAAGAGGTCCCCCCACGCAGTGGCACTCGAGGACAGGGCCACGATGAGGCGCAGGGGGTTCCCTCGAGTCGCCTCACTGGTGGTCCCTGGTTTCTGGGGTTCAAAGACATGGGTGCTGTAGGTTTGTGAGCACCTGGGACGGGGTTCTGGGTGCTGGGGTGCTGGTGGGGACACACACACTGTGGACAGCTCCCGGGGAAGTGACGGGTGGGCGCTCACCTGGGTGGGCAGGATGGCACCCTCTCGGATGTGCAGGTTGAGGTGCTCCAGGGGAGCCAACATCTTCAACATCTCCCCACTGCTGTTCACTGAGGAGCCCTGGGCAAGTGGCAAGAGACACGGGCGTGAGAGGTCGGGGGCAGAGTGGAGGGTCTCAAGCACACATCTGGAGAGCTGCCCCTCCCCACCAGGGCTTGCTTGGGCTCGGCTGCGTCTTCCCACCCGCAGCCCCGAGACGGTCGAGCAGCGACCATCCGACCCCTGGCCGAGCGCCGCAGTGCTGCTCACCGTGTAGAAGTCGTACCACACGCCTCGGGGGAGGTAGCCCGTGACCGAGTCCACCCCAGGCTCCAGCACTGGTGTCACCAGCAGGCTCCGGCCCCACAGGAACTGCCTGTCCAGCCCCAAGGTGGCCACATCCCAGGGGAACCTGTGGCGAGATGGAGATGCCGCTCAGATCAGCGGCTTCTCCGTCATCCAACCTAAGCGTCTCCCCAGGTCCCGGCGTGGATGCTCTTACTCAAAGAACAAGGGCCGGGCGACGGTGTCCCCTTGCAGATGGGCACGGTGGAACAGGGTGTAGAGGTAGGGCAGGAGGGAGTAGCGGGTCAGCAGAACGTCCTTCATGGCCGTCCTCGCCGCAGGGCTGAACACCGTGGGGTCCTGGGCCTGGGGGAGACGCGGGGAGTCAGCAGCTGCCCCATCCTCACTGAGCATCCTCGCTATCCCTGCCCTTCCACATCCTGCATCCCCTATCCCGCATCCCATCCCTGGGATGCCTCCCACCAGGCACGCTGCCCTCCACCTTCTCGTTCTGGGTGTTGTGATTGCGGGCGAAGGGGTAGAAGGCGCCGAGCTGCATCCAGCGCGTGCACAGCTCCTCCGAGGTGCTGCCGGAGAAGCCGCAGATGTCCGCCCCGACCAGCGGGATGCCGAAGAGGCTGAAGCTCAGCAGCCCTGTGGGCAGGGACGGTCAGCAGGGCGCAGGGATTTTGAGAGATGTCTCCGGACAAGCAGAAAGCTCGATGGAGCTGAGGGTGCTGGTAGTGGGGGTCCACGCGCGGCCTGTGCCACCCACCTGGGATGGAGTAATACATGTCCTTCCACTGGCTCCGGTTGTCGCCCAGCCAGTGCCCCGAGTACCGGCCCTGGCTGGGGAAGGTGGAGCGGGAGATGACGAAGGGGCGCTTCCCCCGGATCTGGATCAAGGCACTGGAAAACAACGGGGAAACCCAGTGGCAGGAGGTGAGAGCAGCCCCCCAGGGGTTCATCTTATCCCACAGCAGTGGAGGCAGAGGTCCAGCCCCACGGCAGCCCTGTGGTACGGGGAAGGCTCAGCACCAGGACCAGCCTCATCAACCCACCCCTTCCAGAGCAGCGCCGGCTCCCCTCCTCTGCTGGGTTATTCCCATCCCGGAGGCTGCGAGCAGCCAGAGCATCTCCCCTTCTGGTCTAGCACTCAAATCCCTGTTCTTTTCCCACGCAGCCCTGAGCAGCAGGATTTTGTCCTGTCCCATCCCCAGGCCGGTGGGAAGCGGGATGCTCAGGTACCTCGCCGTGGCTTTGGCTTCCATCAGCCCGTAGAGGTTGTGGAGGTTGTAGTGCACCGAGGCTTTCTGCTTCGCCGAGGCACACACCGTCTTTGCAGAGAGGGAATCGCCCAGCACGGCTGCCAGGAAGGAGAGCCCCCGTTGGCATGAGGTGGCAGTGGGGTGCAGGAGACACAGCCCCCTCCCGTGCTTGCTGGCTTTGAGCCAGCCATCCCGCACAGAGGAGCTAGCCATCGCTGCCAAGTCAGTGCCGAAAACTCAGGCAGATGGTCCCAACCCTGCACCCTGAAATGACTCTGACAGGCGTGCAAGGCTTTGGCACGGATACCGGCACACACAAGTAGGGATGGAGACATTCAGGGTGTAAAACAGAGACATGATGTCTCTTAAAAATGGTTTTCCCCCATTACACTTGGTTGCCAGCGATCTCAAAGCACACAGTTCCTACCAGCATAACCTTGTATGTCATCCCCCTCCTTACCCGGTGTGTAGGGTGGGCTGTCGAGCTCTCCCGGGGGGCAGCCGTCTTCAGACCCATCCATGAAGTTGGATGGCTCATTCATGTCCTAAGTAAAGAAAATGGTGGATCAATTACAAGGGAGAAGTTTTAGGGATTAGTGGATGGACTTGGAAAAGCTGCATTTGAGGAACAGACAGTCCTGCCAGGACGCACACCGGGTGCGAGCCAAGCTGCTGGCAGGGAGTGACCCAGGGGCAAGGAGGGACTTACGATCCAGAGGCCGTCGAAGGGCACGTGGGCATGGAAGCGCTGCAGGTTCTCCAGCCACCACTGGTGTGTGGCCGGGTTGGAGAAGTCTGCAAAGGCAGTGAAGCCAGGCCAGACCTGCAGGGACACCACAAAACCACAGGTTCAGGGAGCAGGTGATTTGTGGGGGGGCACCACCGGGAACGGGGTGCCACAGGGATGTGAGCATGCTGAGAGACTAAGAGTGAAACAGGCAATGAACCAGAAGATCAACCCAGGCCGACTGCTTTGAGCCCTACATGCTGCACACACAGCATCCCTCCTACCTCCATGGTACCCGGGAGCATCGGGGTGCTGAGGAGCCCCTCATGGCTGGGTGGGCAGCAGCAGCTGGCGGAGCGGCTGCTTGGCATCCGCTTGCACAAGCCCTGACACCACCAAGCTCAGAGCACGTTAGGGAAGAGCCGTGATTTCACTGTGCTTTGCCTCGCTCCAGGAATTTTAGCCAATTCATTTTTCCCCATGTTTTCAGGCTACATCAAAAGCCCCCTCCTCGTAGATGGCAAGGGAGAGCCAGTGGGAGCAAATGGCCAGGGGGCACGAACCAGGAGGGAACTGCTGCAGAGCAGATCCGGAGGTGCGTATCCATCACGGACAACCTCCCCTCACCCCAGAAACGGGAAGGGAGGGAAATCAGATGACCAGCCTTGGGCAGCACCGCCAACTCTGTTAAGCTCATATGACTTCCACGGGCTCCTCCACCGGGGCAGGGGCTGGCTCCCGGGGCTGGGGAGACGCCAGGAGGGGACACGCGAGGCCGAGGGCTGAGCCAGGCTCTGGCAATCATCCCAGAGAGGTCAGCTCATCCCTCAGCTGCTTGGTTTTCCCTCCAGCGCGAGGGATGAAATCCCAACCCTGCTATTGCACAACCCTGCGGGGCTGGGATTTCCCCCTGGAGCTCCTCACCTGCCCGATGAGCGGCTGCCCTTGGGTGGTGTTGAGGAACAAGCCCCGTCTCAAGGCTTCGTCAAAAGGCCAGTAGGAGCCATGAGGGCTGGTGCTGCTGATGCCGGGATCCTGAGGATGGAGGAGAGGGTTAGCGCCTTTCCCGGCAGACCGTGGCCCCTTCCTCCCGCCAGGCCAGTGTGATTCAGAAAAGAGGACAACCCAGACAGGGTCAGCCAGAGCCCACACATGGCGGCTGTTTCCTCCAAGGGGAACAGAAACTTGCTTCAACGCTTCCAGGCATGTTTTCTAAAATGCCACTTCTGCAAGTCCCCAGGACCCGTTAGGGTGTTTTGGGGAGGAGGGGACACAAATATAAGAAATCTTGCGCTTATGCAAGAAACGTCAGGTCACAGCCAGGCTTGGGCTATGAAGGGGAGTTCAACGGGAGGGAACTTGACCTTTCCCTCCCCAGGACCCCCTGTCCCTACTGCCCCCAGCAAGCAGAACCCACACGCCCTTTCCTCGCGGAGGGAAGAAGAGAGATCACAGCTGGGTCATGAGATCCCAGCACTCGTGGGGATGTGGGGGCACCCAAGCCGAGCACCCACGAGTTCAACAGCCTGACCCTGTTCCTTTCCTCCATCCTTTCACCCAGGGGGGACAGGGGCATCCTTGTACTCCCACAGCACGAGAACCTAGCCCATCTCCATGGTCCTTGCGGTAGGGGGATTTCCAGTGGCAGTTTGCAGGTGCTTGCCCAGCACTGGGGACCAGCCTTGGATAAAAATCCCCGGGGCTGGGGATGCTCAGGCAGGGCAGGGAGCATCCCTTATGCTTTGCATCCCGGCTCTGCAACAAGGACAGCACAGGGGGAGAGGAAGGCGAGTACCAAGATCATAACGTAGTGCTGCTTGTGTTTGTGGAGGTCTTCTACCAGCGAGGGGAGGGAGGCAAATTTCTGGGCATCAAAGGTGAAGTCCCGGTACCCATCCATGTAATCGATGTCATTCCACTGTGCATCCTGCGGGACAGAGGCTCAGGGATGGGTGACAGAGCCTGCCCCCCTCCCCACTCCGTGGGTCTGGGGTTACCTGGGGGATCTGGTAGTTCCTCATGGCTCTCACAGTCTGCCAGGTCTCATTGCTGGATCCGTAGCCCCAGCGGCAAAGGTGGAAGCCAAGCGCCCAGAAGGGTGGCATGGCCGGAAAACCTGTAGCAGGAGAGTGGGAGCACAGATGGGGTGTCCTGAGATGACAGCAGCATCTCAAATGGATGGGAAGGGAAGGGGAAAGGAGGTAACTGCTGACCCCTGATGTGCTGAGGGGGTTAGGGATAGAATGGTTAAGGACCACTCCCCAGCTGGGAGGACTGGGGATGGTGGTAAAGCTGGGGTGAGATAGGGATGGGGGTCCGGGGAAGGTGCCCACAGATGGTCACGTCAGTGTGCAGGCACTTACCTATCACCTGCTGGTACTGCTGGATGACCATGTTGGGATCAGGTCCCAGGAAGATGTAAAAATCCAGCACTCCCCCGATGGTCCTCCAGGTGAGGCCCGGAGCGGGCTGCAGGGCCACCTCTTTGCAGGAGAGGGAAGAGAAAAAGACAGCAACTCCCAACCCTGACCCTCATGGCAGAGACCAGGCAGAGAAACCCCTGCCTTGCACTCAGTGGACATCAAACAGACATCTGGAAGCTTAAATCATCGCAGCCCAGGCAGATCGCTGGTTTACATGGGGAGAAAGGTCGTTACCTTAAAAATTTGCTCTTTAAGACCAAAGCTGTGCCGTTCTCCCAACTTCCACTTAAAGACCAAGCACATGCAGAGCTTTCCTTCACGTCCTCCCCCAAAATCCCTTCCTAAGTGAATCAAGAGTTACTTGTACAAGCAAGCATGTGGGAGCAAAGGCTTTCCTGGGAAGGGCTTTTCACACAAACGAGCCCTTGAATCTCAGCTCAGGTGGTTGCATCTCCCACAAGCTCCTCCTCAGGAGCACCGCTACAATAAAGCCGAGCGCAGCTGGAACTACAAGAGCCCCAGCGTGAGCAGCATCGGCCCAGCTGGCTGCAAGCGGCGGCTGCTGGGAAGGACAGGTTGTCGCCAGTGCCGTTCCTGACACGGCAGGAGCCCGCGGGAGCTGCGTTATCATCTGGCACGGGCGGGTGGATCCCACGGCCGCAGCTGGCGAAGCACAGCTGGGAAGAACGTGGGTGGCAGACGGCATCCCCGGCTGCGCCCTAGCTGTACCACGCTGCCAAGCCTGGGGGCAAGACCATTTCGGGTGGAGGGGGAATGGGCACAGACCCGCACGCAATGGACTTGCTTTTCCGATGGCAACTCAGCAGCTGGGCGTGTGGTTAAACTGCTCGGCAGTTGCTAAAGAGCCTCACCGTAGCCAGGAAACAGATGGCTACGCTCAATAACCAAGCCATCAAACCACATCTTTCCCTTTTACAGCTTCCTCTCGCCCCAAGTTCCCGAACCAACCGCTCCAGCAGCTCCCATCTGTCCCCACCTGCCAGCTCCTCCTCCAGGGACAAGCTGGCCCAGGGTGCCCCAGGACACCTACCCATCGCGTTGCTGTTGAGGAGGAAAACCCCGTGAGCATCTCCGCCCTCCTCCATCAGCAGGTAGAAGGGGTGAGCACCATAGAGGTTGAACGATTCCTGCAAAGAAGAGGTGCTGGGTGAGAGAGCACCTCCTGGGCAAAGCGGGAGAGCCTCGCGTCACCAGGGGCAAATAAATGGCCCCAATTTGCATCTGCTGCCACCATCTAACCAGGCACCTGTCACCCCTGTGGAGGACAAGGTGAAGGCTGAGGATGGTTTTGGAGCTGGTGCTGAAGGCCATGGGAGGCTGCTGCTTCTTAGCAGCTTGGGGGCTGCTACCAGGCTGGGCTGGGTGAGGGGGAAACCTCCTGCCTTCCCACAGCCTGTTGCACGAGCAGCAGGGTGGAGCGGAAAACACCCAGGGCCCTCGGAGTGCCAAGAGCATTTTGCAATTGCTCTGAAATCCTCCCTGGCATGTATCTGCCCATTGGCCTCCACCACCTCCTGCCTCTCCCAGTGCTGCTGCCCATCCCCCGCCATGTTTTCCCAGGGCTTGTCTACCGCACTGGAGAGCTGTATCCCCCTCCTCGTGCCCTGCACCCCCGCAGGGAGTGGGGAGGTGGTACCGTGGGAGAGACATCGCGTGCCCACAGCGTGAGGGTGATCCAGTCCAGGCTGTGCAGGAAAGTGCTGCGGTGCTCCCCCAGCCCGTAGAGGAACCTGGACGGGAGCGATGTGGATATCTGGAGAAACTGGTCAGCGAAGATCAAGGGGGCCACAGTGGTGTTGAGCCTGTCGGGGTAACACCGAGGGAAAGAGAAAGTCAAGAGGGGATGTTGGGATCCATCTGGATCCACTTTCCCTCCAACAATTGACCCCATCCCTCTCCAAGCAGCCCAAGGGCCATCCCACCCTGCATTCAGCCCCCACATCTTGGCCCCGGCAGCAAATTTGAGTCTGGCTGGATGTGAGGCACAGCCCCAGCCTGAACCAGCCTAACCCAGTGCGGCGCAGCCTTTGACACCAGAAGTTTCCACCCAGGTTATTATTAACCACCGAAGCGATGCGGTAGTGGGGTTTCTCAGCCTGTTGTCGCTGATAAGCAGCTCCCAAGTTAAAGTGCGGACCACAGGCACCAGCAAATGGGAAGGAGGAGGAAAGGATGGGATCTCAAAACACCCTGGCCATACAACGACCAGCCGCTGTGGCTCACCAACGGTTTAGTGTGGGCAAAGCCGTGGAGGTGACTGAGAGCAGCGTAGCAAAGCCACCTGCAGTCCTTTTCCACAAAAAAAGCCTGGAGCTGTGGGTGTCCCTATAGCTTGGACAGCCAGGGAAACCAAAAAGCAGGGTGAAACAGGCAAAGCCACAACCCTTCAGTGGCCCTTTCCCTGGGCAACCAGGTCCCTTATGGGTGATGAGCCAGGGACCTGCACAACGTCTGACTGCTGTAGGAAGTGGTGAGGAATTAGGGCACTGGGTGGTTTTTGGAAAGGCTCTGATCCCACCCAGCCCTGCCACAGCCACAGCAAGCACATGGCCAGCCCATGGGGCCAGGAAGCCATGTGCTGCCACATCCCCACACGAGCATTGCTGGAAAGACGAAAACAAAGAGTAATTATTGGCTGGAAATCCCACAGTGTGGTTTTCGCTAAGGAAAAACCTCTGGGAAGCGTGCTGGAGCCTGCCTAGGGTGGGATGAGCTTTCCACCACCGCTGTGGGATGCGGAGGAGGTGGGTTCTTACAGCACCATCCCCGTCGCCTTGCGCCTCAGCACCACCCCAAAGGGGTCCCGGGAGAAGTCCAGGCTGTAGATGGGGTTTTCCGCCCTCTTCATCGCCCGGGGAACCTCGAGGGGAACCTCGTACCGCGGGTTGGCTGCATCCGTTATCTGCAAGTGGGACAAAACGCACTTCAAAGACCAGAAAAGCAAGAGGGCAAAGGGTTGGGGATGCTCATCGAGGCCACGTACAGCCACATCTGGAGCAGAGGAGCTTCCAGACTTGGTCTGAGCAGGGGACAGTCACCTATGGGATGGAGGGTGCAGGGGTGTGGGAGCATGGTCATGAGCTCTGGAGAGCAGCCGTAGGGAGCTCACCTTGATGTGCAGCCGCGTGTCTGTCTCAAACTCCACATCCAGCTGCAGCATCTCGATGTCCCGGGGGTAATAGGCCTTCTTCCTCCGCACCAGCAACCCCACCATACCCAGCGCTGTCTGGTTGAGGCTCTCCAGGGTGTAACTGGGGAAGTCGGAGGGGTAGAAGCACCAGGGCACCCCCCGCTTGCCCTTCGCTGGCGGGGGGGTCTCAATGAAGCAGCACCCCCGGCTTTCGCAGAGCTCCTGGGTGACCACCACGTGCTGCTCTGGGTAGCAGTCAAAGCGATGGCTTTCAGGTACCAGGAGACATGTGGGGGGCAGCACAGGTCCGGGCCAGCCCCCTGATACTTGTCGCAGCACCCAGACGGTGATGGTGCTCAGCAGCACGGCAGCCACCAGCAGCCCGCTGCCCACCCACCATGGGGCCAGCTTTCCGTGTTCGGTGGGCGTTGAGGTGTCCCCTTCCGCTGGCTGCGGCACTGCTGTTGTCAGCTTCTGGTACGACTTCATCGTCCTGGTGCTGGAGCAAGGGGGGAGATGGAGGCAGGCGTGAAGGAGCTGGAGGGGGAGAGCTTGCCCACGCCTCACGGATGGCTTCCCTGCTCCCGACACCTGCCGTCCAAGCAGAACCTGCCTGTCTCTGCCCACCTCCGCACCCTGCACTGTGATGCCTACGCCCTTGGCTAAGATTCACGCAGCAATTTCAGCAAAGGATGGCTTTGCCAGGGTTCGGTGGTCCTGACCCTGCCAGAGTGCAGGGAGATGCTGCCACACGATTCTCCAGCAGCGCCAAGAGATAAAGCGCCATCCGCCTGAGCCCCACCTGCTCTTGGGGGGTGACAAAGTGGCCCCTCAAGTTTTTCCCACGTCTGAAGTTATGGGCTGCAGCGTTTCTGGAAGCTGTAAGCAAAACTGAGCTCCCTCTGCCTCTCGGAGCAGAGCCGCGGTGCTGGGAATGGCAGCTCCAAGGTGCAGAGCATCCTCTGCTCCGAGCATCCTCCGCCAGCGCCCAAAGCCCTGAGTCAGAGGTTTTAGCCCCAGGCTGTAGCCGGGTTTTAACCCCAGGTTTTAGTCAGAGGTTTTAGCTGGGCGAGGGATGGCAGGGAATATGCTGTCGGTTTTTGCCTCCCACTGATAAAATCCGATTTTAGCAGCCTCTCAGGCAAACCTCTCCCAGACTATAAGCTCCCGCTGAGTGCAGGGACCGACCTCAGCACTTTTTAAATAAGAGACGCAACTTTCTTCTCGCCATCTCCTGCCCAAGCCAGGGCACTCGGACCCCGCTCGCCTCCGCCCTGCAGTAACCTGCAAAGGCCCGGCAGAAGGGCTCTCCCCCAAAACCCGGGTTTATTCCCCGCAGCCCCAGCACCAACACGGCTCCACCGGCCAGGGCCTGGCTCCAAAGCCACCCCCGAGTGGCAGCACCTGCCCCACGCAGCGCCCCACCCCTTCTGCAATCGCCCTGTCGCTTCCCCACGCGTGGGTGGCACCGTGCAGAGGAAGGTCGGGGGGGGGGTCGGCAGCACCCACCCGCCGTGGCCGGCATGCGAAGCCCCGGGGACCCCGGCGTGCCACCAGCCCATGCACCCGTCCTCAGGCCAGGCCGCCCCGCGGTGGCACCCTGGCATTAGAGGGGGGGGATACACCTCCCCCCCGGCCCGGGGGGACCTGGCACCCCGGGACCCCCCTGCCCAGCCCGCCCGGGCCCCGCGCCGGGGGCGTACGTACACCCGCCTGCCCTTGACACTGCGGCTCTGCCCGCTGCGCCGTAAACACCCTACAAACCGCGCCCCTCCTACCGCGCCTCTCTAGTAGCAGCGCCTCCAAACACCCCCCGCCGGCCACTTCGCAGCCGCTCGCTCCTCTGCTTTGTGTGGCTTGTATTTATTTTTTTTTTTTTAAATATACCTGTCTACACTTAAAGCTGTTCGCAAGCCCCGAGGTGAAGAATATGGGAGTTCAGCGATATTTTAGATTTTCCCCAGCCTGGATGCACGCAGGGTCTCAAGACCCAGAGTATTAATCACAGAATCACAGAATGGTTTGGGTTGGAAGGGATCTCCAAAGCCCATCCAGTCCAACCCCCCTGCAAGGAACAGGGACATCTCCAACCAGATCAGGTTGCTCAGAGCCCCGCCCAACCTGGCCTGGAATGTTTCCAGGGATGGGGCACCCACCGCCTCTCTGGGCAACCTGTGCCAGTGTTCTGCTACCCTCAGCATAAATTATTTTTTTTTCCTTATGTCTAATCTAAATCTACCCTCTTTTAGTTAAAAACCATTACCTCTCATCCTATCACAACAGGCCCTGCTGAAGAGTTTCTCCCTATCTTTCCAATCAGCCCCCTTCAGGTACTGGAAGGCTGCTCTAAGGTCTTCCCGGAGCCTCCTCTTCTCCAGGCTGAACAGCCCAACTCTCTCAACCAGTCCTCACAGGAGAGGTGCTCCAGCCCTCTGATCATCTTTGTGGCCTCCTCTAGACTCTCTCCAACAAGTCCACATCTTTCTGATGTTGGGAGCTCCAGAGCTGTACACAGTACTCCACATGGGGTCTCATGAGAGTGGAGATGAGGGAGAGAATCCCCCCGCCTCGACCTGCTGGCCACGTTTCTTCTGATGCAACCCAGGACACATTGCCTCTCACCAACCAACACCCCCAAGTCCTTCTCCTCAGGGCTGCTCTCAATCCACTCTCTGCCCAGCCTGTATTTGTGCCTGGGATTGCCCTGACCCACCTGCAGGACCTTGCACTTGGCCTGGTTGAACGTCATGAGGTTTGCATGGGCCCACTTCTCCAGCCTGTCAAGGTCCCTCTGGATGGCATCCCTCCCCTCCAGCCTCTACCGCTCTCCTAGGGTGAGAGCACTTCACCCAAAGCAGCGTGAAATAGGTGCCTGCACTGAATCCTGCACTGTGGCTTCAGAGAATCATGATGCTGGACGTGTTTTGAGCACACAACAGGTGGGCTAGACCCACAAACCCCACACTTCCCAAAACAAAACCCTTTTTCCATCCAGGTTTTCACGAGAGGTCCTTTCTCCCATGCACTCCTGTTCATGTGGCTAACAAGTGTTTATAATTGCACCTGCCCAGGCTTTCCCACTCTCAAGGGACTGGAGAGCTGCTCGTTGTTTACTATCGAAGGCCACCGCAGTCTAAAGGTCAGCAGCAAAGGACAACAGACCTTTGGAGCAGAGCTGCTTTCCCCAGGGAATAAAACAAAAAGCAGGAGCTGTTGCGAACAGGACGATTCACCCAGAAACAGCATTTCAGGCGACACGACACCATATGCGATCTGTCAAACCAATGTTGTTGCAAAGACAGGGGAAAATACCTCAATTCTTGAGAGGGCAGCCATGCTGGGGACACGGGTGGCCCCAAGGCTCCCACCATCAGCACCCCTCTCCTTGCTCAGCTCTCTGAGCCACCAGAACCCCCCCATGGACGTAAAGGAGATCTGGAGACAAACCTTGAGGTGGGCACCACGGGGATGGGTGAAATCTGCCCTCCAGCCCTGAGCTCACCCCGTCCCAGCACCTGGGGCAGGTTTTCCACCAGAGTCTGAGAATCTGGGAGAGGTGAAGGCCAGCACTGTTGCAGTCACACCAAGAGGCAGCTTCATACTGTCGCCTGGAGATTTAACCAACCTCTTCAGCTCCGTTCCAACAAAAAATAGGGGTTTTTAACCACGGGGAGGTGTATCTGCTGAAACTCCGCTTCAGCCAAGGCTGCGTGGAGCCGTGGGGGTCCCTGTGTTGTGCGAAGGGAGCAGCAAAAGATGGGATCTTACTCAAAGCCTCAACGACGGCCCTCAGATCTGCTCCGGCGAGGATATTTGGTGCCAAGGCTGGAAAGTACGAATTGAGGGGGCCGCTACAGACTTTGTAATACAGTTATGAACACGAAAAAATCAAAGGGAGCCTGCTTTTGCTGGAGGCCATTTGGTTCGTCCAACCGCCTGTGTTATTCCATTTTCTGGACGCATTTTCACCGCCGTTGGACGCTCCCGGGGTCGGAAACGCCGCTCACGCCGTTGGGGTCAGGGCGTTGTGTCAGCAGCTCCGGCCATGGCACTGGCGATGAGCAAGGGTTGGGCGCGGGATTAGGCCCCGGGGCAGGATTTGTCCCGAGAGAGCCCCGCGGTGCCAGAACACGTTCCCCCACCGCAAACCCACTCACGCGTGGGGGTGCAAAACCCCACAGCCTCCGCCATCGGGGCTGCTCCGGGGGCTGTCGGAGCCGGAGGCCCGCCACAGGGTCGCGGTGCCCGGCGCCGCACACCCCGAAAAAGGCGGGGAGGGGGCGCTACGCGCCGGCACCGCCCCACCCCTCTCCCCCGCGCCCTTCTCCATGAATGAACGGCGCGGGCGTGGCCGGGGGGGGGGGGGGTGGGTAGGAGTGGGTGGTGACGCGTCGCCGTCGGGGCGGGGCCGGGCGGGGTGACGCGCGGCGTGACGCGCCATGCCGGAAGCGGCGGGGGCGCTGGTTGGTCGGCGGCGCGGCGGGGGGGAGGGGGCCGCCCCGCGCTTGTTGTTGTCCGCGGGACTCGCTGGCAGGGAGGGAGGGAGCCGCGCAGCGCCCCCGCCGCCGCCGCCGCTGCCGCTACTGCCGCCCCCCCACCGCCGCTCCCCCCGCCTCGCCGCCGCCCCCCGCCCCGGGCGCGCGCGCGCCCCCGCCGGCACGCAGGTGAGGAGCCGCCGGGGCGCGGCGCGGTCGGGGAGGGGAGAGGAGGGGGGGGGGCGGGGGCAAGGGGGAGTTTGGAGCTGGTTTAGTGGGAGGGGGGCGGCCGCGCGCCTGCCGCCGGTTTGGGAGGGGCGGCTCGTTGCGGTCCGGTCGTGTCCGGTCGGGTCCGGTTGGGCGCGGGCGGGGCGGTTGAGGTAAAAGTGCTGAGTCACCACCGCGCCGGGCACGTGGTGCCGCCGCCCCTCGCACCGGGCCGGCCCGGGCGGCGCGCACGTGGGCTCCGGCGGGGCGGCGGGGGGCGGCCGCGCCCCCCTCGCGTGGGGGGGCGAGCACTGCCCGCCCCTGCCCAGCCGCCCCTCGCCCCGTCCGCCCGTCGGGGGCTCGGCGGGACCCGCGGTCGCGCCTTCCCCGCCGCCTCAAACCCAGCGCGGCTCAGTCCCCCGCGGGACGGGGCCGGCCGATCCCCGCCACCCCGCACCCCTGGGGACGCGGGGTCCCTTCGGGAGGAAGACGGCAGGTTCACGCTTGGGCGATGCTTCCCGCTCTCTTGTTATTATTTTTATTTTTTCCCCCCCTCAAGGATGAGTGCGCAGCCTGCCTCTGCCTTTGAATGGTTCTTAAAATACACGCGAGGAAACCTGTTGTGACGCCGCGCGCTCCGCCGGCTAAAAATAGCTGCTTCTGTACTACGGAGGGAAACGGGGCGCAGCCGGTGTCCGTGGCGGTGGCCAGGCGTGGCGGTGGCCTCGATGATCCGCGCCCCGCCTTATCGAGCGGGAACAGCCGCCGGTGGGAAACGCTGGCCGGGCTCCTCGTCGGATGGGCCTGGGGGATCAGGGGAAGGGGCTTATCTCCCCCGAGCACGGCTTCTTTTTGAGTGGAAAGAGGGAGAGGTGCGTGGCGTGGTCCCCGAGCTGGCGGGAGGGATGTGTTTCTGTGGGGGCAAGCCCTGAAAACGGGGTGCTGGGCAGCCGCCCCGGGGACGTGCCGGTGGGAGGGAAGGGGACGGTGTCATTCTGGGAGCAGGCGCTGCCGCGTGACTGTCTGGTGGGCGCGGGACGGTTTGGGGATTTAGTCAGAAATGGGGTGGGTGGGGGAACCTCAAACAAACTCCTTGTGAAGGCGGCGGCGTCAGCCTGGGGAAACATCCAGACCACGAGCGAGGGGAACTGAGACCTGGGGACTCTCACAGCGTGTCAGGGTCTGCTTGAGAAAAACCTCCCTCCTCCTCTTCCTCAGGCTGAGAGCCCGCTCCCCTCCCTCGCGGGCTGCTCCGTGGAGGATTTATTTTACAGATTCTGCCGAAAGCAGGCCACGAGGTCTCAAATTAGGAACGAGCCCCCTTTGGGCAAAGTTGTTACAGAAAAGGGAAAGGCCTCCATTTTCGCTTTCACCTGGCCGCCCCCTCCTTCGCCGGTGTAGTCCTAAAGCTGAGCTGGGACTGCGGAGGCGGGGGGAGCCGGTAAGAGGAAAGTCTTCCCCCGGAAAGCTTGCACGCCTTTTTCTTGCACTTTCAGTCTTTATAAGCCCTGTCTGCGGAGAAACGCAGCCCTGCGCCTCAGCCCGGCTCGTCGTGCTGTGGTACTGTCAGGATTTTGGCAGCAAATGAATTTACCTTGTGATTTTTCTCACTGACGAAACAGGCGTGCGTTCCTCTGCTTTTCCCTCTTTCCTTCCGTGTGTACGCGGTGCTGGCTGCGGAGGAGCCTTCCTCGTGCAGTCACTTCCTAGAGCTGATGGACGCCGTGGTTGCCCAATGGCAGCACGCAGGGCTGCGCGGCACCGGAGTTAACTCAGCTCCCGCTCGGCGGAGGAGCCGGACAGCCGGCCGGCAGCAGCGGGGCGATTGCCGCAAGACTGGGGCGTGCGGTGACTGCCACTGTCGGGACACTCCGAGCTTTTTGGGGCGTTGCGCCTGAGCCACGTTAGATGTTCCTGGCTGTATTACAGCAGGCTCGTACCCTGCTTTGCAAGTGTTTCTGAACCAGAGGCAGAAATTTGTTAGCTTTTTTTGTTTTTTTTTTTTTTCTCTTGCCTGTCAAGGACAGCGTGCTTTGTCATGTTTTGTCTCATTTCTGCGCCGTCACCCGTCTCGGCAATCTGTTGCAGCAGAGGAGTTCGGTAGCGCTGTGTGCCTCCTGAAAGGGAAAAATACAGATCGGCTTGGTACGCTCTTATTTCCATCAACATTGGAAGATGATTAATGGCATGGAATGTGCTGCAGAACTTGGTATTGAAAAATCTCTAGCTGTGTGAGATGTTTGCAAAGCGAAGAAAGGACAGCTGGGAGCGCTGGCCCCCGCGGCAGTTGGGGTTTGTGGGATAAGCTCGCTCGCTGATCATTTTTGTAAACATCCAGCTGTGAAATACTTGAGCGGCGCTAGCACTTTCAATTATCGGGAAGTTTCAGGCTCAGCACCCTGTAGAGATGAACAGGCAGTTTCCACTTCTGTCAGAGCTATTGTTTCAGGCTATCTTCAAACTCGGGCAGAGAAGTCTTCCAAGCACAAGCAACGTGGTGCTCTGTGACCATCAACACAAGAACTGGGGGGGAAGAGGCAGTAACGAGAGCGGTTACCCTGCCACCGAGCTCCCGAGCGGAGGGACAGGTTGTGTAGCGAATCCCGCTGCTTTGCGGGAAGCGGGAGCCCGAATAGCGATGCCGTTACCTTCCGTTATTAGCAGCTGGTGAAGATGTCCGACTTGATGGCTGGCACGTGGGGTCAGGAGCAGTCGAGCTAGGAATCCCAGCTCTGTCCCAGGACCCATCTGTGTGTCTGACCAAGTTATTTGTTGCTCTGTGGCCCAGCTTGACTGTCTGGAGGAGGTGCAACTCTGGGCTGGTGATGCTACGGAGTAATTCTGGTGTAGCTCTGTCACCGCGTTTTATAAGCGCGTGATGTAAAATGTACTGTATGCTTGTCAGTACTGGGGCTGCCTGCCGCATACCTTTCCCTTCCAGCCACCTCCTCCGTGACGTTTTTCTGAGGTGACGCACAAGTGTACCCTCCTGGTACTCCGTATCCTCTTCTCCCTAACCACAGGCTCTCTGCAGCATCTGACTAGGTTGTTTACCAGACCACTGAAGACTGTCTGATCCGTGTCCAGGCTTCCCCAGAGAGAGCCTCAGAGAGCCGTGTCCTGGCAGCTCTCAAATGTGCTCTGAAGGTTCCTGAATCTCCCCTTTGCTGCTGGATGCTGGTTCCGATCCGTAAGGGAAATGGAAAGCTGGCCAGCTGGGCGAGGGCTGTGTGGAGCTCCTCTGGAACAGTAAACAGTGACTCACCCCCTCCTTGTGTCTTCTCTCTCTTCATGTCAAATATATTGCCTTGCATATGCTTCTGCTCTCTGATTCACGCCATCAGCCCGTCCCTCCCTGCTCTCGTTACAAATGAGTGACAGGCGTCAGTCTGCCTTGCGGGATGTGTGAAGATTGTCAGAGCAGGAGAGCGGCTTTTTGAGTGATGGGGAGAGGGATGGTGCTCTGCCTACCGTGCTGCAACGTGCTGGAAATCCGTGTCGTGCCTCCGAGCGGCAGAGGCACGGCGACGAAGACTGAAGCGCCTTCACCTGACAGCTCCGGTATCCTTGGTAGGCACATCCCTTTGGCTAGAGCTCTGGAGCTGGAAGTAACTTGTGGATAAATGAGAAATTGGGGTGATTTTACTAGAACAGCTGCCTGGGAATTGAATCACCGCGTTTGGGAATGAGTAGAGTATTCCCTGTGTAACTGTTGGTGCTGAATTGAGATGCGATGGTGGAGATCCCTGTCGCTGCTTGAACCTTCTGCTGTTTTTCTGCCCTCTGGAAGTCGTCGCTGGCCTGGCTGAAGGTGAGGGTTGCATGTTTTCAGTTTGCTGTACGTGTCTGAGGATGGAAGCTAAACACCAGCAGGGCTGTCTGCCAGGCACTCGTGTTCTGGCCAGGGTTGTCTTTCAGTGTAGAAAGAGTTTTAACATTCGAGTTCATCCGCGGTTGTCGGGCATCAGCAGTGACTTTGTAGTAATTCCTTAATGCGTAACGCGCTTTGAAAGCGTGAGAAGTCCGAAATCGCATTCTGGCGTGTTTTCTTTCTTAATTGCAAGCCTTGTGTGGAAAGCTCTGTCCTACCTCTGCCAGAGTCGGGCTTTCTGCTGTTTTCCTCTTTCAAAGTAAAGGAGCTGGGGATCTCTAGGTCCAAGCTGAGACCATCAGGCTTGGGAAGTCAGCTGGAGACCTCCAAGATTTTGGGAGAACGTTGCAAGGGGCAGAGGAGCTGTCTGAGAGAGGGAAAGGGCGTTGGCAAGGCTGTCAATGGGTAACTTTATTGCAGAATTACAAGGGCTCTTTATGTAACCCACAGCCAAAACACTTGCTTTAAATACAAGCGTGGAGCTGCATCAGAAAAGCCTTTGCCCCTTGCCGTTGGTGTATTACTACTCGCCGCTTTATTTATGTAGCGTTCAAAGTGTGTCCTACTGCTTACAGAGGAGAGAGAGATGTAATGCGGTCCTTGTTCCAAAAAGCTGAACTCCTAATTTTAGACATGATGCAGCAAATGCAATTAAGAAAAGAAGGGCAGGAATAGGGTAAAGACTAAAAGGGTTTTAATAATCAAATCACAGGTAGGATCCCAGAAGACCCCTGTTGTGGCATGTTTAGGGGATGCTGCTGGATAAGGCATGTTTGCGGGATGGTTCAAGATTTTTGTCGTGGGGTTTTGCCTTCTAACTACGGGAGATGCTGCACCGATTTCAGTTGCTTGTTCTTGATGGGAAGGGTTTTGTAGGATGGGAGATGGAGCCCGAGGCCCCGCAGCACTGTTGGTGAGGGTTGCGAGGGCTGGGGTGTTGGTTTCGAGTGGGGTCCAGACCACTCCTGTGGGTTCACCAAGTGCAGAGATAAGGCTCGCCCGGGCACTGGTGTCTGAGTGTGAGACTTTAGCCCGTTTGAGTGTTTCTGCTTGTTCTACTAAATCCGGCCCTTTGGGTTGGGGCAAGACCCCTACCTCCCACCCTTGTTTGCAGAGGGCCCGGTGTCGCCATTCCTGATGGAGCCCTGAACCTCCTTGCTCACCTCTGTGCCGGCAGCGGCTCCGGCACATCATCCCTGGTGCAATAGGACGGATCCCAGCCTGTTTTGAGGGGATGCTGGCCCATCTGGCGCACTTCCATCCGCCGGGCGAGCACAAGACCCCGTACCGAGCGTGAGGGCATCCGCGCCGTCCGCTGAGGAATGTGCAGGGTAAGGAGATGTTGCTTTGGCGACATGGAGCGACAGGTGACCAGAAGGGGGTTTTGTCACGTGGGGCCTGAGCGTTGCTGGGGGTGGCAGGCGAGCCCGCGCGCTGACCCCCACCGCAGGCAACCTCGCCTCTTGTTTTCCACGATATTTTACATTTCTTTCTGTCTCCGCGCAGCCAAGTGGCCCTGTTCAGTTTTTCCATCGGCTGGCGTAGAAAGCGCTTTGAAGACGGGCTGGGTGAGGATCAAAAGGCTTTTTGTGTAATCGGTGGGTGTGACGGGTCTGTCGTCGGTCTCCCCCTCCTTTTTGACTTTCCTTTTCCGGTTTTAGCAGCCCGGAGTGCCGCCAGCGGGACGGCAGCGTGCCCCTTTCCTTGTAGGGATGGAGGGAGGCGGAGGGGGGATGCCGAGGGAAGGAAGAGTTTCTGATGCTGTGGGAATGTGAGCTCTCAAACTCTGTAAACAGCTGGTGACTCACTGCATAACTATGGCACCAACTGCCTGCGCCGCGCGTCTGCAGGGAGGGGGCTGCCGGCCCTTTCCTTTACGCACTGGCAGCGCCTCTGCTCTCCTGAACTCGCCGGGACCGTTTGGCCGAGACGAGGAGCTTTTTCCTTCCTCCTCCGTGCTAGCGCCTACGTCTGCGCCTCCGGCCTGGAGGTAGGGGTGGGCGGTGAACGCCTGGCGCGGAGGGGAAGCGATGGCTGGCGAAAGGGCGGTGCTGGGATCTGGAGAGGCGCCTGTGCTCGCAGGAGATCCTGCCGGCAGTCAGCCCTCGTGTGAAACACGCAGTGTGGCAGCAGCCAGAGGTCAGGCGTGTCCCCGTCCCTTGGAGGTGGCTGCTGGGGACCGGGACTTGGTCCCCTGCCCGGTGCCCAGCCCGCTCCGGCAGCCCCGGTGAGGCAGGGGCCCAGGGTGGGGTTCGGTGCTGGAGGAGGGAAGGACTCGGTGATGCTCTAGAAAACGCAGCGCACACCAGTTGCTGTAAGCGGTCCATTCATCACAGAGCATCTTGGCTGGTGCACTGTGCGGCTGTCCTTGTCCCTCCTCCAGACATGGAGAGCTGTGCTGTCTCAGGCTTAAAAATAGAGGAGGCACCTAAATACACTCCCTAATATCTGGGATAGTATCTCACAGATTTCTGCTTATGGGATTTTTTTTTTTTTTTTTTTCTCCCCTCTCCTCTTCGTCTTGATTTTTACGTAAGTGGTGTGACGATGAGGTGTCTCGACTGATGAAATTCCAGTGACAGTGATGTGGGCTGAGCCAGCACCTTCGCCCACACGGCTCCCACTGCTCCCCACACCCCACCTTTGTGCACCCCCCCCCCCCCCAAATCCCACCGCCCCCTGTTTGCAGATATGAATGAGTTTGTTTACTCTCTGACGACCTCGTGATGTCTTTGCACAGACATGACCTGAAGTCATTATTGCTTTTGGGCTTCTCTGTTTCCATGGCGACTGTCTCCGGGTTGGCTACTTTCCCAAGGTCACCATGGCAACTATCAGAAGGGAATCATGCTTGGGATGCTTTGGCTGGATTTTTCATGAATGATTAGGATGTGTGACACGATGCAGACGTGGAAATGGGGAGGGTTTGGGCTGGGCTGGAGAAGTGGAGGTGGAGGGGGGAAGAGAAAGCGAGAGGGCTCCCGCCAGACAGGCTGCGTGCTCTGCGCCGCTGCTGGGTGTGCGACCCGCGAAGCCGCCGTGCGTCGGGGTGGGGAAGGGGGGGACACTGGCACCTCGCGCCCTCCCCGCTGGGGGAGTGATAGGCAGAGGCTGTGATGGTGGCACAGCTGCGGTCGCCTCTCTCGCGGTAGGTACTCGACAGGCCGCCGCGCTGCCGTTGCCGCAGGGTGAGGGTTTTGAGTGGAGGTGTGGGCAGGTGGATTTTTCTGCAAGGCGCTGATGGAAGAGGTGTAGTCGCTGGCTAAGGTGAGAGTGAAGGGCAGCGTCTCGGCAGGGAATGGTCTCTCCGTCCGCGGACGTGCCTCCACATCGCTAGAGATATCAGGCAGGTCAGCTCTCCCAGCCTGGGGCCTGGAGCATCGGGAAGCAACAGTCTTGGTGTGTTGGGAGAGGCGAACTCCTGCCTTGCTTTGTTATCGGGGGGCTTTTGTTCCTGTTGTTTTGGTTTTCTGGTAGCGTCTCCTTTGGGTGGGGACGGCACTGAAAGCAGGTTACAAACCAGGCAGATGCTTTCTGGGTTGCTGATTCAATTTCCAGCCGGGTTAATAATAATCAAAATAAGAATGAAGGGAGTTGTTGTCTTGTGGCTTTTCAGTGCCTTTTATGAGCGGAGGTAACTCTTAATTCGGTCCCTAATAGGCCATTAGCGTCTGGGATTCCTCCGGAGGGAGGTGAGCGAGTGACTGGGCCGGGGAGGCCACGCTCTGCGCTCCCCTGGAGAAGGGGTGGCACGTTGCGAGGTGGCGTGTGCTGGTTAGCATAACTGGTGTTTACAGACGTGAGTTGGTGTCCTTTCCCTCCCTCCCTGCCCCGTCTTCCCTGCTTAGTCGTAGCGTAGTGAATAGCAAAATACAAAGTCTTTAACGTTAAAAAGCAATGCACTCATCAACACAAATTTCTCTTTTTTTGTATCTGAATGGGGTAAACCAATCTCTGAACCCATCCCAGTGTTTTCAACAATTGTGTGGTTATTTCTTTTAATGCTGGTTGAGTTGCGGGTTTGGACCGCATGTTGGGTATCTTCTTGCTGCTGTGAGATTACTGTAACCTGAAAATCTTGTTTTGTTTTCCAGTTGCAATTTCTGAGCAGTTTTGTCCGGAAGACTGTGCTCAGGTTATGACGACTAATCCCAAACCGAACAAGGCGTTAAAGGTAGGGAAGGAGGCTGAGTGGGTGGTGCTGGGTGGCAGGGGAGGCTGTTGCAGAACTGTGCTCCATGCGACGTCTGTCGTACATGACTGTTCTTTTTCATTCTGAAAGACTCTTACAAATGGGTGCCGACACAATTTCCCGCTATCTACAGGAAAGGTTAGAGTAGAAGAATACAAGCAATACCCAGAAAGAAGTCTGAAGTCTCTGAGATGGCGTTAAGGCTAGAGTACCCCAGTTGCTATCCAAGAGACTTTTGACTGTAGCGGGTACTGGCAGCATCCCAAAAACAGTGCTCCCAGACCCATCAATGAAATACTTCTTCTCTCAGAACTGGGAGGTGCTGGGGAAAGGATGCATCTAGCTGGTGTCTCTTGGATCCGTCAGACAGTAAATGTCTTGGACATAACGGCTTGGTGGTGATCTACCCCTGGGTTGTGCATGCATTGTTGCAGTTTCTTTCCAGTGTCTTAGCTCTTAGTTCCAGATGTCCTGCAGTCTCCCAAGAGACAAAAGGACAATGTCTTAACGGTTCTGAAAATAATTGCAGCAGCAAACCTGCTTGCAAAAAAAGGCAGAGGGCATTGGTGTCTTTCTTTTGTAACTTCAGAGCTTGGCCTGTGCACCAGGAAAACCAAATCAGGCTGCGGTCCTTGAAGCTAAGCAGGCTTGGTTTTGTTCCCTACTTGGACGAGCAGTCTTCAATGAAAAGCCACAAAATGCTGAATTAAGCACCACGTACAAGTGGCTGTTCTGCTTTTGAGATGCTGCCCTGGTGTCCCAGCATAATGCTGGGAAAAGGTGTCATCTTCAGCATTCAGTATGAATTCCAGGTCCTGACAAAGAAACACAAAGGGCTTCAGTCTGCTCTGCATTTCTTGTTAAAAATGTTACTATTCAGGCCACGCTGAATGTGTGAGGCTCACTGCTTTCTCTAACTTAAGAGGGTTGCCTAAATCCAGATGACAATAGGGCTCAGACCTGTATTTACAGGAGCACGTGCTCTCTGCAGTGCTTCAGGGGTGTTTTCGAGGTAGGGGTGTTGCGTTGGTGAGGTGTAGCCTGTCTCTCCTCGCTGTCCAAAATATCTGTTCATGTAGGGTTGCTGCTACCCCTGTGCTGTTGGTATTTGCAGGTAAAGGAGGAGTCAGGAGAGAATGCCCCAGTGCTGAGTGATGATGAACTCGTGTCAATGTCCGTACGGGAGCTGAACCAGCACCTGAGGGGTCTCACCAAAGAGGAGGTCATCCGTCTGAAGCAGCGGAGGCGCACGCTGAAGAACCGGGGCTACGCTGCCAGCTGCCGCATCAAGCGTGTGACTCAGAAAGAGGAGCTCGAGAGGCAGCGGGTTGAGCTGCAGCAAGAGGTGGAGAAGCTGGCCAGAGAAAACAGCAGCATGAAGCTAGAGCTGGACGCCTTGCGCTCCAAGTACGAAGCACTCCAGACCTTTGCTCGTACTGTGGCGCGAGGGCCCATTACCCCGACCAAAGTTGCCACCACCAGTGTCATCACCATTGTGAAATCAGCCGAAATCTCATCCAGTTCTGTGCCGTTTTCAGCAGCGTCCTAGTGCC
Source organism: Chlamydotis macqueenii (assembly GCF_036417535.1). Classification (NCBI taxonomy): domain Eukaryota; kingdom Metazoa; phylum Chordata; class Aves; order Otidiformes; family Otididae; genus Chlamydotis; species Chlamydotis macqueenii. The sequence continues at coordinate 5,974,430 of NC_141570.1, read as the reverse complement.
CTCGGTGTGGGGAACTAGCAGCCTTTCAGAGGGGAGGGGAAGAGGCTCTTAGGCGTTGTTCCGGAGTCCTTGGTCACGTCAAGAATTGGCATTTTAACAATTCTCTTCCAAAAGTGCAAAAAAATAGGAAAAATAAAAGAAAAGGAAAAAAGAAAAAACAACCCCAAACATACAAAGGGAACTTAACTGGCTGCTTCTGTCTGGACTCAGTGGCTCCATCAACCTCTCCTGTCCAGGATTTGAGCTCTGTATGCAGTACAAATTGCAAGATCTGCTTCCTCCTTCCCCCTGCCTCCCCAAACCCCTCTCAGCCGTGAGCAGCTTTCCAGCTGGGAGAAGATACCTGAGGAGCCTCCGGAGTCTTCGTTGAATGATGCTGAAGAGCCAAGAAACAGATGGACCATAGAAATCATCGTGTGAGATGAATGTACGGGAAAAAGAGTTTCCTTTAGTGGCATCCTGCTCCCTGTAAGAAGGGTCTCCCCTACCTTCCCCGCTTCCCGAGGGCAGGGATATAGGCTTTCTGGATTAGATTTCATCCTGCTATGAGTGGATGTGAGCGGGAGGACGATGGAGACTAATGCTTGGGTCTGACCACACCCATTAGGAATAACCTTTTGTTTTCAATCCATGCTATTAAAATATGGAAAAATACATCTATTTTACATATTTTAATATGCTCCATTACCTGTGTGGCCTATAAAAACTAAATTGCAGCCTCCTTTATTCCAAGCCCAAGTTTCCCGATAGCTCCATCCCTAAGGTGTGCCTGTGAATTGGGTATATTTATGCAGTTGATTTCTTCCAAATGATCCACTGGCTTGAAGTAGTGGCTTTTTTTGTTGTTGTTTTGTTTTTTGGGGTTTTTTTTGTTTGTTTTTCTGGGTTCCCTGAAGCTTAGGGGAAGGAGGCACGGTAAATGCTGTGAAGAGCTGCGTGATGGGGAGGAGAAGGGGAGACGAGGAGGAAAAATGCTGCGAGTATGGTTAGGTGGAGGCAGAACTGGCCACCAGAAGGTGGGACAGTTCTGCTGGGATCAGCACTATGAGAAGGGGTTTGTGCGGAGTATTTCAGAAAGATGTTTTTAAAGCACTGAAGTGTAACTAGAGGGCAATAGCATTCAGACGGGAGGAGAGAAGTTACAGAGCCTCCTCTTTGACAAAAGCATTGGTAGGTTAGCAATGAACATCCCAGCTGTAGAGCTGGGCTCACCAGTCTTTGATGACCGGAGAAGGGCTATGGGGAGGTCGGATGGGAGCCAGAAGAGTCTTTTCCTCTCCGTAGCACGTCAGGCGCTGAAGTTGGGATCCAAAGAGTACGGTGTACAACCCTCGGTGTTCAGACAACCTGTGTGAATGTGACCCTGAAACTTGACGCTTTCTTTTGGGAATGGGTGAATTATTCCCGAGAGGCGCACAGAGAGCAGGTTGGAAAATCGGTGTGTGTAAGGGATGGAAGAATTGGGATTGAGAAGTCGTTCGTATGGCTCTGAGTAGTGGTTTGGGAGAGGGATTTCTGGCTCGGCAATGGGCAGGAGGTAGGAAGCTGGAAGGAGAGATTCTGCTGTTGCGCAGCAGCGCTGAAAAGACGAATGTTTCCAGGTCACTGTAAAAACAAAAAAATAGCTGTGTTGGTGTTTGTGTGTTTTGTTGTTGTTTGTTTTTTTTTTCTTTTTGAAGTAGGAAAGAAAAGGGACTGTGAGTTTTGCAGGGCAGGTCAGAGGCTTGTGAAATGGACGATGCCTGTTGTCACGCAGGTGGGAAGAGAATGAGATTGCTGAAGTTTAAGGTGAGGAGAAGAGCTTAGAGGATTTGGGCTCCAGAACAGAAAAGAAAGATCACGGAGAATTCATGAGTGTTTTGGACTGAAAGAGTGCCACCGTTGTTGCAAATAATCAAAGTGGCAAATAATCATGTGCCACTGTTGTTGCGGAGGGGACAGTGAACTGGCATCCAGCACCTGGCATAATTTGTTGTTTGAGGCTTTGTTTTGCCTTGAATGGCAGTAAGTTTGTAGAAATTTAGTGAAGCCCTACTTGTCTTTGGAAGAAGTTGTTAGCTTGCTTTTTTTTCACCTTGTCATTGGAGTCTCTGGATTTCCCAGGAGGGTCCTTTGTGAAATAGGTTAATGAAAAGAGAAACCTCAGACTTGGTTCTCGTTCAGTCCTCAACATCGACATCCGTGACCTTACTGAGCCAGAAAGAGTGTAAGTGAAACGCTTCCTGAAGGCTCGTTACCCCTGCCAGATCCACGTGTTATGGAGGGGAGCAGGGAGTTTCCTTCAAGTGATTTTCCAACACGTAGAGTTTGGATGACACTTAGCGTTACCTCATTCCTCCTCCACTCCCTCCCTATCTCCGAACAGGCAGATCGATGTCCTGTGTATCAGTACCAGTTATTGACTCCCACAGCAGAAGCTGAGGAAGAGAAAGATGTTACTGTCATTTCCTGGTCCTCTCATGTTCTCCAGCTCACAAACATTGGAAACTTTCCCAGACCTTACAGGTGCCTCCAAAACCAGGCAAAATGGAGACTCCTGGCACTGTTGGGGCTTTAAATGAAAACTTTAATGAAAAAGGCCAGTTGACTTGAAAATGCCCAAATGCTTCCAGTCTTTAAAACAGCTCCAGAGCTCCATAACATTCCTGGCTAGATAGGAACACCCTCTGGCTGCCCCTAACCCCCTCACCAGGGAAATCAGACCAGTCGCACTGAGGGGGACGGAGGTCGAACGTTGTTCTGTGGGGTCTTCTTGCTGTTGGAATGAGTTGAGAAACATATCTTTACGTGGCACTTCCCTTGCGGTATTTCTTTTTTTCCAGTTCTTGGAAGGGTGCCAAAGGCTTGTCTAGGTGATTGCTAGTTTGGTGCCGGTAGGCGCTTGAATCTCTGGTCACTCGATAAAGAACAAGAGGCCTGGGTGTTGTTAAAGCTGTTGATACCATAGCCATGGTAGGTAATCCATATTGGATATCCATAAGGACCACGTGGAAATATTTAAAGAGAGAGAAATATATATATAAATATATAATTATATACATTTTATCGTACAGATTTTTCGTAAAAAAAAAAAAAAAAATAATTTTTTTTCCAAGTTTGATACTGTAAATCTTTATTAAAAGAAATTGCCAGTCCAGGGCTCCCTGGGTGGTGACCTGGAGGGGAATGAAATGTCCTGGCTAAACTTCCACAGAGGGATGAGAATTGCAAGGTAACATGGAGGGAGGAATGACCCGAAAGCTGTCGACCGCGTTGGAGACCCAGCTCCTCCACCCTCCACCATGGAGGGCCCTCCAGCTTGGGGTTGTCGCATTGCATTCCTCTGGGGTTTGGTTTGTTTCTGTTGGGTTTTTTTTTGTTTTTGTTTTGGTTTTTTTTTTTTTTTTTTTTTTCTCTCCGTCCTGCACTTGCAAGCCTGACACCCAGGGCGAGCGCCGCGCTGGGAGCTGGCAGCTGCCTGCGGAGTTGCCCAGGTGGCTCTGGCAGCGCTCTCCCACAGCCGTACTTCTCGCTTGTCTCTTTGCTGCAGTAGTTTGGATGCCGGGGCTCCCTTCTCTGCCCCTCTTAATTTGTGTGTGTCCCCCCCCATCTCACTGAGGAGCAGGGGCTCTGGATTTGAGCGCTGGAATCCCCTCCCCTGGGCCTGGCCTTTCTTTGGTTGCTCCCCATCCGTGGTATGACGCGGGAAGCATGGGCTGGGCGGGAGGCAGGAGAAGACGAAAGCGTTGGGCAGGGACCGGGAGGGGACATCTCTGTTCTTGTAGAAGTGTTTGCTGTGCTCTCTCTTGGGAGTGGGGAACCTTTCCCTCCAGGGCAGCTCCAGATCCCCTGGGAACAAGTCAGCGTTCTCTGCTCTTGCCCAACTCTACCGTCTGCCAGAGGAGACCGCAGAGCGCGAGCGTAGAGACCTGGGTGACACCACGGCTCCGGGGAGGGGACGCGGCGCTGGCGGGTGAGCTGGTGCAGAGGCGAGCTGTGGCAGGGCTGGGTGCGATGCCACGGGAGCGCGGAGTGGTCAGGCCAAGGGACGGCTTCGACCCGGGGAGGAGGAGAAGGTGGCTTTTTTTTTTTTTTCCTCTCTCTCAAATCATTTAAACTTCATTGTCATGATTGTTTTTATTTAAAAAAAAAAAAAGAAACAAAACAAAAACAGAAAACTTTTGTAATGTGGATTTGTTTTCCTTCGTCTGTATTTCAGTCTGCTGGGGTGTTTCCGTAGATGGTGGATACTTGCTTTCATTTTTTTAATGATAGAAGTCTTCTGTTTTAAGTTGTTTTTTATCACCAGCTCATTCTATCCTCTGTGGTTACTCAGTAATTTCATTTCAATATTTATTTTTGTGCTGCTTTTTTATTATAAAATAAATTATTGATATACCAAGCAATGTGGATTCCTGTTTGTAAGGCGAATAGCCCTGTGTATGTGTCCATTACTTTTCTCTTGACAGCCACAACGTAATTTATTGCTGTAAATTTAGCTGCAGTGACTGGTTTTTTTGTACCTTTCCAATAAAGCATTTTCTGGTTTCAGACTTGCCCTGGTCTATGGTCAGCGTTTTGGAGCCTGAATTGATCTTCAGTGGAGTGTTTTGTTCGGGTTTTTTCCCCTCTCTGTCCCCGGTGCAGCGTGCCGCTGGCCGTCGGCTGGTGAGCGATGTGTTTTTTGGGAGGCAGGCTGGGCTGAGGCGAGCGTTGACGGCTGCTCGGGCTTTTGCAAGCATCCAACCCGGCCCGGTGCAGCCAGCTCGCCCATCTCCCAGCCATGCTGTGCTGTTCCCTTGGTGTATTTGGAACATGCCCAAGGGATAGCTCTTGTCCAAGCTGCTTGTCTGGTAGATCCCATGCTCAGACCACGTTCTTCCAGCCCGGGCTGTGCCCTCGTGTACAGTCAGTGGGTATTTATGGTCGTGGTGCTGAGAGCTGGCTGCGCGAGGCCACTCGTGGCTTGGAGACACCGTGCTGTGCGACAGGTTGCGGTGCCGGGGAGAGATGCTCCCTTCTCCTCCTTTGGGTTGTGAAATATCCCTTCACCGCTTTCCTACGCAACTGCTTGTGAATGAACTGCTTTAACCCCTTACCTCAATATTTAATCTTTCTGGTTTTCCCTGCTTGGGATTTAAGGAGGTGGTGCCTTGTACCAGTGAGCTCCAGCGGCCACGTTTGCTTTAATCCTCTCTTCCAAGTGATTGGTTTTCTTAAGGAGGAAAAAGCTTGGGCTGTGCTGGGCTGAGGCAATAGGTTGGAGGCAGATGGATGCGTTGGCCGAAGTCGGAATTAGAGGTAGGGTTATATACAGACAAAGTGGAGAGAAAAGGCTTTGTGTGTCAGCAGGTAATGGATGGTCATTAGGTGCCAGAGGTGGGGCCGAGCAGGCTTGGCTGAGCAGGGACGCGAGTGAAGCCTGGGGGGGTGACTGCATTTGCCGTGCTGAGCAAGAAAATCGCCATCATCTGCTTCAGTGCCTGCTCAGAGAGATGGTGGCGAGGAGCTGGTGATGATGGAGAAAAGAGGGAGGTGGGCCACTCGTGGCCGTCAGAGGGATGGAGGAGTGTTAGGGCATCAGGGATGGGCCGGGGGAGGTTCAGCAGCGAGAGAAAACTCAATCTTCACCATGCTTGGGGGAGGAGAATGTCCTGGAACTGAGGGGGGAAGAATCTGTGAACAGAGCTGCAGAAGCATGACTGCTCTCTGACCCAGGTCTGGCAATCTGCTGCCTGCCAGCAGCTGAGCCCAGGGACTTTGGCTGGGTACTGGTGAGGAAAGCAACCCTGGGCGAGAGCCCTGGCCGTGCTGCGGCGGTCGCAGCCACCTCCCTTCCCCTCTGCTCGTAGGAAGCATGGTCAGCCCTGGCTCTCACGACCGCGATGGTGCGCTGTGCCCCACGAGGACGCATCCCCGACTCGAGTGGGTTGTAAACCTGCCTGACCCAAGCCCAAAAAGCAGCAGGAGAACTGATAGCCGCCGCCCAGCCTTGTCCTTGGGGAAAGCCTGAGGACAGGCGACAACTGGAAAACAAATCTGCTGACCACCGGAGCCTGCTGCTGGCGGGGAGAAAAGCCTGTTCCTCCCAGGCTGCCTGCTGGCCTGGCTCCAGGCGCAGCCGGGCTCCTCTGTAGGTCACCCCTGTGCTTGCCGCCAGCTTTCCCAGCGTCCTTGTTGAAGAGATGGAGGAGACGCGTTAGCAGAGGAGCGCAGAACCATGGCTGCTGGGGAATGCGCTCAGCCGACGACACCGTTGGTATTTCTGTTCTCCGCGGATGCGTTTTGACAGCGTAAATGTTTGAGGGCTGTGACAGTGCCGAGCCTGAGCCGTGAGCTCTCGCCTGTCTCCCCTCTCCAGGAAAACGGGCGGCCGGGAGGCCAAGCCCCTGCCTGCTGGAGCGGGGAGCGCTGCCTGCACCCCGCTGGTGTCCAGTCCAGCACGGCTCCTTCAGCCTGGTACCACGCTGCTGACTTGGATGAGTCACAGCTGATTTTTTATTTCCCCCTCCCTCTTGTTTTGCTTGCGAGAAAGACCTGTTTTACATATAATAGAGCAATCAGGGCTCGACATAAATAGGCAAATGTCATTGTCTGCAGTGGGAATTGCACCTGCTGGCAAGAGCCATGAATGCAGCCCAACGTGCACCCGAGCTGATCATTTGTGCAATGAGGTACAACTATGTTTCTTGCTGTGTTCTTGTGCAAGTCTTTGTCTCAGTGACTGCAAGCATGCCGGCAGATGTGCCATCGTCACCTTTGCAGTCTGTCCTCGCCTTGGGAGCCGGAGCAGACTGTTCCTGCAGCTGTGGCCAGCTCTCTCCTAGAGGAATGGAGAAGACCAAGATGTCCAGCTGAGAGATGTCCCTGCTTCGGTGCTGGCTGCGTTACAAAGCTAAACAGCCTCATCCCTGAGCATCAAGGCTGCACTTTGTGGGCTGTTCCCAGAATGCGCAGGAGCCTGGATGGATGCCTGGATGCACAGAGCATATGGGTCTTGTTTATGGACCTCCTTGCAGGAAAAGTGTCAGTGGTCTCACCGGCTGAGCGGGTACGAGCAGCGGTGCTTCAGAGCAGAGGGATGTGCGATTGGCTTAGCTATAGGTTGCTGCTGTGGAGTCCAGGCTTCCAGCACAGTAAGATTCCTCCAGTAATAATAAATAAGCGTGGAGTCAGGCTTAGCTTGGCTAAAGCGGACCCAGCAGCTCTGAACTGCTGCATCCACCGCTTAGGTGAGGGTTGAAGAGGTGCAGTGCAAGGAGAGGAAGTGGGGAACACACACACTGTCTTTGTGGAGTGAAAAAGATGAGCACAAATCCCGTGGGAATGCCAAAATGTGCAGGATGCTGTGTGTGCAGGTATTTCTGCTGGGCCAGCAGTGAGGGGCAGGGAGGACGCTGAGCTTAAGAGCATCAGCACTAGAGCAGGAACAGGCAGATCGTGGGCTTTGCTTGCTGAGCTAAGTGAAAACAGTTGCTCATTCCATGGTAGAAATTGCTGTTTATTAGAAAAAAAATTCATAAATAAAATCATTTCATGTTGTGATTTACATCTTGCAGCTTAAGAGCAGAGGAAAAAAAAAAAAAACTAGCCCTGCTAGGAGTTGTGTGTAAAATGGCTCTAAGCCTTCCCAGCGGTTGGTTTGCCTCGTGACTGTAAATCTGAGGCTGTAGACTTGCCCTTGTCCTTTCACTACCCAGCTCCTACCCCCACACAGCAGCCCAGCCAGTGCCTAAGTAAGTTCCCAGTGATCATCTGATTAACAGGGAAATAGAAATTGGCCTAAAAATTGGGGGAAAAAAAAAAAACCCCAAACAACCCAGAGAGGAAGTTTAGCAGAAGGATGTGTGCTCTCCACCACTGATATGGGGAAAGTCCCTCTGTGTAGTATCTTCCTATCTTCCCCTGCCAGCGGTCCTGCCCCAAGTGGTGGCAGCCCCCAGCGCCTCCCCATCCTTCCCACCATCACCCAGCTAGGCTCAGCTCCCGCCTGGCTTCCCACAGGTTGGGCAAAGCCCAGGGACAGTAAATAGCGAGGGGTTAGGAGGAACAGACAGTTCCCAGTAAGCGCATTCCTACCACCAGCACTCACAGTCTGGTTCCCTAGTAAAGACTCTGATAAAGAAGCTGGAATCCCTTTTAACTTCTGATCCATTCAGAGATAAGTCGGTTTAGACATAAACAAGCGTTTCTGTCACCGGCCGCTCTCAGAAACACAGCTGCGAGACCACGCGTTAGCCCCAAATGGGACCTCACTGCAGCTCCCAGGGGAGTTACTGGGCAGCTGCGTCTCCATCTGGAGGGAGAAGAGGATGACTTGCTCCTCCTCCCTAGTAAAGGTCTTCTGCACAACTCTGTAGGCTTTTCTGGGAGGAGAGGAGAGAAGATGTAAAAATAAGGAATGACGTCTTTCAGCTGTTACCGGGTTTTGAGGTGAAGTGAAGTCACCTTCCTGGGCTGGTTTACTCCACAGGGCCCTTCGAGATAATTTTTTTTTACTCAAACTGGGAGAAACTAGAGCAGAACTGTGCTGAGAAAAGCATTCTCTCAGGCCTCAGCACTGGTTGGAGGTAAGAGGAGGGCGAGGGTGGCTGGTCTGTCCCGCAGCCTGGCTCCCCTCTCTGCCTGGCGTCCCCCAGCGTGGGCACGGGGCTGGCATCGAGACACCGGCACTGGGGCAGCACAGCCCAGACAGCCACACAGGGTGCTGAGTCACAGGAGAAAAGTCAGCCCAGTCCCTAACACCAGTAGAGATGGGGCAGCAGAAGCTGGCACTACTTGATTTAACCTTTCCTTGGGTTATTGCATCTTCCCTTCGACAGACTGGCTTTTTGGGTAGAGTTCCTGGCTTCTCGGTACTCCGATTAGACCAGGTTGTCTCAGCCTTGAGACAGCTCCCATTTGCATGGGTTTAAACCTCTCCAGTGTCCCTGTCCCCTCTGATGTTTCCTACACTTCCTCATCTGACAGGATCAGCACTCTCTTCTCGATGTTTTTGCTCTTTCTGACGCTCGGTCCCTCCACCTTGGAGGCCACATGCCCGTTCTCCCCTGGCACTTTGTGCTCTGCCTCCTGCATCGACTGCTGGATGTACTGCTGGTACGCGGGCGAGAAGTTGTGGATTGCATCCTGCACAATGTCCTGGGGGCTTATGGTCTCCTTCAGCCCACTTGAGATGCTCTGCATTGGGGCAAGGTTTGCTGAAAAACAGGGAGAGAAGAGGGTGATGGGACACCAGGTAGGCAAGGAGTCCAAGCGCTCCAAGACTGGAGTGACACTTTTCTATAGAAATTCAAGATCAGGGCTTCACTGTGGGCCACATCAGCTTGCGGTGGCAAGTGCCAAGGAGAAGAGAGGCAACCCCAGCTCCATGTTTCGAAGAGGAAGGAACCTCTCCAGCAGCATGTGCTGTAATACCGTAATCCCCTAAGTCTGCCCATCCACCCCAAGGTCTCTTTTCCTATCCACTCACTGTGGCTCATAGGTATCACGAGGGAAGAGGGACAAGAAACTCATGGAGCACAGGAGGAAACTACTCTGGTGGCTTTTAGCATCCCCTTGCTAATGCTAGGGGGAGGGAGTCTCCTCTTTCCTTCTTCACCAATGAAGGAAGGAAGAAGAGAGTAAGAGTTACCTGTTGAGTTTTCTTTCTTTTCTCTGTACACCTGGCAGGTGAATGCGTAGCGCAGGGCAATGGAAGCAAAGAGCATCTCAATGCAGATAATGAAGTTCTGGTAGCCAGCAGCCACCGTCCCAGCTCCCACCTCCTTCCCATCGATGATCTGAACTTCAGGGATCACCCCACATTTCTCCAGGATTGCAAGCAGCGTCCCTGTGCCAGGGAAGGGAGAGACATCACCTCTGGTCCTGTGTCCCTGGGACAGGTGGGGCTATAGGAGGAGAAGTGCTGGGACTTGGGAGTGGTGGTGGGACCCACCTTGCCAGAAGGAGAGGAAGATGACTGCCTTGATGGTGATGAACTTGAGGACCGGCTCAAACGGGCGCAGCAGGTCCATGGTGGCAAAGTAGAAGAGGAAGAGGGCATAAAGTGCCAGGCTGACGGAGAAGTTGTAGATGATGGTGATGTAGAGGTAGCCACTGTGGACACTGCAGAGAGAGAGAGCAACCTGCAGCCATGGGCTGTGGGGAGCAAACTGACTGCAACTGGAGGCAAGGAACAAAGAAATGGGGGGGAGAAGTGCACGCTTTTGTCACGGGGAGAGTACAGCCCAGGAGGGGAAGGAGAGGCAGGGAAAAAGGGGAGGAACAGGAGGCCACTTTCAGCTTTTCCTCTGTTGGTGGGACCTCTTTTGTTATGGCTCACAGGAGTTTTCATTCCTTTCTTATTTGGGGGCAGTGGGTCTCTGTTCCTTAGCTCTTTGGGCTCCCTGTGCTCCACTCTGTGGAGCAGCTCCCCAGGGGTGGCTGGCAGGACACCCTGTCCCTTGGGACAGAGCAGGGACCCATCCTGTCCCCTTCACCCTCCCCAGCCCAACCCAGCATCCTCACTTGAAGTCTCCATCGTGGTACTTCCCAAACGCCTGCAGGATGATGGTGACGATCGCCATGAGGGGTTTCACGATGCAGAACTGCAGCGTGGCCTGCAGAGGGGAGAGACACAGCGCACCCCGGGCAGCAGGGACGTCCCACCGCCCTCCCTGCAGCTCCTGCCACCCCTGACCCTCCACGGGAGCCAAACCAGGACGGAGACACAGAGGAGAGAGTTCTCCGTCACAGGAGTGACCAGTGCTGCGGGGTGAAATATGAACCAGCTCAAGGTCTGCAGAAGGGAGGGAGCAGAGCTCCCAAAAGGCAGCTCCTGAAGGCTACTCTGCGGTGGGGGACTGGGTGGTTTGGGGGCAGACCGGTGCCAGGATTCGGCCCGCAGCACAGCCCTGGAGAGTTAGAGAGGCGTCCAGGCTAACCTGGGACTGGACAGAGATGGCAATCTCAGCTCTGCAGTGGGAGGAGACCCTGACTCAGCAGTGAGTCAGAGGCAAGGACAGCGAGCGGGCGCCCTGCTGCTGGCCAGGTGCCTGCAAGCTGGGTGAGCTGCCTCCCTCGGAGGGGAAAAAAAAAAACAAAACCAAAAAGAGCATCTTGAGAGAGCAGCAAAGCAGAGCCCTCTCAGCAGGGCAGCAGGGAAGGGACCTGCCACCCGGAGAGCCCCTGGCAGAGGGGAGCGGAGCTGACGCATCCCGTTGGGTACCCACCTGCTTGCAGAAGCGCAGGAACCCAATGGAGTAGGACATGCCCTGGAGGCAGCAGGTCCCATAAAAGCAGCTGGACCTGGAAGCAGAAGCCGAGGAGGTGCCGTTGTGACTGCTGGATGGGGAAAGTGGGTGGAGGGCAGAAGAACTCATGGGATGCTGGGACTTACGCAATGGGCTTCCCTCGGATCTCTGTCATGATGGTGCTCTCACCTCCGAGGTACTCAAAGCACAGGCTCAGGAAGCTGTAAATCACGAAAGCTGGCAAGGCAAGGGCAGACATGATCAGCAGGGCTGACGGAGGTCCAGGGTGAGGGTTGTTACATTTCACATTCCTTTCTGCTCAGATGTCTTATCTACCCTGACACCACACCAGAATTTGGGAAGCTGGTGGGTGGGAGCCCAGCAAGAGGAGCAGCAGGTCAAATCCATCTGACTTCCAAGCAGAGTCGGACAGACCACACCATGTGCACAGGGTCTGTTGCAGACGCACCAGCTCCTCCATGCACTCACAGCCCCTGTGTGCACGTGGCAGCAGTGGGGCATCCCAGCAGTGCCCGTGGAGCCAGCTTCCATGCACACCCAGGAGTGCAGTGGCCAGAGACCATCTGTATGGAAGGACCTCAGAAATGCCAAGGGGCAGCAAAAGCTGCTGGTGGCCAGCAAGGTCCTTAGCAGTTTTGTTTAACATCCCCATCACTTATTTTCCATATACTCCAAATCTGAAGTAATACACAATGTCCATACCCCTCTGGTCCCCAGGGGAAGAGCAACAAGGTGGAAGAGTAACCTCAATCTCAACCCTGACGAGCTTCCCCTGCACCTCAAAACATCCCAACTCTGAATTTCTTAGGTACGTTTACCTTCCGCATTAGAGATGCGGCCAGAAAACCTCTTTCCCCAGGAGTATGACTCTGGGGACCCTCTGAACCTGCAGGCAGGCGGTGGAAAGGCACCAGCTCATGTCTGCCTGCAGGGCATCCCCTCCTTGCTGCCAATGGAGGAATAAGGGGAAAACCCCCACAGAGAGGAAGGGAGAGTGGGAAGGGAGTGAAAGAGATGGAGATTCGCCACTTTGTGCAATCTAGGCCACTCCAGAGACACAGGTCAGGGAAATGAGAGCCCTGCTTGGCCATCGGCCTCCCTGCCAAGGAGAGGCTTCGCTCACCTTCGTAGCAGTCACGCACTGAGTCAAAGTAGACATAGTACTGGTGGCTTCCGAGGAGCAGGAGGCTGAGCCAGGAGTCGAAGGCGTAGATGGGCACGATGAAGAGGATGCGGATGATGTAGCGCTGCTCCTTGGGGACGGTGTAATTCCTCAGATGTGTGTAGATCTACAAAGTGTCCAGCATGCAGAGCTGTGGCTACCACTGGTTGGGAAGGGAACCAGAGGTACCCCCAGCCCACAGGGCTGCAGGAGGCTCATCCCATGTTAGCCTTCCTCCCGGAAGCCTTCCTCCACCTTTCCACCACAGATCCATCACAGCGAACACACACATGAGACAGGCTCCATCCTGGTCCCTGGGGCAATCCCTTCCATGAAAACACGTGGAAATTGAGTCCCTTCCCCAGGGCTGTGCGAGGAGCGTGCCCTCCTCCATGTCAAGCCCCGTGCAGCCCTGTCCCAGCACTCGGAGGCAACAACTTGCCCCAGAGCTGCCTTCAGCAGCACAGATCCCCACAGCACCCAAAACCGTGCCCACTGGCAGTACGTTTTGAGGCAGCTAGCGGCACACACCCCAAAGGCACAGATCTCGGGGTGCCAGAAGAGAAATCCCACTGGGTGTTGTCTCCAGGCAGTGGCGATGCCCTGCAGCCTCTCCTGGCTCCGGCTCTGGGGAGCGTGGGGGCAAAGTCCACCCTGCCGAGCTGCCAGCACCAGGCTCCCGATGGTGGAGATATCCCCTCTGGGCAGCAACAGGAGGAAATACTTATCTGGAGCTGGGTGATTTGCAATGAACTTGGGGGCAATCAATAGGTTTGCCCTTGCGTCAGTCCGAGCACCGGGCTCCGTCTCCGCTCCATCCCGTACCTGGTGGAAGGTGACGATGAGTGCTGACCACACGAAGATGCCGGAGATGACTTGTGCTGCTGTCGTCGTCAGGAAAAGCTGCCGGTCATCTTCAGAGTCGTTGTGGGCAGCCGTGAGCAGGACAAGGGCCGGGGATGGCGGGGCAGAGGCCAGCCTGGCTGCTGTGCTGGGGCCCGGGGTGGCAGGCGCCGCAGGAGAGGGCAAGGCACGCGTGGCATTACTCATCTGCAGGGAGGGAGAGGCAAGGGGAGTGGTGCAGGAAGGCAGGACAGAGGTAAGCTGGGGAAGAGGAAGGTCCCAGCAGATCTCCCATCCCACAGAGTGTGGACAAACCTCCTGTGAGGTTTATCTCCTCCCCAAGGTTTCTCCAGGATGGCCCTAACCCAAACTGGCCTATTCACCGTGGTTGGGTCTGCTTCTCCCAGTGGGGAAATGCAAATGCCCTTCAAGAGAAGACCCTCTTTTCTCTGAGGAGGTGTATGCGATCCTTGTGTCCCCAAAAGACACACTTCTCCTTCCCAGCCTTGCTCCTTCTTGTTTTCTCAGAGGTCACTGTCCCACTTGAAAGGGAAAGACCTGCCTGTACTTGTGCCCCTGTGAGCTCGCACTTGTGGCTCAGGATACTTTTCCATCAGGAACCAGAGAATTAAGAGTTAAACCCATCCCTCACCCATGACAATAATGAGCTCCTTACCCATGAGCCATCAGGACACCAATGTCCTCCTTGGGACCCCAGAGAACACTGGCATCCCTGTGGTCCCCCCTAGAATTTGGCTCCTTTCCTCGTGCATGGCCTGCTGGGAGCAAACCTCAGGGCTGCCCAAGAAGCCAGAGGTTTGGCATCATCCAGGGTGTTTGGCAAGCCTCAGCCGTTTTGGGATTGCGGGGGTCTCCGTGTGCTGGCAACGCCAATCCCGAGACCTGAAGGGCAACCAGCGCACCCGAATTAAGCACACGGGAGGAAGGCTGCCATGCCGCAGGCAGAGCTGCTGCTCTTTGGGGATGCTGAAGTGCTCTGGCATCCCCCCAGCAGGTCTGTTCCCCTTGAAGCCGGCGGCCCCAAAGGCACCAAGCGTTCCCAGTGCAGAGGGTGGCTGGGGCATACTGGCACCGTGTACCCTGCAGCTACAGATCGCAAGTACCAACCTAATAATGCGCTCTTATTTATAGGGCAGCTTCCTATCTCAAGGCCAACAGATGCATAAACCATCATGTTTGCCCTTTCTTTCTGCTAATCTATGGAAAGCTGCTTTTTCCCCAAGTGTAACAATAGCAGTTTAAAAACAAAACAAAACAAAACAAAAATAAACCCACAACAACCTGCGAGGAGAGCTCTAACAGTATAGATGCTTCTCAGTGCATTGTTGATAAACAAAGATTTTTAGCTGCTGGGTAACTATTGCCTCAGGGTAAAACTGTAAGCATGAGCTGGTGAGAAGCAAGAAAATACCTGCCATAGATAAGAGTGGTAGGGAATGACCTCGGTCCAATTAAACACAGAAAACAAACGAAAGCAGGAGCTTGCCCTGTGGCTTCCTCTCCTGCCCTCTCCCCGAACCCCAACCTCACAGGAGAGGAAACTCAGCTGGTGTCAGATCAACAGCCCTAAAAATACCTTTAACCCTCCTCCGCCTGGCAGGAGCCGCCTGTAAGCGGAGATGCCCGGGGCGGCGTCGTGCTGGCGAGGTCCCAGGAGCTCGCCCCGCCGTACCTGCGCCCGCGAGCGGGGAAGCGGAGCCGGAGATGGCTGGAGGGAGAGCGTGGCCGATAGTGTTACGGAGGCAATGGGGAGCTGGGTTTTTCCTCCCTGCGATCGTCCCGCAGCCCTGCCCCGGCCAGCAGGAAGCAGGATCCCGGGGAGAGCCAGGGAGGGATCTGGTCTTTGGACAGACCGCGACGCCGCCGGACCTGCCGTGTAAACATTAACAGGAGGCCAGAGATAGCTTGTGGAGCGGGGAGGGAGGCGAGAGCCCAGCTGTGCACCATTTCACGCCGCTCCTCGCTCTTTCTGGAGGCTGCCCTGCTGCGGGTTGGGGCCGTATCGCTGGATTTGGCCACGCTTTCCCTCCACCCAAGCATCGCTATAGGGAAGGATGCAATCCAGCTCACTTCCCAGGACACAGCGGAGACCTGTGCTCGTCGCCAGACCCGTTTATTCTGGTTTTGATGTCGCCAGACCCGTTTATTCTGGTTTTGATCTGGCACCGTTCCACGGATGCTTGGCCGAAGACATCCTGACTCCTGTTAGCTTTCCCGGCCCGGCTGCCGCCATGGCGGTGTGAGCACAGTGGCACCAGCAGCCGGTCCTGGCAGGCTCCCCTACATTGTCACACTCTGAAGGCGGTGGAGCAAGTCATTAAAAACAAAAGCCGCGGTGCCACTCAGAGTCAGGGCTCCCAGCTCCACAGGTAATTAGATCCGGGCTGTGCAAGGTAGCCGGGCCATTCAATGCAGCTAGAGGGCTGCTTGCTTCCAAAACAAAGGCGGCGAGAAGACACAGAGAATAATATTAGCTGCAGAGAATAATATCAGCTCCTCGATGGGACCATGCCGGTGCCACATCCAGTCTGGTTGTTTTTATACACCTTGTAGATACCCGCCACACACATGTGTGTACCTGTTACGCTCACTCCATGGGATATTGGAGATGCTAGGTGAGTACTGAGCAGAAAATAAACTGGGCAGTGGCACCCGTGTTCATGCCACCTGCAAACGGGGCTTTTCGCTTTGCCAGGGATTCCCCTCTTGCCGCAGGCTGCCAGAGCCCGGACTCTCAGCTCACATCCCTTCCAGTGTCCCAGAGTACCTGGGGCCAAATCCTCACCTTGGCAGCAGCCCTCACGGGGCTGGGGTGGTCAGAAAGGAAAGGCGAGCCCCTGCAGCCCCCAACCCGTGCCTCCGCGGGCTGGCTGTGCACCCTAGTAAAGGGGGAGAAATCCCCGACCCCCACCCAGGGAGGGGAGCATCCAGGCTCAGCCCGAGCAGCGCAGGAGACACGCCTTTCCTCCTGATTGCTTTCAGATAAAGCAGGGGTTATTTATCTGATCACCCTCTCTGTACCACCCCCACGCCACCCAGGAGGAAGGACCTGTGGCACATGGCTATAAATTAAGGCAGGGCAGAACCGAGCCCTCCCTAAAGCCCGTCCGGAGGAGCTGATGGGGCACGCTCAGGGCTCTTGCAGCAGGCTCTGCCCTCGCAGCAGCTTCCTCGGTTGCTCAGGACACATGGCTGGGGCAACCTCTGCTCTGTGGAGGCATAACCCCAGCCACTGTGCACCCCCCCCCGGTCCCCCACTCACCCTGCGGGGCTCCTCCGGGAGCTGGTCTGGCTGCCGCGCACCTGCCTCCGCATCCCCTGCGCCCTCCTCCACCTGCACCCGTGGGAGACTCCTCCTCCGGGCACCCTCCCAGCCGGCTGGCAGCAGGCCCTGCCAGCGCCCCGCTCGCCCTCGTTGCACCCCGCGGGAGCCGGAGCAACAGGTCGGGCTTGGCTTCCTGCAGAAAACCTACCCAACTTACCTTTCCAGTCCACCACGCGCAGCACCCACGCCTGGAAAGCAAACACGGGTGGAAAGCCACGGTGCAGCCCGAGTCCTCTGCCCGCAGCCTGGCACAGGGCCTGCAGCCGTGGATGAGAGCTCTGGCTGGGTGGCAAAGGCAGGTTTGCTTGCAAGTGGGAATTAATCCTTATCTGGAGGATAGCGATGACTAAAGGGCAGGCAGCCGGTGGTACTGGCAGACTTGCAAGTATTTTTTAGGGCAGGCCTTCCCCCTGGTTCACTGCAGAGCAGAGAGGAGCAAAGTCGAAGGATCAATTGCTCGTGGTCTAATTTATCGCCCCTGGAAAGACGAGATAATTCTGTTCTGGCTCCGAGCATCAAATGGGAGAGAGCTCCATGTCCCTTCCTTACCCACCACCCTGTGCAGACCTGGTGGCACGCAGCCAGGAAATTAAGGTGGCTAATTTGTGGTTGGCTCTGAGGTAGCAACACCCAGGCCTTCAGGGCATAGGGTTGGTATGCCACCATATCACTATGGTGGAAGATCTGATTTACATTAAATCTGCTAATTAATTTCTGGTTTCCACAAGTTGCTGGAGGTATGGACTCTTTAAGAGCACCAGGATTTGGGAGACGATACATTGAATTTTGTGTCAGGAAAGAATCCCTACTAGCAAACCAGGATCGACATTAACAAATTCCACATGGTGCTCTCAGCCCTCCTAGACAAAAAAAAAAAAAAAAAGTGTAAAAGAGGAAAAATTTGGAGTTCTGACAGATGCAAATCTTTGCTTCTTGGAAGCACAGTTTGGAAAATTATTTTTAGATGAAATTTCTTGTCAAGGGCAGCTGCAAGCCTGCAGTGTTTGAATGTACTTTAAAAAAAAAAGTTTCATTTCTCTATCTCTTAAATACTGTAAATAACCCTTACTTCAGAGAAAAGAGCCCTTTCGAAATGCATTTTCTGCTTTTCTACTCTTAGGGGATTTTTTTTAGCAACAGAAATGGCCCAGCGACTGGATCTATGTGGGGCAGGCACAGGCTCTGTGCTCATTCTGCCGATACCAACAGGTCTTAACACAGCACAGGCTGTCCCTGCCCAGAATCTAAATGTAAGACCTGGCCGCTGTCTGCTCTGTCAAGTTCATAAGTGACAAAAGCGTGTAACAGCTCATTTAAAAATTTACTACTTGGTGTTACTTGTTACAAGAAGAGGTAAAAACAAATGTGCTTTCCAAGCAAACTGTGAAAGTTTGGCTATTAAGCATTGCATCAACTCACGAGGCTTCATCAAACATTTTTTTTTTCAACAGACTCAAGAGAAACAGCTCTGTGCATCTGCCCCAAACCCTTCTGTCCCCGTGTCTCCTACAACAGCTGCTTTAGGCAAGGACAGCTTGCTGCAGGTGGTCCAAGGTATGTGCTGCCTCTCCAATGTGCTGGAATCCTGCAATCCATAAGCAGCTGTTATTTTCTCTTTTTCTCATCACCAATTTGGGTTCCTGTCTTCCACCTTGACATCAGCTTTCATGAAATTTGCAGAGCATTATTATCTGCTTCTCTTTAAAATCGGAGTGAAAGTGGAAAATGGATTCAGAACACATCAGGAAAGGGACTGACATAAGGACAAAAGCAGTCATATAGGACTCATTTCCTTAAAAACAGGCAAGAAAATCTTTCCTATTATGCAATTGCTGTTGATTTGTTACTGAGGCTTGTATTTCAATAGAAGTGATTTTCACAGAGCTAAAAGGAAAACAGGTAAAATTAGATTTGTCAATGTTTCTTTTATTCACTCTGCACTGGGTGTTGCCCCTTTGCGGTACAGCGTAGCTACAGAGCTTGGCATCTACTGCTCCTCAGGACACAAACGCAGAGCCGTGCCATTTCCCAAGCACACATCCCACCCAAAGTGATAAAAATAATACTTCTCTTGTATGTTGAGACAATTGTTCTCGTCTCATCACTGACTATATGGACTGCAAACCTGTCACAGTAACAAAACCCACAAATGTTCTACACAGTAGAGAAAAATTCATGAAATTCCTCATTATGTCCAAAACCAGCACAAAGACATTCCATCATTTTCATTTCTTGTCCTTTTAAATAAGCAGTGATGAGTCATGGACTCAAGATCATTTCCTTGAATCCAGATGGCACAACTTCACCACACTTGGCAACTTCGGATCACTTCCCGTAGAGCTTGTATTCCTTCCACGGTCTTGTCCTTTAAAGCCATAGCGAGAAGAACCGGTTTGTTCCCAGCTTCCTGAGAGACGAACGCCACCAGGTTTTTGGCACAAACATGGACAAGGGGCTGAAAAGCAAAGGTACACACATACAGAGTCTTACAGCTGGGACAGCCCTCCCACACGAGTTAGGAGAGGAAGAGTCCTGCACTGACAGGAGTGTGTTGAGAACCCGTCGATACTGGACTGAGTGTGCAGTTTGCTGAGTGGTTCCAACGTGACTGGGAACAGACCCGCAGTTTGGCCGGTCAGCAAAGCCAGGCCACGGTACAGGGAATTTTAGAAAGCGCTTTCTCAAACAGCTTCAAAAGGAAGAGTTTGGACCCATGAGTGACAGCCACCCAAACCACCCTGAAACAACTTAACTGGAGCTGCACTCAAGTTTTGCAACAGTATGGAAAACCTGGAAAGTCAGCATGGAGAATCTTTCCTTCTATCAATCCTCCCACCCAAATTACGTCACCAAATATCAAATTATATGAAACGCCATGGATAAAAATGCCTTTTTCCATGTTAGTCAGATTTCTGAAGA
Organism: Chlamydotis macqueenii; assembly: GCF_036417535.1. Lineage (NCBI taxonomy): Eukaryota > Metazoa > Chordata > Aves > Otidiformes > Otididae > Chlamydotis > Chlamydotis macqueenii. The sequence goes on along the minus strand of NC_141570.1, from coordinate 5,954,926 downwards.
AGTCTCCAAGTACAATTTTCTTTTAAAAACTTGTTGGCATGTTCTGCTGACAAGCTCTGGAAAAAAACCTATTATTTTTGCAATTCCTACAGACCCTAAAGTGGTGTTATATACAGTTTTCACATATTGTGTGTAAAAGACATGTTTTTCAGTTTGAATAGAGTAACAAGAACTAGAAGCGCATAGTGAGGCTGAAGGAGGGAAGAAATGGGATATAATCTTCTTAATGAGGTTTCTTTAACAAGAATAGACTAGACTAGAATAGCATAGACTATTTCAGTTGGAAGGGACCTACAGCGGTCATCTAGTCCAACTGCCTGACCAGTTCAGGGCTGACCAAGTTAAAGCATGTTATTGAGGGCATGGTCCAAATACCTCTTAAACACTCACAGGCCTGGGGCATCAACCACCTCTCTAGGAAGCCTGTTCCAGTGTTTGACCACCCTCTCAGTAAAGAAATGCTTCCTAATCTAAACCTCCCCTGGTGCAGCTTTGAACCACTCAGCTTGTTTGTGGACGTTTTATTTACACCCACAGTTATGTATTTATCAGAATGATGAGTTTGCTTCATTTTAGCTACCAGTGTGGTTTGAAAGTGTGCACCATCCCAAACAGGGATGTTAACGGTGACGAGCAGGAAGGCAGCAAACTAGTGAAAGCCTTTTCTTAAAGTTTAGGTAGATTAAGTTGGTAAAATGATTTAAAAATACTATGTAACAAAGTAAACAAGGGCACTTCCCATTTCCAAATAAAACATAAATCCAGCTTGGGGGTGGAGGTGGTCAGAATTAGCAGATATCACACCAGGAAAAGAGAACAAGAAGAATGAGAACTCCATAAGGGGGAGCTGCAGAAAAAATCAGGAACTTGTGTTGCTGGAGTTTTTCTAGTTAAGGTTAGCGAGTAATATTTGACAGCTCCAACCCTGATGGAAAGCCTCATAATCTCGTAGCTCTGTAACTCTGTTTTAATGCCTGACTAGTTGACATTTTGTGAAATACATTTTCTTCTGTTTTCTCTCCAGCTTTGTTAAATGGTCGATAAAATCTCATTTTGTTGAAGCAAAACAAATTAAACTTTATCAAAGGGAAGGTGCTGGCAGGCACACCTGGGAGAGGGCAGCTAAAGTCCATTATGGGGCTGGCATAGATTGGGGGAGGGTGGGGATGAGAAAAGGGACTTGAAAAAGAAAACAAACTCATTGGAACAGAAACCCAAAAAAGGTTATCAAAGGCTGCATGTTTGATCTTGCAAGCCTTAAACCAACAGGAGCTTCATCAAACCTTCCATAAACACGGCAAAGCAACCCATATCCTGCAGGACACAAAATAACAGGTTCCCCAAACCACTCACAGTTAGTTAAACTTTTGTTATGTCACAGAGTAGATGAGTGTGCATACTTTTATGATGAACCCCTTTTCCCTCTGAAGAGATTGTGAAATTAATCTTACCGCTGTGCAAACACCGCTTAACTGCTGTGATTCATCAACTCCCCGGCAACTTGCACAGCCCAACCTACTACATTTCCCCCTTATCCTTGCTGCCTGTGCGCTGTACATGTGCTCTCACCTCATCCTTGCCCAGCAGCACCTTTGTGGTGAGTGAGGGCCTGCCCACGTTGTCACCGATTGTGTTGGGGTCCACGTAGACAATTGTCCCCATCTTGCCGTACTGTGTGACCACCACGAGGACGGAGTTGGAGAACGCCGTGCACACCACCTCCGTCGGCACCCCGTGTACCACCTCCTCTCGCTGCTTGGACGTCACGATGGGACTCGCTTCCATCGCTGTGGAAAAAGACCAATAAAACAACAATAACAATAAAATAACATCAGATTAAAAACAGGGACCATGGGCTATAAAAAGCCTGAATCCTTCATTTGAAATACCCAAGTTGATTTCAGAGCACAAAAGCATCGGAAGGTGTGTGTCTGCAGGAACAAGGGTGAACACCCCACATCCCCGACTGGGAAGGGAAATTTAACTGCCCCGCAGCAAGGGCCTGCACTCCCCCCGGCACGAAGGAGCTGCCATTTAATAGGGTTTCGCGCTAATCATGGTTTAACACTGATTGCACCTATGGAGCAGGCCGCTCCCGACCCGCCGCGCCCTGCCCTCCCTGGCCGCCTCCCTGTCGCTGGCACCGAAGGGGCGACTCCCAACCCCGCTTTCCCCCCGGACCCCGCAGGCCTCGGCGCTTCCAGAGGCAGAACACAGCCCCCGCGCCGGGCCCCGCCGCCCCTACCCGCGCCGGGCCCCGCCGCGCCGCCGCTCTCCGCCCGAGCCCGCCCCGCCGCGGCGGAAGCGGCGCATTTCCCCTCCCTCCGTCGGCCCGCGGCGCGGGGAGATGGCGCAGGGCGGCCGCGGCCCGGTCCTCTCTACCCCTCCCCTCCGCGCCGCCATTACCCGCGCCCTCCCGCCCGCCGCGCTCGCGCCCCGGCAGGCGCCATGTCCAGCCCCTCGCCGGCCTCGGTCCCGGGACTGAGCCCCTTCCCCCGGCCCAGCCCGGCCTCCTCGGCCGGTTTCTGCCCGTTTTACGCTGGCTCCCATCGTGAAGGGGTGAGGGGGATATGTCACAGGCAAGAACCCCACCATTTCTTCCCACCTGCTGGGTGTTGTTGGGCCACACCCCAAGCATGCTTTCCCCTCAAAATCAGGCTGGTTTGGGGCCATTGGAGCAGCCTTGCCATCCCCGGCACAGGCAGGCCGCCTGGCCTCGCACCTCGCTGCAGGTGGGATGGCCAGCAGCATGTTTTGTTCCAAAACACTCTGTGGATGGTCCAGCTGCTCCGTGAGCGAAGCACGGGGCTCGAGGGAGTGATGGCAGCTGCCCGGTGGTGCGGTAATGGGAGATAAAGACATCTGTATGAAGAGTCCAAAAGAAATGTTTATGTCCCATGAGCAGCCTGTGCAAATGTTAGTTTCTGTTAATTTCACACAGTTAATTCAGTGCTAATTTCTTTAAAATAGTCATGAATAATGATTTTGTATACTAAGTTATAAAAATCTCTGAAAACTGGGATTTCTCACAGGTTTGCAGCCTTCCAAGACTTCCGCAATTGCTGCATCTAAAAATATGGTCATTTCCACGTGTTGGCTCTCCTCTGCTGTCATTCCCACCACACACAAAATGTCCTGGCTGTGGCTGCAGCAAGAGCTACCTGAGCTGTGGGTTATCTCTGCAGGTAACATCTCTTAAGGACCTCATGAATTTTTTTTTGTTTGCATTAAAAGTTTTAAGAAAATTTGACTACAGTTGCAGCAAGAGCATGTAAACTTTGGGCTGAGAATCCTTTAAGGCACCGTTAGAGAGCAGCAGAGGTCCACGGAAAAGCTTTTAATGCAGCAGGTTATTCTTGTGGTTAATTCAAATGGAGAGGCTTGATACCTTTTTGGCACTCCGTCCAATCTGGCAAACAGTCTGTTTTCCAGCACTGTGAAAAACCAACATTCCTCTTTCTTGCTTACCAGAATCACTCGAGGGTTTGCCTGTTCGACGGAGATAATAGCAGCTCTTGTCAGTAAAGCCTCCTGACTCATAAAGTTTATTTCTACTCTGCCTTCTCCAGAGAATAATTTTACTTCAGGAAACACAGAAGATTGGATTCTTCCTGCCATCCTAGCTAGCCTCCATTTTATTTTTTACATGACAGGAGGACAAAGAGAGTCCGCTGTAGTTCAGATTTACATGGAAACACCGTACTTCATTGTTTTTCATTAGATTGGGACAGAGGATCTTTAACAGTTTCAATCAATTGGATATCTCATTTTGGCATGAAGCTGAGGTGGAATATAGCAAACTCAAGAAGCAGACAGCAGGAGGTACCTGAGCACTGAATCTTCATCACTGAAAGTAAATACATTTAAAAAAAAAAACAAAAAACTCCCAAAAAAACTAGAGAGAAGGTTTGAATTGTCTGTGTGACTGAGGCAGGGGATGGAGATTTGAGAATACACACCGTGGCAGATAATGGGACCTTTCCCAAGGTCCTGCCACCTGTTTCCCAGCATTTTCTGGCTGAGAAGGACATGCAGCTGTACTTACATTCCAGTTATCTGTAGCAGTTTTTCTCCAAAGATCCCTAATCACATTGCAAACATTATTACATTTAGCTTCATAAACTCTCTTTTGACATAACAGGTTATTAATATACCCCATTTTACAGTCCTAGGGAAATAAAGAATCGAGACAAACAGCAGTTCAGCGCCATCAAATCCTCAGCTGGAAATTCGGGAGGATTTCAGGATCCCTTCTTCCACTCCCATGCACTCGCTGCTGAAGAAATATAACTTGTGTGTGTCACTATCTCAATTACCTGAAAAAAATCAGTGACTGTGCAGCCCCATACTTTGACAAGAAAAGCTACCTATAGTATTGCAGCTTTATACCTTTATTATTATTTATTTGAGGAGTTTCTTACTACTCTTCTTTTTAAACTGCTTAAGTGCCTCTGTTTGTAGACTGGAAGGAGGCTGCTTTTTACAATAATCTTTGCATTTATCTGAACTGGTTTCATAGAGTGAATGCGTAAGATCCACAGAGCATCAGAAATGTTTCCCACTTCTCTCAAAAACTAGACACACAGTGTTTCAGGACATCCATTAATAATCCTTGCTCTTGGGAGCGCCTAGCTATCAAAGTGCTGGGTTGGTTTATTAGTTTACAGGTTATTACTTCTCTGGTTTAGATTTCTCTCTTGTATCTTTTATGATGCAGAATATAGACTGTGAGCTGGAACCTCAGGTGCAGCTGAGCTCTGGGCTGCGCAGCCAAGGAGAGAGGAAAGGAATTAGTTTGCTCCCCGATGCGGGAGCTGCTTGGGAATTATTCTGACCCTTGTTATAAATCAGGTACGTGAGGCAGAGCTGCCTTTAAGTACATTCCTCTGGTCAGACAACATCGGAGCACTCCTCTTCCCCTTATTACTGTCACAGCAGGGTCAGGGGATGTGGGTGGTGTGGCATTTTGCGAGCTCTCTCTCCATAGGGCTGTTATGTCAAAGGCGTTGGTAGGGATGGCAGAAATCCACCCCCTGGTGCTTTCAAGCTGTTCCCACTACATTTAAGAAGAGTCTGGCAGGGGCGGTGTTCAGAAAATGCTATTGAATTGAGGCCCTTGGGGAAGCGAGTAGAGGAGCGCTTCTGGGGCTCTTCTCAAAGACTAGCTTTAGCCCCAGAAGCCTGATTTCCCTAGCGGGCTCTCTCTGCAGTCAGTGGAAAGAGTCTTTGTCACTGCTTGGTGCAAAGTGGAAACACAGCTTTGAACCTGGCTATCCACAGTCAGGAGTTAAGCCTGCTGCAGCTGAAGTTGGCAGTTTTAGCTCCCGATTTCTAGATCTCAGCCTGACACAGGTATGGGCCTGCCAAACATGACCAAAACCCGACTGTTTCTGCACATGGACAGAAATGGGACATGGGCTTTGCAGGGAAGCCCAAGGTTGAAGTGTGAGCAGCTGAGGAGTTGAGACATGTCCAGGATTAGGTGCGAGCTGAACAGCATTCTCAGAGGTAAAGCTCTGAGGCTCTCCTTTCATGTGCTTATATTTTGCAGGAAGGTGAGGGGATTCTGCCTCTTCTGTGCATTGGTCCCTTTTCTGTGCTCCCAAGGGATAATGAGTAGTTTCATTTCTTATTCTGAGAGACAAGTCTAAGAGGTTTGCTTTGTCCTTAAGTTGTCCACACAGCTTTTACTGTGTGGGACATCTCTTACTTCACTCATTGTGTGAGTAAGAGGAAGGCTAAGCCTATCAGACATTGCAGAACCACTCTAAGCTATGTAGTTGTTGATTAAACCTTTTTTCTTTTTTTTTTCAGTGTATAATTCAGCTGGGATAAAACACAGTCTTTTAAGAAAAAATAATCATAAAGCTCAAAACCAAATTGTTGCCTTTCTATGTGAGCTGTACTCAGCTGCACATCTGAAATAGAAATGCTGGATGTCTTTGCATATCTGAGACTGTCAGGTCACACTGTTGTCTTGTTTTCTTGCACTTGCAACTTAGTAAGGAAACAATATGGGAATGTTCATTAATGTCTGTGTAAATAGTAACTGCCTACGTATGAGCATTACCATGTTTTCCTGTGAAAGCTCAATGTGCAGGGTAGGGTTTAAATATATGGCAGTATGCCAGCACACGCTGGCTAGGTCTGTGTCATAGTTTTGCCCTGCTCAGGACCAAGTTAGTCTCTTACTCACTCTCCCCACCCTCCAGTGTGACAGGGAGGAGAGCTGGTAAAGAAAAGAAGGCAAAACTCCCGGGTTTAGATAAAAAAAAGTTTAAGAGAACAACAGATGTAAAGAAAACAGAGATTGAAAACAAAAAAAAACCCTCCAGAAAATATGTAAGCACATAGTTTACAGTACAGTAGCTCACAGCGGATCCTGATGCCCAGCTCCCTCCCAAGTAGCAGGAGCCTGTCCCTCAGCACCCTTCTCACTGACATACTGACCACGGGGTCACATGGTATTCAATAGCCCTTGGGCTAATTTGAGTAATCTGTCCCAGTTTTGTCCCCCAGCCACAGGTGCCACCAGCTCCAGTTCCTCTCCCAGCTCAGGTGAAAATTAACTCTATCCTAGTCAGAACCAGGACAGCCTGGAAACATCTAGGTGGCAATTTGACTGGAGCTCTTTGGAATTTTTTTTTTTAAGTCAGATTCAGTGACCTGTGAATAGAGGAGTACTCCAGTCCTTGTGGGACTTTGCTATGCTGTGTCATTTGTGTTTTCTGAGCTGCTGTGCAGGCTAGGGAAGGACTTCAGATACATGGGGCTGGGATGCGAAAGGAGCTCCCTTGGTGCTGGGGGAGATTTTCAGAAAGGGGCTGCTGCTGAGATGGCAGAGCCTGGCTGAAGTGAGGCAAGTCACACCAACAGAAGGACTGCTGAAAACAGTGGATGCTTGATGTTGAATAGCAGTAGTTTTCAAATATTCAGCACCTTTCAAACTAGCAGATCCTACATTTCTTTGCAAAAATTATCCAAAAATTATTTCAATAACCACTGAAATGAAAATGACGTTCTTGAAATGTGTGAAATGCCATCTCCAGACTAGCTCCAGACTACCTAAAAGAGCTGGGATTACATCATGCAATCAACCTGGTGCTGTCAAATGATAATTTCATCCCTGATATTTGTCATGAGGTAACAGCTGGCTGTACTGGACACTGTAGCCAGGGGGTATGGAGCAGGCAGAGTAATCATGAGGCAAGAATGAGTTTGAGTACTGTTTACATAATTTTCATTTGTCAAATAACAGCCCTACATAGACCATGACCGTGACAGCACTTGTGGATGGTATCATCCATCAGCAGATCCACCCTGTGAACTGCAGAAGCTTTGCATTTCTGAGATGGCTGAAGAAATTATTTTCATGGATCAGTAAAGACAGCAGTAATTGCCATAAAGCACACTATGGTTTATGTAGGAGTTTTTCAGTTGCTTGTGGTGGTCTGTCAGATGAAAGACAGCATGTAAATGGAGTGGATCATAAAAATAATTGTAGCACAGCTTCTAAGAGAAGTGCGAAAGCAGAAAGCACAGAAAATAACAACGTGGCTCTTGCAGAAGCAACAAGAGAGTGTCAGAGTATTGGTATGACACTGATACTGTAGTCAGTTGTATAAATCACTTAATTGTGACAGCAAATTAAAGTGTTGTTGTCTAAAATTCAACCACAGTTAAAATGTTGTATCTTGATGAGACAAATGCCTTGTGTGCTGCCAGTAATAAATTAGCTCCTCTTTCAAGTGAGAAAACAATTAAAAACTTGGTTGAAAAGGGCATATTTTCTCTGTGGCCACTGATCCTTCAAACTCTGGAAATAATAAAGTGTTTCTAATAGTTGTTCATTATTACAGAGTTGAAAGAGGAAAAATCCATTGTCTCATTATGTTCAAGACAGTTATGAAATTGCATTGGGAATATTTGAAAATGTAAGAGGCATATAACCAAATGGTTTCAGCTTTGACAATGTATCATCATTTGCAGTTCATAATGCTGCTGTTAACTTTGGGAGATATCAGTCAGTGCACACAGTAGAAAATGAGAATAAATATTTACTTTTTGTTTATATACTGCATAAATAGCAGCAAAGTAGGCAGTAGACAGGTCATGATTCGATTTTGAGGGTTGTGTAACTAAAGTTTCAGATTTACAGAAGATATTCATTTTGCAAAACTTAAATATGTGGAAACATTGAGGCATTTCCTGACGAAGTGGGCAACTCTGTGCCTTGCCAATGAAACAAAACCAAAATTGTTTCTGAGTATTACAAATTACTCTTGAATATTAGGTGAAATTGTCCCCGTCTGATTTTTAAGTTCTTTATAGACGTTGAAGATGGAGATTGTGGAAATACCTGGTGTCTGAATGCTCCCTCCTTCATAGGAGTTTAAATTTCTTTTTTTTGCCTTCTAGTCAAAATTAAATTTCTCTTTGTTGCTGAAGTTTAGCACATAAAACATTAGTTACACTGTAGATCACAATAAAGAATCAAAGTCAGACCCGCATGAAGACATGCCATGACAAGGCAAAAGAATGCATGCAGATGACCTTCAGTGGGACGTAGAGGTTCTCAGATCTCAGTCTTCATCTACCTATGCTGACCTGGTTGCTGTCTCTGAAAGAGCGTGAGATTTTAGGAAACTGGAAGCCATACTGAAGGACTTATCTATGACAGAAGATTGAAATACATTTATGAGGAATATTATGATTTGAAAGATTTTGTGAGGCACATGCATGTACTGCAGGAATTGGTATTTAGAAGTGCTTCAAATCCTAGTTATCTCAATTTCAGAAAAGTTGTAGCGTTTTCTACATTCACTCCTGTCTCTAGAGACTAATAGAATAAATATTTTCTCTTGGAAGCAATTTGACATTTCAGAAACCTGCTAAATATTGAGTCTGTTAAAGCTGAAGTTTAAAGTTAATTTTAACTGACCACGTAAAGAATTTTATGAATTGACATAAAAAGAAATAAGTATTGAAATTGTTTGCTAGTGCCATTCTAAGTAATGAACTGAAGTTTGTGATGAATTGTTCATTTGATGGACAGTAGAAATGTACTCTTAGGAGAAAAATACCATTATATAGTGAGGAAAACGGCATTAGAATAATGTGTTGTCTCTTATTTCACAGGTGCTTATCTCCTGTTTCTGTACAAGAAACATGATAATCAAGAAAAGCAGATGTCCTGTCAACTTTTTCAGCTTCATCCTGGAATTGAGGTTGGAATATTCCAAAAAGAAATCAATGTCATTTTCCTACTCTCTTCTGTCTGTCTAAGAAATGCTCTGCCTAAGTCTTTCTCTACTTTGCACTTGCAATTCTTCTTCTGTTTCTCTAGGCTGAGCTCATGTTTTTGCTCTTAAGTTCATGTAAGCCTCCTTTCCTATCTGTTCCAAGAGCATTTTGGAACCAGTTTGCCCTAAAACCCTGAGATCAGAGAATGCTGGGGGATTAGGTTTAAACTTGTTAAACTAAATTAACGCTCCTGCCACATGATTCTGGCCTGTGCCAGTCCTTCTAATCTTGTTCAGAGTTTAGGATAATTTGTTTAGTAGTGCTGATCAGCTGGAGGTTAATTCAATTGGACTTTGGTTATTTATTCATGCCCGGATTTGCTAAGTGTCACAGCAGATACATGAGGTCTCTGTTACGGTTATGAGACGGCTTCATTAGTGTGACGGAGAGTCCATCTGGATGACTTCCTTTCCTCACTGCAATAACTGGCTGTCAGGGCTCTCTCCGGTGGAAAAAAAATCCTTATATAACATCTCCCTTCCACTTGTGTCATAAGTGTATTGATTACAACTTAAAATACACTTCTCTCTTCTGATTGCTGGGATTGCCAATAATCATTCTCAGAGATCTCAGTAGTATTTCAGCTCTACATCTTAAATTGATATCGGAATTTAGAAGAAAAGTACAAACATGTTTTAAAAGCAATTTTTTATTAATAATGTCTTTTCACACAGTATTTTGGTCCACCTCACCTCAAGGGCCACTTTCCCCATCGGTGAAATGCATCCTGCGCTGGGGTGGAACATGGTCAGTCTTTTACGCTGTCCAGAATAAACTGCGCAGAAATGGAGGACAAAAAGAAAGAAGAAAATTGCATCCTGCTGAAACCTCTGGAGGAATTCAGGTTGGCAGAACGTTGTTACTTGAACTGGAATGTGTCCAGGACACCAGGATTAATGTTAGCACAAAATGCCACTTGATTGCAAGTGTTCGGATAACCTTGGATGAAAGTCTTATCTGAAAAGAGGCTCTTCTAACAGAATAGAGCTCCCTGATATTGACTGGGACTTTGGTTCAGGGTTGACTCAGAGAATTTTTGCTATTTGCTTCAGCAGTTTTTGAATGGGGCAGCTCTTGAATGGTAACAGATCTCCCCTTCACAGCCTGCAGCACAGCAGATAATTTCCTGGAGAGGATTCTATGCCTTAGACTGATGTCTCTTGTTAGAGATGTTTCCTGATATATCATGCAAACATTACAAATAGGAGCCTGAAGGGATGCTTGTTGGAGAAAGGTCCTAAAGATTAGAAGGCAGGAAAAATGTTCAGTATTGAGAAGGCACTGGGCCCAGCTGAGCTTCTGCAGCCACATCAATGTGGAATAGCTGCTTACGTAATGGAGTTACTCCTGAGCAAGCAAGACCAAAATTTGCCTCATTTTTTGTTTTATTCTTCTCTCTGAATGTTTCTACTGTCAGTCCTCTTATACATGTTATGGGTTGGGCTGGCGGAACCAGGTGGTGCCCAGTGAAAGCTTTGATGATTAAGAGCAACATTAATAAAAATTTCTTCTCTTGCTCTCAGTTTTTCAATTAAATTGTAAATCTATGCTGAGGAACAACCATTAACTTCCAGGGAGTGAGAAATGTTCCCACGTTTGGCCTTCTTCAGAAAACCCTGTCACAGTTACATACCGTGAAATATGGTTTCCAACAGAACAATGTTCCCAAAACCAGCTGGGACTCACATTACAACTCAGCATTCTTTGCAGAAGTTTATTTGCTGTTGACTTGGAAGCCAAGTTGGAGCTTTTGAGAGGAGTTTCTACTGATCTAGACAACAGTGCAACATGGGTCCCGCAGCATCAGCTCCCACAGAGAAGCTGGAAAGAGCAGGGCTAAGAGAAAAAAAGTGTCAGTACCCATCTTTGCCACCAGATGAGTGACCTACTGAGGGGGTTGGTGTTTCTTGCGCTGGTCCTGGGTCTCACATGCCTGTATAGGGTAAAAGGAAGGCATCCAGGGACCATGTCGTGGCAGCCTGCCATAAATTATGAAGGGGACTGTATCTGCCGAAAGCCGGTGTGTGTTCCCAAGAGACAGAATCTGTGTCTGGAGGAGAAAGACCCATGTGCAACTCCATTTCCGTGTGCACTTTCCTGATACTGCAGCCCTTTCCTTATGATAAGGCAGGAGCTCCATGCAAGGGGAACAACCCTTACAGGGCTGTATGTCACCTGCATGTGTGGTTAAGCTGTATGTGAGCATGTGACTTGCTTTGCTCTTTGTTTTTGAGGGCAAAACCCATCACTGCTGTTACGTGGGGTGAATCTGATCTAGACTGTTTTGTAAGTGGAGCTATTTTCCATCCTACCTGAGCCCCACTGAGGTTTTCCCTTGTATTCCATGGGAAGAAGCTGATCGTCCCCTCTCCCCTAGCCCAGCCTTCCTATTCCTCTCCTGCAGCAGCTCAGACTTGTATATGTGCCAAGATGTGATTCCCCTAAGAATTAACTTCGTTTAATATCCCTCTTCTCCGTCTTCATTATTTTTCATTTATAGGTTAGCCGGCACCTGAGATGCTCAGTGCTTTCTTTCCCTAACTTTACTTTGACTAGGTAAACTTTTGAATTAAACATTTTCATTCCTCCCTCCTTCTATTTGAGGGTTACTGCATAATCCTGTGGTTTAAAAAAACAGCAAACAGAGAAGTAATCACAGATGCATTTTGCTGAGAAGATATAGATGGCCTGACATAAAGGATTGAACATACTATTCCACAGATATCCCTGCATCTGACAAAATAGACCAAACTCATTCTTTATGTAGCTCCACAAGGGATGAAGAAGACCCAGGGGTAGTAAGGAGGACCACGTGCTGACATTTTGTTTCACCGAGGCCCTGGAACATTGAATATGCTCTTGATATGCAAGAGTAGGCTGAAATCTGCAATCAGCTCCACGAGTGTAATTGAATCTGAGTCAGGAGAAGTGACACCTGAATGATGAAGAAGGGCATTCATTATGCTCTGTTCAGGTCTGTACCATCCTGCTTGTGTGGACGGAGTTCAGCATGTACTATCTTGAGCTGAGGCATCACACAATCATGCTCCAACTATCGTTTCCTATATATATTTCTTCTACGTGCTGGACATCTCAATGCTATGCTGACGAGTGCATAAGCACGCACCATCCTATCTAAATATCTGCTCTGTACATGTGCCTCAGCTAACAGATGCACATTGGGCTTATGAATATGAATGGGGCAAAACATGTAGTGCGACCTTCACATCAGGCTTGCTTTCCTTCATGTGCCTGCACTTCTGATAAATCACCGCTGTCTCGGGGACATCTGTGTAAGTTCAAACCAATCCACTGTTATTGCAGGCAAACATGATACAGCTGTGAAGTCTGCAAGGGTCTATAATGTTGTGTATCTTCACATGCACGCTCCTCATGGCCAACAAGAATAACAAGACTCTTGTACAAAAGACTAAAAGTCTCAAAGACAGTACAGGAAGAGAGGAGAGGCCAACACACATTGCCACTGCCTTAAAAGAAAGTATAAGAGGAGAAAATTCCTGGATGATCTTTTCGTGCTGTCATCAGGAATGGTCCTTTTGGGAATGGGGCAATGAAGAGCTTTTGAGAAAAATGTTGTCAAAGCATTTTTTGTTGAAAATGTTATTTTGACACATCAGGCCATATTGTTTTGATCACTCCCTTTTCAAAAGTAACTTTTAGGTTACCGTGTTCTGCTTTGATGATTTTTCAAAGTTGCATTCGTTTCATTTCATGTCGATTTTTCATCTACATTTTATCTTAAATGGGAAAAGAGAGCAAAAGAAAACATTTGATTGACCCAAACTACCTATGGGACATGCTGTTTTTGTGGAAACTTTTGAAGTATTTATTCCTTTTTCCCTGTTCAGAAGGAAATCTTAGGACCTCTCACCCTTTGGAGAAAGGAGAATGCACTCTGATGAGGGCATCTGGTACAGAGGCCACAATCAATGTGCTAAACCAGGGCTAGTACTGAATCACCTTCTTGCACACCTGAATGCAGACGGATCTCTTGTTTAGCTACGTAGTGGTCCCGTGTCTCAATTGTGCCACCATGTGAGCACTGTCCCTTGGGGAAGCTGGGCTCAGTGCTGGGCAGGAAGGCCTTTGGGACCATGTGCTGAAGACTTTACACCCTCTGAAATGCAACCTGAAGCTCCTTGGCAGAGATCACTGGTGGGAGGAGCACATCTTGGCGTTTAGCCTTCAGGGAACCTGGCACTTCTCACAATTAGCTCTCAGGGAGGGCACTTGGGTGCCCTTGACAGGTGGCTTAAATGCAGAAAGCAGCACTTCTTGGTGGGGAGCCAGAAGAAAAAGCAGCTTTGGCAGGTAGCCTTTGTGCAAATCAAGCGCTTTGCAGTTCTCCTTTAGAGGAGGGAAGCATGATGCAGTAACAGGTAGAAGGCTCAGATCCACTCCAGCCCCTTTGGCTTTGCACTCAAAGTTGGAGTTCCATGTTCCCTCCCTGTTGTCAAGTGGGAAACACCTAGCATTTCTCTGTGCTTTGAGGAACTCTTAGCAAAATCTCTGTATAAATATGTATATATATGTATATACACACATGTATAAGATCAGTTACTGAAAGCAAAAGAACAAAAGTATTGTGGAAGTCAGCTGGATCCTCCAGAGAGAGGGATGCAAAATATGTACCCAATAAAGCTTTTCTGATGATACCCATAAATACAGAGTGAAGTGCTGGCCCTGCTGTCCTCTCCAGTACCATTCCACCAGAAATGTGTAGCTCACATCCTGAGTCATCCCCAAGGAGAGCAATAGATGTTATACACTTGAAATAGTTTAATTTCTAACTGGCCCAAGCACGGTTCATCCCTCCTTCATCAGGCAAGAGGAAGATGGAGAATTTTAATATCTTCTGGTGAGATCATGGGACCTCTGAGTCCCTAGCCTTATTCAATGCAGTCGCTGCATTTTGCCAGTTCCGTGCAAGAAACTGCAGGTGCGAGAGAATTTGGGCTCCCAGATTGCACTACAAGTACAGGAGAATGACGATGCTTGTGTAGAAAGTTGGACCATTCTAGTTACTCTGACTGAGCTGCAGACCTTGAGATCTCCATTTTCATCTGCAGAAGACCCTCTTTAGGCTCATAAATTTATAGCAAGGTACTCGAATGGCTTTATTTCCAGAGGCAGAGGTGATGAATTCTCACTTGAAGAAACAGTTCTGTAGGCAGATGCGTTTGGTGAGGATCTAACACTTTATTTATCCTGAAAGACCTTAGTTTGCTGCATCTATTCCTTGCTTAGTGTCAGCCTGTGTGTTTTCTGTGTAAACTGAGGTAGAGGGCTGACAGGCTCTACTGTCCCCTCCAAAAGAGTTGCCTCGGCATACAGGCAGGGGTTGGCTCCCAGGAACCTACCCGCATCACACACCTTGGGCACAAATTTCCCTTGGAATGAGATAAGTGACCAATGGCTGCTATTACAGGAGGAGATCTTTGGAACAGATCTGGCCTCCTCTATGGTGGACTGGAAGGGCAAGAAAAATCTTTCAGACGGCCTGTAGCTGTGAGGTGGCTTTGCTTTGGACGTAAACAAGAAATACATTTTCAGAGAGCATGGAATCCACAAGCAAAAAGGAAAAAGAATGAGGAAATCAGATGGCTGAATTACTAACTCATCAGAGGCCAGCAGGGACTGCGGTAATACAAGCTATATTATATTGTCAATTTGTATTGTACATTCAGAACAACAACAATCATGTTGTTTTGAAATTAAGAATAACCTGGAAGGGGCAAATAAACTGACAGTGTACCACACAGTGGAGAGAGAGAGAGAATTTGTACTTGGCAATAATCAATACTCGTGTACGTCTTCTAATTGAGTCAGCCTAGCCTTCCTCTGGGATGTGACAGTGACAACTGAACTCCTCTTCCCATTTGATGGATTTGATTGTGCTGCAGCTGTAAATAGAGCGTGCACCAAAAATGGCTTTGATTTGTCCTCAGTGCCTGAGCACCAGCCCTGCTCGGGCCAGAGCATCAATCAGCCAGGCAGGATGTGGGCACTGGTGCTGTCTTTCCTGGGACGGTTTGAGGGCACAGCTAAGGGTAGGTCCTGAGGACCTTTCCTAGAGGAGGGCCTAATCTCCTCAGCTTTCAGCTCCCTGGCAAACATGAAGAGCAAGCATCTTCTTTAATCACATGACCAACCCTGATTTCTTTCTCAACAATCTGGTCCTTGTGCTATCTCCTAAAATAGTCTTTTAAAAATACTTCGCTGCCAGAGGCGCTGAGTGGGTTGGTTGATTAGCGTGACCTAGCGCTTGGGGATCCATAACTGAAGTGTGTATTATTCCATTTCAGTCTGAGGTCTTCATTCATGTGCACAAGTTTGCAATGGTGGTCGGATTAATGACTGGGAAAGGACTCTGTTGACCTGAGGCTTTCATCAGGCATGTATCCAAGGCAGACCACAGGCACCCTCAGCTCATGTCTCCACATCTTGGCATTTCCTAACTTGCATTTCTTCCTGTGTCCCTCTGCTATGGCTGGAGGCACATCCAGATCGAAATGAAAGGCTTTCTTTTTCGCTCTTCAAATTGCTACTGGTATTGCCAACTCAAGCTCTTCACTTGATTTGTATTAGAGGATGAGTCAAAACTCTGGCCTGTTCATATTTCACATCGTGTGCACATTATTTGGTACTTTACATCCCAGGGACTTCCTAAGGAAGCACCAATTTGGTCTCTTAACAATTTTACTACAAACCCATTTTTCCCCCGCTTCCTTTTCCCTTTTTGTCATGGTTAAGATTCATTTTTTTCTGGACATGAATCTATTGCCTGAGGTTTCTCAAATCTCTGCTCTGGGACACTGAAATGTTATCTCTGAGGCAGAGTGGGAAAGGAAAAGTAGTACATGAGGGGAACTGTGACTCATGCAGAAATTGGAATGATGAAGCAGATGCTGCTATTACAAAGACCCAGAGGTGTTCAAAGACCTACTGGCGGAAAGGCAAAAACCTGGGCTTTTCACTCTTGGAAGGCTTCTGCATATTGAAGGTTTGAGCACTGGATGAGGATCATGAACTGGTGAGCTCTCTGCTTGCCTGCTAAGTCCTTTCCATGTTAGCAGCAGTGCAGCGGAGCCGAGAGCTCGGCTGGAGGCAATGTGCAGAGGATTTAAACCTGATCAATAGAAGATCTGTTAAAACTTGAAATGGTGCTGCTTTCTTCCTTGCAGCAGAAACCTTAATGATTTATTTTTTTTTTCCTGGAGGGGCTGAAACTGAATGAAAGAAAATGAGGAGAAAATGTGCCTGATTTTTCTATTTAAATGAATGAGTTGAAGGAGGCACCTATGTATCTGTCATCCTGAAAAGCTCCTTGTTTTGATGGAGCCTTAGTGGATTTTTCAAAGACTCTTTGAATGCTTTGCCCAGCTCTACTGGAAACAGTTATGTTTTGAAGCTGGCACCTTGCCAAGTCTATTTATGTTTAATATTGCCTTCAAAAATAGCATCACTTCTATCTTTTCCCAATATTCAGAGCAGTGCTAGTACCTAGGACGATGAGCCTCCCCTGTGCTAAGGAAAATGCTTCAGGGGAACCCAGACCAGCTCCTCTCCTTGAGGATGGGTAAAATTCCTGAATTCCTCTTGCCACACAGATGGCATTTTAGACACCATAGAAGGGAGAAAAGACTTGTACACTAACAGGAGAGAAATGTTTATGGCTCTCATGCTATTAATTCCTTCGACATGGAGTCTCCCCAGCATGCCAAGGTTATCTGCTTCTGACACCCTGTTAGACAGTCCTCCACATCTAACCTGATTTGCTGATGCTGCAATTTAAACCCATGACATCTTGTCCTGTCTGCCACAGCTATGGGGAACAGACCATTCCCTTCCTCATGAAGGTTATCTTTTAAAGACCTTAAGGACTTAGCAGTTAAGCTGGGGGAGAGATGAGGCTAACATCCCTCCTCTGCTACTTCTTAGGCTACGTAAGGAGAGAGACCGTTCCTCATTTGGTGCAGAGCTGCAGGACTCTGTGCCTTCTCATAACAGACCCTTGCCCTGTGTCTGCCATTATCCCAGGTCGTTTCTGGAAGACAGGCCATACCTCCATTCATTCCCACCCTGTATGTGAGCAGTCTGTGCCTCCTGCTGAAGTGCAGTGCCTTGCTGTTGTCCCCAGTTTGCATTTCACCTCAGTATTTGGGGCCATTTCATCCAACTTGTCTAAATCATTTTGAATTCTAGCCTTGTCCCCAAAGCGTCCTTGCCATCCCTCCCTGGTCGCTCTTGTCTGCATGCATAATAAGCCTGCTCCTTCATCCCTCACTGTGTCTTCAATGCAAACACAAGATGGAGCAAATGCAGGAGAATATGCAGCCCAGCCATCCATACAGGCTGGGAACCACTGGAAACAGCAGCTCCCCAGGGATCTGCCATTCCATTGTGTGCATGCCTAGGGCCACAGCCCTTCTACCACATGCTCTTCAACCAAAGAGCCCTGAAACAAAGGGGCAGAGGCTTGTGACCCCAAAATTACAGTTACGATGCAGCATCATTACAGCACATGGCTGAGAAGGTGGCAAGGCGAGTGGAGGGCCCTTTCCTGGGAAGATCTCCCCTCCTCTGTGAGCAGCTGGCTGCAGGATGAGTAAAGTGCCCAGTCATGTCCTGACTCCTGAGAAATCCATTATCACAAGCCATTTTTCCCTTTGAAGTATCCTGAACTCGGTGAGCACGCAGCCTTATCTCTCCCAGTGCCAAATTCTCCTTGATGAGGTTTATCCAACTTTTCTAGCATGGCTTAGCATTGTCCATCCAGTCTGGCCAGAAAGGATCCTTTATTTTGCTAACATAATTAATAGCAGTAAGCTGCCCGTGTGTGTGGTGATAATGGCATTGATGTTGTAATGCCCCGCGGGCAGAGCTTGGGATTTAGGGAAAGTTTCATTCTAGGTGCAGTGTTAGCAATTTCTCCAGTTCCCTTCCTGAACAATTTCTATTTCACATCCTATGCTGGAATTATGCCTCCCGCTGTTTACATTAAAAATGCATTATACATATGTTCAAAACATTGAGTTCTATGTTGCTGGCAAGGAAGGAAGCTGTTATGTTTAAGAAGCACTCTCTTGTATTATTATCACTTTTGTTTAATTTAGTAGGATTATTTTCTCTAATTCCAAAGCTGGGAAAAGACTCCTGTAAATATTCTTCCCACTAGCCAATTTCTTTATCATCCAAACCCGTGTATAAGCTGACTTGCTTGTGAACTGCCTCATCACCAAGTTAAAATGCTGATTTCCCTCTGTTAGCTTTCTCCTGCGCTTTGGATCAAAAATATACAAGGAAAAGGTAATCTCATTTAAAAGTGCTCTAAATGGCTTGCTGTGGCACAGGGGAGATAGGATTTGTGCTAGCAACATAGCAGTGCCAGGCTGGGGAGGTACTGTGGTTTGTAAACTCCAGAGAAGAGCCGCATGGACTAGGAAAATGTGAGACTGAGCAACTCTGCACCTGTAGGGACTGGATGTTCAACTCCACCATGCCCTCCTCTCTAAGTAAGCCTAGGAAGGATTTGCTATGGAACTCACTGCTGTCATATCTGAGCACCTTACTGAACAAACAGAATGTGGCAGGGCTGGGAGTTAAACTCCTATCTTTCAGATCCAGAGCTTTAACTACATGGACATTTTTATTCTTGATAATATAACTCGATCCAGCTAAATCAGGGGCCTAAATTGAAATGTAGTAAGAGTGGTGCAATAGCACAGAAATGGTGACTGTGGGTTGAAATTAGAACATTTAAAGGAAATGAGGTATGAGAGAAAAAGAAAGAGAAGAAGAAAGAGAGAAAGAGGAAGAGAAGAGAAGAGAAGAGAAGAGAAGAGAAGAGAAAAGAGAAGAGAAGAGAAGAGAAGAGAAGAGAAGAGAAGAGAAGAGAAGAGAAGAGAAGAGAGAAGAGAAGAAGAGGAAAAAAGAAAAGAGAGAAAAGAAAAAAGGAAAGGGGAAAAGGAAAAGGGAAGGAAGGAGGAAAGGAGGGAAGAAAGGAAGGAAGAAAAGAGAAATAAAGTAAAAGAAAGGAGAAAAGAAAAGAAAAAAGAAAAGAAAAAAGAAAAGAAAAGAAGAAAGAAGAGAAAAAAAGAAAAGAAAAGAAAAGAAAAGAAAAGAAAAAAGAAAAAAGAAAAGAAAAGAAAAAGAAAGAGAAAGAGAAAGAAAAAGAAAGAAAGAAAGAAAGATAAAGAGGAAAGAAAGGAAGGAAGGAAGACAGGAAAAAGAAAAGAAAGTGTGGGAGAGAAAGAAAGAGTGAGAAAAGATCCAGTGGCAGGTGATGTGTCACTTGGAGGTTCTGCGTGTAAGGCCCAGGAGCTGTTTTGTGTTGTACAGCACAGGGGAGGTCACAGGGGAATCCCAGGCAGCTTGGGGCATGGCAATAAGGCACCAGAGTGGGAAGCTGCAGTGAGGAGTTGCAGCAGAAAAGATCAAGGAAATTACATCTGTGGAGGAAAATAGGGGAGATTCAGGCTAAGATATAAAGGTGTAAGGAGCCTTGCTGAGAGGAAGGAAAGAAATTGTTTTCCTTAATTAGTAACCGACAAAACTGTGCCCCGTGAGCTGGAAGAGAAAAAAAATCAGTTTGCGTAATCGAAACCCAATTTTTAGCATTAAGACTGGCTGGGGTTTGGGACCCACAATGGAACTGGGCAGCAGATCACTCGGTGCACAGCACTTGGTGTGGTCAGCGACTCTTCAACGCGGGCAGAACGGGTTGCTGCAGGCAGTCAGTGGATGCTGCCGGTACGATTTGTATTCATTCCCGCAGCACTTTGCGAAGTGATGGAGGATTTGATGCCGGCATTAGGAAACAGATCTCTCAGGGGGGCAAAGTGGCAGCTGTTCCATGGCAGCTGGCAACAGCGCATTGGGAAGCCCAGTGGAGCCGCGTGTCTGCGCAGGTGAGCTGGGAGAGGAATGCCAAATACCAGAGGCGAGCCAGGGAATGGGGTCCCTTCCTCCTCGGGGCAAAGGCAGGGCTTGGGGTGACTTCCGTCAGCTGAGACCTCCAGTTTGTCTCGTTGCAAACCCAGTGTGCCCTGCAGCACAGAGGCAATTAGAGACCAGCACAGGTCGTTGGTGATCCCTCAGCCTTCAGGAATGCAATAACATGTCTGTTAGATCTCCTTAAGCATTCGCCAAGTCACCGCTCTATCCTAGAGGGAAATAACCTTGTGCTGAACAGTCTGATTGTCTAGTGCTAATATAACAGGAGAAAGCCTATTAAATGTTGTGCTGGAAGGGTCCTTTGGGTCTGCAATAACTTTTCTCGTTTTTGCCTTTTTGCCTTTCCTTTTTCTTTCCTTTTTTCTTTTCCCTTTTCCCCCTTCCTTGCCTTTTCTTTCCCCTTCTTTCCCTTCGCCAGACCAGAAATGAGCCACAGCAATGAACTGATGGCAGGGAAGACAGCATCTGTATGAAATGAGATTGCCGACCAGCTGGAAGCATTGCCTGCAGCCGTGTATCCGCTTACTACTGGGGTCAGGCCTGCATCCTGCTTTCCTGCTCTTGCACCATGCTGCACACTTGTGAAGGCTGCCCCAGAAAAAATCATGTCTGCCCCAGAAAAAATCACTACCAAACATTTGAGGAGTTTTTCCTGCACTTGTGCAACAGTGTCTTTCTTCTGCTCCTCACTGGGGAAACCTCTGGAGCAGGGCTGGTCCTGGATTGCCTTCTGCTCTCTATGCCTCAGCAGCTGGCCAAGAAGAGCTGACTGAGACCACCAAGCTCCTGGGCACAGGCAGTATCTGACCAAGGCTCTGCAAAGACAAAAGTATCTCATCCAGTTGATGTGTTGGCCAAGGTGACACCTGGACCAGCTGTGTCTGACCTCTCCCTCACTTCAGCAGAGGTTTCCTTGTCACACCGGCACATGGCATTTCAAGGGGAGAGCTTCAGGGCTTCTCCTCTCCTGGCGTTGCTGAAACACTGGTGGCCCATCAGAAACAGCCAGAGAGGGACATGTTGGAGTCTGCAGTGCATCTCCCATGCAGACGTGACTCTGAGCACTTGCTATTAATTTTAAGAGCAGAAAAGAACAAGAAGCATGTTCATTCATCACCTGGGTGAAACACACAGCAGAGAAGCACCATGTTGGCAGAATCCCTTTCCCCCGTGAGCTGGAGAGAGGCAGTTCTGAGGCTGGTACAACTGTTAAACCATGGGCTTGCCCTGCTAACAGCAGTTGTAGGAGGCACTTTCCCGCTTGGAGTAGTGCCTGGGTGCAGAGCACGCACAGTGATCCTCTCCGAGGAGTGAGGAGTGCGAGCAAAGCCATCACAGCAACTAGCTCACTGAAATGAAGGTGCATGAGCGCTTGTAGGCTGTGATAGAAACTGGTGCAATTGGTGCTGGGGAAGCGTAAGCCACTGTGGAGAGCATAGATCGTGCAACAGAGTGGTGGCCTTACTCTTAAGGTGGCTTTTTAAAAACGTGATTCCTTTAATCAGCTAATCTTATGGGTCCTTAACTGTTTGTGGGTCTTTGCGTGTCTTCCAGGGCGGTGAGAGATGCCTGTTGACTCTCTGCAATTAGTACCCCGGCTTAATTGACTTTAGCATTCTCTCAGGCTCCTTTCAGATGAATGGCTCCATCTGCTAATCCAGGACAAAGGTCGCTCTTCCTCAGATGCAGTTACAGCTGATATGAGAAGTGAGTGAGAAGTGGACATGGGACAAACCTCAAACTCTTATCACAGCACATGTGAGGGAGAGCTTCACTGCTGCTGCCAAGGGGTGAGAGGCTCCTGAGACCGTGCCATGGCCGTGGCCTGCACCCACATTGATCCTGATGATCCAGTTCACTCTGGCAGTGACGTTGGGTGCCAGAGCCCTCATGGCAAGTGCAGCCCCCGTGGGATGCTCGGCTGCAGTCGGCAGCACTGGCAGCCTGGTCTCTACCAGCCCCTCTGCCAGCTCAGCCCATCTTGCGAGCTGCTGGGGCAGAGGCACTAGCGCTCACTGCTCCGCTTGCGTAACTTCTTCACGTCTCAGTGACTTACTCAGGATCTGGGCAGGCGCACGTGAGCTGAGCTGCATTTGCTACTGGAGCCTTGAGGGGAACCGGGGACATCCATGCATGTAAAGCCATCAGCTCTGGAGTGAAACCTCTGCCTGAGTCAGTAATCATTGGCAGGGGTGAGCGGAGAAAGCACTCCTGACAGGCTTTGCCAACCTAGCTTTCTGCAAGGGGTGCGTTCGGAGACCTTAAAGACCCAGCAGCTGCGCTCTGGCTTCAAGTAAATAATTCTCCTGCCTTTGCTGTCATCAGGGGATGTGACGAAGCCACTATGGTGGCTGAGCCCCAGATGCCAAGTCTTATTTAATCCCATGTAAATCCTGCTGATATGCTGAGCCTCAGATCCCCAAATGGTGCTGTCTCAGCCCCTGATTTGGGCAAAAGGGCAAAACAGCCCAAGGCCCTGAGATGCTGCTTGGGTTTTTTGGGTTGGCTTTGTGCCTGCTTGGGAGCCTGACCTTACAGGAGGAGGGCTGCCGAGAGGATCTCCTGCCACTACTTCTGCAAATGCCACATGCAGCCTGGCTGGGACTGATAGAGGGACAGCATGACTGGGAGGAGATACTGAATCCAGACCATCCCCTGACACCAAGGAGATGTGTTCCTGCCCACTATGCAGACAAAAGTGCTCCTATGCTGAGGTTCCTGGAATTGAGATGTGTCCCAGGCGTTGTCCCCTTCCCCATGGTGTACTTGCCTGAGGACTCCTTTCAGGGCAGTTGCTGAGAAAGCTGTGGGGCACAGAGGTCAGTGTCAGCCTTGGCATGGGCTCAGCACCCCACTGAGTTGGCCTCTGTTGGCATCCTGTGGCCCGTATACCCTGTCATGGTGTCCCAGTATTTCAGGGTTCTCTGGTTTCCTTGGGCACAGAAAGACCTCAACTCTTGTCACTCAATGCCACAAACTCTGTCAGTTTATAGTACCCACACTGCCTGACTTGCTTCTGTAGATTGATGTTCACGGTACGTGCTCCTCCGGCAAGCCCAGGGTGTGCCCAGGGCGGCCAGAAGAAGCAGAGCTCTTGGCTCTCATTCCACTCCCTCCCTGAAATCAAGAGACTTTTAACTTCAAAAGAAGCAGGCTTGAGGCTTCCTGGGGAGGATTCAGCGGGAGCACATCCTGGGAGTGGGTTCTCTGGCTTCTGGAGGAGCCGTAGGGCTCATCCTAATGCTGTTCCTTCCAGGTGCAAGAGAAACCTGGAGTGACCTGCAAACAACTCTGTCTGCTCCAGCCTGTCCCACTTTATCACCCCTGGACAGGGACAGGATGAGGGATGCTCATGCACTATTCCCCTTGAGGACTGAGATAAGCAGCCACTGGATGTCATTATTGCTCCAAATAAATACATCGCAGAATCTATTCCAGCTCTCCAAAAAAAAAGTGACTTTTCAGTATGGAAAGCTTAAAATGTGCTTCCTGAGAACACAAAGCCATTCACCTATCCTCCTGAGCTCTTGCCTTCCCTGGCACACCTCTGCATGCCCAGGGACAGGGTGCTGAGATTTTGACACAAGGAGGATGCGATCCCGTGTGACCTCTCTGCCCTTCCCAGGAGCTCCTGCTCTACCTGCTCATCTTCGGGGATGACATCATGGCTGTTTCTGTAGCAACAGAAAGGGGCACGGCGATTACCGCGTGATGACACCGTAGCAGGATGGAGCAGGAGTGAGATGTTCCCCCAGCAGTGTCCTGTGGGTGCCCCTGGCATGGCCCTGGGCTGGAGAGTAGAGCTGGTGAGTCAGAGGGCTTTTGGCTGGTATCTGGTCCAATAAACTGGGGGAAAAAAATTGATTCAGGTCCCCACCCTCTCCTCTCCTTTTGTCTTTCAGCTGGAGACCCCAGCTGTCTTGCTGGACCTGAATTTAAATGTTTTGCTTTAGGTTATTCAACCTGTCAAAAACTTTTCCTTCCTTCTCCCTGCTTTGCTTTACAAGTGCAGTCTGGCCTTAAAGAAAACTGCACTTTGAAACCACAGAGGAAAGTTTCATTTACAAAGGGGCTGTATCTTCCCTTTGCCTCCCTCCCTCGAGAGGTTTTCATTGCAATTTTCCCAAATTCGGCCTGATTTCACCAATGATTTTGCTTCTTGCTTCATTTACTGGCTGATTTGATACTGAAAACATTGTGCCTGGTTTGATGGGAGAGCAGATGGAAGGAGAGGATCAGGGGTTCAGCTGACCTTCCTCTCCCCGAGCTGCTCCTAGTCCTGTCCTGGCGCTCCCGATGTAGCTGTGCCATCACAGTCTCCCGTGAGCTCTGCCTGTATCGAACAGGGACAGACTTTTCCCAGCATAGTGGGAAGTCTTGGACATCCTGTTTGCTGCGTGTGTGATCGGGAGGGACTTTGCAGGGGAGCAGAGAGCAAATGCAGAGGAGAACTGGTGTTAGCACTGCAGTGCAGCACGGGGAGAAGGAACGGACAATCCCCAGGGAAATCCTGGCACGATGCTTGCTGGGGAGAGGTTTTGTATAGCCTCACTGATCTGTTCTCTTTCATCTTTATGTGCCTGCTTCTGACTTGCCCTGTTTCAGTTATATCCCTTTCATTGGCTTTTCTTCTTCCACCACAGTTGTAAAACAAGCTGGGGAAACACCAGCTGCTGCAAGCCTGATGTAAAGAAATAACCCTGAAACAGCGGAGCCGGATACGCGCAGGCTGTGCCTCATCTCTAGCACCACCTCGGGTCCCACAAACAGCTCCGGCCAGCGTCAGCATCTTCTGCTCCTGCTGCAAACCATGGCAATGAGCCACAGCCCAAGGGGAAAAAAAAAAAAAAAAAAAATCTTTCTGCTCAGCCTTGCTCTTAAGCTCTTGCAAAGAAGAGCTCGGGCTAGGCCTTGGGTGCGTGTCGGCAGAAGGGGAGATGTCTCGCAGCCCTGGTGATAGCGCTCAGCATGTGCCTGCGCTCCCTGCTTGTTTTGACTTGCGTGGGAATCTTTGCAATCAAAATGATACGACAATTCCAATCACTGTCAATCGCTTTAGGCAGGTGTAATTCAAGCTCTGGCTGCAGATGGTTGTCATTTAATTAACAAGGAAAGAGCCAAAATTCTGCCGAAGACTCGGGAAGGCAAAGAGAAGAGCCTAAGGGGGACTTGTGATAATAGAGAGCAGAGGATGCCAGCAGCCTTACTCAGAGTTTAGCTGTTCACACTACCGGGTAACGCCGACATTATTCCCTGCGTCACAGGCAGAGGCATGTGCTCAGCAAGCTGTGGTAGGCAACACAATTATCCACTTATTCCAGTCCAAATTGTGGGGAATGACTTGAGGACAACACAGAGGGAAGCCCTGTGGAAATCTCTTGGTATTCTTACCAGCTCTAGGAATTCACAAGCTCTTAACCCTCTTATCTCTTCTCTTGACGTTTACTGCTTTGATTTCACTCCTGGCCCAAGCAGCACTTGCTCTTAGCCCTCCGAGGCCAAGCCCAGCCAGGGTGCAAATGGCTGCAGCTCTCTTTGGTTGGTGGAGCGATGCTGGCCCTCTGACAGTGCCGAATTTGTCCCTGTCGCGCTCCCTTTGCAGCTGCTGACTTGCCAAGGGTGTTATTTCTTTGCAGTGGGCTGTGTACCATGTGTGCCTCTGCTTTCCCCGCTTCTGACCCAGATTTCAATTTTCTACATCTAAAGTGAAATTAATAGGTCCTGTTACTGCAGCAGGGGAAGTGGTGGGCAGTGAAGGAAGCACTTCAGTTCCGCTTATTGTGGGCAAGTTGAGCGTGTTTTGAAACCTTTTTCAGTAACTCATGTCCTGATACTGCAATGCTTCACCTTCTGCGGCACCTGCTGTGCAAAGTTCTCCCTCTTCTCGGTCGCCAAGAAGCATCAGCATCTGGCACTGGAATGTGTGTCCAGAGCTCACCTTCATGGAAGGGAAACTGAGGCACATGCCTGGAAAATACCTTGTGCGAGGTCAGTGGATGATGAGCTCAGAGCTGAGTTCTGAGCTGTTTCAGCCCTTGGACCAGCCCATTATGCAAAAGGGAAAAGTCAATCTGTAAATATATAGGTAAGCCAGGTCACCTGGAAAGATGTCAGGGCTGTTTTGTGTCCTTGCTCCAGCAACTGTGGCAACATTCCTTTGCTCATGCAGCCTCTCTATGCGGGACCCTGCCGGCTGCTGCAGCAGCTCACCCTGCCATGCACAAACGCTGCCGTGCTCAAGTGAGGGACCAAGGAAAAACCTCCTGTGCTGGGAGGTGTTGAGCTGATGGAGGGATTTCCAGTTGCAGGGATGGCAAGAAAAGTCACTCTGTTGTCCCTTGGCCCACAGGAGTGCCTGTGTGTGTTGGTACAGCCTTGCACATGTGTGACCCAGAGCGTGCATCATGCAGGACCTAATCCAGCTTGACAAAACCACCCTTGGTGTCCCACTTGGTGCGCTGGCTGCTGTTTTGACGTCCCTGAGCTACTGGGACAGCAGGGCCTTGTAGCCTTTTAATTTAGTCCTGTCTCAGCAAATGGCTGAGATACTAAGAACCAAATTTCGGAGAGAAGGGAGATGAAAATCCAGAGGAAATTGCTGGCTTCCTGCAGTGCTGACTCTGAGCTGTTTGATATTCTCTCTTTTTTTAAGGTTTGCTTGTTTTAAAGCAACATTAATTGGAAAGATGCTGGAGTGTCAAATAGAAACCACTCCCTGAATAACCTCACTAATGAGCATGTTATTAAAGCAGGGTTAGGAGCTCCCTAGAGGGCTCTCGCTGGATAGGATTAAATTAAAAAAAAAAATTATCTAAACTAGAGAGAAAATCTCTGTTAGTCTGCAGTGATGAATATAGAAAAGTCCAATGAAAAATGGCTTTGAAAGGTTTAAGCGTATGTCTTCCTGTCTGGGACTAGTCTTCTCCGTCCCTCAGGGCTCGCTTGGGCAGGGAGGAAGGTTTTAATGGAGCGGAGGGGAGAAGCTGCAGCTCAGAGCCTGGCAAGTCCACTCTCCAGGTGATCACATCTCCTCCAGCGCTTGCCTGTGTAGGTCAGCAAGGGCAGTCCCTTCATGCCACCAGGATGGAAAGTGTCTCTGCCCAAAGCAATGTGGCTTGCAGCAGGCAAGAGGCAGTGGAGATGGAGCTGCTGAGACCTTGTGTCAGGAGATGAGAGGGTGCCTGTGCTCTCTGCAGTCTAGCTTTGATCAGAAAGGTTTGCACTAACTCCATTGCAGGGTTTTGCTGATAAAGCTCCGCGGTGCTCCAACCCCCTTGATCCTTTGAGGTAGCAACATCTCTGGTTCCCCATTCATCTACCTCTCCTGTAGGTCTGGAAGCATTGGTGAGAGCAAGGAGACAGTGCTAGTTCTGGGGCAGATGGGGCTGTGGGATGGAGTCCCACATCCACCCTCCCCTGATGGCAGCGTGGGGATTCTGGTCTCCACCCCACCTCCACGTTCAGGCGGCCACAAGTGCTGGTCACTGGGGCAGATGTGGGGAGGGATAGAGAAGGAGGGGCTTCACAATCCCGGTCCCTTCCCTCCTGCTGGAAAGGATGTGGGAGGATTTAGGGCAGGAAAGCTGTTCTCATACCATCTGAAGACAAGCATGAAATGGTTTAGCAAAGCTTCCCTGCGGGCAACGCTGAGTTCCAGAGCAATTCCGGCTTTTTTTTTTTTGCAGCTTGCCCTTGCTCCCTGTGGATGGTGGGCAGGTCAGCCCTGCCCCAGCTGCAGCAGGGGGCTGCATGGGGACTGGTGTACTGCACCTGCAGCCAAGGAGCTAAATAGCTTAAAGCCATTCTTTGTATTACTATGGAGCGTATTTTCTGGGGAAGCTTGGCTGCCTGAGCCGCTCCTGCCCAGATATTTGGGCTTTGCAGGCATGAGCATCTCTTCGGAGAGGATTTTGTCCATGTGCACACCATGTCCAGGTGTATTGCCTGCCTTTGCAAAGCACCGGCTGACAGGCTGATGCAAAACATGCCAGCACCAAGCTGTGACTCTAAACAAAGAGAGGGAAAACACTGGTTTTTTTTTATTTTATCTGCTGCTGCAGTGAGTTGGGAATTTTTTGCTTTCTTCTTGTTTTTTCATTGTTTTTTCTTTGCCTGAGACAGGTATTTGGATTCTCTGTGCTCACCAAATTCTTCCCCAGGCTGTCTCCAGCAATCAGACAGAGTGACAGCTCTGAAACTCCAAGTTAACAAGTTCAAGTGCTGATGATTAACTAGATTCACAAAGTTGATTGGAAAAAAATAGGGATATAAATAAATATTCCTGGAGATATTCCACCCCCTGTAGTCATGAACTTTGAATAATTGGAGGGAATTATGCTGAGTACTAATCAAAAGGGTTGTTTTTTTTTTTAATTTGCTAATTACTGCTGGGTTTCATCAGTGTCAGACTCTAATCATCTCAAGACATGTTAATTGACCCTTGGGAGTTATTTATCTGATGCCGAAAGTTTTAGATGGGGTCATACAAAGAAATGCAATCACTGAGGTTACTTCTTGCCTGCCACTCAGCTGGAAGGAAGAGTTAAGGAGACTTTGGGCCACGAGGACGTGTGTGCTGCCCTTCCCATCACCTGAGCTCCAGAATGGCTCCTTGTGGATACCATGGCTTCCTCCATCCATTGGGGACCTTCTGTTTCTTGTCCCTTACACTTCAGTATCCTCTCTGCAGGCCTGCTTTTTGTTACACACACAATTACTAACTTTGGTGATCCACATCCAGTGAGGGCTAATAGTGACATCCCTCTGGGATCTGGCAGTGCTGCAGTGCTGCTCCTTTCCATGGTAAAATCTGCTGGGACAGGTTTGTGGTGCACCAGGAGCAGGCTGAGGGTCCTGCTGTGGAGCGCAGGCATTGCTGTGGAACGGTGTGTACCAAGAGGAACATTTCAAAGTGTTTTCTAAGCAAATTCACATTTAGACCTTTAAATCCAGACATCAGTTCCACCTCCTGAGAAGGCAGTGACCAGGAGGTGGGAATGGAAAGTCACACTGTGCCAGGCCATCGCTGGGACTGCAGACAGCTTTGGTCTGTTCCTGAGAGCGTCTGCGTGGTCCCCTCCTCCCCACGGAGACAAGGCTGCTGAGATGCACTCTTCAGAGTTGGGCCATCTTTGCAAGATGTGTGCATGCGGCCCAGCCTCTTCCCCAAGCCGTGTCATATTTTTCCTTATTACCCCAAAATTCACTTCCCGGGCCGTTTCACAGTCTGACTGTCTCACCTATCTCATGTCCTGTTAATTAAACCAAAGGAGGTGGGAATTAGTAGGATAAAAGGTGGGCCAGTGTGGAGCAGGGAAGTGCTGAGCAAAGGGCTGACGGTTCACTGAGTTTCTCAAGAACAGCTTTCAGGAATGACAATGTTTTCGTCATATAATGTTTTAATTCATGACCTTGGTAAAAAAATTAGTCTTATGCTAATGAAGTGCTCTGGAGACGCAAAGGTGGGAAGTATCCTCAATACAGACGCACGTCATGTCATACCAGAAGACCTAGGTGATCTCAACATGAGTAGAAGAGAAATGATTAAATCTAAGAGTGCCAGCAGTGCAAGGTCGCACACGTAAGGGCAGATGCTGAGAACTTCTGTTACTGGGGACTGTCAGCAGCTCAGGAGAAGTGCCTGAGTCACCTGGTTAATGGTGGGTGACTAGCACTGCAGAGATGCAACTCAGCCCTGGCACGAGTCTGTCGTGTCCATCCCAGCATCACAGCAAGAAGTGTATGTAAGTCAGAGTAGGCGGCAGAGGAGCGTTCCCAGGTGGTGTGTGACCCCATGGCACGCAGGAGCATCACCCAGGAGCTGTACCAGGCTCGCTAAGAGGGCTGAAGCCACCACATCGGTACCTCCAAGAGGATGGTGTAATGGGGCAGTGGCTGGCTGCTGGAAACACTCAGAGAAATGCTCTGTGGTGCTCTGTTAGTAAAGTCCCCGCATAGCTGCAATGGTGCTGTTTTACTGATCTGGCTCTTTGGCATTCCTCTGTGGAAAGAGCAGAGCTGGGACAAAGCACCTCTGATGGCTCCGGCTGCATCCATGCTGTGCATATCTGTGGGAGGAGGAGCTCTTAGGCAGGATCATGCTTCTGGAAGAAAATAAATGGTGTTTCTGGTTTACAAAGGCTGGCTGGTGATGGTGGGAGATTGAGGAGCAGGGTCAAGAAGCCTCATGAGAGCTAGTAGCTGGATTTCCCCCAACTCCCAAATGAGTCTTTAAAATGCATCATTGTGAAGGACAGGAATTTGCCCCCATGCCTGGTGGGAGCGGAGGGCAGCCAGCCCTTGCCGCACGCTGCTGTGCTCAACCACAGATGGTACCCAGGTGGGTTTGGAGACATGTGGAGGCTGGAGGGGAGACCACAGCATCTCCCAGGGCTCTTGGTACCAGCCCAAACCCTCATGGTGGAGCAGCAGGCCCTGGGGCTGAGCTCTGCACATCCGCTGGAGCCGTAACTTCCCGGTGACAGTGATGGAAGGACTCATGTTCCCATTCCTGACTGATAATATTTCACCACCTCTTTTGTACCTATTTTCATTTTGATTCCAGGATAATTTGTATCAGTTTATGAAATGTGGCCTTTCTTTCATTACAGAAAAACACAAACCCAACCGTGATGTCTAGGTGTTATTGACTTAAGGCATATATATGCGTGTGTTTTTATTTGATCATCATTATTCTAATTTCCCCTTCCCATCTTCTTTTTCCTCTTTATTACATTGCTGGCTGTTGGAGGCCCTTGGAATAGAAATAATATTTCTAGGTAATATTTCTTAATAAAAAACATCATTTATTATTGTTTCTCTCTACCAGTAAATGCCAGGCTCCTTCTCGCATTTCTTTTAAGCCTAGTTTAACATCTTTTCTGGCAAGGCTGGGGTAGGTACTTGAATAGGATGGCACTTGTGCCCCATCCTGGCTGTACCCAGCTGTGGGTGTGCTAGCAGAGGTCAGGTCTCAGCCACCAGCAGCGTGTCACGTGTGAAGATGTGCAAGTCCTTGCTGCCACAGCAGGACACCAAGTGTGGAAGAGATTTTTGCAGGCTCCTGCATTTACCTCGTAGCAGTGAGAGGCTCGCAACAGCAGGGCCTGATCCTGCACCCCTCGTTATCATGGAGTCAAGCTGCTGCTTGTTTAATCTCAGCTGAGATCTTTCCCCTCCCGTTGGCTTCAACAGTTCTTCTGAAAGTGGAGGTAGAGATGTCTCCGGAAGACACCTGAGCTGTTGTTTACTGTATCACCATTTGCTGTTTCAAGGAAAAGCTTTTTCTGTAAAATACACAAAAATAACTAATGACATTAATATAAACAAATACTTTAACTACTGGTTAAAGCTGTCACTGGGTTAAAAAAAAATACTGGTGCTGCATCCCAAATGCATGGTAATTATGTGGCGAATCTATTTATTACAGGGTGTCAATCAGGCAACGATGTAGCTGAGAGTGAAATCTCTTTGTGTCTCCGCTGATATTCCCAGCACGGAGCTGCAGGCTCTCGCCTCTCCACAATGCTCCTTGAGGTCTGCATGCCTGTGCCCGGTATGTCTGATTAAAAAGTGGCTGTAGGAGGGAGAATTGTGCACAGCATCTGTGCTTGGCTTTTAGGGAAGGAAACGGTTTTGCAAAGTATCTGTCCATCTTCCTGTATCAAAGGAAAACACACACAAATACTTGTCCTAATTATGTGCGTCGGCAGGTGATGCTCGCAGGCGGCTGCACTAAAGTCCTCCAAGCTGGATGTCCAGGTGGTTCGGGAAGAAGCTGGTCCTGCCTTTGCTAGTCCTGGCAAGCACAGCGCAGTTCACACAGCCACCCTCACCTGTGGCCCCAGGCTCCAGCCCGAGCGAAGCCGTGGTGGTGCTCCCGGGAAGGTCTGCCTGCACCACCAGCTGCGGTGCACAGCCTTCGCCCTCCAGGCACTGGGGTTTCTGGGACCGTCTCTTGCCGTTCCTCGTGCTGCGACAAATGCGCGGTGGCAGGCAGTGGCGGCATGGGGAGCTCCCTAAAGGCTCCCAGCATCCCCGTGCAAGGGCCAGGGGGGAGGTGAGGGCAGCCCAGGCTAATTCTGAAAAGTCGAGGTCTCTGGACCCGGGTGGGGTGGGTACTTTGGGTTTTGGCCTGGAGGCTGCAGAGACTGACCTCCTCCATCAGTCACTCTGGGAGAAAGCTGCTCAATTTTATGTCTAAACACAGTAGCGAGCTTCTGCTTTCTGTCAGAGATCTGTAACCCCATCGATCCTCCCTTTGCTGGGCTGGGAGCTGGAGAACAGATGCCAACACTTGAGCCTCTCGGAGTCAATGGGAGGGTGGGAAATGCAGGCATTTCTCTACTTGGCAAGGGGGTTTTGCTTCATTTTCTCCTGCTGCCACTGCTGTCAGCTGCTGGGATCTTGTCTGCAGCTTTTACAGGGAGAGGGATCCTTGGGGAGAGACATCGCAGCACGCATCCTCATGGCAGCGGGGACTTCGTGGCTGCAACGCGTCTCTCCCTCTCCCACCCTTCCTGGCCATTGCTCACGGAGGACAAATCTTCCCTTTGCTTTTCCTCTCCTTGTCTCACTCATTTTCTCCTTGCACTACCCTGCCCCTCCACCTTTCATCTCCTTTCCCCTCTAACACCATCTTCCCTGTGTCCATGCTCTAATGTTTGTGGGTCAGGCAGTTTTTTGAGCAGAGGTTACAGAAATAACCCCAGCTTTTGCTGTGTGAGCATCTTTCCAGGAGGGGTTGAGAAATGCATTTCCATATGTTCTTGCATGAGGACCAGGGGTGACGACTCAGGCCCAGTGGCAGGGGTGAGCACAGGCTGCATTCTCTGAGGGGAATGTGGGTCTGGTGTGGAGTGGCAAGGGATGGGTCGGGCTAGAGGCTGGAGCTGCTGCTTTTCCCGGAAGCCTCTGGTCCAAACCTGGCCAAGACCAGAGTTTGCTCTGTTATCCCACCAAGCTAGTGTCCTGGTTTCAGCAGGGATGGAGTTAATTTTCTTCTCAGTAGCCGGTGTGTTTTCGATTTCGTGTGTGAAGAATGTTGATAAAAACATTCTGATGATACGAGTTGTTGTTAATGAGACCAAGGACACTGTCTGGCTTTCCAAGTCTCGTTAACGTGCAGATGCGGGAAGCTGGGCAAAAGACAGACAGAATAATTGATCCAAACTGGCCAAAGAGAGTATTCCATGCCATAAACGTCATGCTCAGTATATAAGTGGGGGTTGCCCCTGGGAGGGGGCATCATTTTCTGGTATTCCTTTTCTTTTCGGACATTCTTGTTGGGTATCTGTGCGGGCACCCTTGGCACCCTTTTCTTCTCTCTTGCTTGCTGGCATCGTTCCCTCTACCTTGCTAGCTTGCTCTCCCCCCTTTGCTTGCTGCTCGGTGTTGTTCCTGTGATCACTGCTCAGGACGGGCTGCATCGGTCATTTGGACATCGGGTGGTGAGAAATCGTACATTGTTCATTTTGTATATTTTGTATATAATAATATCCTTACATCCTGTTAGCTTTGTAGTTTTTAGTATTTTTAGTGAACTGTTTTTATCTCAACCCACGAGTTTTCCTTTCTTCCCAATTTCTCTCCCCTGTCCCACTGGGTAGGGGGAGGGTGAATAAGAAACTGTGTGGTGATCCGGGCTAAACCACCACAGCTAGATAGACAGAGTGGACTTTTTTTGTACACAGATCTCTTGGGTGAGACCAGAAGTCTCACATCCTTGCTGGTTTATGAGGGTCTGAGGAACCAAGCACATGGTTCTCTTGGTCCAAATTCCTCCTTTTCCCCACCTGTAAGTGGGGTGGTGGCTGCTCTGCTGCAGCTTCCTGACAGGGTTTGTGTTTCAGCGGCTCTCAGAGGACATGATAACAAATCACTTTGGGAACCGTTTGTGATAAAAAGTGCAATACAAACAGATAATATCATCGTACTCCACTATTAACAGGCTTAAATCCCACGGATGGGGAGAAGCTCCTGTGGAGAGCCGAGCTATCTCTCAAACACTTCTGCTGCAATTTAAAAGCGCTCCCTAGCCTGGCAAGGCTAATTTCACATCTCTCTTTCTCCAGGGAATATATCTGAGTTTCTCCCTGCTTGAGGCCAGAGCCCTCCATGCTGATTAGATTCAGCCGGGAGTTTTGGTTATCGCTCTCTGTGAGTCCTGATGGAGTGTGATGGAGGTGCCCAGCTGGGCTGCATCCCACACGCTGACCCATTTGCACATCCCCTTGGTGAGGACAGACCCTGGGGTGGTAACTTGTCTTCTTTTGTTGGACCCCACTCGGCTTGTGGCACAAGGTGTCTTTGTGGGCACGTCCCACTCTCCAGGGGAAAACAGCTCTGGGTTCCCACTCCCCCACCGAGGATTAACCCTGAGCCATGGCTAAGGATCACCGTACAAGAAGGACACATCGGATGATTGCAACAACCCCACTGCGGCCAAATCAGCTGTAAGATGTGCAGGCAACACTTACTGGAGTGGTGTCCCTGCAAATGTGCCACCCCTGGGGAGGCTGACTGCTGTCTGGCTCATCCTGCCCCAACTCCCCACCTCCCTCTGCCCTCCCTTCCCCATGGGATGCTGTCCTGAGCCATCAGGATGCAAACTGGTATTTGGTCTGTGCCTTGCTCACCTCCGTCCCCATCTCCTCTACCATCCTTCTGCGAGTCTCTTCAACCACCTTCTGGTGGGGTGATTTTAAGATGCCTCTTTGCGGTGGGTGAGGCCACCTCTAATGCCCGCAGCAGCACAGCAGAGAGATAGCTCGTGGGGCTGCCCCTCTTGGGGTGGGCACCAAGGATAACTGGGCAGTCATTGCCCCCTTTTGTTTATGGCTGCCTCTATGGTCACTGGCTGGTCCCTATGGGAAAGTCTTATGGGCCAGGCAGGAGGGGCAGTAAAAATAAAATAGAAAAGGAGAAAAGCATGAAAGGCAAAAATACTTTTCCTAATTAAACCAAGTATCCCACCCTTTCAGTTTGCATTGAGAGATGGAAATTGCTTTCTCAAATTATTTCTTTTAGCTGGAAAGGAGGCGTTTATATCCAGATGTGGCTGGTGTGGACAGTGCATCAGGTGGGCTTTTAATTACAGTGGCCCTTCTGGAAGAGCCGCATTTCCACACGCGAGGTTTTGGTTTCTGCTTTGAATGGTGATTCACTGAGCCTTCACCTGGATCCTCCCCAGCGCTGCTCATGGAGGCAGTGGGGATTCTGGGGATGGAGAGTGGGTGCAGGGATGTCCTCAGCAGGAGGAATGGGTGTAGTAACTATTGAGGAGTTGTAGGTACAGATGTGTGGTGCCTTCAGGAGAGCATCTTCAGCTCCCGCTGCTCCCTCTGTCACCAACACCAGCTCAATGCACGACTGGGTCCCAGTTCAGACACCACTTAGTTCTGACTGGTTTTAAGTCACTGCATTTCCCGTCGTCATTTCTTTTGCAGTGGGGGTTTTTCCCCCAATCGGCGTCATTTCCCTGCTCATCTCCGGCTCAGACAAGGCAGGAAACGTATTTTCAATGTATTAATTAAAATGTCTTTGCAGCAGAACATCTGCATGGAGAGCGATAGATCACCGAAGTGTGTGTGTGCGTGCGTGTGCGTGCACGTTGCAGGCTCCCAGATAACGTATTGCTTTGCATAATTTATTCCAGCCAGCAAAGCAATAACTTTCATAGCCTGTGATCTTCAAGTATGCAATTATAAATCTGTGACCCAGCTCCATGTTGTGACCCAGACGTCAGATTATTGCCAGATAAACGTATAGGAGATGCAGGACGTCTGGATCTCCATCACCTCCAGCCAAATTGTATGGGTTGTATGGGATGAGATCAAACGCTCTGTTTTGTTAGGTCCCACCATGCCAAAGCAATAGGTCTGCTCAGGTATTTGTCACTGTCAGCTATTTGGGGAGATTTGCTGATGATGCTATTCAATTTCCTGATTGTTGAGCTCGTATCGGTTTA
Source organism: Chlamydotis macqueenii (assembly GCF_036417535.1). Taxonomy (NCBI): domain Eukaryota; kingdom Metazoa; phylum Chordata; class Aves; order Otidiformes; family Otididae; genus Chlamydotis; species Chlamydotis macqueenii. The sequence goes on along the minus strand of NC_141570.1, from coordinate 5,918,679 downwards.
GCTTGAAAGATAATAAGATAAGAAACAGAGAGTTCCCTGTCAATAAAGGGAAACCTCAGAGGCTTTTTCCATCTTGCATCTGTCATACTTTGTTGATATTTTAGCTGCAAAGCATTTGACAGCTGGTTGTAAAGCTCTTATTTTCTCCTTTGAGAGAATTAAATGAGAACATTTAATTTATCCCATGGAGGTTTCCCCAAGTGACCCATGGAACAGGTCCCTTTCTGGCAGCTGGACTCCAAAACTGGAAGAATTTGGAGCTTTCTCCACCTAGGGGAGAAAAAAGGAGATTTCATTACCTCTTCCCTTTCTTTTACATCATCAAACCAATTCTGTATTTTCCAGCATGTTCCTACCTCCCCTGAGGAGCACAAACCATCACTGGCATCTGTGGAGCCAGCCTGGCCCTGCCAGTGGCAACCAGCATCTCGAGTGGAGATCCTGATGCAGGATTGCACTGTGGTCCATCCATCTCTGGACACTGGTGCAACTGGGAATGGCAACTGGGAGCATTTCTCCTGCAACAGGCACACAATGGGACCACACCAGGGTGGGCAGACACAGGTGGGTGCCTGGCCACATCACTCACTGCATCCCAGGCCGTTTAGCGGGTCAGGACACTAATGGGGCTAACGGTTAATGTAATTAACCAGTATCAGGTGAAGGCTCCCTTAACTGTGCCAAGGGCAGGCGGCTGCTCACAGCAGCACAATAATTATGTATAGCCCAAGTAATTATTTTTGTCACATCTTCCTGGCAGGAGAAGACCATTTGTGGGATGGGTTTAGCTACCATCCACAACACGCCTATGTGTTATTTATCCAGAACAATATACTCAGCGTGATTTTTCTGTCTCCTTTTTCCTTTTAACGTCGTTTCCAGCCCACACTGCTTTTAATTTGGCGAGGGAAATTGAGATTGGGAGGAAAAGCTGCAGAAATCCTCCAAACTCCCATTCTCCGAGCAAAATATTCCCCTGAGATCTGACGGCATCGCTGAATAGCAGGTCCTTCCCTTCCCTAGGGACTTGTCAGTCTCAGTGGAGACAAATGCTATTTTGGATGGCCGTAGTCACTGCATGACCAGGTCTTGTTATGGGATCTGCTTACAGCTTTGCAGCCTTCCCGGTGGCTCCTGCCTCACCTGGGTGTCTCTGAGTCAGCGGCCCCGCGCTGTGCTATTTTGAACGTTGTGTCAATAACAGGGAAATTACCCCAGCGCTGCCTTCCACATCCTGGCACTGCGGTTGGTGTGGATGGAGGCGAGTTGCTCCTCGCACTCATATTTCAAGGCTGCGCTCAGCCTGTCTGGAGTCAGATAAAGAAGATGAAGGACTCAGAGGTCTCCGCTCCCAGGATCCTGGGGAAAACAATATGCACCGCGTGACTTGTTCTGAACCCATTTCCAAATCTCTTCCTGGATATACTTGTGTTGTCCTGGACCTCCAATCAGCCTTAAAATAAGAGAGGAAGCTGAGATGGTGTCTTTAATCACAGATTTGGTGTATTGGATACCTGGGTTCCCATCTGAATTTCCAGTTTGTCCACTGCTTTCACCCATCTTACTTTTTTCTGCTTTTCAGAGCCAAAGAGTTTAAGTGACCACAGCTGTGACCCAACCAGTCCTGTCTTGTACCTTCAGCTACACATCTCAGCTGCTCTCTCCTTTCTCCCCATCTCCCTCTGGCCCAAAACACAATTGACCCTTAAATAACCAGGTGGCCATGCACAGGAACCAGTAGCCGGTCTCCATGGTGGCAGTGAGACTATTGCACTGCCATTTTTGGTTATTGTGGACATCTTGAAAACGCAGCTTGAAGGTCCTGGGGAGGTTCCCACCTCTCATCTGTTGGATCCGCTGTGGAGTTACACAGCCTTGAAAGACACACTGTTTCGCATGGGGACAACCTCCGAGGCTGTTTAATACACGAGTGCTCACTCAAAAGTGTCCTTTCCTTTACTGCTTCTGTAAAAGTTTAGGGTGCCTTAGGGAATCACTTGCGTTAACGTCCTTGCCTCAGTAACAGAGCGGCTGCTCCTGGTGGGAACAGGCACCTCCTGGCCTCCTCCCCACCCATCCTCTCTGTCTTGGCTTTCTCCCTCCTCCTTCCTCTTCCTCTGGGTCTACTTGCAAAGTGTTTGCTGTAACTATTGAAATGGATATAGTGGCAGTTTGGGGAGAAGATGCTCTTTAAAGCTCTTTAATTTAAAGGATGCTAATTCACTCCACTCCATCCTCAAGTGAGTTACCCAGCTATGTGGAAGCCTTGTTTTCTCCGGGTGTCAAATGGGAGGATAATTTTCCTCAGTTAATATTTAGAGACTTTGCTGAGCCCATGGCCCACTGGGTATGCTGCCGAGGGTGGTGAGGGGAACAGGGAGCTCGCAGGAGGCAGAGACACTTTGGGGCACCGTCCCTGGGGAGCTGGGATGCTGCTGTGGATGCTGCAGCCCTGGCTGGGGGCTCCCTAGGACCAGCCCCTTCTCCTGCAAACTTTTCCTTGTCTGTCCTGCTTGGGACCACGGCACAGCGGGAGCCTGAGGTAAGGCTGTATTCGGGAGCCAGGGATCTGTGTGAAGGCAGCTGCTGGGAATAATAATAAGAAACTTGGTTACAGATCTCCCTCCCACAGCTGCTGCTGGCCTCCAGCGTGTCGGGTGCTCCAAAGACTGTCGCTAACTCATGTGAAAAATCGGCTGTGGAGACCTCCCTGCAAACCAGGTGCTGCCTCCAAGACAAGCTGGAGAAATAGCTTTTCAAGCTGGGGAGGGGGGCAGCTCCAGTGAGACGCTGCAGGGTAATTCCCTGTCTTTAAAAGACCCCCACCGGCCACCATCCCAAATTATTCCTGTCCTGTGCCCAAGTGCGCTCCATTATTTCTCAGGCTGCTCCACGTGCCCCCATGCTATTGCTCTGCAATCTCCCTCCGTGCGATATTGGGGGATATTCCACTGCATTAGCAAATTGAACTTGTTTTTAGTGCCCAGTGTCTCTCCGTGTAATATTTCACTGTCTCGCTGGCTATTATCCTGGCGGCATAAAGTCCCATTGAAATTCATGGTGCAAGTCGCCCATTTGTTTCCTTTGAGCTTTGCAGGGTTGTTCTGTGCAGCTTTATGCATATCATTTTTGCTATGCAAAGTGAGGGTAATGACTTTACCTGCTGTCTTCCAAAGCACTGAACAAAGCCTGTCCCCATGCTGTAGACTGATTTTGGAGTATTTGTTCTAGGGTTTGGGAGGGATGAATCAGAGCTCTTAGGGAATGTGCAATCCGATGCTCTGTAAATACAAAGAAAGTCATGCTGCATCTACATGTCTGTGAGGCAGGCGTGTGCTCCCTGTCAACCTTTCTTGCTGGGAATCAGCTTCAGGGATAGCTTTGGCGAAGCTGAATAGCTTCATCTCAATGACAGCCCTGGACTAGCATCGCTTGGTTTGGCCAGTGCCACTGACAGGCCTTGAACCAGCTCTGCCTTTTGAGGGACAGATGAGGTCCCTCATGCTTGACAAGGTGACTGCTCAAGCAAAGGGTCACTGGAGATATCCTCAGATGGGCGTGGGAGAACTGAAAGCACAGCAACAAAGGAAAGGGTTTGCTGTGAGGACCTTGGGACCCAGACTGACTTGCCTCCATCACCACTCCAGAAGAGGCTAAACCTTGGGTACCAGTGGCATGCCTTTAATGTCTTAAATGAGACCCGCAAATCAGTGGCCACTTGTAAAAATGGGGGTCATAATGTCTATGCTTGGGTCTGTGCAGTGCCAAGAAGGGCAGAGACAAGTCTTTCCTCTCCATCCTCTGGTGTTTGGAGGTGGCTAAGCATGCAGGGTGGATTTTAGACGTTGCCCTGGGATGCGTGGTTTGAAATGTGGCCCATGACCCAATGTGCAACTTGAAGATCTGATGGCAAACTCCTTGGTTTGAAAGCACCCACAAGCTAAGAGTTATTAACTGAAGAGACTTGTGAATAACATCAAACAAGTGCACTGGAGAATTTCTCATTCACTTCATGGACAATGGGCATATGAAAGGGGGGAAAAAAAAGACAAACATCTTTAAAAAAATTACTCATTGTGAATTACTCTCTCTGTTTACTCACTTGGAGGTCCTCAGGTGGAAGGTGCTATGTAATCCGCACTACAATAGTGCGTCAGGGTATCCAGATGGGCCAAAAGAAACCATCAACCGTGGGATGAGTCCCTTTGGGCCTTTGAGAAGGACACTCAGTCTTTGCTGCACTGAATCCAAAATCATAACCTTAGGACCCCTTATGCTCCACAGGGATGCAAGCATGGTAGGGAGATAGCGCTCAGCATCAACGAGGAGGAATAGGACCACATCAAGCCCATTTTCAAACTTTGGTGGTCAGTACAAGCAACACGTGCTGTAGGGAAGTGTCTGCGCATTGAGAGGTAGCTGAGCAGTTGAGGGTCTGCATGACAACTCCACTGTCGTCATGGATATCACCTTAGCTGCCAAGCCCAGCAAAAAAAAGTGGCTCTCGAGACCAAACCAGTCCTGGATGTCTACACCAGCTCCACATGGGAGGCCCTAAGCAGGGCAATTCATGATGCACCTGGGCTGTGGGCTGGCAGAAGTCCCCTGTCCCCACCGCTGGTACCTTTCACTGACATAAAATTGACTTCTTTAGAGTTTCAAAGACAAAAATAAAAAAAAAAAAACAGAGCAAATGGGAATCTATAGAAACGCATCCAAGCTGCCAAGTCTACAGCAGGTATGATTTGCAATGGATGAGGTCTTAGCACCCTGAAAAATTGGGGTGGTGATGTGCAGTAATATTTGTCATCACCAAGGCTGAGTATGTTAAACAAAGATGCTCTGAAATGCAGCTTCTGCCCAAGCCCGGTCACTCTTTCCCAGACATAAATATCGCAGTTGTTTTCCAAGCATACTTTAAATACCATAAGGCCTTAGTCCACTTGCAGCACTAACCGCCTGTAAAATGTCATTTTTTGTTTTATAATTAGTCTGATGATTTTTAGATAGGATTTGACAACGACAGCTAAGAAGCATCTCAGGCTGCAAAAAAATGATCCCTTGGACAGCCCGTCATCACAGCCGCGCTGGTACATCGCTGGGAACCGCACGGCCGCATCCCCTGGTATTGCTGGATGGTGACTTCAAGCCATGGCTTTTGAGGGGAGAGCAATGGTGTAACTGAGCCAAGGACCCCAGACCTCCATCCCTCATCCCCATGGGGTCCCCGTGAAGCGAGGGTGGGGACATCTGTCTCTCCCCCAGGCTCTGCACAGAGGCTACCACAAGGCTGTCATGTTGCCACCTTTTCCTTCAGACTCCCCTGTTTTGGTGAGCGCTTTTCTCTCTTGGAGGACACCAGGTTGTCACAATCACTGTGACACCAACAGAACCCAGAGTCGAGCTCTGCTGCTGTGGGCACTACATGAGGGACAACTCGGTCCCTGTCCTGAGCAAGGCCAGGAGGAACTCGCTTGCCCAAGGTCACACCGTGTTTCAGAGCCACTGATGTCCTTACCTAACTTAACAGCTCCCCGTCTGCACTGACAAGTGGAACACGGCCCGGCCAACGCTCTGTCCCTTGGCTGTTTTCTTTCCAGGTGGTGCCACAAAAGCCAGCAGAAGAGCTCTTGTTCCTGTACCACCTCCACATCGCTGGGGGAAGCAGGCAATGTTTTATTAACCCCTTCTCCCTCCCATACCGCTCGTTAAACTGGGTTAGGACAGCTCGAACCTCCTGTGTCAGACGTTGTCTTCTGCTGGTGGAGGGGAAGGGCCCGCAGAGGCTCTCCTGACCCCAGACACCTTTCTCACAGCACTCCTCCCACTGTCTTGCGTAAATAGATCAGTCACCCCAGCAAGGCTACGTCTTCTTTTACTCCTTCCTGTCTTTAACAATATTATCAATGTCTGGTTTAGATTTTTACTAAATATAGGGCCAGAGGCTGGGTTGGCGTCACTTCCTCCCAGACGAACTGGAACAGCTCGCTCAGAAGTGCTTACTTCTTTTATTAATTTATCTTGGTTTGCAAAGTTGTTTGATTGCACCATGTCCTTCCATCCCCCCACACCCCGCTGGCCCGGCGGCTGGTAGGAGTGACGCTGCTTTAGAGCCCGTCCTTGAGGCACGGGGGAGGCTCGAGGTTTGGGGGGGCTGCCTCTTCCCAAAGCAGCCCTGGGGAGTTGAGCGCTGCGTGCCAGCGGGCAGCAAATTTGCAAAGAGCCTCTTGCAAATCTTCCCTCTCCTCGCTGCTGATCTCCATGGGTGAAGACCTGTGGTGTAGCACAGCACTGGTGGCATCCTTGTCCCCTCCGGGCGGTTCTTCTTTCAGCTGCCAGGGGCCAGATCCAGCTCCAGGGCTGGCATGAACCCTGTGTGGCACCGCGGAGGGGGCTGCACCCTGGGACACCCTGCTCCTAGCACCCAAAGGGACCTGGCAGCGTCCTTTCCCTTTTCCCCAGAGCCACCCTCACAATGCCCCCCTGCCTATTTCATGTCGCTATCTGAACATTTGTGAGTGTTCAGAGCAATTGAGTCACATTTATGAGTCCAAAGCGGGAGCTCCTTGACTTAAGGGCATCCGTGGGACATGGGAGAAATGGGATATCCCTGCTCCAGCGAGGGAGGGGTCTCCCATGCTTCAAGAGCCCAGGTGGTGGTGGGGAATGGGAATGGGAATGGAAGAACCCCAAAGCAACCAGCTCGCACAGGCACCAAGCCCCACAGCCTCCCCAGTGGGTCGAGGGCTGGATCAGGGCTGCAGAGCAGAAGATGCTGGAGCCCTTCTCCCTGCCCCATCCTCTCCATCACGCAGGGGTGGCTCCTGCGTTTCTGTGGACGCTTCCCTGGGGCTGTGTGTCTAACGCAGCTGAGCGCTGTGCCAGGTTGCCAGCTGCCGTTTGGAGAGGGGCCATGGCTTGCCTGTTCCCAGGCTGTCTCCCAGCTCCTTTACTCCACACCTCATTTTTTTTTTTTTTTTTTTGGCTGTGGTGGTGGTGGTGTTGTTATTAAGCTGAAAGGAGTGAAATTTCTCTCCTGCATCCCACCTTCCCCGTCTCCCCTGCCACCTCCTTGCAGGGTAGCAAAAGGGACTCGCAGGCTGGAAGATGGTTTTGGAGACGGTTTTGGAGATGGCTTGAGACACCTTGGGCCATCACAAGGAATGCGCTGGCCAGTCCTTACCTCAAATGACAGCACCTGGGGAGAGAGAGGAGCACTTTTTTCCGAGGACCGGCTCAGTGCCAGCCACACTTTAATCACCCTGAAGATATGTGTTGTGTTGCTAAAGCAGCATTAAATAAACAAACCCACAAAAGCGGGGAGGCGGGACGGGCTGTGGGTCAGGCGAGGGGTGGTCTGCGGTAGGAGGGTGCCTGGGAAGGGCTGAGCACAGGGGCTGGGGACCCTGGGGGGCTGCGGGCGGGGGTCCAGGCCCAGCCCCATCACTGTCCCGGCTCTGTCAGCCCGCTCGCCCCGGTGAGGCCCAGTGTGACCCATGGAGATTGGGGTTCGGTGTGAGGGGGTGTCGTGCCCACAGGGGGATGCACAGAGATATTCACATTGGCTCACACAGACACATGTGTAAATACAGACACCCGGGCTCCTGCACCCCCCCGGCCTGTCACACACACACATGTACCCCCCAGCACTGACACACACCCAACACACTCATCCCTGCACCCCCCAGGTGTCACCCCCCCAGCACCGTGTCACACACAGAGAGGCAGGTACCCCTGACGTGCACACTGGCACCTTCACAAACCCCAACAACCGCCCCCTGCTCTCAGAAGGTGTCACACACAGTGTCAGTCACGCACACACAGTGTCACACGGTGTTGGAGTGTCACACAGAGAGTGTCAGACACACACGCAGTGTCACACACATGCAAGTGTCACACACAGTGTCACACACACAGTGTCTCACGCAGTGCCACACACACAGTTTCACATGCAGTGTCACACAGTGTCACACACACACAGTGTCTCACACGCGCAGTGCCACACACACAGTCACATACAGTGTCACACACACACAGTGTCACACGTGCAGTGTCTCACACACGTGGTGTCACCCACATGCAAGTGTCACACACGCAGTGTCACACACACAGTGTCACACACACGCAGTGTCTCACACACACACACAGTGTCACACACACAGTGTCACACACATGCAATGTCACACACACACAGTGTCACATACACGCAGTGTCTCACACACACACAGTGTCACACACACAGTGTCATGCACACGCAGTGTCTTACACACACACACAGTGTCACACACACTGTGTCACACACACGCAATGTCACACACACAGTGTCACATACACGCAGTGTCTCACACACACACACAGTGTCACACACAGGCAATGTCATATACACACACGCCCCCCCGCCCCTCCGGTGCCAGCCCGGCTCCCCCCCAAACCGCTCATCGCTCCCCGCCGTGGCAGCTCGGGCAGACCCAACCGGGTCGCACCGAGCCCAGGCGAGCCAGGCTTAACCGAACCGGGCCATACCGAGCCAGGCTTAACCGAACCGGGCCATACCGAACCGGGCCGCACCGAGCCGAACCGGACCGTGCTAGGCCGAGCCCAGCCGAGCCGCACCGCCGTGCCGAGCCGTGCCCGCCCCAGCCGAGCCGCCGGGAGCCCCCCGGGCCTGGCAGCGCTGCCCGGCGCCGCCCGCACGGGCAGGGCTCTCCGCCTGACGCAGTGAGGAGCTGCAGCCCTTCTCTTCTCGGTTCCAGCGCTGGGATTTGCTCGGCTCCGGCTGCGTTTTCCCTGCCCGCCTCCAGCCCCCGGCCCGCCCGCCTGGAAGGGCGCGGGGGAACCGCCGCCGCCCATCACCGCGCCTCGGGGCGCCGAGCGCCCGCAGCCGCCGCCGGAGCAAATGAGGTGAGTCCGGAGCCCCCGACCCTCGGGGCTGAGCCCCCCGCCCGCTGCCAGCTCGCCCCCGGTGTCTGCCCGCCCCGGGTGCCCGGCCAGCCCCGCACAGCCCGCGGTGGCCGCTCCGGGTCGCCAAACTTTTCGCGGCTGCACCCTGGGTTGGGACTTTGGGGGCGGGGGGACAGGGGAGGGGGGAGACCCGGGGTCAGCTGGAGCCGCCGCTCCGGCTCCCCTCTTCCCCCACCTGCGAGGAGGGGTCGGGCCCGGAGCGGGTCCCCCACGGCGGGTTCGGGGGCGCGGAGCTGGGGGAAGCCCGCCCGGCCCGTGTCCGGCCCTTCTGACCCACGGGGGATCCCCACTTTGGCGTCTCCCCCACCTCCTGTGGGGTGCCCCCGAGCCGGAGCATTCCCGGGGGAGCCCCTGCCACTGGTGCCTGCGGGAAGCCCCCGGGCTCCGGGGGAAGAGCCGGTCCCGCGGGCAGCATCCTCCCCCCGGAGGCAGGGGGCTTCCACCCGCTCCCTCTCCGCGCCGCACCGATCGCTGAAGGGGGGCGGGGGCTTTCACCTAACACCCCAAATAACCCCGGCAGCCCCGGGCCTTGGAGTGGGGGCTGTGGTAGAGCCGCTTCCCGGCTCTGCTCCCCCCAGCTGCAAAAAAAAATCCCTTCTGCATTCCCACGCCGGCGGTTCGGACCTGCCTGCCCACATGCGCTCCTTCAGCGGCTATTTCTGTCCTGGCGAAAGCACATAGAGCTTTAATTAAAGACAATTAATGGAGGAGGGCGGTGTTGGCTGAGGGGGGACAAGGGTGTCCGTGCTCCGGTATGGGGGACACACACACACTGCATCCAGGGACCGGTCCCCGGGACGGCTCCCGCCCCGTATCCTCGCCCGGTGCGGCTGCGGGCCGAGCGGGAGGGTCGACGGCTGCCGCTTGGGGAGGCGGGGGCAGGTGCCTGTCTGAGACTTTGAGCCTCTTGCGCTTCTTTTGCAAAAAAAAAAAAAAAAAAAAAAAAAGTAAAAAAAAAAGGTGAGGGGGACGGGAAGGAGCGTGTTCCCGGTGGGTGTGTTGTGGTTTTGATTATAATGACAGACGTTGCTGTAAAGTTCTGTCTCGGTTCCCAAATTCAGCCTGAGCCCGCAGGACCGGGGCACTCGCCCGTCCGCGGAGCCGGTGTTAAACCGCGGCCTGAGTTGCCAAAGAATTTTCTTGATTGCGTTTTAATGGACCTCGGCCGGGGCTGGGGGCTTGCGGTGGGGCGTGAAGGGGGGGCGGGGGAGGCCCGTCCACTCCCCAGCGTGGGGCTGGGACTCTCCACTCCTTCCCTGGGGGGTCCCTGGGCAGGACCCCCCCAGCCTGGGTCCCTCCTGACAGTGCCCAGGGATGCCAGGGTGGTGGGCTCAGCCCCCGTCCCTCCCCACGGGGCAGGACTCATCCAAGCACCCCATACCCCCGGGGGGTGCCAATCCCGCTCGATGCGGGACGGGACCCGGCCGGCAGCAGCATCCCAGTGCTGGGGACATGTTGGTGTTCTGTGTCCCGCCCCTTCCCCGCACCCTCCTCTCCTCCCCCAGCTCTTCCTGGCCAAAAAAACCCCCCGCATCCCCGCACATTCCTCTCTTCCCCGGGCCGAGCAGCCGGGGGGAACCGCGATGCTGCCCACGTCCAGGTTGTGATTTGCAGCCTCGGGAAAGCCCAGCGGAGGGAGGGGAAGTGGGGAGGGGGTACCGGTATCAACAGGCTGCCCCCGGGGCTGAGGCAGCCGGGGATTCGCCTCCTCCCGTCAGCTCCGTGCGTTCCGGTGCCGGTTTGGCACGGTATTAAATATTTAGAAGTTTGCGGCGGTGAGGAAAGCGATCGTTAATCGAAATCGATGGCAACGTTGCAAAAGGGGGGTGGGACGGGCCGTGCAGACGGCACGGCTCGAACAGGGGGCGGGCGAGGCCCTCCGGGAAGTATTTTTAAGGGGTTTCACCCGAAATTCACGATTTGTCGCTCTGAAGGCTCCGGCAGCGTCTAAACCTTCAAATTTCCGACGGTGTCTTTAAGGGGGAAAAAGCGTTTTTTTTTTTTTTTCCGCCCTGCCTGGCTGCGAAGAAAAACCCTGTGCAGAGAGGAGGCAAACCCCTGAAGTTCGGCAGCTAAAATAACACCCCCCGCACATCCCGCCGTGCTGCCCAGCACCTCGCAGGGCTTACAGCCCTGCGGTTAACGCCCCCCGGTTTTGCCCCACCAAGGCAGTGGGGCGCTGTCAGTGGGGGCCGGGAGCGTGTCCCCCTCAAAAAAAAAAAATGTAGCGGGAGGGACCCCCGTCCTGGGGAAGGCTGGGACAGGGATGAACTTGGAGGGGCGAGCAGCCCCCGGGATGCGGGGTGGGAGCGGGAAAGAGGGGAACCAGAGCACGTGAAGGGGGGAATCGGGCGGGTGGAGGGCTGGCTCCCTGCGCCGGGCTCAGCCGCTCCTCTCCGGGCTTGAGTCAGCGCTTTTGCGAGCTGCGTGGACGGGGCAGCGCTCGCGGAGCGGGATGCGGTCCTGCCGCGGGTGCGGAGGCAGCGGGAGAGGGGGAGGAAGGGCGGGCAGGGGTGGGCTGGGGGCAGCGGAGGGGGCGAGCAGAGAGGGGGTCAGGGAGCGAGCGGCGGTGGGCAGCGGCGTGGCGTGGGATGGGGCAGCGCGGAAAGCCGTGGGGGCGACCCGATGCCGCGATGGTGGGCTCCCGAAACCGCCTGTATCCTCCACCCCCCTACTCCCAGGGCGGGTCAGTGACGTGCCCACGCCCGCCCCCCCCGTCTCCCCCTCGTGCTGTGGGGATGCTCCCACGGCCCGTGGCTGCCCACGCGTGTCCCCAACCCATCCGCCCCTCCAGGCTGGGGCAGCGCCGCTGTGTGACAGCAGAAAGTGGCTGGAAAGGGGCGAGGCGTCACACGCTCTGCCTCCGGGAGGCAGGGAAAGGCTGAGGGACCGATGGGAAGAGATGAATGAATGAATGAATCTCCATAAAGAGCCCCAAGCAGCAGGGAGAGGGAGAGAGGAGGAGGAGGAGGAGGAAGAGCCAGAGCCAGAGCCAGAGCCAGAGCCAGAGCCAGAGCCAGAGCCAGAGCCAGAGCCGGAGCAGGAGCAGGAGCAGGGCAGGACAGGCAGCAGCAGCAGCAGCCGTGACGCCGGCAGGTAAGGAGGTGCCGGTGGGCACCCGGCCCCGCAGGTTTGGGGGACACAGCCCGACGTGAGGGTGACAGGAGCCGCCGGGATACCCGCGTGGGTTTGGGGTTTTATTTGGGGGGATGTTTCCCTGCAAAATGTGAGATTTCCTAAACTTCCCAGGACTCCCCCCTCCCTCGGTACTGCCGCCCGGCTTCGGGGGGGCTCGGGGACTGCAGAGCCCCTTTCCCGGGACAGCCCGCTCTGGGCAGGGGGGCAGCGGCCCGGCCGGGCTCTGCTCGGCGCTGCGCACCCCGCGGTGGCAACGCGACTGCCTCGGCCTGGCCTCCGGATTTACCCTACCTGGGGGGCATCCAGCCTCTGCTCCGACCTCCTTTGTTTTGGGAGGGGTTCAGTGGGGGGCTCCTGTCCCCCCGATCTTCATCCCCCTTTCTCCACTACATCCCTGCTGCCATTACGTAAGGCAGAGGAGCGCGTAGCTAGCGCTGGCGCGGGCCAAAGCATCGGGATCTCACCCAGGGATGCCCAGAGCTGAGCCCAGCCCTGTCCAGCTGCTCCCCATCCTCTGCCTCACCTGCCCCGCTGCCTGGGCTGAGCCACCCTGCTGCCTTCCCCCGCCTCTGTGGGGATTGTGCTTGTGTGGATCAGGCGGGTGGGCAGCTGAGGCGGGACTGGGACACAAACACACACACCCGCTTCCCTGCCCTGCAGCCGGTGCTTTGGCTGTCACACAGAGCTGCCCCACACAACTGCTGCCTAAGTGCGTGCAGCCCTTGCCGTGCACACACACGCAGGCACGCACCATGCGATGGAGCAGCCTTGCTCTCGCAGATGGGTCCACTCCAAAGCGATGCGCGCTGGAAGTGTTTGCACACAAACACACTCTGGTAGGTAGCACACAGAGCCACGCTCTTGCACACACGTGGGCTCCTGCACGCTGTAGGCTAGCACACGCCGCGGGTGCCGGCCAGTGCCGGCACAGGGGTGCTGTGTGCTCTCCCTGCCTACATCCACAGGCAGAGAACTCGTGCCGGATGGGGCTGGCTACCACTTCACGCCGGCTCCCAGCCCAGGCGAGCGCTGGGAAAGCTGCAGGCCTGGCAAGGCAGCTCTGCGGCTGCCCGCGGCTTTCCCCTCCCCGACCGAGGTGCTGGGAGCAGGGATCAATAATGCCTTTCTGATTGGCTTCAATTCCCCATTCAAAGTAGTCACTGCATTAGGACTTGATTTTTCTCCCCTTTGACTCCCGGCCAGATTAGATTGTGAATTTGGCTGATTTCAAGCAACTGGGAGAGGGAAGAGTCATACAGCGAGTGAGAGAGAACTGAAATATCCTACAGGATCCCCTGGAGGGGAGAGAAATCAGGTCTAGATAAGAGCTTGTTCTCCCTGTCTGGCTAATGCTTTCCTGTTTGATGATCAGAAAACACCAGAGCTAACCTCTCACCAGGACGGCTTAACTCTGAAAGGTCAGGCTTTTGACTTGTTCAAGGCGCAAGGTTTATTATTATTATGAGCTATGGATTATTTATTTTGGTTTTCCCATCGTATGCTAAATATAGGATTGCAGAAGGACGTGGCCAGGGTTTTGGAGGTCTCTGAGCTGAGCTCTGGATGTAGCGCTGAGGTTGGAGAAGCTGTGACGGGGACAGGAGGCGCGGTCCCTGCCCTGGAGAGCCCGGTGCTCTCCCAACTGTTTATAGAGTCTCAACCCCATCCTTGGGCAATTTTTATCCCGATGCTTATTTTCCCTGTGCATGTGCTGGGGACAAGCGAGCGGGTTATGTCAGTGAAGCCCCATGTCCCAGAGGGACACAGAGCAGCAGCCAGGTGCATCCGAGCCACGCTTGTCCGAGTGGAGTTTCCTTGCCCACTGCTCCAGGGCTGGGATTTCACACCGAGAAAAGCTACGGCAGCACAACGACGCCCGCAGCATCCCAGCTGCTGGCACTGGGCTGTGAATCGGTGTTAACTCCAGGTGTAGAAAAAGCCTGGGATGATGTGGTTTCTCAGCAAAGGGCATTGGGGAGCCTGGTGGAGCAGAGGGATTTAAGAAGGAGCTGCTGCAGGGCAGTGAGGAGTTTGGGGGGGGGGGGGGGGAGGGGGAAGGGAAAGAGGAAAGAGGAAAGAGGAAAGAGGATGTGGGGTTGGGTGCTTGCTGTGGGTGGGTTGTGCCTTTTTCAGTGGTCTGTGATGGGGGGCAGCTGGTGTGGAGTCATCAGCAAGGCTTTGAGGTGGAGGGGGGAAGCTACTGCAGGGGTTGTAAGGGGGGATGAGGTGGGAGCACAGCCCTGAGCAGTGTTCTGCATGATCTGGTATGGTTGCTGGGTTTTTTTTTTTTGGTTTATGAACCCAGAGCCTGGGGGAGGGTTTGAGTGAGCCTGATGGCAGGACAGCAGTGGGGCTGAGCATCTGAGTGTGGGGAGGGGGAGGTGTGATGGTCAGCAGGAAATTGGGCCCAGAGGAGGCTGGTGGGGAGGAGAGGACCTGAGTGGGGCTCAGTGGGATGGCTGTGGAGCTGTGCATAGCCCCAAACTGTGGGTGAGGAAGGCAGCAGGGCTGTGGGGACCTTGGGGTCAAGGGGTTGGAGTGCAGACCCCGAGCCTTGGTCCCATGTCTGCTGCACCCCAGGAGGGTGGTAGCAGGGGCTTGGTGAGGAGGAAGAGCAAGAAATGATATGTGAGGTGTTGTTTGGCTGCTGGAGTGGTGAATATACGTACAGCCTCTATCACAAGGGTTGTCTGGGTCCCTGAGACATCCCTGTAATAGAAGCAGATAATAATAAATATCTAAGAAAGGAGCTGTGGGAGTTGGCTCCAGGTGAGGGGGACCTGGAGCCTGTGTGCACCACGAGGAGCTGGGGCAGGAGGGTCTGGAGGAGGTGGCACTGAGGGCGCTGGGTGTGTGTCAGCCTGCGGAAGGGAGCTGGAGGGGCAGAGGAGGAGGCTGGGGAGGTGGGGGTGGGGGTGGGGGTTGGTGTGGTTATGACAGCAGCCGGAAAGAAAGGCATTTTTAAAAAAACCTCGACAAACAACTCCCCCCCCGCCCCCATCAATCAGGCGACAATTAAAATCTGTCATTCAGCCTCTGTATCACTTGACATAGTCCTGCATGCAATGTAAGGGTCAAGGTATAATCTGAGATGACCTGGTGGCCAGGGAACCACTGATCACGAGGAAAGCCCTCTGCGAACAAAAGGGAGCAAAGCATCCTGCATCCCTGCCCCGGCAGCCTGAGCACACCTATCTCTCTGGGGACCAGTGTGGGAGAAGTGGGTGTCCCAGGGCGGGGTCCAGACCCATGACCCTGCATGGGGTACTGCCCCGCTTGGGGACCAAACCGTCTAGCGTTTTGTTCAAACCCGCACGTCGTACGCGCTCAGGGCTCTCGGGGAGAAGCCAGATAAACGCAACACCGCTGGCTTCTCCCCTTTGTGCTTAGGGGGATCTGGAGGGGAAAACTCCAAGGTCTGGGTTTTTTTTTTTTTCCCCCCGTTTTGGCATTTCTTCAGGAGCTGGACAAGGGCAGTCTCTAGCTCACTCGTATTTTTAAATCAGCAGGAATAAGTTTTTGGAAATGCGTGTGTTCTCCTGTATCAGCTGCTATCAGCTTTTAGCTTTATTACAGTAAGTGCAGAGTTTTTGTGGGCCAAACTCATTCATTGGATTTAATGGAGTTAAACTGCAGGCAGATTTGGCAACCTGTTTGTGTACATCTTTGTAAAATGGACAGGCAGAGATAATAAAATTTCATACTTTATATGGCATCTTTTAGGGAAAAGTCTATTCAATATGTTTTATAAACAGCATGCATATTTTGTTACAGTGTCTGCTTACCTGAGTACAAGACACTTCAATGCTGCTTTCCCCCCCCCCCCGCCTTTCCTAGAGCGCTGTACGTGTGTCTGAACCTGGATTTGCCTGTGTTATTTTCTCACGCTGCTTTCCTTACAAGTGTCTTTAACCGTTTTAAACTGTTTAACTGGATTTCTTTCTTGCCTTTTGGTATATTTGTGTCTCTTCCTAGAAGCGCAGGTGTGGTAGGAGCCGTAAGCCTTGCTGCAAGGGCTTGGGAGGAGGGAGGAATAATGTGTGTAAAGTGTCTTGCTAAATACCCAAAGCACTGCTAACCTGTCTCAGCTGCAAATGCAGCATCTTGGGATCTTTCACAGGTAGAAATATTTGCTGTGAAACCTTTGAGGGCCTGACTTTTTCCCCTTTTTTTCCTGGGATGCTGTTTTCCTCCGTTTCCGGGGTACGATGACACCAGTTTCTCAACCTATTCTGGGCCAGGCTTAGATCCTGCTTTCCTTTCCCAGTGTAACACTTGACACTTGAAGCTGTAGAAAAAATGTATTTCTAGAAGATGAATTTGGTTTTATTATTGAGATATTTGATGTTTTTCCGGGCTCTAAACAAATTAGACCCAGACCTGTGGCTGGCCGTAGGGAGGGGAAGTGGTTGATGAGCCGAGCTGATTGATTACACAGCTTTGACTTATCAAATGGTCATCGCTGCCCCATGGAGCACTGGAGTGCGTGGGATTGAGGGGAGAGGATATAGATATATGGGATAAATGCAAAACTATGGTTAGTGACAAGGACATAAATAAATCTGGAGATTCTGGTGACGTTAAACTGTGGGTAATGAGGTGTGCGATATATGTGATGTCAAAGGAATTCTATAATGTATTTATATCCCCGTTCTGGATTTGCTGGGGTTTCTAAATAATGTGTTAATTAAATTACGCATTCTTTAATTACTGTTTGTTCAAATTGGAGCAACATCATTAATTTACTGTGAAATTTAATTTACTTTTATTTTTATTTTGCTGGCGTGGTGGGTTTCACTTTTTGACTCTGTCTCCTCTCTGCTTTGTGAGACTCGTAACACCCAGCTACGATGCTCACACCATGAACTGCAGCTTCATTGGCAATAAGTTTTCCATGTGATGAATATTTTTATGCTCGCAGGCTGCACAGCACTGACCTGACCCCGTAATTGGGGGAAAAGGGAGAAAAAGAGCCCAGATGTGAAGTGGTTCATCTCAGATGCTGAGCAGCATCCTTACTGGGTAGAGTGGAGCAATTGGCCGCATGCTGGAGCAGGGTCAGGCCCTTGGGGCTCCCACAGGCAGGGGGATTTTTTGTGTGTGTACTTAATTTATGTGTTTTCCTCACTGGAAACTCATCGTAGTTGCAGGGACGGATGCTCCCTCTCCATCTGTGGTCTCTGGGATGGATGTGAGCACACAGGGCTGCTGGCACCCGCAGCTGCCTGGGGCTGAGGAGGCACAGGGTGCTGTGTGTTGTCCCATGGGGCTCGGGTCTGTCTGGTCCTGCAGGGAAGGGCTGAGGGATAACACCTTCAATGTTGTGCCCTTTTTCTCTCTGTCCTGAGGGAAGACGTGCTCTTGAGAGCTGCTTCTGGGTGTTTCCTCTCCAGTTCCTTTCCCGGCAAGGAAAGCTGGGTCAGGGGCTGCGGATGCTGGTGGCCAGGGCTCCGGTCCTCTGCAGAAGGCAGGTTTGGGCTTAGCACTTATTTGTAATAAATGTATTAGCTAGTTTAACTTTAAGATATAGGATGGTAACAGATCAGGGAGACTAACGCAAGCCGAGACTGCTCCCTCCAAGCCATGCCTTCTAGGAGCGGATGAGCACTTGTCCCAAGTTTGCAGCGAACAGCTTGGGCTTTCCTACCTCCTGCCCCGTTTCTTTTGAATTCTTGTTTCTGGCTTTGCTTCTTTTCCCCACCCTCTGCCCATGCTCTCCTCTTGCTTGGAGGTGAGCGATGCCGCCTCGAAAGCCCCATTCATCACCGCCCGCTAGCGAGGCACTAGCAGCCGCTCCCATTGATTGACTGCAGCGGTGAGTGAATTTAAAATCATTACGCTCCTGAGACAGCTTTTAAATATGACGAGACGAAAATCAAACCTGTAAGAAGCCTTGTGAAAAGAGTGTCTCCGGCCAGGGAATCCCATGTGGCCACAGGTGCTGTTTGGGTCTAGGGGAGACCCCACCACCCCCGACCTCGTGGGTGTCCCTGGGTGAGCCTGGACCCCTCCACTCTGGTGAGATGGGAGCAGGCAGGCAGCTGCCAGCAGAGGATTAAGGAGAAATATTTTGCTGTAGAAAAGGCTATTGTGTAAAGCCATCCATCTGCTATCTATCTGATGCTTTGCATGAATTAATGAGCTGATTGATTAGGAAAACCGTGCAACAGCCGGGTGAGGTAGATGATTCTTGTTCTCATGTTACAGGTGGGGGGAGCTTGAAGGCACAGAGGTTAGGAATATGGTTTCCAAGGGTTGGTTTGTTGTTTTTTTTCCTGTTGGTAAATGCTATGATTAAAACCCTTGTCTGTGTCTTGTTTTCCTGATTGACGATCGATCTGATTTTGGATGCTTTTTGGCTTTAAGAGCGGCTGTGGGAGCTTGATATGGCTGCAACTCAGCCCTGGAGAGTCTCGGCTTGGGAACTGCTTTTCCAGTGTGTTTGTGGCGAAACAGCACAGCCTGCTACGGCTCTTGGCTCTGGGGTTTGTAACTGACAGCCTCTTCTCTTTCCACTGGATAAGACAAACTCGCCATTTATTACATTGTTGGCTGTTTAACACGCCTTCCGCTCGCCGCGCAGCCTTTACCAGGCAAGGCTTTCCGTGAGCGTCCCCGTATTCCTCAGTAACTCTCCTGGCCACCTGCAGCTTGCAGAGAGTCTGGGTACCGACGGCTGGATGCACGGAGCATCTCTCTCCTCTCCGCTACGATGAACACAGCTTTTCAAGAACGGTGCATTGAGCGAATGTCACTCCACAACCCCAAAATCTGTCAAAGAAAACGACAGCGGCTGTAAGCATTAATCATCCGGGATCATCAAAATAAATTTGTTGCAGTAGAGCATTGTCAAGGGATAAATGTCTCTACCTCAGCTCCGTGCTGGTTCCATTAATGCTGGCGGTTCACCAAGGTATTCTAGCAGGAGATGGTAATTGCATGGCCCAAGTGCTCGTCTTGTGACATTATTAATTAACCTTTCCCTCTCCAGGCTGGGCAGCTGGTCAGTTTGCTCACAAGGAAAAAGCCTGGGACAGCTGAGGAGTTGGAATAGTTTTTTTTCATCACAGTGCTGAGAAATTTGTGCCTGGCCCAGCTTGAGTGAAAGCAGAGATGTGCATGGAGCAGCACTGAAGGGGCACTTCCCACCCACCCTTCTGAGCTCTCATAGCAAAAAGAGTAAAGTTGTTAAAGCAATTAAAAAAAAAAAAGCAATTATGTTAATTGAAAAAAAAATATATTGAATATCTGATTTGAGGTATAAAGATACCTGCTTCTGCTCTATCCCTGCCCTAGGATGGATCTCTGGGAAGAAACCCCGTGACCATCATGCTGGCTCTGCCCCTGCTTCAGGTGCAGCAGGTACGGATGCTGCGGGTAGATGTAGAGAGGGTGAGGGACAGGGCACCCATCAGGGCCAGCACAACGAAGGGTGTGACTGCTGGTGTCACCCAGCCCATTGACTCCTGGGGCTGGAGGGAGGCACTGCAGCACTGTCATTCCCAGCTGCCTTCTCCTGGGGAGATGCTGCTGAGCAGTGAATTGCAAGGTCTGGCGCGTGGCCCGAGGGGATGGAGAGCTGCTGGATGTGGTTTTCTGTTTAAAATCCAGGAGTTCAAACCTCTCTCTTGTATTTTATGGCACCATTGAACTTTTATGTTGTCTGGGCTTGAGTCGCTGTCCCTAAAGGCTGCAGGGCCCTGGTCTGTGCTAGGAAAAGGCTCTTTGTGGGACACTGAGGTGGGCGTTGGACTGAGCTGTGCATGTGCCCCGCTCAGCTGTGCGGGCAGGTAGGATGGAAACTGTGGGGGTCAAACGGGCTGGATGGGGATGGACACCCAGCTGGGCCCACCCTGCGTTGCTCGCTCAGCCTGGCTCCTATTCACCTTGTCTAGAGAAATGCGTGGGCACAGGAATAACGCAACGGCTTCTGGACAACATCTACCACAGAGGAGTAAAAGGAAAGCTTCAATAAATCAACAGATTTCAACAGCTGTCACAATTCACAAAGTTGCAGAAATCATGATGTAGAGTTTGGGTAACTGCTTAATCTTTAAAGAAAGGAGGAGAAATAAATCTGTGGGATGCAATTCTGTGGGATGTCCCTTCCAGCCCTAACCATTCTATGATTCTTAGAGCTCCCCAGGAAGCGCTTACCGAATGAACACCACCATGCCAGTGAAGCTGGTCGCGTTGTTTACTGCATGGGTCAGTTTGCTAAACTTGAGCTTCACTAATGGTTTTGCAGAAACATCCTCTTCTGTATTAAAATCCTTTCCTGTTGTGAAATCAGTTCTAGGTTCTCGAAGTGCCACACTGACTATAAGAAAAAGCCCCAAACTTTCTGCATGGCTTTTCCCCCTCTCTCAATGAAGAATTGCTAGTTCCTGTTCTGTTTTTTTTTTCTTTTTTTTCTTTTTTTTTTTTTTTTTTTTTCTAGTCACTATCTTACTAACAAAACAGCCATAAAGCAGAATCCTGTTGTATAGCCCTTAGGACAACACACCCTTTTTTGCACTGAAACTCATGACGGTGAACAGAGTAACACACTTTTAATTTTAATTGGGCTGGGTTGGGAAATAAGTGTTTCATTTACTGATCTCGCTTTTCTCCCCGTTTATTTTGAAATGCTGTTGTCTTTATTTTCAGCAGACAGAATCTGAAGTGTTGTTGCAAATCCTGACTTTCTTCTGCGGCTTAGATTATAAGCAGCTCCTCGGAGCCAGGGCTTGTGGGGTTCCTTGGATCTGCTGAGTTACAGGTGACCTGCTCTTCTGCAAACAGTGCCTAAAGAGCCGGCCATGGGGACCACATGGGAAACAGCCTTCAAAACTGGTCAGGATTTCTGTGACCATCTGAGAGTCCCTTAGAGCAGTAAGGGGAATCGCGCCTGGAGAGCTGGCAGCTGCGTTCAGTGGGTAAACCTGGAGGTGAAGTGACATGCCCAGGGTTACCCAGGGCCTTGGTGCTGGGACCAAGTCCTCTGACACCTGCTTCTGCTCTAACCGCAGGACTTATTTCCTTTCTTTGTCCTTAGTTCTGCAACGCAAGGAAAATTTTGCTTAATTTTAAATGTTCTCCTAAATCTTGGTGATGGCAGATTGACGTAAGCATGTGCTGGATCAGGGCCTGTTCTCTTATGCATATGGATGCGTACGCAGCTGTAAGCGTTTTCCATCTTTAGGTTTCTGCAATTCAAGGGAGAGAACGTTCTTCCCTGCCTGCGGATGTGTCCTCTCTCCTCTTGCACCATGGGCAGCAACGTTGGGTCCCCTGGCCTCCAGGGTGAGAACACGGGGATGAATTTGGGTAGAATAGCTGGTTGCTTTGATCATTCATTGTCCATTGAGTTTGCTAATGAAGCTGGTGCAGGTGTGCAGCCTCCTGGGACACTCAGGAGCTGGGCATGGCAGTGAGGTGAAAGCCCTGAGCGTTGTGGTAGGATCTCCCTTGGACCACATGAGCTGGGAAATTCCTTCCAGCCTGCTGCTCTTGGAGGTTTTGGGTTATGTCAGCAGGAAATTAAGTGTTGGTTATCTCTTGTCTTCCAGAGCTTGCCCTGGGTCTTGCTCTTACTGATGTCACCAGTAGCTAAAATGTTGCTGCTGTCTTGGGGGTGAGAGCAGCAGCTCCCAAAAAGGATGATGCGAGCAGGTTGGGGTGGGTGGCAAGGCAGGTGGTGCTCGTCCCAGCCAGGCAGCTGCAAGTGGGAAAGTCCAGGCTTTGCATCCCTCTTGATATGTGGTGTATCTTCAGCCACATCGTAGCCCAGATGAGAGAGCAAAAGGTGCTTCCTCATCGCTGTGCAGCATCTGAGCTTTCCTACGAGTCTCCATCCATATACCAGTGTGGATTGTGTTCCTGAAGATCTAAGATCATGCTGGATGACAGTAGTGGGGACACCCAGCCCTGCTCAGGCCCATGCTCATGGTGGGAGGTGGCAGTGCCCCTCTCTGGCCCTGGGCTGGCCAGAGGGTTTTGCATAAAGAGTTTTATTTAAGCAGAGGATTCATTTTCCCCTCTAGTTGGTGAAAATGACTGGTGTCTTAACAGGTTGGATCTGACTGTCTGGAGGTGAGGGCCTCATCCTGCCCCTCTGCGCTGTCTGCCTGCTGGGTGCCTGGTGACTGGAGGATGCTCAAAATAGCCCCACATCAGAGCTGTGCCTGTGCAGCCTTGTGGGGGAGTCACAAGGTCACTGGTGTAACTGGGAGGAGAATTTGTCCTTCTGGCTTTAAAAATAGCTGTATTTTCTTTAATGGCATTTTCCTTGGGGCGGCCCAGGAGCTCGCAGCAGCGTGCAGCCCAGGCGAGGCGCTGCCGAGCGGGAAGCGCTGCCAGGACGCCCCAGTTAATCCTGTTCCTGAAACATGTTTGTCTCTAAAAATGAACCAAACCAAGCAAAACTCTGTGGGTTTCTTCTCCCTCCCAAAATATTTCATTTTCCTGGCTTCCTATAGCCAGGTTGAAGATGTTTCCTCTGCAGAAAATGCTCTCTGATATCGCCAAATAGGGTTCTGTAATCTCCAGCAGCTGAAGTGTTTAGTTAGGGTCCAGGGGGGAGATTGTGGGTTATTTATTTATTTATTTATTTTTTTTTATCCCAACTCTGTCCATCCTTACCAAGGCACGGGGTTTCTAGTGATGAGCGATTTGGGGCTTATCGCTGGGAAATGCCGCGAATGCCAGACCCGTGCTTACGCGAGGAGAGAAATGCATGAATTTTTCCACATCAGTGGGAGCTGAAGATTTCTGCTAAAGGTGTCTCCAGCTGCAGGTAGTGAGATATGGCTCTGCCGGAGAGCTCTGAAGAGGCAGAAACCTGTGTAGAACATTTAAATGTGGATTTCATGCCTGGGAAAGCCATCTATGAGGGAAGATGTAAGTGCTGGCCTGCTCTTGGCCGTGCAACAGGTAGCTCAGGCTCTCCGATAGCGAGGTTGCTGAAGCACAGACATTGTGGCTGTCTTTAATCTGATTTTTGGAGATGCTCATTAGGGAGCCCTGGGCTGGATGCTGGCTGGGTCTTCTCAAGGGTGCAGCACAGCCAGGTACGCGTGGGGATGCTTCAGCCCCTGGGGCTGGCGCTGTCACCGTGAGTGCCTCTCCGTGCACTCGTTGCATGGGGTCCTGCCTGGTCAGCAGTTCTCTTCATTTCTATGTGCGAAAGCTCCGCTAAAGGCTGTCACAGCCTGGGTTACAGATGGACTTGGACACACTGACCGCAGCCAGGGCAGGAGCGGTTGGGACAGAGTTACCTTCCCAATTGCAGCCTCTGGCAGTGCGTGCTGAAGGAAAAGAAAAAGCGTGTAAGTTAATCAAGCCTCTGTCTGCTGTCCTTCAGGTCTGTCTGTTAGCTAATGAGGCAGATGGCTGAACCTCTCATTTAATAATGCTACCTAGCACTTTTGTAGAGTTATAGGTGGTAACTTGGTTAAAGCCAAGCTCTGTATTGACAAGGGGCTGAGAACAGCACCTCCTTCTGCTGGTGATTTGATTTTGGCGTGGAGGCTGTGCTGGGTGTTCTGGTAACAAGGGCGGGTCCGCGCTGCTGTGAGCTCTGTGGAGCAAACGCACCTCGGGAGAGAGCATCACCTCTACCAGGCTCAGCCCTTCAGGCCTTGGGCACTGAAAGCACAGGGCTGAGCATCACCTGTGCTCACCCGACCATGCACAACCATCATGGCCATGGTAAATGTCTGCTATGAGCCCCTGGAGCAGCAATGCCCTGTTCGTGGGGTCCCCAGCAGCCCTCTGTGCCCCCAGCTCTGCCTGCTGCTGTGCTCCCCATGCAGCGTTGTCGGTTAACTGACCGCTCTGCCCTCCACCTTGCCCCCCTCCTCGCACCCCATGGAGCTGCCATGTGGTTTTGGTGCCCGGCAGGTAGCTCCTGTCTATTTGTAAGACAATACTTCAGCGTTACTGAGTGAAAACACAGGCAGCATTGTACAGCCGGTAGCAACATTGATTGAAGTGATATTTAATCCAAGGAAAATACATGATACATAGTCTAGGATTCCTCGCTTATCCATCATATAATGCAGTTCGTGAGGATTAAATATCCCTCCTGTAAAGTTGTTTGAGATCAGTGTTGTTATTTGTTTTGCAAATGATCCTGACAGGGATGCTGAGTGCTATTGATTACCAATGGTTCTTTAAAAATTACTATTATACTGCAAATTATGAACCTTGGGGGTATCCAGTTACATGATAATGGAAAGGTATTGGTGTGTAATGACACATGTATCATAATAAATTTGCTCTTCCTATATAATGGAGATTGAAAGGGACATGATTTATGACCGACAGCATTAGCTGCCTGCTGTGGTATGTCCAAGGTAAGATGATGGAATTGCCTGGTTGTTCATCGTGGCAAGAAGTACTAATGATTAGGAAAGCAATTTAGAAAAAAAACTGAAGGGAAAAAGCCCTTATTCTGAGCAAAATCTCCTCTATCTTCCTGTTAAAATATGTAAACCACTCTTCTAATTCATAAATAGCTAAAATCCCTCCATCACTCTCCCGTGCTCTGCTCCAGAAGTATCTACAAAGCGCTGCACAGATGAAAACCAATGCTGCCAGTCCTAGAGGAGATCCTGGCTTTGCTGGGAAAGCCTTCACAGAGCTCCTGGCCATGGCTGTGATGAAAGTGCAAATGAGAGCCCGGAATCAGCTGGGAATCTCAATGCGTTGGTGCCCTTGAAGCCAACGGAGGACACTCGTGTTGAGTTGTGTGCTCTCATTCCTGACGATGAACACATGATAATGCCACCACTTGTCTTTCAGGCTTTCCTGGTGTTTCCCAGCTCCGTAGCTGAGGACTGAACACTTAGGTTTGAGAGGAGCCAAAGGGCTGCTTTGGGCTATGGTGGCTTGAGCGGCGTCGCAGGAACCTTCCCCCTCCTTGGGGACAGCGCTGGGTGCCTTGCCCTGGCTCCGAGCAGTGCAGAGATGCTCTTGATTGCTTTTTTTCGTCATGTGATGGCATGGAGGGCAGTAGGGAGGACTCGGTGCCAGGTCTGCAATGGGTAACGCCTTCAGGAAGGTGCATGGTGCGAAGGTTAAATCGGATGCTTTTTACCGTGGCCGTTCTGTGCTCTTGGCATCCTGCTGCAAATACCAAATGACGGCAATGCAAATAAGCCTTTTCTTCATCACGCTGCTGATCTACAGGGGAGTCCACGGACAGCCTGGGTCTGTGCTTCTATATTATCATGCTCAGCAGTAGCTGAGCATAGAGAAATACATGTCCTGGAGCCAGTGCCAGCAGAAGCACGTGTAAATCAAAAGGAAGGGAAAAAAAACAGTTTCCCTTCTTCCTCCGGCACCTTCTCAGCATCTTTTGTCATGAAGCCACGTACAGTACTGAGAGTCACCAGGCTGCCAATGTGGAGAAATACCCATGGTCTCCCTGAAGTGCCCATGGGCAGGAGACCTCCTTGGTAGACACTGATTTATTTTCACCCTCTGTTTATTTGTTTTACTATGCTGCAGTAGGGACACTTGCAGAGTAATTTATTTAAGGAGACTCAGCGCTTGATAACGTGACACTTTGGATCAGGGAAGGAGGAGGTGTGTGCTTGTTTAAGTGTTATTCTGCGAGCTGTATGACATCTAAAGATCTAGCTCCAGCCTCCTATGAATCCCATGATCAGTGGAAATGCTGCCTCTTAAATAGCAATAAAATAATTATTTATTCCACCATTTTCTCAGCCCAAATCCTCTGCAGGTCACCGTGTGCTCTACCCCATCTTGTGACCTGTTAATGACCGTGCTGCTCTTCAGGAGTCATTGGCTGTTTGTCACTAGGGAAGGGCCATGCACAGAGGGGACTTTGCAGGGTGGATGTGGATGAAGGGATGGCTGCTCTGGTCCCTGCCTCCCTGGGGAAGCAGAGTACTTGAGAGTACAGGTGACAGATTTCATCCTGTCACTATGTGGGCCCAACATAAGGTCCTGTGGTATTCAGAAAGGCAGGGGAGGATCTCAGATGGGGAGGTTTTAACCAGGGACACAGCCCTTTCCTTCATCCCCTATTTATTAATCATCTTTATGATGCCCAGCTGCACCTGGGTCAATGTACAGAACTGGACAAGACATCCCTTATCAGGACATGAAAGCGTGCTTGACCTCTGCAGAGATGTGCACAGATGTGAATATGCTGGGGAAGGAGGTTTTTCCCACCGTTTGCCTTTGTAGATGGCCTAACCTGATGTCTCTGATCCAAACCCTCCCTGGAGAGAGAGCTCTCTTCCAAGAACTCTTTGAATAGCAAACACTTCACAGCGACCCAGGGGAGGCTGGAGTGGGAGGTAAAGAGCCCTTGTCTCTCAGCTGCACTGGGTTGGGTGGACCTAAAAGTAGCAGGTATGAATGCTATTGGCACTGTCATTACCTTAATGCTTTGTGTCACAGCTGTACTGGGATACTGTCACATGTATGGATTCTGGGAGGTCTTTTGATCCAGCATCACATTGCATTTTATGGTAAAAATCGAAGTAAAATGGTTGTAATTGGAGCTGTGTCCTTCAGCCCAGTGACTGGCTGCGTAAGTCGGTCATCAAGTCAGCTGGCACAGCAGCAGAGCAATGCATAGTTCAGGAGGGGTCTCTGAGTGACACAGGGGACAGGGCCTGCAGAGCTGTCACTGAATTGTGCAAAGCAAGTTGGTTGGGCTGAAGGTGGGGAGTCCTCTCTGTCCCCCTGAATGCCCTAGGCAGAACCTGACTGTCCTTAGAGGGACCAGCATCACTGGGGTTGTGCCTCATGAAGGTGAGCCACAGATTGGGGCAGGATTTGCCTCACTTTGGAAGAATTTATCTGGAAAATGTGGGAACATGAGCGTTTCTAGGGTACCTGCCATGACCCCTCCCCACCGGAACCATTTCCAGTCCTTACAGAAGTGCCTGTGTGTGTGTAAAGCAACACCTTCCCACCCCGATAGCATCCCCCCCTTGCTGGGGGAGAGCGAGGTGGGCAAGGGGGGCCTCAGGGGCAATGTGGCTGTAGCTTAGAGATGCTTGTAAGAGGTTTGATCCTAGCTTAGGAAAACTTTCTCCCTCTCTTGTGTGCTAGCACTGACTTTCAGTTTGTTATTTTCCCTGCTATTGTAAGGAGCAGCCAAGTGCTACACAACTGCAGAGATCCTGACATTGGAAAGCTGCGGCCAGCACGCACCGTTTCTCTGGAAAAAGGGATCCATCCAAACGGTTCCTTTATGTCACACTCTAATTTTGCCACTGTTGGTTTATTTTTGTTTTTGGCTTCTTTTTTTTCACTGTATTCTTAAAACTTCCCTTTCAGGGCTTAACAGCTTAACCATTTCAAAATCATGCCAAGCGGAAATGAAGCATATGATTTTCTCACTAAACATTGTGCTGATCGCTCAAATGTATTCTGGATTTGTAGAAAAGCTGCAAAAAACTGGGCTGAAAGAGGGTGAGAATTAGCATTTGGATGAGGAGCCAGGTCTTCGCATGCTTAGGAAGGATCTGGGTAAGCAAACAAAGTGTTCCTTGCTGCCTTCTTGCTCTGCAGCATCTCGTATCGGCGTGGCTCTCGGCAGTACTGGTGGGCAGGCGGGCGGGTAGACGTGTGCTGAAGCGCAGGTCTCAGTCCTGAGGTTCATTCAGTCTTTAAAGACGGGTCTTGGTCTTGGTTGTTGGTCCCTAGGGTCTGAGTTATGCTCCAGGCTGTGCTGCTGGATTCCTCTCTGGGTTTCAGCAGCTCCCCCAGTCTCTTGGGCCTCTCTCTCTTTTTCATGGGAAAGGAGTTAGAGTACCAAAATTAGCCTGTTTCCCAAGGGCCTCTTTGTGACTCTCCTCTGTAGAATACCTCTTTCTCCCTGTTTGTCCAAGTGAAGTACAAAGGAGATGTGATTCACCACCAATGCTGATGTACCAGAGCCGGCAGGAAAATGTTATTGCGTGCGTGCAAAGGATGCTTTATGCTTGCGCAGGTGCCCTTCTGACATCCGGGGGTTGGTGGCTCCCCACTCTGCTCATCCTGCTGAAGGATTCAGGGCAGAAATGGCCCTGCTGCAGGTCCGCCCTCGGTGCTGATGGATCACCTCTGATGGGAGCATATGCTGCTTTTGGGAGCAGAAATGAGCGCTATCTGATCACAGGGACATCCCTGTCCTATGAGAACTCCGTTGTGAAGGGTCTGTCTTGACGTTTGTTTGGCTCATGCTCCTGCAAGACTGGACAGAGCTGAATTTTCTCAGGGAGGAAGAGGGCAAGGAGCATTTCTGGAAATTCCCTTGGTGATAAAATGGGTTGTCACCATCCAGTGACTGCTGTGATACAGGTCACTGTGCAAACCTGGGCTCTTGGGGTGATGATACGGCTGCAGAGTAGAACACCTGAAGACAACTTGGTGTTGCAGAGCTGGGAGGTTGGTGCAAGTCCTCCTTTCCAAAGGCAAGCATAACAGAAAGTTATTTTTCTGCCATCACTGGCTTTTTATGGTTGTTTGCATTAGAAGACCTTTGAGGTTCCTCAATAGCTGCAGAAAACACCCATGGCCCTGAGTGGCAGAGCTGGGCTCTGGATCGTGGCCGCCTCTGTTAAAGATGCTTTGAGCTGGAATTTGCTCTTTCATTGTAGCTCTCGGGCTTGCAGGGTGAAGTGAGGGACAGCCGATGATTGTCTTGCTTTAAAATTAATAATGCTCTTTATAACATTTAATCTTTCATTAATAATAAATATAATACAGGCTGTGTTGTATCTAGACCAAGAAATGCTCGAGTTCCCACAGTGCTGCAGCCTGGGCAGCTGGGAGCCCCACATCGATGTGAACAAGGGGTTCTCCAAATCAGACCCATTGTTGGCTCAGCAGAGGATGCAGGGAAGGGCTTGGTTTGATTTCCATAACTCCTGCCTGTGCAAATCCTGGCGCAGGGGACAGGCCGGATTCCATGCCTGATCCCTCCTGGGGACGGTACACGCAGAACAGCTTGGCTTGGCGCTTCAGCGGATGGTCTTCTGCCAGTGAGAGGGTCTGCTCAGACCTGGGAGGTGGGGAGCACGAAGGAAGTTGGGGGGCAAAATGTCTTTCCGTGATCTTCAAGGAACAGTAATGAAGTGCACTCTCTGGTGTTGGTAGTATTGTAGGAAATTTCCCCTTCGCTTTTCAATTAATAACCGTTGGGAGAAGAGACTTTGAGAGACTTTCCAAAACTGAAGAAACCGGTTGCAGTCATGTTGTTGGAAAGTGTCCAGCTCCACTTGAGTTGTTTTTTCCACTATTTGGGTAAATAAGACAATGAGAAGGGCGGCTGAGATGGTTGGCAGTGAAATGAATCCCCCGGGAGATGGGGGCAATGTTGTTTATTGGTGGGGAGCTGCCTGTGCGTGAGGGGTCAGCCTTGCCGTTATGTAGAGAGAAGGGAAACAAATGGTCTCTGTTTTAGCGCTGAATCCATCGCAAGGATCATTAGTGCCACAGCCATCATTATCTTTTGCTCAGATTAGTTTTTCCATTTTTTTTCTTTCTTTCTTTCTTTTTTATTTTATTTTATTTTATTTTTTTTAAGGCAAAAGTAATGGCTGGTTCCCGTTAGATCAGATATGGACAAAATAATAGCAGTATCACAAAGATTGAGGTCTGCGAGATTAAATTTGAAAGGGAGGAGAAATGATAGCTTTGGCCCTGCTTGCTGTTACACCAGTCGTGCGGATAAATGACTCTGTATGCAGATAAGCAGGGCAAAAAGAGAAGGGATGCTTGGGAAGAGATGGCAAGAAAAATAGGAACTAATCAGCAGATTCAACCACTGTAATAATGCAGTAAACATGGAAGATTGCGTTATATTAGCTCCTCTGCTTCTCATTGTATATATTAGCCACAAAGTCATCGATAGGCAGTTCGCTGTAAAGATGCAGCGCTGCAGATACCGGAGCTCCCCCCGCCCAGGGAAAGGCATTTGTGATGCTAAAGGGGAAAATTGTCTTTCAAACTGCGTGAGGAAGAAGTGGCTCAAGTCAAGCTCGAGAAATGCTCGCAGCGCTCCGAGTTAAAAATGCGGGCTTGGGAAAAGGCTGGCTGGTCTGATTGTCCCCAGTGCCCAGGCAGCAGCAGTGGTATGTGCTGAGGCATGGCTTCATTGCAGATTAAAAAAAAAAAATTTAAAAAAAAAATATATATATATATTTTTTTTGCTAGTGAACTCTATTTCCATTTAATTTAATTTCTCACGAAGAATGACAAGTAGCCACTGCAGCCTTTTCCCTTGAGTTCAAGTACAACCAGCATGTAACATTATTTGAAAATTAGCTTCATCCCTCTGGCTCCCAGTTAAAGTAGGAGCTGCTCAGTCCGGGATCCTTCCCAAAATATCCATTTAGGCCATGTAATGACTCTGACACTCTCATGCATAGTAGATAAAAGAAGATCTGCGATTTATTTTAAAACTTTGAACCCCAAACATGGGCAATCATAGGGGAAGAAAAAAAGAAAAGAAGTAATGATAATACAAAACTGGGAAAAAAAGTAGCCCTACACCTCACAGTAAAATGCTTTTTTTTTTTTTCTTTTTGCACTTTTTTATTAACAGCTCCAACAATGATCAGCGCATAAACCTACCTGCAACACAGGATGCTGGAAAATTACCGAGAGACAATAATGTCCTCCCCGCTGCTTGGTGAGAAAGGAAGGATGCACCTTCAGGTATGGGCTGGTGCATGGTTTCATCCTTGGTTTCCTGCTTGCGTTGCACTAAACCTGCTTGTGGCATTGACTAGAGGGGGGAAATAAGGCGTTTGCAAGAGGGAAACTTCGGAAGTGATTCTCTAAGCTTGTCTCAAGCTCAGATTAGTTGTCTGCCTGGGACCTACTCTGCAGCTCTATCTGCTCTCCTTGACCGGGCAGAGGAGATTAACAGTGGTGTTTTGTCCTGCATTTGCTGTTGGTCTTAATCTCCCACTATGGAAGTTAGTTGTCCACCTCCTCTCGCTGGTAACGGGGCTCGAGTGGCGCTGAGAGCGAAGCAGCTCCACTCTCCTTCCTCCAGTGGCATCGGAAAGCGGAGCAGATGCTCGGCAGTTACCCTCTCCCTGGGTCAAGTCGAACGCCATGTATGAAACCGCTGCTTCCCCAGTGCTGTAGTAACACTGGGGAGCAGCTTCTCAGGGATTGCCCGAAGGGCTGAGCAGGACGAAGCTGCGTTGGCTGCTGCTGAGCGGCCTTTTTGGTGGAGGAGCAGAGCTGGACACTCCTCCTGGGCTTTCTTAATCCAACTTTAATCCATGCACTCCAAATAGGAGTCTGGTTTAGGGCTGTACCGAAGACTTGAGTCTCCCAACAAGCTGCTCTCATGCCCCTAAGAGCCTGAAAAGGCAAAAAGCCAGTTTTACTTTGCTTGGAAGAGGATGGGGATTGCTCCCC
The DNA here is from genome assembly GCF_036417535.1 of Chlamydotis macqueenii. NCBI lineage: Eukaryota > Metazoa > Chordata > Aves > Otidiformes > Otididae > Chlamydotis > Chlamydotis macqueenii. The sequence goes on along the minus strand of NC_141570.1, from coordinate 5,887,194 downwards.
CTGAGCAGGGGAGGATGGAGAGGAGCAGTGGTTCCCGGGACAGGGAAAGGGAGGGCTGGTGACTTTCTAAAATGGTTTTTCTCAGAGTTATCTGACACTTTGGGCTCAACCCTGACAAGCCACTGTCCCTGAGACACTGTCCCAGCATGGCAGCTGCATTATAGCCATCACATCCATCTCCCTAGGGAGAAAAAAGGGATTTCCAGCCACAGAGGCCGGTTTAAAAGAAGCCAGCCTTCTCCTGCATGTGAGGTGATGTGCTTTCCTAAATCTGTGGTCCTGGAGCAAGCAAAGACCTGAGAACTACTTATTCTTAGCAACTGGTCAGCACTGCTGTGCCGCAGGTTGAGGTTTCTCATTTCTGAGTTGGCTGGTTGCTTGTTTTGTCTCCTGAGCAAGTGATTTGAGGTAATAACATGAAGTAGCCTATCTGCCATCTTGGTGTTTGCAAATGCACGTTCAGTGGGACTCACTGCTTCCAGGAAAGCCCTTTCTTTTCACAGCGTCCGTCACTCCAGTTTGCATTTCCCCATCTCTGCATTTGCTCCCTGCAGCGTCCGTTTGGGACTGGCAGTGGACGCATTGCTCTTGCTGGGGCTGGCTTTCACCTGGGGCCTCTTAGGAGGTGGCTGTGTGTGAGCATCGGATCCCCACCGTGTCATGTGGGGTGCACAGGAAACCCGTGGTGGGACCTGGTCTCCCAACATCTGTGTTGGAGTGTGGCCGTGCTGGTGGGTAAATGGGGTGGAGTGAGATGTGCTGAGGGTTGGAAAGGAGCTGCAGATCTTCTTATTTAAGTCTTTGTTTCATGGATGTGTTGGCCAGCACCAAGGTTTCCTCCTCTGAGGGATGCACTGGGTATCTTAGAGAAGCAGCTTAGGTCAAGTTGTGCCTGCTGAGGGCTCTTGAAGTGGTGTTGGGCACACCATGTGCCAAGAGATGCTGCAAAGGTGGGGTGCGCTCCTGCAACTTGACATTCCCACCCCGTGTTTTTTGGGAGAGCTCTGGCATCCCACCGGGGCCGTGGCTGAGTTCCTTTTTCACCCCTTCCCATTCTGTACGTGAGCCCTCATGTTGTGGCATATCCATGCGTGTGTCCCTCGCTCTGGGGAACCCCACGCTAGCATTGGTAATCGTTGGGTGCTGCTGCACGTTCAATAGCTCGCTCCTGAGGGCTGAGCGTAATGCCTTTTAATGTTCCTTCTCCTGATTATCCTCTTAATTACTCTATGAAATGCCCAATAAAACAAATCACTATATTTTCCGGTTTATTCTCTGCCTTTCGCGGTTTGCTTAAGAGCGCAGGATCCATTAAGGAAACGCTTTTCATGAGGGAATACTTTCCAATAGATCATACTTACAAAATGGTTTTATGTTCCTATCCTGTGTTTCATCTTTGTTTTCTGTGCCAGTTTGCTAATTACCGGAGATGCTGGTGGTTGGGAAGCGCTGCCTCCTTTGCTGCCCATCCCCGCTGCCATGAAGTCACAGCGCCGAGTTTGTGACATCCCCATGGCAACGGCCTGTGATGTCACTAGCGGGGATTACAACTTTGTGAAGCATCCAGGCGCAGGCAGCCGGGCTGGAACTCTTGGGCTCTCACATGTCTTTAAATAGAGAGGAATTAAAATGCAGGGAAGTCTTTAAGAATGCTTTAGATTTCCCTTTTTTTTTTTTTTTTTTTTTGCTGGTGACCACGGGGCTGCCACCAGCAGTCCCATCCCCTGGTCCACAGCAAGACCAGCTCCCTCGTGCAAATCCCTGGTGTGGGATCCTGTGGCCAAGGGCTGCTGCCTTGGGCACCTCCTCAATGTCCCTGGGGGCTGTGGTGTCCCCCACTCCGTGCCGCTCGGCGATGCAGTGACCCCAAAGCAAACCTGGGGGCCATAGACTCCTGCAGCCCCTCTGCCCCCCATCCAAATTGGTGTGTCCGCTGGCTTTCGCTGGTGCTTTTTGTCTAATACTCACAGTATTAGCATAATAAGATGCTGTTCATGCACAGACGGCGAGGGAGGAAGATTCATGTGCGTACATCTCTAGCAATGGGAAAATCACGTAATAACAACTTTATTTTGTACTTGGGGAGGAAATCCAGCTCGCACGGCCGATACCACAAACTGTGCAAGGCCTTTAAACTGACAGCCCCAAAACTTACACGGGGAAGCCGCCTGACTGATATTTATGTACCTTATTTAGCCAGCAGAAGCAAATCAAGCAGGCGGAAGAATCAATCTCTTTATTTTAGTTTTTCTAAGGTAGGAATAAAAATGATATTTCAAAGGCCGACGTGTCTCAGCTGAGCGGTGGTGGGGAAAAGCAGGCACCGCAGAACATACTGTCCTGTCTCCCAGTTTCTCAGATCATAACTTCTAAGCTGGATTCAATAGAAATAAATGTTTGGTAGTTCCAGTGGTGGCCTTTGGAAATGAAGCTAATGGAACAAGACAAAAAAAATTGTTAGAACATTTTGACAAGCGCTTAAATATTTAATGCTGTGCGTGGCGCGGCCCAATTGCGGGGAGCTGGTAGTGTACCTGCAGGATGCCGTGCCCTTCGTTAGCGAGAGACAGACCCCTCCTGCGGACGGAGGGGAAATTAAGCGAATGCTATATGAGCTGTGTGTTAGGAAACAAGCCAAGGGCAGCTACAGCTTCTGCAGCCCCATGCCTTGGGGCAGGCGAAGGGCTCAGTGGTGTTTCCCATGCTGGGGACCGGTGGAGGAAGAGGAGGGCGGCCATATCTTGGAGCGAACCGGCGGAGGAGAATGTGTAACGTTACCCTGAGCCGAGATGGGGGAGATGAAGAGGCTGCAATGATTAAATAGGATCTGCTGAAATCCTTCCAAAGCAGGCTTAAGAATTAAGAGCCATCAATGTCACATTGAGGGTCACTCGCTGCAGGACACCTCCGGCCGGCGCCTGGCGTCCCCCCGTGCCTCTGTTCAGCCTCATCCGAGCGTGAGGGAACGCATCCTTTGCTTTGGAGCCCATCCGGCCCTTCTCCTCTGCCACAGAACGGCAGATCTCAGCAAGGAGAGCCGCCAAAAAGCAAGCTTGTTCAGAGGGGAAGGATTGGACTGTGCATGCCGAGATTTGCTTTGGATTTGTGTGCCGTTAGGAAGTTAACAACGGGGGAAGGTGGTGGGGAAATAATGCAGTGAAGGTACTGGCTGCGTTCACATCACCTTCACGTGCGATGAAGCCGCCCTGGGAGTGCTGGCTGTGCTCTGCCTCTCCCCGACGCTGGGTCCCTCATCCAGCTCACCGCGGGGTCTCGTTCAGAGGAGCCAAGGCCTTGAGTGAAGCTCCGGCAGCGTGGCTGTGTTCTGGCAGCCTGCACACCCCTGCAACACCCCGGTCTCAGAGAATACCCCCACCCTCAACATCGGCATGGGAATGTTGGTGGGACCAGTCAGAGCCACGACAGAGCCCACCGTGAGACCTGTGGTGCTCCCTGCCTAGGAGTGAGCTTCCACCACGGCTTACCCGCTCGGCTCACGCTGACCTGCGATGGAGCGGGACCCCGGTTCATCTGCCACCACGGAGCAGAAAGCCACTGGTGTCACATACACACGCGTATCTCCGTTAGCACTGTGAGGCAGGGCTGCCTCTCCCAGCCACATGCAGGCAGCGAGCGGAGCCCCAGAGGGACTGTCCTGAGTGACAAACCTCTGATCTGGGACTCCCACTGGAGGCAGTTTTTTTCTTTTTTTTTCTTTTTTTTTTTGCCCTCCACCTTTCTCCTTATTTTCCATAGCCGGGATGACTGGTCACAACAGGGAGATTTTCACACATCATTAGAGCCAAGTGTCCAACTCCACGCAGCCATCAACCCAAATCAGAGCGATTCAAAAGGCAGTGCTTCCTTTAATCATCTGGGGATGCTCAGATTTGTTAGAGGGAACCGAGTGCTCCCATACACACGGGGGAAGCAGGGGGATGGAGTGATGGCACATGATGCTGAGATGAGACCTATGGTGTTAAAAACCAACGGCTCCTCACTTGTGCATGAGCCCCAGGGCGGACCTCGAGGATGAGGTCCTTCACTTACTGTCTCTTCTCATCTTCCTCCATGGATGACTGGAGGTAGCCACGGGTCCGTGTCCGCATGAGCAGGGCCTACCACAGTCCCACATGCTACGTGCATCACTCGTGGATAGGGGAAGGACAAAGACATGAGAAATGTCACAGAATTACCGACACACCTGACTGTTGGGAGATGAACGTCCTTCCCAAACGCTCTGGTACGCGCAGAGGTGCTTCCACAGTGCCCATGTCTTGGAGCTGTCAATGCTTATGATAGGTCCAAGGGCAACTTTGAAAAATGTCAATGTTTTTATCAAAATTCCCTGTGAGAGGCTTCAAGTTTAATTAAAAGGAACTTGGGTTTTTTTTTTTGTTTGGTTGGTTTTTTGCCCAAAAATGGATGCTAGTTTTTTTTTTTTTTTTTTTAAGAAAGCAAATGTTTTTTTCCAAGGAAAAAAAAAAAAAAAGCCTGTCCCTGTGTTTTTGCTACTCTGCCATGTCATTTTGGCTAACTTGCTTTCTAAGACAATCCCGTGAGCCACTCCATGAGCCCGGTGGCCCGGTCTCGCATGTTCCTCTGAGGGAGTGGCTCTAGCGAGCCTGGCCGAGGCAGCGTGCATGCAGTGCGGGGTCAGGATCCACACGTGCAAAGACACCTACAACCCTGCACAGACAATCAGCCGGCACTGCGGGTAAAGCCAGCGGCTTGCAGACGCAGTTCTGCCTACAAATCCCTGAGATGAGCGGCAATGCAGGCAAGGGCTGGGAAAAGTTTTGCCATTAACCTCTGAAAACCAGGAGATTTGTACTCGTGAAGCAATCAGGTTGGCGTTCTGCCCTGACTGCCGCTAATTAAGGAGTGCTAGGACTGAAGGCAATGGCGTAAGAGGCAGCCATGACATCCTTCTGGACTTTGATTTGATCTCTGCCTTTCACGGTCTTCCCTTTCGTTCTTGCTCATGGGTTTCAAAAGCAAGTTTTTGATGGGAGGTGGCAAAATCTGAAGCAGAGGGTTTTTTTGGCAACAAATATTTGCTTTTTGGAGCTGCCCTCATCTGTTGGGTAAACATGAAATTGCCATCTTTGACTGGAGCTGATCCTCTGGAGCCATGTTATTCCACTGAGGAGAGGTATTTTCACTGATTTTCAATGTGGATTATTTCTGTGACTGACTGTAATAGTTTCTTTGGCGGTATTAGGGCTTATTATGTCAGGATTTATTTCGGCATGAAGTGATTCGACATGCTGTAGTCCTGTAACTTTCCCCTGCCTGCTGAAATCCAAGAGGCACGATGGAAACAACCTCTCTGCCGCTGGACCTCTCTCCCGAGGTCAGCTTTCCCCAAGTGCTTTGTAACTGCTAAAGAAGCAGGTTTAAGGGAACACGTTTCCTGCAAAAGACATGCAAAAACTCATCTAGGTGAAAAATATATATAGAAAAGCCTACTAGAAAGCAGAGGAGAGGACCATAAAGCAGAGATTGTACCTTCAGAGGAGCAGTGCAGGCACCGGGATCTCCCTGGCATTAGCAGAGAGGTTAGCAGCAGAAAATGCAAGTGAGGATTAAATGTGGATTATACTGCAGCGATGCTGAAACATTGTCGGTGTTGAGACATCTAACAAAGGGATTTATTTCCTTAGAAAAAGATGTTCTGGGTCCAAAGTAGTCCTAGACATCGCTCTTCAGGTGTTTCTCGTGGTGAGGCAATGAGTATTTTGGCTAAGGCGATGCAAAATGGCGGACCTGCTCCTCAAAGCCATATGTAAAATGGGATTGTCCTGGCTCTGGCTTGGATAGAGTTAATTTTCACCTGAGCTGGGAGAGGGACTGGAGCTGGTGGCACCTGTGGCTGGGGGACACAGCTGGGACAGGTTACCCAAATTAGCCAGAGGGCTGTTCCATCCCATGTGACCCCATGGTCAGTATATAAGTGAGGAGGGTGCTGAGGGCTGGGTTCCTGCTATGTGGGTGGAAGCCGGGCATCAGGACCCACCATGAGCTGTGGTACTGTAAATTATGTGCTTAAGTGTTTTCTGTTATTGTTTTCTCTTTTTTTTTTTGTTTGTTTTGTTTTCCATCTCTGTTTTCTTTTCCTGTGTTGTTCTCTTAAACTGGTTTTATCTCAACCCACGAGTTTTGCCTTCTTTTCTTTCCTAATTCTCCCTGCCCCACTGCAGGGGGGTGGTGAGGGGGCAGTGAGTATCTGTGTGGTATTTTAGCTGCTGAGTGGGGCTAAACCACAACCGGGATTTTGGTAACAACTCCTCCATCAAACTATCCTCCTGCTCCATCAGATATCAGAAGAAAAGGTTTACTTACAACCCTTCGGTGCTGGTCAGTGCCAAGCAGAAATGAATTGGTAAAACTGGCGTTAAGCTGGTTGCTGTTCTCCCGGCTTCATTAACATCATTAAAATAATCCAGGACCTTTGGTTTATGGTACTCCTGTCTTGTTGGGATTGAGAAAGGATTCAGTTCATTATTTTTGGCCTGTTCTTAGCCAAAATGAAGGCTTATATATAGGAGCTCCTCTGGGCTATGCAGTCAGCCAGTCTTGAGGCTTTCTTGGTTTTGCGATCTGAGCTGAGCATCTCCACAGGGCAAGCAGCAGCTCAGATCAAACCTTCACACATCGAGGTGGATGATAGGGATGGGTTGACCAACTCACATTGATTGAGATGGCAGAGGCATGGAAATTAGGACTTTATGTGCCCCCAAATCCCACCATGCTCAACACAGGGTGGTGGGCAGCTCTGACCTCCTCACCCTGAAGTCTAGATCACTCTCTGCTTTGGCAAAAGGAGGCATTTGCAGACTGCTCCAGTTCCCCTCACACACTGAGACCCTGCGGGGGTGTGTGCAGGAAGGGGATGAGCCCTCTGCTCCCTAACACTGTAAGCAAGGCAGTACATCTGCGGCAACAGGGCACCCCAGGTCCCCTGGCCAGAGCCCTGGGGCTGGGAGGAGCAGGGGGCTGTCCGTCCATCTGCCCATCCTTTCCCACTGCACGAGTTAGCCTCAGCTACTTTTGGCAGCGCGATTCCCCGCTCCAGCAAGCGCTGGGCTGCTCGGGAGGCGGCGGGGAGAGGAACACTCTGTTCGGCAGCTGCACATTCCATTAATTTAATGAGGATTTCTTTAAATTTTTTTTTACAAGGCAGATGGTAAAATAGCTATTTTCTGTTGTCTAATAAATACCATCAGCAAGGCAGAAAATGCACAATCTCGCCAAGTCTTTTCTGATTCCTCGCCCTCCCGTACTGATGCGTTTCCCAGTTCTCTGCTGGCAGCCAGTGGAGCTGAGTGGTGGGATGGGAGGGAGAGATGGGACACCAAAGGCAAGTCCGAAATTGCTGGTGGGACCTGCACAATAAAACGGCAGCTTCCCCTGATTGGGTAGAGCCTCTGTGTCCTGCTGGGAGAGCTGCGCTCTGGCAGCCTTCTCCAATCCAATTCTCACTTCATCTGATTGCAGTAATAACAACTCGCACAAATTTCCTGCCTCAACCTGAAGTCTTCCAGCTCTGCAATGCAAATAATATAATGTGTGATGAGGAGCCCGATGACGGGGATAATAATAATAATAATAGTGATGATGCCTTTATTCAATGAATGACTGAATCAAGCAAGCAAAAATAAATGGTATTCAGAGCTTGGAAATCAATAGGAAGAGAAATCAGGAGGAAATGCAGGGGGAGTTGCATCTCTGGGGAAGTGCCGTCCTTAGGAATGGCACAAAGGAGAGATGAGCAAAGCCCTTTTGGGCTGGGCACTCCTTGGCAGCCCGTGTCGCTCCTGGGCTCGCTCCTCTGCTGTCATTATACTGCATTTGCTGAGCTCACCGCTGCTCTGTGCATGATCCCAGCTTCTCCGTGATCTCTTTGGCCCCCTTGGTTTATGGCTCTCGTGGGCTCTCTGAATATGTCTAAGCAGTTGGCATGCTACAGACCTGACCTGAGGTTGGGTAATAACTTGTCTTTTGTCCCGTGCCCAGGAGGTTGGCCATAAAAAAGCTTCAGACATCAATTTTCCTCTCCATCAGGGTGGAATTGCAAAATGATGAGTTGGTCTTTACCCTCATTTATCTCTTCTTTCCTTTTCTCCTCCTCTTTTTATCTTTCTCCTTTCTCCTTACCCTGCTGCTCATTGCTCTCTTCTTCACCCCCACTTCCACGATCTCTTCCATCATTTATCAGCCTCCCTCCCCTCTGCACATCACTGCCTCTCCTCTCTCCCCTTCTTGCCCTCTTCTGCCTCATTTTCTCCATGCGTTTCTTTTCCATCTCAAAACTTCCACGCTTTTTCTTGCTGTGCATGGCATTTTGATATCCTCACCCGTAACGGCCTGCAAATACAATAATTATGCAAGAGACCCTTTAAAAACCCAAAGCCAGGTAGGCAGTGAAACTCACCTTTTAACTTGGCTTCCTCTTTATCAGGGATTCATTTCAGACAGGATTTCCGTGTGCACAGCTCTGCTGCTCTCTGTTAGGAAAAAAAAAAAAAAAGGATTAATTCCTGCAACAGGTGAATACGTTTCCCAGCTCTGATGAGCAGGATATATTCCCCACTTCCCGCAAGTACATGGGGGATTTAACCATCTAACACTGTGCTTCTCTTTGTCGAGTGTGTGTTTAAAGGGTTGTGTTACATCCCTGTGTCTGTGCAGAGACCCCATGGGGAATGCCCTCGTTCACCCGTGGAGTATTCCCGTGAAACCTTTGCATTATCCAAGGGATTTTTCCTTTCTCTGGAGAGATGCCATGTAGCAAGTTTGGAGTTTACTCTCTCAGGTGGTACTGGCATGGGTTGAGGATACTAGATGCTCTACCCCAGCATCACCAGTGCCAGTCCCTGCCCTGAGCATCTCGGATGATTGGACCAAACTGCTGAAGCCTCCTGTGCCTCCTGCCTGTTCCCTCCAAGCAGTGCTTGCTCAGGTGAGGGTTTGGCACAGTTTCTGCCTGGCAGTGCCCCTTCTCTGAGCTCTCAGAGTGGGATCTTCCAATATCCTAAAGAAAAAAGACAAGCTTCTCCTGCCCTTTCCTCTCCAGCCTCTTTTGATGGTGTCTGCAGCTTTGCATTGTATTTAAATCTATGCAAATCTGTTAGTGGATAAAATATGAAGAAGGCAACACTGGGAAATGGAATATGACTTGCAACTGTGCTGGGAAGATGCACTTGGTAAACTGGATTGGATTTTTCTTCCCTTTACTCCAATACCTCCAGTGGGACCTGCTGTAGGGCAGTAAGGAAACATCAGTGTCCTGAAGTCCTCCATCTCCACTGCAATATGGGCTTGGGGATGGGAGGGATGAAGAAACCAGTACGTGCTCCTGTATTGTAAATATTGCAGAAGGACTGACCTCCCTTGGGCCCTACCAGTGTCACCCAGTCTCCCTACTGGCCCCCAGAAGCGGGTGGAATGGGCAGTGTTGGACGTGGCATGTGGTTTCTCTGCAGTAGCGGTGGTGGTGTCTTGGAGGGAACATTGAATGTGGTGGCAGTAGGCAGTGAGCAGCCCTCCGAGCTGGTCCCAGACCAGCAGGCAGTGAGTTACTGACTGCCGGTTCCTGATTTGGGGTTGCCAACTAATCCCAGGAGGGAGAGAACAAGTTCCGTCATCTCTAGTGAGTTACTGACCAATGGGGCAGGAGATGGCACTGAGTGGGAAGATGTGACTTGCAAATCTTCCTGCCAGGCTGTTTTCTGGACAGCAGAAACCTGGAATAATTCCCCTTGCCAGGCCGCCAGCTTTAGGCGCAGGAGATGAGGCAGGAGATAATACGGCACGTCTAGTGCCAGGTATTCAAGAATTTCTAAGTACATTGCAAACAGGGAGCTACAGGGCAGCATTGCTCTTTCCATTTCGCACACAGGAAGGTCCTTGAAAAGTGGTGAAGTTTTCCTGCCAAATCACCCCAGGGACCATCATCTCCATTTTATATTTACAAAGCTTTGGGACAATGATTCCCTGTGCTCCACTGGCAAAATGGTAGAAATTATTAGTCTTTTCTAGGGGAAGAGAGCCTGATCTAACAGCTTTCACTCTGGACTAGGCAAACCTCAACAAAATGGCATTTTTAAACAGCAGAAGCTGGCCAGCTCCACAGGAGACAGGGTCTTTGGCAAACAAGATGGCCAGAGCATGAGGAGGGATTCTGCAGGTAGAAAGGAAAGGTATCAAAAGATTGCCTTGCTAGCTGAGTTGTCAGGTGTCCTTCATGCACTGCTGCGTACAGAAGTGGCTGCCATCTGGTCCACCTTCATTGTCGTACTGATCCATACAAAAACAGTTGTGAAGGGTCAAGGAGCACTGCAAGAAGGACAAGTGCCTGGCCAGAAACTGGCCCAAGGAAGTCCGACTTGCTTTATAATTTAATGTGGTGCCAGTATTCCCTTCACCAGCAGTGTCAGACCGGTGTTTCAGGGCATCCAAAGAGTCTGCATGCTGATGGCCAGCAGAATCCAAGTTTGAAGGGCAGCATCAAATAACTACAGCTGCTTGGTCAGAACTTGCAAAGATGGTAGAGCCAAACTCTTCTCAATAGCAGCAGGCAGCCTAACAGGGGGGCAATGGGCATGAAAGCAGCTTGGGAGGTTCAGGTTCAGGATATTTGGAAACAGATGTGGGCTAAGAGTGTGGTGCAGCACCAGGACAGGTGGCCGGAGCGGTTGTGAGGTCTCCAGGACTCAGCCACACTAAGCCTTGGCTGGTCTGATGTTGCAGATAATCTTGGAGATAAATCGGGAAGGAACTCACTCCTTCATCCAAAGGATTCACTCGCTTTTGTCCTCCACGACTTGCCACCCTAAAACCATTGTGTACTTGTGTGTTGAGAAAACAGCCAGGCTTGAAATGTCACCTTATTAGAGCTGATAAGTGAGGTTTATTAAAGAAAAGGAGATCTATCAATCTCCTTTCTCCTGAGGGGACTAGCTCTTCAGCAGGAACGGCTGGGGGATTTTAATGGAGTTAACTGAAATTTCCACCAAGGAGCTAAGATGTTGGCATTTAGCTGAAGAGCAGAAAAGATCTAGTTTTCTTTTGGGATAAAATCTGTCAAAACCCAAGAAAATGGCATTTTCTCAGAGTGAAAGGAGGGAGCTTCTGCCACCTTGGATTCCTGCCTGAATGAAGGCTGCGTGCCTGGGAGGGTACGTGTGGTCTGTTGGGGTTACAGCAGATGGACTAGTGCTTTCCTTTTGTGGAGGGTGGTCTGGATAATTTGGGAAGGAGATATTTGTGTTTGTGTGGTGGAGGAGCAACTTTCCTTGTACAGGCCATGTAATATCAGTTCCCAGATAGAGAGTACGTCTCATTCCAGAGATTTTCAGGGCTGATGGTGGTGACTGGTCTGTGGTGGCTGGTGTTCCCAGAGAAATTGCAATGGGTGCATCTCAATAAATACATCTGGAGAGCCACGCTAGATGCTCTGTCAGAAACGACATTGCTTTTAACTCCCCGTTGGGAGCGGGACACACGTGTTTTGGTTAGTTGGCTGCAGCCCATTTTGTAAGCAGGGAGACACCAGGCATCACTAGCACAGCAAACCCCAATTAGTTCTGCAAGCGGCACGTGCAGGATTGAACTTGCTCCCTAAGGCGATGGCACAGAAACCAGGCTTGAAAAGCGGTTGTTTCCTGGGGCAGGAAGCATGCAGCCTTGCGCCCGGTGCCGGCACTTGCAGAGCCCCACGGCTTCCCTGTGAGGAGCCGAGGCTCCAGCCCGCCCCAGGAGGGTGTTTCTTTTCTAATAGCCGGTTCAAGAGACCGGAGCTGGCAGCGCTGGGGTGTGATAACTCCATGGCAGTGCTGGAGATGCCAGCGAGCTCTGTAGATTAAAATCCCAGCTAGGTCCCAAACCAGCTGTTAAAACCGTCTCCAGAAAGCTCTATCCTTCTTCAGATGCAGGCCAAAAGTCCCCACCTTTACCAGCTTGACCCTAGGTGGATCGATAGTGGCTTGCTAGCACATCCCTGGTGGCCAAACAGCCATTTTCAAGCAGATTTTGCCGCTGATAGCGTTGTGCACTGTCCTTGCTTCCTGCCCAGTTGTCCAAGGTTGCTGTGGGCCTGCCCACGAGAGCTGCAGTCACTGCCAGGACTGGTGTACTGACGCGCTTTTAGCCATCCATCTTCTCTTGCCTGGGCATGAAACCCTTCCTCCAAATCAGCTTCTGTCCTCTTGGCTGCAATGGGAAACTGGTGGAGCAGAGGGGATGCTTAGTTACAAAAGAAATCCTTTACTGAGAGGAAGGTTCAGGTGCAGGTGAGATTTCAGCAAGTAACACTGAACTTCTGTGTTAAACAGCATCACCCAACGGGGGTTGTTTTGTTGCAGATGCTCCTTCTCCGCAGCAGTGGTACCCGCCTGAGCCCCAACCCCAGTCCTGGCCCAGCAGCTGCTCTGCCCTCCGGCTCCCCACTCCGGGGGCTTCGCATCATTAACTTTCTGATAAGTTGAGAGTTCAGCACCAAGCCTTAAGAAATCAGCGCCAAGCCTTCATACAAGGGTAAAAATAACCCTAATAATTTAGGCAATTAGTTAATTAGCCTCATTTACTTGAAAGCATAGAGTGGCATGGGAAGACTTTTCCACTGTTTTTGTTATGCTTTCCCATTCACTTTGTTTGCTTTTCCTGTGCCATTTTCTCTGGTCCCTGACATAGATACAGGGACCCAAGGAACTTCAAACTGGTGTACACAGGGAAGTGGATCCAAGCCAGGACAGGATGGTGCACAAGCCAGTGCAGTGCTGCAGGGAACTGGTACCCAGTTTAATGTGTCATCACATTGTATTGGGAAGCAGGTAGCTTCTTTCCATGCTGTCCCTTCCTCGTCCCACTTCTGACCCTTCATCACAGGTGAAGGCTGTGGCACTTTCAGGATGACTATCAGCTATTTGACAAATATCTAAGGGGCCATACTCTGCTCCTCGCTGTTTGTAGCATCCCTTGTTTGTTCCCAGCTAGAGCACAGTCGGTGTTAGTCCTCATCTAGTCCTTAGATTAGAACTGACAGGTGAAAGGAGACAAGATAAAACAGGCATTTACTGGGGGCAACCGGGATGCTAGAGTAGCACAAGCTCAAGGCAAGGGGACTAGGTTGGTCCTTAATTCACTGGCAGAGCAGCATCCCGCTGTCGGCCTGCACCCGCCAGCCCCATGGTGACCGCATGCCTTGGTCCTCGCTGCTCCCACCCAGCCCCTGTGGACCATGCGTGGTCTCCAGGCAGAGCTGCTCAAAACCTTTGTCTTTGCCCCTCGTGTGGCTGTGCAAGCTCATTTACTTTGGGAGTGCTGGCGGTCGGATCCCCTCTGTCCTCCTCCGACTCACGCGAGTCCCATTCATTATTGACCTGGGGAACTGAATGAATTCTGTCTTCCTGAATTATTTCTTGAAGATATTAGATCTTCTCAAATTGTTCATCTTCCCCAGAAGTGACAGCTCACAAGCACCTGGGAATAAATGGTGCTTTGGAACAATTTCATTGTTTCTATTCCAGGCAACAGAAATTCCTCAGATCTTGACATCAGTCCCCAAACCCTGGCGTGTTAGCATAACCTCCAGACAGCTATGAGTTTCTTGACCCAGAAAAAGGACGGGATTTATTATGAACCCTGGGAGACCGCTGTCCTTGTGGCTTGTGTACCCTAATGGTGTGCAGCACATTGTATGGAATTTTCTTGTTGAAACAGCTCTCTGTCAGCAAATGCCACTTCCATGAAATGGGCTTTTGTGTGTGAAATCAAATCAATGTTGATTAATTTTCATTTTGGAAAAGAGAAAAAAAAACCTGTTAAAAATGTCAAGATGCCTTCTTTTTTAATTTTTGCAAGAAGGGCTTCAATTCTTTATCTCTTAATGACCTTTTGTTTAAAGCATTTGTGTTTTATGAGAAGTATTCAGAAGGGATGAAGCAAAATGAAGTGTTAAATATCTTTTGAAGCAAAATTTGTCCATTTCCATGAACTCTGTTTAATTATTATTTAAAGGGAGGCAGGAATCACACTTATTTTCTCTCTATTTTTTTTTTTTTTTGCTTTTTTGTCCTAAACCGAGCATTTTTCCAAGGCTCCCAGCTCTGCCCTGGCTGATGCATGCCAGCCGCTCCTACGATGCTGTGTGCTGTGGGGACAGCTGTGACTCCTGCCTTGACCCTGCTCACGTCCTCAAATCTCCCTCGAGGTGATGGTGCTGGAGCTGAGTGTAGGGGTCAACCCTTTCAGCCATGCTCGGGGCTGACACTGCTCTCTGCGGGGCTGGAGCCGCCGCAGTGACCTGAAGACGTGTCTCCTCTTGGCTCGTGGAGCTGCTACACGTGTTTTTGTCAGCTCAGGCTCCCTCGCTGCATCAAACTGGGATGACGGCATCCCAGAACTCCAGCTCGAGCCAATATGCAGGCGCAGACACGGTCATGCTGTCAAAGCCTGGCCGCATCCTGCTCCCCTTTGGTCAGCAAAGCGCTTGGCCGTCCTGAGGAGCTCTGACTCCCTCTGCCTGGCAGCCCATCTCCTCCCTACCTTCACAGGGACATTATCTCATGCTGAGTGCAGCATTCCCCAACAAGTCTACCTAATCAAAAAAGCTTAAAAAAATTGCCCTAGTTGTTCATTACTTTCTTTAATGAGTGTGTCTCATTTAAGTGGCTAAATTGGACCAGCTTCTAGCATGAAGGATTTCTTTTTTTTTTCTTCTTCCTGCAGGCCAGGGGTGATGTATCAGCATGTGGGTAGGACGAAGCTTGCTTACCCAGCCTGGGAGGTCTCCTGCCTTCTTTAAGAGCTGCAGGGCATCGGGATTGCATGGTGGGGGGATGTTCTCACAGAGAGAAGGTGTTTGTTCTTGTGCAAAGTGAGTGTGAATCCTCGTGGAGGGTGCTGGAAGCAGGAGAAGGTGACACCAAAGCGCAGTCAGTTGGGGCAAAGCTTTCACTGCTCTGGTAGCTTATTTTTAGAGCTGGTCTGCATTGTTTCATACACATTAAGGGTTTCTGTTTGGTTGGGTTTGGTTTTTTTCCATCATGGGAAAAAGGTTTTTTGACCTACATAAAAAGGTTTGCATAAAGCTTTTGCATCCTTCAAAATCACTCATGCAACTTTTTTTTAAAAAAAAAAAAAAAAAAAAGAAAAAGAGAAAGAAAAAAGTTGTTTCAAGTTATTTGAAACTAATGGAAAAAAGTTGTCTCTGATTTTGTTAGTTTTCCTTCCTCCTTCTTTTTTTTAACTCTAAGTAAAAAGCAGGGTAGTGGGAGAGAAAGGAGTCATTAAAGAAAACTGAACATTTCTACTTTCTACTTGAAAGAACTAGACTTGAACTGGAAAATGTTCTTTCAACTTAAAGAAAAAAAAAATCAGGAAAAAGTTTTGGCTGAAGGATAAATATAAGCGTTTCCAGTGAAAATGTTCTGAGGGGAGAATGATTATCTTGGAGCGTTTTTCTTCTGCAGCCCTGTGGGATGCCCTTAGTTGTACACTTAAAAACGTGAGCTGCGCAGATGAAAGCCAGCAAACGTTTGGGTTCCTCCTTGGGCCTCTGACTTCCCTGCTGTTGCTTGAGGAAACACCCTCCGGATGGGGGATGCAGAGTTAGCACAGCTTCACTAATGGACCCACGTGGACAGTTTTAACCTCCGGAGCTGGAATTTCACCCATCGGCAGGGCACGAGCACTCGCTTACATGGTTAATGAAATCTCCTGTCTTAACTGAGGCTATGAGGGACAATTTCAAAGTCATCGAGGCTTTATTAAATCTACATCTCTTTCCATTGCACGGAGCAGAGCTCTCCATGCACGCGTTGCTTTTAGTTTTCCTGGCACCGCATCCCTCTCTGCCTCCCGACACGTATGCCTCTCGCTGGAATTTCTTCTCCCAGCCTCCAGCGCTCGAGCGGCATTCGTGTGTCTCCAACAAGTAGCCGCTGAGCCTGAGAAACACATTAGCTGCCTGACCTGGTTCCAGCCAGGTGTGAAAAGATGCAGTGGCTCTGGCTCTGCTCCACCTTTTCCGACCATGTGAGGAGAAGCAGAAGGCTTCTTCTCTCTCCACCAGTTCGCATCATTCAAGTCTACTTAAAAAAAAAAAAAAGCCAACCTAAAAAATGAAGATAGGAGTGACGAAAGGATAGACAGAGCCAGTCACGGGAAAAGCTGGGCAGATTAAAAGGCATTTACTGGGATTTCTGTACTAGAAATGAAAGCAAACCCCTTCAATTAGCTGCCTGCCTGAGGAGCTGAGCAGGAAGGGATATAAGCTGAGATGCTTTTGCAGGAGCAAGGGGAAATAGCCAGCTGTGAGATGGCTTGTGGGCTCCGAGTCAGGTGTTGGCGTCAGAAGGGCATTCGGTGTTTGGCTGGTGTGGATGCGGTTGTGCTAAGGGGGGACCTTTCCTTGGAGGGCTGCCAAAAGGCTCTGTCCCGCTTCTCTGCCTTTTCTTGCTTTCTTCTACAGCTCTCCTGCTTCTTAGGGGATGACCTGCTTTTGCAGTCTTAAATTTGTGCTCGGAGCACAGGAGCTCCACCTTGGCAAGGGCTGGTGCTTGTGTCTGGAGCAGTAAGCTCGCTCGCAAGCTTGGGTGGGGGTTGATGCGGCTGCTGGGCAGTGTGG
Organism: Chlamydotis macqueenii; assembly: GCF_036417535.1. Classification (NCBI taxonomy): domain Eukaryota; kingdom Metazoa; phylum Chordata; class Aves; order Otidiformes; family Otididae; genus Chlamydotis; species Chlamydotis macqueenii. The sequence goes on along the minus strand of NC_141570.1, from coordinate 5,870,561 downwards.
TTACATCTCATGATCCTTGTCCTCCAGAACCAAGGGTCTTCTGCCCCCATACCTGCACATCCTGTGTATCAGCACAGCCAAACCCCTGGCCAGTGCTTTGGGTCACTTGTCACCATTTTGTGGAGGAAATGGGGCACCTGGGAAGGGAAGAAGCAGCTGTTCTGCCTCCCTGGGCTTTGAGCATCTGCTCCTTGCACACACACACGCACAGGCTCCCTTTACCTAACAAACAATTATTTAACAAAGTATGCAAATAGTATAATTACTGTTATTTGTTTAGCTGTTATAAGTGTTTAAAATGTAAATGTCAACTTTGGGAATTTTGCAGGGTACGTGTGTGTTGTTGTTGGCTTTCTTTCTCTTGCGTGTGTTCTCCCTGGATTGCAATTTGATGAATTTCTCCTTGTCCTAGAAAAAAAAGCTAATGTGATTTCTCTGCGATTACAGCAGAAGAAGCCGAAGTGGGGATTACTCACAGTAACTCCTCTTACTTAGCAGATCTGAGTGGGAGGCAGGATTCATTACACCAAGCAGAGAAACAACGAGGAAATGTCTTTCAGCTGAGTGCTTGTGTCTGCCGAGGCAGCATCTTGTCGGGATCAGGGCTTCCCTCCCTGGAAGGCAGAGGGTCAGGCAGGGCAGTAACAGTGATGTTCGGGCCTTGGTAGCAGGGTCATGGGGACTTGTTCCCCGTATGCCACAGCTCCTCCATACACGGGAGTAGCGGCAGGTCTGAACTCTGGTTTTCTAAGAGGTAATTTTTTTCTCTGCAGGAGGCTGGAGAAATAGAAATCACATAACAGCCACCCCGGTATGGATCTGCCCCACCAGCATGCTCAAAGCAGAGCCCTGGTGCTCATACAGTGATGTTTTCCAAGGCTGTATCCCACCTCTGCCCATCCTGGCTGCCATTCGATATAAATTGAGCTCTGAGAAGATGGTCAGCGGTAGATCACAGCCTGTAGTTCAGGCAATCAATCCAAGGCTTGTACCATCACCCATGTAGGATGTAGGGAGTCAGTCTGTACTCTAGATGCTGTGGCATGGCTTGTGCGGTCCAGCCTGAGCAGCTGGCCCGTGCTGGGAAGGCTGTTACAGACAGGGCAGAGCCTCTATAACTGAAACCCTTCTGCTGATGTTTCAGAGCATCCCATACCCACTGAGGAGAACCCAACCGTGCCTGGGCTTCAGCTTTCTCAGATGCACAGCTCCAAGATGAATCCAATTGGATTCATCAGCTGGCAGCAAGCCTGACACCGGCTTTCCGTTCAGTTGGCTCAAAAGCCAGCCCAGGAGTTGGCATGAAAACAGAAAGGCTGCATCACTCCTGCATCCCACCCTCCAACCCCTTTGTGGCCCCTGTCCGCGCAGCATGCCGGGATGTGGAGCTTGTGGTTTTCATGTGAATCCTAGAGTGGGAGAGGGATAAGAGGTTTTCATCTCCAGTGTGAACCAGGGGAACTGGAAAGAGTGAGGTGCTAAACACAACTAACAGCTCGATTCCTGGAGGAGCATGGAGAGCTTCACGGCCAGCTCAGCACTGAGAGGTGAGCCCCAAAGCGTGGTGCACAGCCAAGGGACTCGCTGCTTGTGGCAGGAGAGGGTTCAAGACTTCTCCATGTGCAGATGCTGCCACTGAACCAGGTGGGTCCATGCCCAGCATGGATCCAAGTCTACTGAGATCAGTGGTTGCAGCTGAGGACAGGTTGGGGCATAAGCCTACAGAGGGTGGTGGTGAAACACAAGCTGAGCCCTGTGGCATGGCTGTGGTACGGCAGGAAGATGCTGAACCAGGCTTTCCTGCTGCTTGAGGTTTCCGCTCTGCTCTCTGGCAGGGCATGAGTTGCTGTCTCAGGAGCACTTTGGTGTGCTGGATAAACGCGAGGAGCTGGTGTGTGGCTCAGACACGTTCACCTCCTGAGTAGGGCCGTCCCTGCTCTCTGGACCAGCTTGTTAGCGCCCTGCTGTCGGTGCAGGTACCTACAGCCGAGAGCGATGCCGCTGATCCCTGGACGCCTGCACCAGACAGTTGGGCCATGGGGTGGAACCAGCAAAGCCACTTGTTTCTTAATTGCAAAGACAGGAATCTGGTGACCTTTGGCAGTTTTCATAGCCCAGCAGGCTTGTGTAATTGAAGCTGGTGGTGATTTGTCATGACTCTAGGCTCTCCCTATTTCATTCCTGTTCGCTCCCTCAGTCTCTCTTATTCCCTCTTTCTCTTTCCTCCTTCGTGATCTCATTATCTCAGTGCATCTCTCTTTTACTCTCTTCAACCGTAGCACTTCCCAGCATGAGGAGGTGCCTCAGAATCTATTTGTCTTCGAGGGATTTAGATTTTGTGGTATTTTCTCCACTTTGTATCCATTATCAAGGAAAACCTTTTTCTTCCCGTGACAAGGAAACCTGCCTCCACCAGAAAATTTCAACCCATTCCAAGAGTAACCATAAATAATGTGCTGCTGTGGTCGATAGCCCCAACGCAGCCATGAGCTCCAAATCCCATCTCCCCATCCCCATCAGGTGAAGGTTGAAGAGACATTATAATTTTTATTTAAATTCCCTCATAGGTGGCAGGTTCAATGCTATTAACATATTTCAATTCAAGCCATTCTTATTTTAATTAGCCTTAAGTAATTAGTTCTAATTCATCGCCATTTTTTGCTCTGCATATTTTGGGTTATTTACTTCCCTTGCTAAGTAACAATTTGATGTAATTATGTGCTACTCATTCTTTCTATTTACATATGCTCGCTCACTCAGATTTCCTCGTTGAAATTTCAACAGACCCTTTGAATTCCCTCTTGAATTGTTTTCTGAGCTGTCAGCGGTGTGGAAATTGTGGAGTGGAAAGAGAATTGATCCTCTTCTCTGGACATCCCTGGTGCCAAAGGCAGTGACAGTGCATGTGAGCACCTGGGCTGGCAGTGGGCTGCTCTTGGCAGGGAAGGTCCGTTGCCAAGCTTTGTTCCTGGGAGTCTGGATTCCCACATGAAAGGAGTTTGGGGACGGTATCCAGCTCTCTGTCTTCCTCTTGGGCTGCTTTAGCCTGGATGCCAAAGGCATCCGTCGCTGTTGCTGGTTCTCTTTATTTTCTTTGTGCAGCCAAGGATGCTTTAACTTTCTAGAATGGAATTGAACTGGCTTTCTGGAAGTGCAATGCCTCTGTTCTCCAAAAACTCTGCACCCTTTAAAATGCTGTGGGTTTTTTAGAGATTTTGAGTGTTTTGAGCAAATTTGCTACATTTATATATGGCAGTTTCTTAGCTGGAATGTACTTTTATCTCAGCAGCCATTTTCCTAAATCCTCTCAAGGACCATATTCTTGTCTTCATCGTCTTTCCTCAAGGATTGCCCTTCTCTTAGCACCTTCTCTGTAGCTGAGATTCTCAGAGGATTGTGGTTCATCCATCTGGGGCTATTTGCTGATCAGCTGCTCTGAATCCATCTTTTTCACTCCCTGAAAACTTGATTCTGAGAGGCCTTAACATGACTTCCTGCAAAAATGTGTATTTCATGCTCACATGGAGCATGTGCATACCTGTGTGTATATGCCTAGCAACTTCTAAGTGCATTATCCAGCTACAGCTGAATTTGATAGAGGGTAGCCATCTCAAAAATAGCAAGTTCCCTCAAGGTTTGAGCAGACAGGCAGAGGTAGAAGAGAGATGCCCTACTTCTACTGAGGAAAAAGCTGCCATGTTGCGCTGAGCCTTAATTTGATGCTGGCGAATCCATCTGGGAGAGAGCACGCATCTCTGCACTCCACCCACAGGAAGGACTTCAATCAGCATCCGCATCTTCTCGGGCACCCAAGTCGATCAAGCAGGATTTCATAGTTCTGATGCTCCTGGAACTACTTGGTTTTTTTTCAAGCAGCTTTTTCACTAAAATCTTGTCAGCCCTTTGAATCCATGTACCATTAGCAAATGCTGCTTGCTTCATGAATATGCACGTTCACAATGTGTAGCATTGGCTTAACCGCTCCCATTGAAGATGATAATGAAACTCCTACCGACTTCAAAGAGAACAGAGTCAGGCAATGCTGACTGCTTTGGAAAATCCCACCTCTGGTTATTATTTTATTTTTAATACATCTACTCAGGAGCTGTGGGATGGGACTAAATACTCAAGAATGAGTAAAAAGGAAAAAAAAAAAGATCAAACAGCCGAAAAAGAAAATCCAGATTCTGAAGTAAATATTTATTGACCTGTCCTTGGATCTAAGGCTCACAGTTGCAGCAGTTCTCCTTTTGTGTGAGGAAGGGTCACAAACTGGTACCTTGAGGCATGAGAGAGTCTCCGCACACCTCACACTGACCTCCATCCATGATCTTCTCATGGAGGCTGTTGGCAGAAGTTTAGATCTGAATGACATAAACTGTGGGGCGTTCAAACTGTGTCAAGGCTACACATGCTCATGGGTTGGAGTGGAATTGATTCCTTAAATTCTGCCCCTACATATGAGTTTTCCATGTCTAGGAGGGCCCAGAGAGGGACTGGTCCCCTCTGCAGGCACCAGGACAAGGCCAAGACCCAAAGAATCCTGTGGGTTATCAAGTCTGCAAGCTAGCAGACTACAAGCCTCTTCAATCCCATCTTAGATGGTCCACTCCTCCACTCTCCTTTTGCTGTGTGTTCTCAGGTCTCTGTTTTCCCCATACTTGGTACCATAGCTTCCAAACTGCCATGAGAAGGTAGGTGATGGATCCCTACTGCCACCCAATTTAGCAGAGCACTATGCATCCAACTGACTTCAAGGAGGCACAAACATGCTTAAAATCGTAACACGAGTGATTTAAACTGGGCAGAACTCCCTTAATGTAAGCACATATTTACCTGTTTTGCTGAATCAGGGCATGTTCTCCTTACAGGGACTTTGTGTTTTAGTGTTGGCTATTTTGGTATCTTCTTCTCTTAAGATTATTTCCAGTGGAAGGAACACAGTATTTTTCATTCCAGCAGTATTTTTGGTAACAGTTACTATTTCCTGACAATATGCCTGTATTTTAGGACAAAACCAAATTGCAAGTTGGAAGCTCCTTTCCCTGCTGCAGTTTCTCCAGCGTTGCTCACGAGCCAGTAACATCAAGACCATAATCTGGAAGAGGCACAATAGACGCTATATTAAGTTTTATACAGACTTGCCATCAAATTACATGCAATAGATTGCCGTAAGATGATCAAGCAGCTATTTTCCCCTGTCCATTTGAAAAGCAATTGATTTTATCTTGATGGCTTATTTTTTAATTCAGACCTTGCAAGGGTTTTACCTGTAGTTTTTGTCTGATGTCAGCAGAATTCTCCTGTTCGTCTGTTTTAGTACAATATGATTTTGTTGGTGCATAGTTGCATGATAAGGGGTGTAAGCAAAAAGGACCCTTTCTCTGTAACTAATTTTAATTGTTTTTCTGATTTTTGTCTTTTATTATCTGTTCCTTGAAGGGAAGTCTATAAAAATCTTGACAGCGTTTAGGACTTGATGCTGTAAAACAGTCATGCCAAAATCAGTGACAAATATTTTTTTTCTTTTACTCTGCTGCCTGCTGCTATGCGCCTGAAGACTGTAAATTTACCATCAAACTTCTACAGAGTTAAAACTTGTCTTTTCAGCTCAGTAGATCATAGGCAAACCCCTTCTTCCTGGCTACACCATCTAACCTTTATTACCATACAAATTGTAAGTACTTCATGTAATCTTCTAGGCTGTTTTCCTAATAATCAAGTGCTTTAGGAGAAGTCAGGAGGATCACATTTGTGTGAAACTGTTTTATGTTGCATCTTTTGCCCATTCCATGAAATCAAAAGGGTTCATTTTCCCTTGCTCTGTACCTTGGACAAACTTTGTATCAGTACAATTAACTCCATTTGATGCAGGTCAGCACGGAATAAGGTGTTCTCTTATGGTGTTTCTTGATGGTCAATTCCTTAAACTTGGTCATGAAAAGACCTACAGAGGTTGAAAGTGTCTTCAGTTTGGATTCAACACAAATTATTCATAACTTCCATCCCATATATCTGTTGTTTTTTCTGGTCTGTACTTTTACTTGAAGCTTAACATTAGTTTGCTCTAAAAACAATTGTGAAGAAATATACTTGACTCAAAAGGTTTTATTATATAAGAAAGCCTGTAAAGTCATGATTGCAATTTTTCCTAAGTGCCAAAGAGATCTTGGATGGTTGCAGAATGAGTAAAAATCGGGAAGAAATAAGTTCATACAAATGCTGCATGATCTGCCTGGTTGGAACCTGCATGCTTTGTTCGAGATTGCAGTTTCGTTCTGAAACTTATATAAAAGCACCTTATGGGATGAAACTTCTAGGTGTATTAAACCCATCCCATGGTGTCTATTTTTGTACATGGACAAAAGATTACAGCCTTTGTTTTGAGCTTCCAAAGTCATCATCAAAAGCGATCATTACTTTTTTGAACACTTACTTTGTAGTCTGGTTTCTGTCCTACACTAGTTAATTCTTATAAATTGAAAGAAATTATTGCAGGCAGGATGGCATCAGAAATATGGAAATGTTGCACCTGGGTAGAAAGGGTTGGTTTTTGCAACATTTACATTGAAATGATATTTTTCTACCAGATGAACAGATGCAGTGGAAACAGACAGTCTTATCTGCAGCCTTTCTTTTGGGGAGATTAAATGAGTGAATCATGTATCAAAACATTATTTCATTTGATTAAATAGAAGATATTTATAGAATTTCTAAATGTAAACCCAACTGAGAGAAAAAAGGAAGGTTCACAAGGAGTGGCCACTCTACAGAGTCAGATGCTTTTTCTGTACTCAAAAGTATTTTTCAACTCCTATTTCTTCACCTAGGCTGGGTGAATGCAGTTCACTGTGCACTGGGCATGTTTAATAGACTGCAGTCCTGATGCTCATATTTTAGTTTGATTCTGTGAGCTTGAAGATATATTTGCTTGTAGATTTCCCTTTGTTTCACATTAGAATAAGAAAAACATAACTCATGTTTTTCAAGAGTCTGCCTTTTTCTTATATATTGGTAGAAGTTCTGTAATAGATACCTGGAAAGCCTGAAAATTTAGCAATGAGATGGGAGAAGAATTTGTATCTTGCAGGAAATTTTAAGGTTTTGACATTTGTTTGCATTCTGAATAGAATATTAAGTTAAGTTTAAATATATATTTCAGGTTAATTTCAATGTCATTTAGATAGGATAAGATTTTATTATGTGATAAAAATAGCAATGAAAAATTCTCCTGAGATCTTGAAAATGAAAAGTTTGATTTATCAAAACATTTCTAATTCTTTAAAATTGTTATTTTACTAGAACTTATTCACGTCAGGAAAAATTTCAGTTTTGCTGAAATCATAGAATTGTAGAATGGTTTAGATTAGAAGGAACCTAGTTCATACAGATCCAACTCCCCTATGAGGAGCAGGGACACCTTCTAGTAGACCAGTTTGCTCAAAGCCCCATTCAGCCTGGCCTTGAACACTTCCAGGGATGGGGCATCCATAACTTCTCTGGGCAACCTGTTTCTGCACCTCACCACCCTCATAGTGAAGAATTTCTTCCTCATATCTAACCTAAACCTACCTTCTTTCTATTTAAAGCCACTACCTCTTGTCCTATCACTGTATGCTCTTCTCAAAAGTCCCTCCCACATTTTCTTGTAGGCCCCCTTTACATACTGGAAGGCCGCTTTAAGGTGCCTCTGGATCCTTTTCTTCTCCAGACTGAGCAGCCACAGCTCTCTCAGCCTGTCCTCATAGGAAAGGTGCTCCAGCTCTCTGATCATCTTTGTGGCCTCCTCTGGACCTGTTAAACAGGTCCACGTCCTTCTGATGTTGGGGGCTCCAGAGCTGGATGCAGTATTGCAAGTGTGAGGTCTCACGAGAATGGAGCAGAGGAGGAGAATCACCTTCCTTGACCTGCTGGCTACACTTCTTGTCAGGTGGCCCAGGATATGATTGGCTTTCTGGGCTGCAAGCACATGTTGCTGGCTTCTGTTGAGCTTCTCATCAGCCAACAGCCACAAGTCCTTCTCCTCAGAGCTGCTCTCAATTCACTCTCCACCCAGCCTGTGTTTGTGCTAGAAATTGCCTCAACCCAGGTGCAGGACCTTGCACTTGGCCTGGCTGAAGATGAGATTCTCACGGACCCACCTCTCCAGCCTGTCAAGGTCCCTCTGGATGGCATCCCTTCTCTGCAGCATGTTGACCACACCACACAGCTTGGTGTCTTCACTGAACTGGTTGAGAGTGCACTCTATACCAGTGTCCATGTCACCAACAAAGATGTTACACAGGCCCGATCCCAATATGGACCCCTGAGGAATGCCACTCATCACTGGTCTCCATTTGGACATCAAGGCATTTACCACAACTCTTTGAGTGCGATCATCCAGCCAAATGCTTATCCACGGAGTGGTTCTTCCATCAAATCCATATCTCCCCTTTAGAGACAAGGATGTCACATGGGACAGTGTCAAATGCTTTGCACAAATCCAGATAGATGATGTCAGTTGCCCTTCCCTTTTTCACCAATGCTGTAATCCAGTTGTAGAAGGCCACCAAATTTGTCTGGTGTGATTTGCCCTTAGTGAAGCCGTGCAGCTTTCTGGCGGGAAAGTGAGCTAACATCTGACCAGAACTGCCTGATTGCAGAGCTACATTGTCACAGCCTTTGCCAGGAATTAAATGGTTTTTTTAGCCCTTTGGCCATTGGTATGATATTTTCTTGACTGAGCTACATCATCTTATTAAAATAATTGTGTGTTTGTTCTGAAAAAATTCCGAATTTTGTACATTATATATGAACTTACTTGTAAGAAAGCAAGCCAAACTCTTTTATCTTACTATCCCTTTCATGGTGGTTTCCTTTGGCCTTTTTTATTTGTCATTTTTGCCTTTTCCCTTCATTATGTATTGAGATTTCTGTCAGACTTTTTAGGATTCTGTCTTCCTTTTGGTTTACACTGTTCACCTTTGGAGAACTTTGGAAAACAAATCTTTGTATTTCTTTGTCAAGGGAGAGAGTTTTTCAATAACTATATTTTCTTTACATTGTTAGCAATTCCAAGAATTTTCCTGAAATAAGAGCTTTCACTGCTTCTTGTAAGATATCATCGTGAGTAATTCTGAGTCATTTAATTTTACATATTCTAAAATATCTCTTTCTAAGATGGTCATACTGACATTTGTGTTCTCTGTCAACATAGTATTTAATACTGAGTCTAACCTTGTGTATTCCCTGATTTCCAGTGAACAATCTGAACCAGAAATATACCATTATCTGAATGTTTTCAATCAAACATTTACACGCCAGTATGGAAGATGATTATTGACTTTTCAGTTAAATTATGTAGTCTTCTGCAGAGATCAATTTTCCCTATATATTCACCAGCTGTATTTAAGAACTAGCATTTGGCTAGCACTTTTCAGGGTTTAAAATAGAAAAATCTCTCATATGGTCTTTCCTTAAGAGTTCTCCAACACTTCACAGTCACATTAGCCTGGTTTTAAATACAGGAAAAGTGAGACACGGCTGTAGAAATTTGTCTCAGGTAACTCAATGGCTGAAGCAGGCAGATAAAGAGAAACCAAGCTGGAAAGAAGAAACCAAGCCATCAGTGCTGTATCCATGCTGTTGGACTGTCATACTGTTAAGTAAATCTGTTAAATCCACAGAAATCTAATTTTTATCACTAGGCTCCAAGAAGCGCGTGTGTTGTGCATGCGTGTGTGTTCTTAGATAGACAGATAGATGCAAACTTCACATATCCACGTTACTTTTGGCATCGCACCGTGAACTGAAGGTCTTGCTCAACCCTGTCTTAAACACGTTCCCGTGAGCATTGTGAACATCTCCTTGAATAAGCATAATCCATCCTGATTTTCCAGATGAGTCAGTAAAAAACACTGGGGTTTTTTTTTGGTTTTTTTTTTTTTTTTCTGACAGGTGTAAGCCAATTGGTACAGAGAACTGAAGTCTCCAAGGCATTTCCCTGGCCCCTAAGGAACCCCTTGGCTTCCAGCCATCAGCTTTTTGTCGTCAGCTGTGTTCTGCTTCTGGCAGTAATATGCCCCAGGAAAGAGCACAAATCTTTCTCCTTGTGAATTAAAACTCACAAATCTGCGTAGTTAAAAATCCACCATTTTTGTCTTTAGCCTTATTAATTTTATTCCTGTGTGTTTACTGGCTTTGGAGAAGGGTCCTGCCCTGCTCAGAAGCCGTTGCAAACATTTCTTTTAGAAAGCTATTTATGGATGGCAGTCTGGCCTTCTGCTGGTAACTTCTTCCATTTATTTCCCTATTTCTATTTGATTTTCTCATATTGATCTTTGAAGCTGCAATATCTGGTTTTCTTGTAGAGTTTTTGGACCTCCAGTGCTGGGTTTTGCACAGATAACCTGGCCCATGGTATATTGCAGGAATAGAAGCTGGAGAGGTTTGGGCATGGTGGGTCTAAGAGGTGTACAGATCTTGCTTTTCTGAGAGGCCTGAAATTGTCCCCCAGTGAAGTCATGGCAGTAATAATCTCACTGGCTTCTGGAAGACTCATAGCAAGAAACCCCCTAGAAGATAGCACGATTATTTTTGCAGTGTAAGTTATTAGCATTGACCCTGGACTATGGCAAAACTGAGACCTGGAGCCTTTTGTATGCAAAATAGCTCTCAAGTTTGTAATGAAACTCTTAAAATTGCAAGACACGGCTGTTCAAAGCTGGGAAAATGGGTACAAGAACACAGCGAATTTTTCATAACTAAATGTCTGATTTTTGGAAGTTTGAGATTGCTAATCTCGGAAAACACCAAGCTCGGTAAAAAGCTTGATCTTTTGGAAAGGCTATACTGACTTGAGTGACCAGTCCCTGCTTTCCTCCCGAGACTGCAAAATTTCAACTTTCAGGCCACACTTTGGAAGGGATTGGATGTGATCTGTACCTTTTGCATGACATAAATGAATTAGATGAGATGATCAGGCACCGCAGTGTCCTCAGGTCTTAGTTAAATATTGAGATCATCACAGTGTGTGCTTATGATGAGGAGAGAGGATTTCTCCTCATCCATCTCCTGCCTGCAGGGACAATGGCTTCTCTTGTGTCTGTTCACTGTAGGTGTTGGCCAATTGCTCCCAACCTACCATTGCTATGATGCTATATTGCCATAACTTGGGTTGCTCTCACCAGTCAAGCACCGCCTGTTTTAGCAATATAAAAGTTAAGTGTCTAGGCTAAGTTCATCATCTAGACTCCTCCATAGTCGATGGAGAAAGTTCAACACCTCCAGAATGTAATTCATCCCAACTAAAAATAGATGTCTAAGACAGGAAGAATGAATCACTCTCTGGGGGTTGGTGCACATCTCTCTGTTCACTGATGATAAAAGAAGTCTAGACAATTACCTTAACCTAGACATCCAGCTGTAAGACACCTTCAGCTGTGTGAGATCTAGCTATGCTTTCAGGTCCCTAAAGACAGATTTTGAAACTCCTGTTCAAATGCGAGGTAGCTTTCTGATTTCCCTGCAGCTTTCAAGCTGAAGTCACTTTTGACAATCAGACGACTTCTGTCTCAGTGAGACACATATGGCAGTTTTACCATAACTGAATAGCTTTTTAATGAAAGGGTTTTACCCCCAGTCCCATCTGGGGAATATCTGTGAGAAGCTGATGATGGTTTGAGGAATATTTCTTTCTATTACTTGCTGAATCATTGCCACCATTAAATATTGCTGCATAATTTCCTCACAGGGAGTCTGTTCCATGTAGATAATATTCAAAACGTGGCCCCCATTGATTGCTTTTGATTGAACACATGCCACACAGCATGTCATCCATGAGCAGGAGCACAACCCTTCAGCTGGTAGTTGCAAACACTCACATTTGCGAGTTTCTGTCTCATGGTCTGAAATTCATCTCTCATCCTCACTCTTGCCTTCCTATGAGCTTATTTGTTAACGTGTTTGGGGAAAGGCAGTGCATGACAGCAGAAGGAAAGGGAGAAGGCAGTAGAGTAACAAGACCGTAAGGAGTTGCAGTGCATCCATGGAGCCCTGGAGAAGGAAGCTGCAGCAGAGGCAGCTGAGAGAAGGTAAATCCTCTGACAATGGACAAGCAAAGAGCTACCCTATCCACCATTACAGTTCCTCACTGCCCACCTTGCCCCATGGAGATGACTGTTGCAGAAGCAAAACTGGCAGAGCAGCCCCAGGTTGAACATTGGCTGCTCCCCTTTCCAGGCCACGTCTTAGAGCAAAGCTACCTTCAGCTGGTATTTCCATGAAGAGAGAACGCAGTGAGTGGAGGTAAGTACGGCCCAACTCCAGCCCCAAGTGATTGTCCTTGCTCCCAGGGTGGTGACATCTGTTTCTGTTTGATGGTAGAGCAGATAGGTGAGGACAGTGATGTCTCCAATGGGACAACATGGTTCACCAGCAGAGGTGGGCATAAGTGTTGCTCCGCAGGCAGGGTGGACTGTTGGAGGGAGGACTTCAGGGTGCCAGTTTGTGTGTCTAAAGCTTCTATCTCAGGCAAGTTAGAGGGAGGAGAGACTACTCATCTTTGGTGGTTCTGCACAGAACATCTCGGTTCACCTTGAAATAAATGAGGACTTAATTCCTTTGATTTTTACTTTTAGATTATTTTTTCCCCTTGCCTTTTTTAAAAAAAAAATTAATTTAACATGAAAGAATAGTCTTCAAGGAAAATACTGAAATGTTTTGACCGTTGTAGTTAACAGAAAACATGCCTTTTTTCAAGATGCTTTTTGTCCCTCTTTATTGGGAGAGGGCAGTAAGTTTGGATGAATCCTGAAATCTTTCTGTTTGTTTTTTTTTCTCGCATATGGATGTGAATTTTCTAGTTGCCAGAAAAAATAATTTGCCCAGTGATGTTACAGGTGTCTCTGTGCCTCCCCTGCCAAGACATCTGCCCACTGCTGCCTGCAGGAGCCCTCGGTGGAGTCCGAGCCGAAGCGATGGATGTGTTTCTCTCTGGGAGCTCCCTGCTTCAGTCCTTGCTGTGTCAGCTCTGAACGCAGCCTGCCACGATTCAAGCAGATATTCAGGAAAAGGCTGAGGTATTCACCGAGCTCGAACTATTGTACAAGAAATACCCTGAAGCGAAAACGGAGCTATGAGACACCATCACACAGAGTCGCTTCCCCCACCCGGCAGGCACCATGCCGTACCAGACAAACTCCTCCAGATAGGATCCAGGCAGAGATGTTTGCTTAACACAGCAGCTCTTTGAAAAGGCAAATAAATGGACAGTGAAGCTACACAGACATGTCACTGTGCAGCAATTTCCGTTTAGCATTTACGTTTAGTGCCAGGAAACCCTGACTCATGAATATGAAATCAGAAGGAAAGGAAGAAAGCAGTTGTTCATTATTAGAGCTTCGAAGGGGGCATGTGGTGGGAATTAGCATTAGAAAACACGTAGGTTAAAAAGAGAGGGGCTGGCTCTGATGGTTCAGGAGGCTCGAAGACGCCCGCTCTGCAACCAGGGGATGTACTTCTGTGGGACGCTCTCTGCTTGCTTGCAGACTTTACCCTCGGAGTGCTGCTGCTGGAGAACTCTGAAGCTCAGGGTAGAGGCAGGGGAAAGCAGATCCTAAATTTTATTGGAAATCCTCCAAATTTACCCTGAGGCAATGGTAAGCAAAGGCAAGGAAGAAGAGACACTTAATAATTATCAGCAATAATAGAAATAACCAAGAGCAACCTCCAAGGGAAAGGAACAACCTCGGATAGAAATCCTGAGGTCCAGAAAAGAAAGTTCACATTTAATTGGGACTCAGTGGGGTCAAAATGAAGGAGCCCACAGCCTCGATCGTTCTGCAGGTGGGAAGCCCATCTCTGCCCCACACCTGCCCTCCAGAACTGAGAATAGCCTCAGTGAGCCTGCTGCAAGCCTCCCTTTAACACAAGCTGTCTTTCTTCCAGCTGTGAAGGTGGGACACCATCCTCCCTTCTGCACCTGCTTGCTCTTGCAGAAGGTGAGCTTGTTCTGCCTTGAACCCCTAGTGCCAGGCCCTGGGGAAGGGTGTGGGTCAGAAGAGTGGATGATATCGCAGCAAGTATTTTTGATGGTACTGGGGAGGCAGAAGTAAGTAGAGACATTGCTGCAGGGTGGTAAGAGTTTGATTTCCAAAGCAGCTCTTTGCGTATAACCCTGGGAGCAGCTCAAGGCAGCAAGGAAGCATGCAGTCCCTGCTATTGTCTTTGTCTGAAGCCACCCAGCTGTGCTGTATGAGTACCTCTCAGTTTCCTTGCATCTTGGTAATTCCAGCACCCTTAAAATATTATGAGAGCTGATCTATCAGTGTGGGGCACAGCAGCTTGCAGCAATAGCAGAACAGTCCGCAGATACTCCAGGCCTGGAGCATGTGAGGTGCTGTGATGGTGGCTGTAGGGTTGGCTGGGCAGGTGGTTGGATGATGGTTTGGGTGGGCAAGCAAGTGTGTGGGAGACCAGGCAGATCTGCCAGGGTCCTCCTCACCCAAATGTCCCCATACCACCTCTGCCCTCGGTGACACCACCTGATTGTGGCTGTTTTTGAAGACCCACGATTTGCCCCAAGGCCAGGTTATAGGAAGCTGCCTGGCAGGGCTCTTCTCCACCCCACGCTGACTATGACAGCATCAGAGAGTTGTTAGCAAGCAAGGCGCGCTTGAAGTGAATAATTAAAATACGTGCTGTGCTTTTAAAATAGTACAGAGCCAGCCTTGGAGCTGCGTGTGTGAGCGATGGCTGCTGTCTTTGGAGGAGGCCTGAGAAAAGAGGAGGGAGGAGGGCTAATATCCAGTGGGAAATTAAGGGCTCGATGCTTCTTCTGGCAGGAGGAGGGATGGTGCTGGCAGCTCCCATAGGGATGTGGCAGTCCCTACCACCGAGCGGGGACGGGAGGCTGACACAGCTCTCCTTGCTGATGAACGGGCATCTCTGGGTGCAAAACTCTCAAAGTCTGCTCCCTGCCAAAAGTTCGAGAGGCAGCTGAAGTCAGCACCCACCCTTCCAGCCACCCCAGGGTGCTCGCACTGGTTCAGCTCGCCAAACCCGCAAGCTGAGGATGTGGGGCAGGGGGATGGGGACAGCAGTGCAGCGGCAGGTCACACCATCAACGCAGGCAGCGTGGGGCACCTCGCCTGAGCACGCACAGGCAGAGCCTGGGGATGATGCGCTGTCTTTTCCAAAGAAACCATTTCCCCAAGATATCAATTAGACACCGAAATGAAAACAGTTTCTACGTGAAGAATTAACAAAGAGTTTCCCCGCAGTCTCTTGGCGGCCGGGCTCCCTCTGTTCCTGCGATACTGTCGCTACCCTCAGCTGCCTCTGAGTTTTTATCACAATAGCACTGAAGGGCCCCGTTCCCCACCGCTGAGGAGCTTCATGTGACGGGGGAAGATATCAAACACCACATCGATGTCAGTGCTGCTGGAGCGTGGAGCTGGGAAGCTGTAAATCATCTCTTCTTGTGAAAAAATGGGTTTCTAGGCAGGGGATAGAGGGGAAAAATGACATTCTCCATGAGTTAGTTTCAGATCGAATTAAACAATTGGTTGACCAGAGATATACTTTTTTACTATATATATATTTTGTTGTGGAGAGCATGGACAATTCCAATTTGGGGTCACTGCACAGCAATTTTTTTTTTCCTCCATTTTTTTCACTTCAGCCAATGATCCAAAAAATCAGTTATTTTCACAGCTTTTCCATAAATACCTCCAGGGCAAGTGAAAGCAGAGTTTCTAGTAGAGGCAGGAAAAAAAGGCCGTTTGGGGTCTGGGGTACGGCACGGCGAGGAGGGAGGAGAGGTGTGCGCCAGCAGCTTTGTGACAGGGAGCGAAAGACATCTCAACGTTTGGTCCTTTCCTCAGTCCTGCGTGGGGAGTGGGAGCTGCTGCCACCCTCACCTGGGGCCCTTCACTCATGAAATGTGAGGGCTCCTGAACTGGAGATCGACAAATTAGTCGTCTTCTCCCCCTATTGCAGAATGCTATCTATTTAAAGATTTCCTTTAATTTAGAGCCTTGTAGAGTTTGAAAAGCCCTTCAAGTTCACTTGGGCTGATGAATTGGTAATTGAGTGTACCTGGATGTTGGTGCCGTTTGTGCCTCTCTCTGCATTTGTATCAGTCCATGTTTGTTTTCCCGAGCTGTAAATCACTTGGAGCTTGGAGAGGCTTTTATCAAATCCTGCTAGGAGCCAGTTGCTTTCCCTTTCACAAACACATTGCTAATGCCACGTGGAACCCACTGGCTTTGCTGCTCATTTAAAAACAATGAGGATGTTATTAAATCGAAAAAAAAAAATCCTTAGCAACGAGGGGAAGGAGGAGGAACAGAATTGCTCCTGTCTCTCCAGCGCTTGCTTCTTCGGTCTAATATCTGTCCCATTGATCTCCTAATATGCTCTGCTTTGAAAGTCTGATTTATTGCCCCGTGCTCTCCTATCTCCCTGCGTGTCTCAGTCTGTTAGAGCACACATTGTTCTCAGCTTCATTAGCAGCCAGGCGGATCAGCCTTGGTCCAGCTTCACGCGAGCAACGTGCCACCTCCTGGGCTGCAAACTGGTGCCCCTTTCTCTGCGGGATATGACTCGGCCCCTGCCACCACTGGACATGGAGAGTTAAGCAAGCGGTGTAAGGGAGTCAGGCTCTTCGTCTTAAGGACTTCAGGTTCTCCAACATGTCCTTTGTGTCCATCTCTCCAGTGGCTTCTAAAGATACCTGGCCCTTTCCATCAGCTGCAGAGGGACCGCAGCTGGCTCTGTTCCCACGTTACCCGTATCCATGGCTGATATTTGGCCCAATGAACGTGCTCTAATGCTGACAGATTTGGCAAAAGGGAATTTCAAATGAGAGAGGTAACAGTCCTGATTTGCAATTCTTGGAGCTGCTCTGGTCTCTCACCCAATGGGAGAACTGGAACAGTGCCACATGGCAAGCATAACCCATCAGCACAGCCTATGTTTTGAATATAGATCGTTTTCAATGAACTGTTGCGGTGCTATTTGCTTAGGGGAAAAAAATGGCAAGTTATTTCCATGAACAAAGAAATGTGAGAACTTTGCAATCTGAGTGTGAACATTTCGTCAGTGTAAAATGAGGTTAAATTTGCCAAACAGGTTATTCATTACAAGTTGTTCCTTCAGCTCTAATTGCTTGGGTCTAACTGTTGGTAGAAGGACTGTGTGATGCCTTAGTAGTACATAGCTAAGGTCAGAAAAGTGTTGGTAGAAATGTTTTTGTGTTAAGTCAAGCTTTTCCTTAGGTGTAATGGTACTCTAGCTGCTTAGCATAGCAGGCGAAGTAAATGATGCTACCTGAATTCTTCTTGTCACTGTGCAGCCCAGACAGCTAGTGGAGAGTGAGTTGTGCTTTATTGACTCCCGCTTTCCCTACAGAAACAATAATTAAATTCACCTGCAGAATCTCCATCTTCTCATGAATGGCCGCATGCAACTTCACTGCATCTTAGCTAACTAGATTAGAGATTACTCATGCCAGGATCACTGATGAGAAAGCACAAGCTAAAAAGGATCTGGCTTGGCTTTCAGATCCCAGACGGTATTTGCAGGACTTAGGCTTAGGAAAAACATCACTTTTTTTTGTTTCTGACCTGACAAACTCTGTCTGGAAACCTGGCAGAACAAGCAACAGGGAGCCTCACTGTCTTTCAACAGCTTTTTCTGAAATGGAGCTGCACTTTAAAGTCTTGTCCGTTCAGCTTTTCACTTTGCAGAATATGTGTCCGTCTCTAAAATACCAGGTTATTTTTTCTTACCCCTGTAATATTCTCATCCAAAACTCACTCTTCTGGAAATCACCAATCCAACACTCGCCTACCTGCATTCGAATACCTGTCATGGTTCTTGTGCTATGGTCCTTCTCCTTCCAATTTAGAGATTATATTTCATAACTGACCTCCAACTACCTGTTGCCTGCCTGTGACACTTCTCACCCTTGTCTACCTGATTGATTAGTCTATTATGTTCTCCACTCTCCTGATGACTACAGATTGCCCAGTGTCTGTCACGGGCTTGCTTTTGTTCCATAATATTTATTCTTGGAGTTTTGCAATGCCCTCCGGCTGCCATTCTCTCTCCCTGCTCGCTGTCCTCCACCTGCCTGTCTTGTGAATGTCTGGTTTGGAAAAAGGAGAAATCTTTTGCAAAAAAAAACCATCCTACCTGCTGTGAATTCACACGTATGCTGGTTAAAAACCACGTTTAAGATGCTGTCATTTTCAATGGGGCTCTTTATTTTCTTTGCACCATTTGGAGGTAATAAAATGTCACCAGATCAGACTGCGATCGGTGACACGGCTGGGAAGGCAGCTTTCTCTAGAAAATTTCCTCACCTGCATAAGTCAATGAAACAGCGACAAAGCCGGGAGCAATGTTGTGTTTAAAGATGCGTGTAGGGAGGGGGGCTCTGCCTCCGCCGGGGGAGAGGTCTGGGACGTGTCCCAGATCCATCCATCTCCCTGCGCTTGTCAGAGGTTGTCCAGCTCTCTGATATTGTTCCAGGCTTGTCCCAGCTCTGTCCATCACTCTGGTGTTTAATTAACTGCCCTGCTCTCCTGGATCTTGCACTGGATTTGTGTTGTCTTTCTAAAATACCTCTTAGGTCATGTCTGAATATTACTAACAGGAGGAATAATAAAGTGGTTGTCACTAATGTTGCTATTGTTGTTATTATGTTGATGATAATAAAACAAGACATTGACTATCACAAAGATGAGTACTGTTACGATCAGTGTCACTTCTTCTCCCTGTACTGGTTGTCTCGCGTCACAGGTGAGCAGGAGCCTGACGGCAGTGGAAGCATAGAGCCCTGGCCAGCCAGGTGTCCAAAACTAAAAGAACAGCGAGGGGGTTGGAAGTGACCAATGAGCACAATAAAATCACGCTTAAGATTTAAAAACACATTTATGAGACCAATCCCCAGGTGTAAGGATGATTATTAAGTTTATTAAATCTGTTCGTGCTGGGTGGCTGGTGGTGGCAGTGGCTCCTCACTTCTCCAGGAGCTCTGCGTTGATGTCTGTCCTGTACCATCTGCCCTGTGCATGCCCAGAGCTATCCGTCTTCCCTGCATCTCTTTCAGTCCCTGTCTGGCATTTGTCCCGTTCTTCTTACTTCAGTCCCAAGTCCTCTTCCAGCATTTCTCACAGTCCCTCCTCTGCTGGCAGGTGGATTTCTTTTCCCTTTTAGTTACTGTATTGAGCAGCTGATCTCATTTGGACCTCTCCTTGGTCCTCTTGCCGTTCACATCTGGTCCCTGCATCTCTCTGTCTGATCCAAGACTTGAGTAGCTGTGCTGTCCCTGGGATGGCATCGTGTTAATTAAGCCGTCAATCAATCTTATATACCCCCTGATGAAACTCCCTCTTATGTTCTCTTTTTCTTCCTCGCAGTTCAAATACTGGGCTTGGTGACTGTTTTGCGGGATCCCGAATGCTGCGTCCAGTGTGCCTCCCAGCCCCTGCAGACAACAACTAGGAGACGTTCATGACTGTAGCCGGAACCAGCAGCGACACACAGGTGCAGAGGTAAGGGTTGACCTTTTCGGTTGTATCTCCAGAGTGAGAGAAGTAGTAGGTGTGAGACAGCTGGCCGTGGGAGAGAGCCAACGGGGATCGCGTGGATGGAGCACGTCTCTCTGGGGAGGGTTCACGCACCTGGAAATCCTCCCCAGGAGTGGAGCAGGAAAGGAAGCCTGTCAGCATTCATTTCCAAGAGGGAAGAGGCTGGTGCACACATGGACAACGATCTTGGGTTATGTTTCTCATATTGTTCTTCCTGGGGTGATTTCTGGTGGGCTTCTTCTTTGAGCCCTGGCTAAGCGTGGACCTTCCCTGAACCCTGAACGGCTGAGCTACGACTCCTGTGCTCCCGAAAGTGTGATAATGGTGGAAGTTATCATAGTTATAATTTTTATTTTTTAAGATTGAATTAACATCCTTCTCTTAAGATTTAATGAATATGGAAAAAAATATACTTTTTTCCACACATGAGAAGTGCAATATGTGCCTCCATCCCAACTTCCACAAAATTGTGTTTTACAAAGCAGAAAGAGAACAACAGGTTCATCTTGGTGCTGTAATTTAGTTTTCTAAGCCCAGAGTTTGCCATGTGTTTCCTGTTGAAACGACTAGCTGTTCTGGGCACTCAGAAATTTTCTCCCTTTCTCATCTCCACCTTGACATTGTGAAAAGAGTTTTCATCAATCCGTGGAAAGAAAGAGATAACTTTTGTATAAAAGTGCACAGTCGACAGGGTTGAGTTTTTTGGGTAGTGTATAATTTTTTTTTTTACACTGTTATTATTTAAAATACGCTTTTTAAGAGGACAAAAGGGAATAGTCTAATGGAAACAAATTTCTATAGCAAAATGTGCAGCTGGATAAAAAAAGATTATTTCTGTTATTACTTGGGTAGACAGGTGAATTTGGAATTTGAGTACAAAAGGTGTTAAAAAGTGTGCTTAAACTTCTCTTCAGTGTGCTGTTGAGATTGAAAAGAGTAATTTTCGGAGAAAAACTTTTCTCCAAGCCTCCATTTCCAGCATTGTCAAGTCTATAGCAGCAGGTTTTTCCCACAGCTATTATCATGTTTTCACCTTTTCTTCTTCCACATCATTTGTCCTTTTTTGAAGAAAATGTAGTGCTGGTGAAAGACACGCAGGTCCGCGGGCTGGAACTGGTCTGGAAGGGAGGAACGGTGGTACTGGAGGTGCACAGGCATCTCAGAAGGCCAAATGAGAGCGAGAGGACATAGTCCCTGATGGGAGGGACGGAAAGATGGACAGCCTGGCCTAGGGGTAGTCATTTTGCAAGCATCTACAAGTCTACAGCTCTTATGACCCCCTTTCCAAAGTGACTTTTAACCAATTAGGAACCTAAGCATCACTGAAGATAAGCAGAGCTTAGGTGCTCAGGTGCCTCCGGGCAGAGGCAGATATCTCAGCAATGCAGACAGATAGACAGTGTTGCCTATCCTGATGGATCCAGACCCACAGCCAGGCAATGAATTAGAAATATAAGTGCCAAAACAACAGGCTTGGGACACAAAGGATAAAACACAATTGTGTTATTTGAGCTGATAAGCTCTGCCTCTCAAAGAAGCTTCCATCAAAGGCTCCTGCAGGGTTTTCACAATTGTTATACCGTCCAGCACGGAGTTACCCAAGATGTAAAATGAGACTTGCAGAGAAAGCTTCATTCCTGCCACAGAGGAGCAGAGTAAGAGTTTGTTTTGAGAACTATTAGGCTGAATAATTTGGGATTGGTCACAGTGGACACTGTGAGATATTGCTCCCCGCAGAACACTGATTGCCATTAATATCTGAGCTCCCTGCCTCCTTCCTCCTTCTTGTCCTCAGCCTCTGCAAGGGCTGGGTCAAACGCTGTGCAACCAGCATGAACAATGTTTCCCCCTTCTTTGGTAATTATTGTCCCTTCTATTCATTTCTCAGAACCCTTTTCACAAGTGAGAAGTATTTTCAAGGGTTGCAAGCATTCATCTCAATGTACATTTTCATGGCTATTCTTCTTGGAAGAGCTGGAGAACTAATTTACTTTATTAGACCAAATGAAAAGAGCTTATGAAGGTAGCCTGTGCAGCATTGTGCAGGGGGTCAGAGAGCTAGAGAGAAGAGCCCTCTGAGGTCACCACTGAATTTCTTGCAGAAGTCGAAAAGTAGATGTTGCTGTTTAGTCTGGTGCTGTTCTTCTCTTTCAAACAGCCAATGCCGAGGTCTTCGGCATGGTTCCATCACTGGTCTAGCCACGAAGGCTTAAGAGCTGTCACATTTGTAGGGAAGCGTAACATCTTTGGATTGACAAGTCTGGAGGCAGTCATGCTCGCAGCAGTGGATTGGTCATTCGGGGAGCAGGTGCCCAGGTGACTCTGGTGAAGATCCACGTGACGGAGAGCCCCGGCCAACCCATCCTTGATGTGGGCAGGTAGCTGGCGACACCCAGCTGCGTAGACCCTTCTCAAAGAGGCTTCATGCAATGAGCAGATGACTCAAAACCGTCTCCTGGGCAATTCACTTCATTCATCAATTAAATTGTTTGCTGTGAACAGTTTGGCCCCATCCAGCTGCAGGATTTCAGCCTTGTAATTTAGCTGGCAGAGGACAACAGCGCGGTGTCCGTGAAATCTGCCTGCCAACTGCTTCCCCTGCTAAGCATTTTCTAGGCTAACGATCTCAAAAACCTTGCCAGCAGCCTCAGCTCTGTCCCTTTCAGGGCAAGCCACTCATTTAAACATGAGCACCTCTAAATGACTCCATCTGCTAAGTGACGTTAGTAAGGAAAAGATTATAGCAGGAGTTATTGCCGTGTCCTCGGGTTATAACCCCGTTATAAAATGGGCTGGAAGAACAAGGGGAGTGTGAAGAGCTGAGGCTCAAAACCACCTGGGTGACTGTCAGCTTGATTTATCTTCTTGTTCATTAGATAAATTAGAAAACTGGCAAAAGAAATCGTTGCCCTCCCTCAGCTGCTTGGTAACCTGCTGCGCGACACGAAATGCCGGCCGCAGGGAAACTCAGCTCCTTCTCACCTCCCCTGGCCACCCCAGTTCTGGGGCAGGAGGGCAGGCACATGGGATGGGATTTGTGGCTGCTGGTACCACACATCTCCTTGGCGGTCCTGTCATCCTAAACCATCTCATCACCCATCTGGCTGAGCATCGGCACCCACCAGAGTTGTGTTTTTCTGTTGACTTTTGAACAGCAGCCCTTTTCTAGGTGAAAACAGCGCTACCAGTATTGCTTTTGAACACTAGCCTTAAGCTCAAAATCATTTGTGGCCTCCATTTCACAAATCAAGCAAACTAAAGCAAAATAAGCTGGTTTGTGACAGTATCATCAGCCAGGACCTGCTGCCCTGCTGATCAACTTTTTGGTCTTTGGTATTCGGGTGACTTGTGATCAGTCTGCCTCCAGTAGCCGCCCCTCTTGCTTATGAACCGGGCTAATTTTTGTCTGTCAGAGGGATGGAACTTAATGGTCAGGCTTGCTTTAAATCCCCGGGTAAAATTAACTATCCAGGAGGTCAGACTACAGTTATGGCGCCTTCTAACCTAAAACCTGAATGAAATTTTCAGGCTACATAACCAAATGTTAAATTTGGATCACTTAAGTCATCTTCAGTATGTTTAGCTGCATCTGATGCACTTCCATAGTATGAAATGAGGCCACTGTTATACACAGAGTGTTTACATACAAGGAAAATCTTCCAACTAGGATGAGCTGTTAAGAGACTTCAACGCGTTTGTCAGCCGGTGAGGAGGAATCCCCGCTGCAGATGCTGAAACCGAGGGAGAAACAGGGCAGGGACCTTCTGGGGAAGGACATCTCGGGGGTCCCAGCATCGCCGTGCCTGTGCAAGGAGGTAGCATGACACCTGCCCTGTGGATGATGGTCAGAGCAGAATTTCTTTGCTCTCCATGCCCGTTCTTCTGCCAACGGGACTTCTGCACTGCCTGCACAGGGTCCTTGTCACCCAGTCTTGGACAAGCGTTGGGACGTGCATGTCCCCACGGCTCAGCCTCCCACCAGGTGTGCGCCCATGTGTGCAAATGCTGCCGGGCAGCGCGTGGCGGAGGAGATGGGGCTAATTCCTTCCTGAGACCCGCAAGGAATCGGCTTATGGCCCGAAGCTGCGATTACTTTTATCTTAGCCTGCATGATGGTAACCACATCCTGAAATTACCCGGCTTTTCTCAAAATCCAGGGGCTGGTTTGGACTCACCTGACCGACGTGAGCAAATTCCAGCCCCGCTTTCACCCCTAGTGGGTTTGAGGGGCTGTGAGCCAGCGCACATCCAAGGCTGAACCTGGGGGGAGAGGCTTGAACCCCTAAATGCATTTGGTGGGCAGTGTCTGGGAGTGACGCCTGATCCCACCTGCCAGACCCGATGGAGCCCAGGGCAGAGGGGCACCGTCAGCCCTGTTCCAGCCGCCACGCTGGAGCTGAGCGCTCAGGCCTGCTGGGATGCTGGCAGCTAACGTGCCTCTGAAACGGTGGGCAAGGGATAGGTGTTGTCGAGTAAAACATGGAGTGAAATGTTTGGTTGATAGGATTAAACTGTGAATCCCACCTGTTTGCGGCACCACACGGTCCCACCCGTCACCGCTCCTGTCTACCTCGCTTGGAAATTAAAGTGAGGAAATCAAAGTCCTTCTCCCCCCCACTCCTGCTGTGCCTCTCAGCCACTGACATTAACGCTGAAACGGCTGACATTAGCTTTGAATGGATTTTTAATAACCCCCTTGTGAGCCTGAATTACCCAGGCAGCATGAGGGCCGGTGTGTGTTTGGAGACCTGGTGATGAGCGGTGCGTGGGGGGCTGGATCAGCTCGCCGGGCTGTGGACACAGGACCGGACCCGCTCGAGGAGCTGTGGTGGTTCCTGCCAATGCAGCCCCTGGCACGGGACCCTGGCACTGCCTGGCTTCTGGAAAGCTGCTGCTCCAGCATCTGCGTCCTGCCACCAGCGGGTCTGTGAGGGGCTTGTGAGCTTCCCAGCACTGAGGATGCTGGTCCAGGTGGCCGTCTCCACGGGATGTTTTCCTCTCTGGGGCAGGATATGGGCTACTTGCGGGGTGGTGGGAACCTCCCAGTGCCGTGAGAGAGGCCCCAGCCCCTACCAGCACATGGCATAAAATAGCAGTCTTGGTTTAGCAGAGCCCTGCGGATGAAATGCTAAATAAGATCGTGCTTGGCCCAGCTGATACTCCGGACTAGTGTATGAAAATCTAGCAAGAAGATTAAAAGGTGTCTCAAGGCAGAAGAGGGTATTTGTTGCTTTATTTTCGTCTGAGATGCGCGTGGCGTGGGAGTCACAGGGCCAGTGACCTCCGCTGAGCACCTGCACGTGGGCAGTGCCATGTCCCCGCGGGGGCTGATCTTGGGGACAAGGCCCTGGCCAGAAAAGCTTCTTCTGAGATGTGGGCGGACATGTCCAGTTCTCCCTCCTGCGCCAGGGAAGGGCATCCTGGTTGGATTGCAGGCTCGGCATCTTCACCATGAGCCCTGCAGCTCTTCCACAAAGGGAAAACATCACATTTTCCTCCTCTTTTACAAGAGGGAAAGCTAAGAAAGAGTGTCAGGTGGTTCTCACTTCTTCTGGAAGATGAAGAGCCTGGATATATGCTCTAAAGTCACTTTTCCTCAATCAAAAGTCCCAAGATCTGAGTGAGCGATGCAGCTTCCTTGGCCAGTCACAAAATCTCAGCACGGTTTGGGAGAAGAGTGATGGTTTCTAACTGCTGTTGAAATCCACATGTGTTTCCAGTATGGAAACAGGAATATCCGTAGGGATATGAGAGAGTTGGGGCTGTTCAGCCCGGAGAAGAGAAGGCTCCAGGGAAACCATATAGCAGCCTTTCAGTAGCTAAAGGGGGGTTATAAGAGAGATGGGGAGAAACTCTTTAGCAGGGCCTGTTGTGATAGGACAAGGGATAATGGTTTGAAAATAGAAGTAGATTCAGACTGGACATAAGGAAAAATTTTTTTTACAATGAGGGTGGTAGAACACTGGCACAGGTTACCCAGAGAGGTGGTGGATGCCCCATCCCTGGAAACGTTCAAGGCCAGGTTGGCCGGGGCTCTAAGCAACTTGATCTGGTTGGAGATGTCCCTGCTCATTGTAGAGGGGTTGAACTGGATGGCCTTTAAAGGTCCCTTCCCACCCAAACTATTCGTGATTCTCTGAAATGGACACTGAATCACAGCTGGAGTGGGCCAGCAGCTTCTCCAAGCCAGGCTCAGCAGGAGCTGTGAAATCATCAGGCACTTTAAAGAACCGAGAACTGAAACCAACCCCTTAAAACAAGTCCACAATAATGATTGAATTGTATTTAAGAGGCTCATTCGTACTCAGTAAATGCAAATAGTTTACACAGAAAATATTTCCCATTAAGCTCATTTCTACATAAAATGCTAACAGATTGAAATTATGACTCTAATGATTATTTTTATTGCTGGTTTGCATTTAAATGGCATAAATTTCCCCCTACTGTTCTCTCTTTGGGTTAAATCAATAAAACCTATTAAGAAGGTTCTTCTTCCTCTAAGATTCCTCCCTCTCTTCTTTCTGTCTCATCTCCACTGGTGCCCTTTTTATCCACCCACCACCAGAGATTTTTCAGAGCTGCCTCCACGATATTGATGCCGAAGATTTGAAAATCCCCTTTGGCAGAGCAGAGTGATCTAGCGTTTGCCGAGATGGAGGACTACAGAGGAACTGAAGTGCTGTTTGCTTTACTCAGCTTGGGCCATATTGCTAGGAGATGTGGTTGGAGCCAGCTCTTCTCTCCTCCTAGCCTCTCCCCTCCTGTTTTAACGGAGAAGCTGTACCTATCTGTATACCTACACCTCCTCAGCTGTGGATGCTCTTGTGCTCCTTCAAACAGTGGCTGTCTCTTCACCAAGCAGGCGCTGGATTTCTGTTTGGAGAGGAGTTGTCCTGGTATATACACAGTGAAAGCCATTAAGATGCTGACCTTTAAATTGGGCTTCTTCCTGCTCGTGTAGGGAGGAGGTGGGTTGAGTGCCCAAATCTTATTCATTTTAATGACAAATCCCTCGCATGGAGGCTTTGAAATGCTCGGCTTTAATGCAATTTGCCTCCCTCTGCCGCAGCTTGGCTTTACTGTGCAGGGGATGGCTCTGCTTCCTCTGCAGAGTGACAGACCCTGTAGATTTGCTGCATAACTACTGTGCCCAGGTACCATCGTGTATGGATTTACGAGCTTAGGGCAGTGCTATCGCAGGGATCTCTGTGCTCCTTAATCAGTATCGCTGACCTTTCTTCCCTCTGTTACTCTCAGCATCACTTTTTTTTTTACTGGCTTAATTTGCATAGGTTTTGTGTTATCTATGTTTTTACTTTGTCCCTGTTATCCCATTACCCTGGATAATCAAAGCTGGCTGTAACAGAAACAGCAGAAACAATTTGCTTACCCTCCTGTTACAAGATAGTCCCTCTACTAAGTCTGAGAATACCTGTAGTTCTGTGGTGATGCTAATTAACTGTGTGTACATATAGACAGTAAAGCAAATGGCACCGGCATCCTTTGGGATAGTAGGAATTAAAGAAAGACAAGATATTATTCTCCTCTTTCTCTGTGCTTTGGTGTCCCTACCCTCAATGGAAGTTGTGTTGTTGCTTATAGAATAAGATGCTATACATGGTGGGGGAAGTCACTGACTCTGCAGAGAGGTGGAGTTGGAAGGAGCAGATTTCCCTGCTAGTAAACCCACTATGGAAGTAATGAACTACCCCATGTCTTGCTCCCTGTTCCTGTTCCCAGAGCAGGAGTAGGATGGGGCAATCTTTACCCCGTGCTGGTCCCCAGGCCTCAGAGCTTGGTAGTGCTGAGTAGAGTTGTACATAGACAGTGATTCCTTGGGGCTGCAGCTATCCCCCAGAGCTGGGCTCCAGCGTCATACAGCTGGAAAAGCTCCTGTCCAGCCTCAAGGACTGGTTGGAATAATGGTTGTAAATGTGAATGTCCGTTGCAATGGAGGGTACCTGCTGTTGCCTGTTGCATCCATTAGGATGCTCCTGTATCCTTCCTGCACGTTGGGCAGCTGACACAGCAGCAGTTTCAAAGCAGGCCAAAGTCCTGGGGAAAATAAGGAAGATGGTAATGAGAGAAGGATAATCATCCAGAGATGGGAGATGAGCGGCAGGATGGGTTGCTGGCACTGTCCTAGCCACCCCTCTTCATTTTGCCACTTCGTAGTGTCATGGGCTCACGGTCCCCACAGCCCATCTGTCAGGATACGTGGGGCAGCCTCCCACCATTTGCACGCAACATCCTCTAAAAGTCTCCTATGGGGTTTTCTTCTGAGTGTCAGCCAAACGATGAGTGACTTATGTAGCCAGGCGTGCGTGGAGGACTGCAAGAGCTCTCCATGCAGGAGAAATCCCACTCTCCACCCACCAGCTCCTTGCCGAGCTCCCCAGCTCCTCTGCCAGCAGCATGGACAGACACCCTCAACGCATCCCAAGAGAGCATCTGGGGCCAGCCCTGGAGCCATGAGCGCAGACATCCTGTGTCCCTGGGTCTGTACCCCACGCTCCTGCCGTCCCCCAGGATGAAAGCTCTGGAAGGATGGTTAGACAGCCCCAGCTCTCCCCGTTGCCTCCAAAATTGTGAGGAAGCTGCTATTTATCTGCACTCTGATAATCAGTGTACCTTTGATGCAATACTCATGTTTGGGATTTTACCACGTCTCTCATCCTCCAGGTCTGTCAAGGAGCTTTACGCAGCCATGACTCACAGAGGCGTCAGTGGAGAGAGTTTGCAGATACAGCCAGCAGCTGTCATGTGGAGGGTATAAATAATGTATATGCACGTATATATGCACGACCTACGAGTTCAGGACCTTCCTTTCCTGAATGGTATCAACTCCTTTAAAGGATCGCTGCATCATGCCATGGCTCTGGCCATGCCAGAGGGCTTAGATACACAGACATCCCCTGTATCTGTCCCAGGTATACGGGGAAGGACACTAAAACAACTGATGGGGATGAAGGCTCAGTGCTGCTGGTCCCTCCTGGCCTTCTTGGAGCAATGTAATAACTCCTTCCTTGTCACAGAAACCTTCACTGCTTATTGCTTGCCATCCTTTCTGTGTGTAGTTTCAAGAATACAGGTACTGAAGTGTCTTCCTCTGCTGCTTTATGGTCAGCAAGATGCTTTGAAACTGTGCCCATGGTATTCATCCTTTAAAGCAACCCAGGTGCAGGTTGTTGGTGCAGGGAGCTGCAAAAGGCTTTTAAGGTGCTTGTGTGCTAGCCAAAGAGATTTGCTGGTGTGGTCAGGGCCCAACTGGCTGCTCACAGAGGGGCCGAACAGAGCCATGCTGCACCTTGCGCTGCCAAAATGCAAGTGCATCATCCCAGCAGAGAGCTCAGTCCTGAAATACCTGAACCTCGACAGACATAGGGAGACTCAGATTTGAGTGCTGGCTGATGTCAGCCCCGAAATCAAGCCCTTTGTCTTATTGCCAGTTGTCAGAGACATTTTGGTTTTGATCAGGTGGCATAAGCTTCAATTTTAAGAGTGGGTTTAAAATGGAAAATATAACATGGGTTTGACTCGTAGGAAGGGATGCTCAGGATTGGAGATGGGACAGTGTGTCACTGCAGGCAGCTGGGAATTTCTTGTTGATTTTACATAGCTGAGGCGAAGGTAAACTTCCTATTAACTTCCCTGAGAGAGTCCATAATGATTTGACCCTCAAAATTAAAGATCTGGAGCTAAGCAGCTGGGCTACTGACTCCGTCGCAGCCTCCGCCGGTGGAGATCAAGCAGCGTGCTGAAACTGCCAGCAGCTTTCGGTAGCAATTGCGCTCCACGCTGTTCTGTCTCTTCGACTCCTGACATCATTTGTGGGGAAAAAAAAAAAAAAAAAAAGGCAAAGGTTGTATTCACAGGCTTTGTTTCTCTGCAGTTCAAAGAATACAGCAGCCTGGATTTTAATTGGCACTGAGTTCTCCGACCTGTACCCGGGGCAGTCCTGAAGAGTGACACCAGCCGGGCAGGTGGAGCGGCGGCCGAGGTGGGGAGGCCGTTTGAAGTGCCGGGTGCCTGCCACCCGTCCGCGGGTACTCAGAGGTCTCCTGGCCAGCGTAGCACTGATCCAGGGGCAGAGGAGCGTTGCTTCATTTCTGATCATTAATGCATTGGTCTCTTCTGTGTTTTCCTTCCACTGATCTTCTCTGTGCGCAGTCCGGGGGGAGCCACGTATTGAGTGGTTTGTGCTGGAGATCACAGTGCAGAGATAATGAAGCTGATTTCTTAGCCTTTGCAGCTCCTGACGGCACGGCTCAGCCTGCTTTCATGCCTCTGCCCAGCGCCGGGTCCAGAGCCCGTGGGAGGTGGTGGGAGGCAGATGCTCTGCAAGCTTCCGGCAGCGTGGGCTGCGTACCCCAATGGAGAGGAACAGGAATAGCTCAGGCTGTGGTCACTCTCCACTTAACCCCAGCACTTTGGCCAAATAGAAGTCATCAGTGCTGACATGCAAACCTGCTCCGGTCTGGGGAGAGCAGGAAGCTCCTGGGATGGAGGGGCTGCCAGCCAGGGCTGTGAGCTTCTCCAGCAGCCGAGGGGTGGGCTTTGCTGTGGGAGCCCTGGGAGGCCAGCTCCCAGCCAACGACAGCCCCCACCCTCTGACAAGGGTCACAGGGACCCTGTGGCACCATGCGGTGATGTGGAAACACAGGCTTATTTCAAGCGCAGGTGGGGTGGGGAGCAGAGGGACCCACTTCAATAAGCACAGCCATCTTCCACCCCAGCGGGGCCTAGGACTTTCAAATTCCTCTTGATTGAGACCTAGCAACAGTATTGTTCCTGGCTCCCTTCTTCTCTACCTGGGAGCAGGAAGGCTCTCTGGACAGCAGTTCCAGCTGACAATTTTGTTAATGCTTAGCACGGGGTCCCACCTGCTCCTCTCTGCAGGTTCAGCAATACTCCCACCTTTCTAGTTGTCTGCTTTCCTTGACCTCACCTCTCCTTCTTGTGCTGGCTCATGGCTTTGCAACCTGCAGGCTTCCTTGTCCCTCTGTCTTTCCTGTTCAGCTACAATGTGATCCCAGGAAAGCGCTTTCACACAGGCCCTCAGCTCTGTGCCTGTTGTGCTCCATGCAGATACCTGTTTTGCCCCAGGAGCCTTTTATCGTTGCCACCCGCCCACTCTCAGTAAGTCCCACGCAACACAAAGACCTCAGCAAAGCATTGTCAGCCTGCCTGTCCCAAGCCGTAGCTATCAGTCCCAAAAGCCCGGTGGGGGTGGATATAGTTATTGCCAGGAACCTTTATATTTACCATGACCTTTCTGACATTACAGTAAATGCATTGCAGAGCCCAAGAAGTGTAAAAATAAACTGCAAGGAAATCAAGACAGCTAATTAGCCAAAGGTTACCGCTGGGCTCTGTGACTGTCAGCCTGTTTGAAGTTCTCCTTCACACAGGCAGATATGTGTGCAATGCTGCTGCTCCTTTGAATAAATGTCTTGGTTTGCAGAGTGACTTCATAGCTGGATGTGACTAAACACGTGAGGCCTGTCACAGCAAGGCCGGGCAGGATGCTCATGTCCTTTAACCTTGCACTTCTCCAGCACTGAACAGCAGCATCTCATCTCCTGGAGTGGCTGATCAGGATTGTGCTACCGCCCAGCACCTCGTGAGCAGGGGGAGCTGGGAGGTGAGGAGAGGTCAGATAGCCTCTCTGCACAGTCAACCCTCCATCCTGGGGATGCTCCTTCCCCTCTGGTGTCCTTGTCCACTGTACTGTGGTCACAGCAGAGGAGATTGCTCTGGCTGGGCTGAGGGCTGCACTGGTTGTCCACGGTTTGGATGATGCCATTGGGGTGGTTCTACTGGGGATGAGGATCCCCAGCACATCATGGTCTCACCCCACGTGGCCACCATTCCTCAGTATCCAGTATTTTCCTGAGGATAAGCATCTCATGGAGTTGCAGGTACACCAGACATCACAAGAGGAAGAGAGCAGTTGTCCTAGCCGAGGTGAGGGCTGAGAGGGGCGTACGATTGCTATGCCAAGAGAGGCTGTGCAGGTCATGACAGAGACCTAGGTAGACTAGGGTACTGTGTCCAGAAGGGCGTTTTGTTCATTTTTGGGCAGGAGAGCTCTGGAGCAGCGAAGGACCCCATGGACTTTGAGCCGTGTCCCTTCAGCCTAGCCATCCCCTGGCCTTGAGCTGTGGGAGCTTTCTCTTCCCGTGCTCTGAGCTGCTCCGCACAAGGATCAGGGAGAGTTTGGGCACAGTGATGTTACAGGTAACACCTGCATCATCTGTGCTGCCCTCTCCCTTCTCCTCTTGGGTTTTCATCCTTCCCTTGTTCTGCTTCTTTTGAGCTCCGTTTCCTCTTGGGAAACATTCTTGCAGCTCCCTCTTCCCTCTCTGCAGGTTTCTGCTCTTTTCCCCTTTCCTCCTGCTGCTTCACTCCCTCCTGCTTACGGCTTGTGCCGAGTGTCATGTGTTTGCTCAGCATCGCTCCTCCCAGAATGTTAATTTGCTGCTCATTTCCTTACAGACTTTACACCGTGAGTTGGGGCTTTGTGTGCATGTGTGTGTGTGATTCAATTAAACAAAACACAATAAAATCAGGGAAAACAGAGAGAAACGCAGACAGACAGCAATTCCCCGCTCTCTGAGGGGTAAGCCTGTCTGCCTGTGAGCTCGGCCCCAGCATGGCTTTCTCATGTCGCCACGTGGGTTTGCTTGTAGCAACCCTCCGGATCTCATGCTTGGGGTTTCCATCCCTCCTCCGGGATGCTAGGATAGCAGCTGCTTCTGCTCCGCTGTCAGGAGTACCCTTTCCAAGCCAGCAACTTCCCTGCTCCCCGCGCTGCCCTACCCACATGCCTGGCAGCGGATTTCCCCCTCACTAGGACCAAGCTTTCTCCCAGATCACACATTTTCCTTGCAGTGCGACCTGAGGAACAGCAGCCGTGCTGTGGTGGGGTTCGTTTCCTTGGCTGGCTGCTGGGCTTCCCTCCCGCTGCCCCGTGCCCCTCTCTGCCATTCCCTTCCCTCTCTCCCTGCCTTCCTGCCTTTTCTTTTCCCTTTTCCCCTCTAATCCATTCATACCGTGAACATGTGCTTACTTAGCATCCTTTGCTCCCAGTCATCTCCCTGGCAGGTTTCTCACCTCTCCCCATGCGCGCGGGCGTGGGTGTTTCTCTCCTGGAGAGGCTGTTTCTGCTCGCTCATCCCCGGCTCGCTCTCTGGCTCTGCAAATTTATCCTGTGAATCCAGCCTCTTCCTCCCGGGAGAGGCGCCCGGCTGTAAATCTGATGGGTAAAGTGGGTCAGTGTGAGGGGAAGAAAGTGGTCCCAGTAAGGGCAGGGAGGGAGCAGGCACAAGAGGCCACCAATGCCAGACTGTGGGGTGGGTGGGAGAGGAGAAGGCGAGGGTGATGTTCTTAAAAAATGAAGATTGCAAGGGTTTTTAAAATGCACATGAAATGTGATTAGTGAAATCCTGGCACTCAATACCCTCCCCTTAGCAAAAAATACCAACAGGAGAAGTGTCCCCCTCCCCGACAGCAGCCCCCGCCACGCAGAGCCCTCCTGGGGATGTGAAATGTTGTGCGGTGTCATCTCCAATGACTTTAATGTCCCTCTGAAATCCTGAAAGGGACCTGGTGCTGCTGAAAGGGGAACATCCCGAGGAGGGCAGAACCCGATTAGTCCATTTAGCTTGTGCCTGTGCAATGGGGCAATTGCCTCTTGCCCAGATACTGCCCAGCCACCCTCAGGGTGGGCTCCAGAAATGCTGTAGAGAGATGTCTGTGCTTGGAGCCCCTGTCCTCTGTCCCTTCCATGGAACATCAGAGCTCTTTCACATTTGGAAGGCTCTTTCTAGTACCAAGGCGCTGTCCTTGTCTCCGGCTGATCTGATGCTCATTTAAACAGCGGGAAGTGGTGCTGCTCGCCATCCTCTGGGTCACGGCAATCGTGGTGGCTGTGAGATAACACCGTCCCTGACTCCTGTCTCTGGTGACTGCGTGCCTGGCAGAGGCAGGACAGATGTAACAGCATGGCCCACCTTAGTCTTGGCTTCTGGCTTTCACAGGCTGAGATTGTCCTGTCGCTTAGTCCCCGTGGACCTTTTTGTTTAGCAAAGTAAAAAGATGGGGCCAGCTTTCCTGGTGTGCAAGCCTAGCCCCCGGAGAAAAGATCTGCCTGTGGAGCAGAGAACCAAGGGACCATCAGCATTCCTCCTGAGCTTGACCAATGCCTGCACATAGGGACCCAGGGTCCCCATGCTTTTGTCCTTGTGGACCACATGTGTCCAGAGCACAGGAATGCATTTTAGCTGACAATGGTTTTGCAGAGTTTTCTGTGCATGCAGCCAATGCACCTGGAGCCGTTCCCAGATGTCTCTCCTCATTAATGCCCCCTTAGAAATTTTTTGAGGACCAGCCTCCATCTCCAGCATTAAAAACAGTCCCTTCCTCTTTGATTTATGGATATTAATCCATGCCAGCAGGCAAGAAGCATGAAATGTCTACATAATATATTCCTTACTAAATTTTTTTTGTTCCTTTCCTTTCTCCTCCACCTCCAAGGCTGCACCTTTCTTATCTCTCTGTAACATTTGAACCTGCATGCTGCACTCAGAAAGACAACTTCCAGCATGGAGAAATCATTATCACTTGGTAGGTCAACCTTACAAGTCCATGCTTGCTCCCCGGAGGCCACCTCAGACTCCGGCAGAGAGAAGACCCTCTTAGCCGCATCTCCAAGGGCATGGCTGCTCTCGTGCTGTGGCTGGTGTGGCCAGGGCTGTGGGATGCTGTCAGTCCCCCATCACTTCTTCTGATTGTAACACAGGACAGGCCAACTGCATGAGCCTGCTGGCAGCCGTGCCTGAAACGGTGCCCAGGCAGGGATCCAGAGAGTGTGAGTTTCTTCTGTAGTCATCCAGACGCTGGCTTTGGATCAGTAGTGGCTAATGCTCTCCAGCCCTCTGATTCAGGGACCAAAACCCAGATAAAATAGTGTTAGCTCCACCGGCTCCAGTCTCCCAGCTGCTCAAGCCATGCTCCTGGCTCTGGGTTGGCGGCCACCTTCGCAGCACGTTGCCGACTTCTGTGGTGCCGTGCTGTTCCCACAGTACGTGGCAGATTAGATTTAGCAGCCAGTACTTGGCTCCTAGTGATCTCACTGTACTTATGGCCTGGGAAGAGAGGAAAGTGAGATCTCAGGACCTTTTCATAGGGCTGCTTTCATTTTCCTTTCCCACGTCTGTGCTCTGTGAGAAGTCAGCCAGCTCTGCACCCGCTGGACAGCCCTCGGACGCCTTGTGGTGCCCAGGGTGATGTTCCTGTGGGGCATAAATCTCAGCCCTCCCTCTCTAAGTGCAACCTGCCTCAAGAGCAGCACCCTGCAGAGGTGATGGTTATCCCCATCCGTGCTCTGCTGCTATGCTCTCTCCCAGCCCTGGTGCCTGGTGGCAATGCTCTTCATCCCGCTGAGATGCACCCTGCTCCACATGGCAATTTCCACAGACCTACCTCCCTCCTCCAGTCACTTGTTCTGTAAAGAAGTGGAGGGCAGGCAGTTCGGGGGATCCCATCCCTCTGCTTCCAGGCCCCTCAGCACATTCCTTGTGCATCTCTGGACCTTGCTATTGGCAGCATGACAGCTCTGATGGGGCAGTGGAGTTATCCCAGCTGTCCCCCTTGATAACCCAAATCCAAGAATTCCCTGCAGCTCATATGCCTGCCTGCCAACCTGCTGTGGACCATACCTCTCAGCACAGTACCTTCACAGTGGCAGGTGCCCAGTGTGTGCTTGTAGGCTTTGTGCACACCAGGTCTTCTGTGGAAGTTGTGCTTTTCTCTATTGCTTGATAGGAATCGAAAGACAAGCTTACTTTGTCTTGTTGCAAGCTGTGCCCCTTGCAACGCAACCTGTCCCACCTGTCCTCACTTCCCAGGTCCACCCAGGCTAAGCCACTGGTTTTTCCAGACCTCCTATCACCGTGCCCTAAAAGAGCAGTTAGAGGCAAAGAGTGTAACTAAAAACCAACAGCATCTCTCTCTTTTTGCAGCCTGGCTTAGCCGAGCATCCTCCAAAGTACCTCCCTCCCTCTTGCCCACAGCCGAAGGGATTGTCCCCGTTTTGTACTGCCCACACGACTCTCCTCATCCGCATCCCCGCCGCGGCTCTGTGCTTCCCACGGCTTCCCAGGACAGAGATGAGGGGAAGCAGCAGGACGTTAGCAACTTCAGGAGCTCAAGAGCAGCTTGAAAAATATTTGTGTTCTTTTGGTAAGAATGAATCTGTCCCAGTGGTAATAAGGCTACTTTTGTTCAGCAGGCTCTTAGCAGTGATTATTGTTGTTTTTCAATTTAAAAACCAGATGGCCTATTTATAACGTATAGAATGTGGACTGAGATTTTTTTTTTTCTTTAACCAAGCTTTTAAAACGTGCTCTCAGTTCCACTACTGACAATCCAAGGAAGCAAAGGGGGAATCTGTCACCTGCAGACCCCACGAGTGAAATGATAAAGCAAAATATTGGTAACAGAACAAGGCTGTGGTGGTCCTTTGGGGAACCAGTGGAAGATGCCAGGTTGGACAGGTCTAGGGCTGTAGCTGGGAGGTGCTTTCAGTGGTGTTGGAAGGGCTGTGGACACAGGTGCAGAGTACTTGGAGTA
The DNA here is from genome assembly GCF_036417535.1 of Chlamydotis macqueenii. Classification (NCBI taxonomy): domain Eukaryota; kingdom Metazoa; phylum Chordata; class Aves; order Otidiformes; family Otididae; genus Chlamydotis; species Chlamydotis macqueenii. The sequence goes on along the minus strand of NC_141570.1, from coordinate 5,834,349 downwards.
TCTACAGCCACGCTGCTGTCTATCTTTTTCTCTCTTGTCCAAAGCGGAGGTTGATCAGAGCTGACATCGGCACCATCCGCAGTGCTCTCAGCATGGAGACCAGGGGAAAAGCCAAACTCCAGTCTTTGGCCTGGCACTGTCTCTGAGTTGGCAAAGATGCCTGAAAAGCAGCTAATACCCGTGGGTGATGAGGTGATGGTGAGATGGACAGTGGTCCAAGGGGTGCAATAAGGGATCCAGCAGAGCACTGCTGTAGGTCCTGGCCTGGGCTGATGAGCTCTTGTGTACATAATATGACCATATCTACATGCTTTGAGCAGTGGCCAGCATGGCCCCTTCCAGTCTAACAGCGTGGATTACTCTGGCATGCCAGCCATGAGTGCTAGTCAGCTAGCAGTGCTTGCTTTCTTTTGCCAATGCAAGACATTTGGAGCATCCTGGCCAAGGATGCTTCAGCACAGAAATGTTGTAAGATGCAGGCACCAAACAGCTTGTTGTAGCAGCGTCAAAGGTGCTGCTTTGGATGCTGTTGACTGCTCCCATATAGAGCATGGGCTGAACAGGAGGGAAAATTCACACTTGCATGTGAATGACCCAGTCCCTGTTGACACAAGAAGCTGCCTGTGGCAGACTTTGCTGTGGACAAGTTTTATGCAGGCCAGGTTGCCTTGAGTTCATGGCCAAGCTGGAGGCCAGGGCTCTGCTGCCTCTGCCATGCTGCTTCTTACTGCAGCTTATCTGCCAGTGTTTCTGTCTCCGTTTCCCCACACAGCCCCTTTGACTCCCACAGTTTAGTTATTTTCTTAATTACATCTAGATTATGGCACTGGGAATAAGGGATTATTACTTATTCATAAGGTACTTAGATTTTAAAGTGTGTGCAGAGCAGGGCTTATCACACGCCTGCGTCTGCATCATTACCATGCCAAGGGCCAGGGTGAGCTCCTGTGGCTGCTGGGGCTTCACCCGAACCTTGGTCCTCTTCCCTTTCCCTGTTCTCCACACCCGGAGGAGCTCTCCCATCTCTCCCTTGCTGTCCCTTTTCCAGTTGAGGCTTGCCAGCCTTTTCCCCAGGAAACCATTTTCACTGCTGTCTCCCAAGCTGTTCCAGCCCCTCCATTACGCCTCTGCTTTGCCCCCTCCCCAGGTTTGTTTGCATCTTTCTTCAGGCGCTTTCCCCAGCTTCCCCACCGTGCCTGCAGCTGAAGCTCAGCTGTTTCTCCTGCCCCTTATCAGGAGGCAGCTCCGCAGGAGGTGCTTTTTTGCAAAGTTTTATAGGAAATTCCTTCCAGTACCTGGGTAATTGTTGCCTGAACTTCATCTCACCCTAAGGGGGAGGAGAAGGAGGCAGGGAAGGTGCTGTTGGCAGGCTGAAGCAGAGGCAGGAAAGTGGGGCGGGAAGGTGGGTGCTGCTGTAGGTCCATAATTCTCTCCCAAAGCCTTGTGCTTCTTCAGTGCGCCCAAGCAGAAGGGTCAGGAGCTGCTCCCTCCACCACGGAACAAGCAGCAGCTTCCCAAGCCACTTTCTCTGCCTTAAACAGTGGAGCACTCCAACCTCTGGGCAGCAATAATAAAAGCAATAAAAACCTCTGGCCTGGTTTGTGCACACCAGGGTGGACTCCTGTCTCCATCGTAGTCCAGTTCTTGCTGTCCCCAAGTACTGCAATTAACGCTCAGTGCTGCAGGGCTTCTCCTGGTCCACCCATGAACCCTGGAGGGGGGGGACAGGGCAGCACATCACATCCTGACCTGAAAAGAAAAAGGGAGCATTAAATCCCAGCGCTCATCTCCCCTCCATCCTGCCGGCTCCAGAGCTGTCCCCGGGGCCGCAGTGGGATCCCAGCAGTTTGCAGCAGGCAGCCCCACTCCCATCCTTGGAGACCTCTTAGCGTTTCCATCACCCTCATCTCATCTCCTCCTGTTGCTTCCACACCTTGCCTGACTCAGGTGGCAGTGTGAGGCTGTTTCTGCCTGAGCCAGCCTGACACCTCCGTCCTCTGCTGTCCCAGTGCCTCCCATGTGGTTCCTTATGACTATTTTAAGGCTAACGCAAAGTCCTAGCTTCATAGCCCTGAGGACTAAAGACCTTTTGTCAACAGAGCAGACACAAGACAAGTTGCTGCGAGATTCCTCAGAGCAAAAAATGATCTTGATAAATTGGAGAAATGGCCTGAAATCAATACACTGAAATTCAATAAAGTCGAGTGCAAAGTGCTTCACTTAGGAAGGCGATATCACAATCGTAGATATAAGATGGGGAAGACTGGTGAGCCTGCAGGAGAGTGGCTGAGGCTTGAGCTGCGGAGTAGCCCTCAAACTGAGCAGCAGACAATAATCTGATGCTTTAGGAAGGGAAAGAAAAGGCACATCTTGCTCAGAGATGTATTAATAGCTTCAGATCGAAGGCAGCGAGCTAAATTATTTGGCTCTATTTAGTGCTAGTGAGGCATCATCTGGAGACATATATCTCCAGGTTTGGGCATCATAACTTTAAGAGAGATTTCAGACAAATTGAGGGAGTTCAGACAGTTTGGAAAACATGCCCCAGGAAGATGGACTGAAGGAGCTGGGTTTGTGCTCCAGGACAGGGACTGCTGAAAGCGGGAGGATGTGTGACACTCATCCAGCGTGGAAAAGACAGTTATAAAAATGATGGTGATCAATTGGTCGGGGGTTGGACAAGCTGTAATAGGCTTAAATTGCAGCCAAGAGGCCTTGGGTTAGATGTTCAGGAAAAGCTTCCTAAGAGCAAGGCTGGCCGTGAGCCGGTGCAGGCTGTAAAGGGTGTGCGGGAGCCCTGTCCCTGCAGGGCCTCACCAACCAGCTGCATGGAGGTGCCCTCCACACCAGTCCCACTCTCTCTTCCACCACAGGGACGAGGTTTTGCCAGCACCCCAAGCAGGATTAGCCATGTGCTTAGGGTTACCAGGCTGAGGCAAGCAATTCTCTTCCTGCTGTCTCGTGTCCTCTTACCAGCCATACCAGGTCATGGCTAACCTCCCAGTGTCTGCAGGAGTAATGTTGCTGGTGTGCCAAATTCATCCCACCCACCCAGGGTTCTGCCGTCTGTATCCCTCACACGCCTGGGCAAGATGCTCCCGGTCACACTTCTGCTCCAGGTTTCTTCTCCTGTCAGACCACAATTTCATTTCTGTCCATTGTGGAGCCAGAAAGAGGCTATTTGGGGTCTAAGACTGGGGAAGAAGATGGAGACAAGCATGTCTGTGCAGTGAGGAAAACAGCAGGTTGAGTTGTTCCTGTGCCTCACAGTACTATCTGAGAAGGGTCTGCACCACCCATCCCTCTTGATGTGGCCGCAGTGACTCCATACCTGATCATGCTGAAACCTTTAGGATCTGGCTGTCATGACCAGGGGCACCTAGATATATCTACAAACACATTAGATTCATTCACTCCTCTGACTTACAATGCAGGCTGGAAAAGCCAAAGAAACTAGAGACTACAATGGTCAAGCCAGGCTGTATCCAAGGATGCTTTGCTGTTTGGACCGGCCACACATCCTGATGGCCTCAGCCCCACTGACTTGGTTGTTGGTAATTTGGTGCTTAGCTGCAGCCCTGCTCCAGATCAATCCCTCTCAGTTGCATTTTTTGATCATAATTAATGTTTGCTGTGCAATTACATTGATTTTTTAATGTACTCTGAGAAATGAGGGGAATTCATAGCCTGAACGTGAGGGAGGGGGTGTGGCATTGAAGCTCACTGAGCCGAAGGGGAGAGCAGCGGGGGCTGCACTGGGGATGTGCAAGGGGAGGATCTACTCAGATACCCCCGTGTTACACGGGAGCTTCACCGAGCTGCAGCAATAAAGGGCTGGGCATGGAAATCTTTGCACTGCTGCTCCTTTTTAACCTGGCCAAACCGCTCCACCAGCCCCTGGTTCCACTATTGAGCTCAGCAGGGAATGGGATTTTATTTATTTACCCAGTCACAGTGGGAAGAGGGATTTCAGGGCAGCCTGAGCTTCTCAGAACTGTGAGGGGTGGATAAAACCTCCTCCAACTCTGTGCAGGGAGGCTCCTGCACGTAAGAAACCTCAGCCTGGGCACAGCCAGGGCTGTTTCTCTCCCTGCTCCTGGCTCATCCATGCTAACCAGCAGCTTTGTCATGAGCATGTATAAATTTAAGAGGCACCTGTAAGCCTCCCAGGCTGCCTTGTGCCTTCTGAACATCCAAACTGCCTATAGCCAGCACCTGCACAGGAGATGCTGCAAGGAGGCAGCTTTGGGTAGGAGTTGCCTCAGCACTTGAGGCTGTCAAAACCATGAGGATTTGGCTGGTAACAGCAGCAAAAAGCTTAAGGATCCTCTAACTCATGGTAAAATCTACCTGGGGGGTGCTGGGGCTCCAGACCTTGTGATGAAGGAGAAGGATTCTGGGCTTTTGGCCATCTGGGGGTGTCTGTTGCCTTCTGCATTTGCCATGGCAAGGTTCACAGCTGGCAGGCTTGCAGTGCAGCGGCTCCCGGTGCTTCATGCGGCGGCACAGGCGGTGCACACCAGGGTGGACGTGTGGACATCTCCCAGCCCGCATCTGGGATGCTGCAAATGTTTGTTAGAGCGCAGATGCACGTGGTGAGTCCCCGCAGCTATCGCAGAGCTGTAAATGGCAGAAGGGCAGTTTGTGCTTGCGTTGCTGATGGCCCCCTCTGGCTCGGCAAATACCGGGGTAGTAGTCACTGCCGGTGGCACATGCTGCTGTACGGCGCCGGTGTAGAGCAGGGATGAGCCTTGCCCGTGCCCTTGTTAGGGAACAAGCAGCTCTTGGGCAGGAGCTGGGGGCAGCTACAAGGTGGGTGCCCAGCAAGGACCAGGGTGCAAACGCTGCCCACAGCGCTGATGGAAAGGCCACATCCCAACTGCACCTCCCCTGACCACACCACCAGAGCTGGGTTGGCAGCTCGGTTCCCTCACATGAGTGCCAGCCAGTGTTTCTTTGGAAGAAGCATCACAAACCTGCTAATCTCCAAGCTTTCTCCTTGTTAGAAGGGATATCTTCTATATCTTTTTTCACGGCATCTTGTTTTGCATCGCCTGTTAATTGCGTGCCCTCCAAGGATCATTCCTGCCTGAGCAGTTCAGATGAGGCCACATAGCACTGGCTCAGCATTGCCCAGATGAGAATGCTGTGACAATAGCTGCTGAAAAGCAGCCTTGTTGCACACAGGTGTTATTAAGCAGCCACAGATGTTATACATTTTTTTCAATTAAAAACCCATAAATTAAAAAAAATAATGAGGCAAGCGCTATGCTGAGCAGAGACAAAGGAGCAAGCCGTCAGCGGCATTGTGCTGGGCACGCTCGCAACTCTGGGCGGCAAAATGCTCAGCTGGTCAAACAATGCGGCGGCCAAACATCTGTGGGGACTTTGTGTTACAGCGCTGGTGCGAGGAACATTTAAGTTCTGCGTTGGCGAGGTGCCTTCGGTCCCACTGTGCCCCACTCTGCCTGGCTGGCGCTGGGGAGAGGTGGGACCAGTCCTGGAGCTGTGGCTGTTGGCGGCCACTCCTCACATTTGGGTGGATGTTGTAGGAATTGGAAATTAGCCCTTTAAGTAGGCTGTGAGCCCATTGGTATAACAAAAGTGTTGTCTTCAGGGTTTGAGAGCTGTGGTGCATGGAGGTGGCTCTCCCTTCTGTGTTGTGTGCCTGCCCTAAATGCAATTATTTGGCTCCTACCATGTCTGATATTATTATTGTTCTTGCTATCTTTGGTACTTTTATGGCCCCATCACCATAGTAACTGAGCATCTGAAAACCCTGTGAGGAGGGAATAATATTATTCCCATTGTAGAGTTGGGGGAAGTGAACAACTGCAAGGCACAGAGCTGGAGATGCAGGAGGACTTGGACAAGTCTGTCCATAGGTGGGGGTCATACTCCTGCTACTTCCAATTTTAAGCAGTTACCTTAACTTTTCCTGGGCAGTCCTGGGTTACGTTTCCATCCCACTTCTCTTCCTCCTGTCTGGAGTTAGCTAAATAACAATCTCCCGCCCAGAGCTGCCCCTCCCTGGGCTCTCTCTTGCTGCCCCCCTGCCCATGGACCACCAGCCAACAGGCACTGCCCAAGGCAGGGAAAGCGTTGGTTTGCTCTGCTGAAGACCTTTCATTTTGCAGGCTATTTGAATGCATCTCAGGCCAGCCCATGTAAAAGCATCTTTAAATATTGAATGAAAAACAGAGTAGCATCAGAGCAAGACATGTCAGATATTCTTCATCCCTGACCTATTCCAGACTAATTTCCACCCTGGGGGTTTATCCCTTTTTTTTTTTTTTCTTTCCTGAGAGACAGCTGATAGAGAGTCAGGAAGAGGGATTTGAAACAAAGTCTTCTGCAGCATAAGCAAATGATTCAACAGGTAAGGGTAAAGCCAATGTGGTGGCCAAAATCCTGACCTGGATCTCCACCTACCTGCCTCTGGCCAGGCTGTTCTCCCCTTCCCTGGACATCTCCTGGCGGGATGAGGCTGCTCCGTCCTCCGCTTCCCGTACCACCAGCTCCCAGCGTTGCCATCACGTTCCCCGACACGCTGGCTCCACGCTGCCTTCTCTGCCTCAGGTCATTCTGGAATAAAACAATCTTCAATTATTCCTCTCCCCTTTTTTCCCTTTTGTGCAATATATCATTTTTTAATTAAAAAAATGCCTCGTGGAAGTGTAACGGGCTATTAAATGTTTTGGTCCATAATTAACATCAAACCCCTGACTTAAAATCTTTATGGATTGAGTGAGCTCCATTAGCTTCTACATGAATAACGCTGCGCAACTCTTGAAGGCCCACAGGGTTCAAATCACCCCGTTTCCCCTGCAAAGGGGAAAAAAAATCCGGAAGGTCCTCACCGGGGACTCACTGCTCCTCTCCCTGCAGCCACCACATCGTGGCCACCCTGGGCTGAGCGAATTTCCCTTGCATCCAGCGCTTCCTCCCAGGAAGGACAGCAGAGCCCCGTGACAGCCGGGACTCCCATCACTTTGCCTGGGGAGAGGCAGGATGTGACCCTGGAGGAAAGTTATCTCCCCTCACAAATCGCTCCCTGGTAAATACAGCAGCAGCGGCGCGAGCAGCATGGCGAAGATAACACTGCGCGATCTCTCGGGGGGATTGGCGCGGTGGCAGCAAACCCCCATCGGCGATGACAGGCGCAGCTGACGGGGTGCTCTTGTAAGCAGGTGGGAGTGTGCATGAGTTATTGGGGAACTGCAGCACATTTTCCATCCCTTCCTGGCTCCCAAGGGAAGGATGGGAGCTGACAGGTTGCCCTGTGTATTTACACTGATGCTGGCAGGTTGGAGACAACCCTGTGCGTGGAGGAGAAGACAGCAAGGTCCTGTGCGTTTTCCCTGCAGCACAAACCCAACGCGCATCATGTTCCGGCTTGTGCTAGAGCTGGCCCCAAGTTACTGCCCAGGGCAAGCTGGTCCCTGCCTCCAGCCTGGGTGTAGAGTGCCCAAAATATAGGTTTGGGGCCACCCAGCTTCAACAGGTTATTGATCATCATTACTGACGCATGTCCCAGGCACGCTCACCTGCTTCTCTAAAGGACTTGGGGGTTGAGGAGCTTTGAATCCCCATGATTCAAATGATGATTCTCAGCATTTTCCTGTAATTAATTAATTGCACTCCATACCCCTGGATTGCCATCCGGTGTTGGCTGTCGGCAGCAGTGACACATCTGTTGGGGCTACTTGCAAATTTCAAGCATTCCCACGCACACTTTAAGATGGAAATAACATTGGAGCTGAAGTACTGGTCTTTGATACGGCTGGATTATGGATGACCGCCTCTTGTTTGAGCTGATGAATGCAGCTGCCACCTTGCCAATTTATGGTATTATTCCTTCTGAGCATCTCCACTGACATATTCATTATGGCCATTGGACACAAATTGACTCACTTCTGTATTCTTGGCTTTCTGAACGAAGCTGGAGTTAGGAGATACTGGTGTTCCCATCAGGTTTTTTTTTTTCTGTGTACTTAGCTATTAGCCTGCTCTTGCTAAGCGGCTCTGGACTGTCTTTCGGGCTTTGCTTGTACATGGAATGAACGGCCAAAATCCTTGGCCATATTTCATAGTCTGGCTGTCACTCTGGCTGTCACATATGCTGCTGATATCCTCATAACACCGAGGACATCAGAAGCAGACACTCTCCAAGATATGAGAAGATGCTTGACTTTCAGCACTCTTCTGTTTTCCCCTTGAGCCTAAAATGAATTTTTCCTTGAAGTAAAAGAAACTTCGTCCACGTGGGAGAGGATCCCACTGCCATCCTTAGTGCTACATTGGTGTGGCAGCTTGCCCCGCCCCCCCCCCTCCCCCCCCACGCCAATGACCCATCTTCTTCCAGCTCCAGGTCTTTGATGAGGAGGAGAGCCTGAGGATGAATGTCAGGCTGTGGAGGAGACACTCATCTCCCAAGCAAGAGCTGCCTGGGACAGCATCACCCCATAAACATGAACAAGCAAGACGTGCTCCCACTGTGCCCAGAAGCCAGACTGCACCACAGGCACAACTAAGGCAACTGCAACGTGAGAAAAGAAAGGCAGAAGCAGGCTTTGCACCATGGGCTATGTTAAAATTAGTCCAAGTCCTGGCGTGCCTCCATTGTGGTGTGGGAGTGAGCTGGAACCATCTTCCCCTGGGCAGGGCTTGCCTGTTCCAGAGCATCCTGGAGGGAGTCATAGTGATATTTTAATAAGCTAAGTATTAGTTGCATCCCCAGTCCTCCTTGAGACTGATGCTGGGCAGTGAGGCTGAAAATTAATCGCTTACAGGGTTTTATTTTTTTTTCTTTTTTTTTCTTTTTTTTTTTTTTTTGATTCTCATCTCAGCTGTACTAAGCTTTAAGTCAACAGAATATGGGATACACAGCAGGGAGTGTCCAGCTCCCTTCTGCTCTCCTCCACTTCACCAGCTCCAGCCCTGCAAGTCAGCAACAAGGGTTGCTGCACATAGCCAAGAGCCTGTGGAGAAAACAAAGCCCAGGGAGAGCCCAGTTTCTTTGTTTTCCACCCTGCCCAGGAGCGCTACACTCAAATAGATGCTGCTTCAATCAAGCTAGCTTCTGCTGAGTCAGCTCCATTTAAAACTTGGCCTTTCCAAAAGATCGCAGCTCTCAGAAACCTCGGCCAAGATTTTATGGGTAAATACAAAATGAATTAGGAGGCAGGTTTGAAAATAAAGGATTGCTCTTGGAATCCAGAGGTAATAATAATTTCTCCCGAGAACGCAGAATCTCTTAATCTTTAGCCCAAAGGTGCATGCTCAGCAGCATGGCGGAGGTGCTGCAGAGTGAAAGTGGATCGACATGCTCTTGGGCACCTCGGTGGATCCCCTGTGCTGGCCACTGGCACATTGGCTACTGCCCAGCGTGGGCACACCTGGGTAGGAAAGAGCCCCTTTTTGTTTTCTTTTTGCTTCTCTGGTGGCAAAAATCCTCCAAGCTGGTTGAAAAAACGTCGCAAGGCAAGTCTCAGAAACCAGTGACTGAACTCCACCTAATTGTTTGGAGGGGAGAGATTTCTTTCATTGATGTTTTCAGCAAGGGCATTATCAAACAGATTTCATTTGGATGGTGTCACTTCAGCTTGCCCATGCAGTGTGGCCGAGGTGCTCTGCTTTGTGTTGCAAGAGAGCGACTGAAAGAGATGTGTGCGAGGGGGAAAATCCACTTTGAAGTATTGCTTTACCGCAAGAAAAATAACCCAAAATGGGGACTTGTGCCCCTAATCTGCCACAAAATCAAATTTTGCTCTCTTTAAAGTTTTCACCGGTTGAAATGTCTGGGATTTGTCCACCTAGCTGTAGCGACTGCTGCAGGACAGCCTTGCTTCAGACGATCCAGGAGCACCAGACCTCACATTGAAGGCACTGCAGGGATATGGAGACAGTGCATTCCTGCCCCAGATGTCCCCTCTCGCTGTGGAAAGCCTGAGAGATGTTTGCCAGCCTGTCCCCAAGCAGTGTGTGTGTGTTTGTAGTGACAGAGCCCCTCCACCCCCCCGGTAACCCACTGCCATGCTCCATCAGCTGTTTCTGTCCTAATGTCTAACCTGATTTCTCTTGCTGTAATTTAAGCCGATCATTTCTTGTCCTGTCCACCATGGACATAAAGAACAGATTATTCTCTTCCTCTTGGCAGCATCCTTTTAAGCACTTGAAGACTGTTATCACATCTCTTCTTCCATCATCTCTTTTAGGCTAAATAACCCAGTTCTTTCAATCTTTCTTTGTAGGTCATGTCTTGTAGACCTCTGATCATTCTGTTTCTTCCCTGCCGCCTGCAGCAGTGCCACCTCCTTTTTTGATTCAAGCTGCCAATACCACAATCTACTCCAGCATCAACCTCACCAGCCCTGAATGGATAAGAAAGATGATTTTTATGAGTCTTGTATGCCATGTTGCAGCTCGTATATCCCAGGGCGCTGTCTGCCTCTTGATGCGACGCTGATACCTCGTGTTCAGCTCATGACCCACTATAATTCGTAGACCTTTTTCTGGGGAACGGCTGCTGACTTGGTGTTTCTCACAGGGTTTTGAGGCAAATAGCAAAAGGCAGGAATGGATGTTGTTTGTACTTGTCAGTCTCCTCCAGGTCCTGATTTTGATGTTTTAGTGTATTCAAAGTACACCTTGGGTCAGGCTTTTGACTCAGCTGTGTGATACCTGGGTTGGATGCCATTTGGTCCGTGCCGAACAGGCTTTATCAATGATCCTTTAAGTTGTTGGCTCCCATTGCTGCATAATTTCTAGTGTTTTATCTCTTTCACGCATGTCCTTTCACAGTCTAAGACATGCTTGTGTTTAACACTGGATAATCAGCATTTTACGCAAAAAAAAAAAAAAGAGATTTGTAATTTTTCTGCAGTCCATAGGGCACCGAAAAGCAGACCAGAATGGCCTGGCACCGTCCCCCAGGAGCTATGTTTAGAGTGAGCTGGGTGTTTTTCCATGACTTGATTTATTTTCCTTAGAAATTGGAGGTTTCTGCTCAGAAGGACTCACTGGTGGAAAGCTGAAGACTGGTCCCCATGGCTCAGAGCTAAAGGGACACAATGTGGGGACTCCAGACAGTCCCAGGGGAAGGACTTCCACCACCCAGACATGGAATCAGTCTCTTGCTCCCAATGAGCATTTAAATAATTTACACAATGTGGAAGAGACACAGCCTTAGAGATGGGGCAGGACCAATGCTGCTCCTCAGTGAGACAAGGGGAGAAGGAGGGGAAGGAAACCCCCCATGCTCCAGGTGAGGCTGGGCCAGCGCTGACCTGTCAGCAGATCCATCTGATTGCCTGTCCTCCTCTCCTAGGGCTATCCTGGCATCAGTTTTGTTCTCCTGCAGAAATCCCAGCCATGGGAAAGAAATGCAGGTCACTCCTGGGACAGGTTCTCCAGGCAAGAGAGTGCATGCAAAGGTACTTGGGTTATGATAGTAATTGATGTGGACATTGCTGGTAATGGTAGAGCCAGTGCTTTAAGAAAGTGCATGGAGGTTGCATGATGAACCACATCAATTTTTAAGATGTCAGCTGTTTCACGGGGCACCTGCAGAGATGGGAACGGCCGGACCTTGGTTTGTTAGGCAGCCCCTGCCCACAGCTGGCAAACTTCTCATGTGGTGGAAGAACCCCTTTTTGGCTAAGGACTACGGGGCATTTCCAATATTTGGGAAATTGCCCTGTTCCCACTGAAAACCAGGCGTCTTTTGTCTCCAGTTCCCACAGAGTCAGGACAGAGACTGTCGCAGAGTGGGTGTTTTTATAGACTGGCTGCTCTCTCCCTTCATGCTTCTAATTAACATTGTATATTTTGGAAATAAAAATGTCCCTTTTGATGATATCGGTCAGGAAAGTTCTCCAGCATTTCCAAGTACAGAGGGGGGAGAGGCAAGTGATAAAAGGCAGGCTGTAATGAGCTATCAGAGGCAGGCCCAAGGTCACTGAGGGCAGAAGGGCCGTCGTCATGCTGGCTTGCGATGCTCAGCTGGCTCCTCGCTCCCGCACGCTCCCATCTCATCACTGTAGATGAGCATTTGGGTCTGCACACCCTAAACAGACACTGGTGGAGAGGGACAGGCCCTGCCGTGTGGGCACCATGGTGTAAATGCACATGGTGGAGGAGAGCGATGCTTACCTCACTTTACGTCAAGAGCAAGGCCCTGCTCCCCACAGGGGTGAAAGCATCCAGATGCTCTGGAAGAGCTGGAAGCACTGCAGGAGTCATCTGCTGGGAGAGGCACGGGCTTTGCAGCAGGCGGAGATCTAGGGCACTGATGAGCAGAAATCTAGGGCATCAAAAAACAGAGATCTGGATAATCAAGGAGAAGAGATCTAGGGCATGGAGGAGCAGGGATGTAGGTAATCAAGGAGCAGGGATCTAGGGCATGGAGAAGCAGAAATCTAGGTAATCAAGGTGTAACGATCTAAGGCATCAAGTAGGGTTGCTCTAGGGCATCAAGCAGTGGAGATCTGGGGCACTGAGGAGTGAGACATGATCTACCTCACAGGAATGCTCCCAGAGCACTGGCAGCACTCCCAGGTTCACAGCCTGATGCGGAGTGTCATGCGGGAATGTGGAAATGGGACTGATGCCCGGCTCTGGGTGCAGCCCTGATCAACCTTTCATAGTCCAAGGGAGAAGGGGACAAACTGCCACAAGAAACTCCATGCAGCATAGCAAGCTCACAGGGTTGTTCAAGACAGCTGAGCCTCGACTGGCAACCACAGGCTCCTACAAGGGGGAACCACAGAGTTACTTCAGCCAGCGGGAAGGAGCCTGCCTCCACATCACCAGGAGCAGTAAACATGATCTGTCTGAAAAACAGAGTCACGTTAACAGTTATTGATCTATAACTTTTAACCAATTTCTTTTTTACAATGTTGGCTTGCATCCTAATTTTAGCTTTTTATGTTTGGCACTAGGCAAACTCCACTCCGTCAGCAAAAAAACAGCCCCCGTGGGCCAATCTGCGCCTTGCATTGAGCTGAATGATAGAGGACTGGAACAATATTTTTCAACAGATCAGTTCCTGTTCAGGGTAGTGGTGGCCTTTATGCAAATCAAGCTGTAAGAAGTTTAAAAGTCTGGAACCATTATATTTCTTTATTTCATTAACGTCAACATGAGTGGGCGAGTTAATACAACAGAGTGATCCCATTCCAGGGCTTACACAAAAGGGTCACCCCATCATTTAACAAGACTGGTGCTTTCCCCTAACAGGTGCTCCCAGCAGCCATACTGGGGCACTGATGCATTTTTTTACAGCATGCAGCTCAGCAAGGGGTGGGTGACAAACGTCTCTGAGCAGATTAGCACGCAGGAATCCTCTGCCCGAGCTGGCAGATGGCTGGGAGGGCCCTGCTCGTCACAGCATGCAGACGTCCAGGAGGATGGGGGGACAAGTAGGGGATCGATTAGAAGGGTCCTATTTCCCAGTGGTTCCTTGGGGATTTTGCTCCCTCTCAGAGCACCTGCACAAAATCTCTTATGTGGTGTCCTCACCCCTAATTCACCACACGGGCCAGGAGAAGTTGCTCAGGCAGAAATGCTCTGGTGTGCACAGAGGCATAGGCACGAAGGGTTCAGATTTACAGGGCAAGGCAGGAAGCACAAAGAGCATCATTACTCCCATTTCCTCCTGCTCTGGTGCTGGGCGCACGCATTTTCCCAGCACAAAAATACGAGGAGCTGAGGACTGATATAATACAGGCTTGATGTTATAGGGCTGAGATTTGTGCTCCAGCACATACCCCAGTGGTGGCCATCCCTCCTCCATGATATCAGCATTGTATCAGGACCATCACAAACGCATGCCTTCACAGTCACCTCTATCCTCCCACATATCCCCCACCCCACCTTGGCACAGATACATTCACTAAGAACAGCAATGCAGAAAGACACACATCCCTCTTTTTTTGAGTCTTAGCAGCCAGCCCCTCTCTACAAGTACAAGACTAATGCACGGCACTGTCATGCCAGCAAGGAAATTATGGGGTCCTGGGACTCAACTCTTGCATTAGTGTCTTAATGCAAGGAGTGGGTGATACCTGGTCATCCGCAAAAGCCAGCCCAACCTATGTGGTCCAGCAACCCTGCGAGAAACCGACTCTCTTTTCTATACCATCCACCCTCTCCCAGCCACTAACTCACACAAAAGAGACGCAGACATACGCACGCTCACACCTATGTCTGTATTTGCATAGATCTGGAAAATAAAGATCGCAGCGTGCCACGCTAATGGATCCCAGCACTGTAACAGCTTCATTATAAAGGGCCATGTCTCGCAGCATTACTGCTGAAGAGTCTACCTTTTCATGTTCAAACTTTTAATTGATTTTAAAATACACAATCAATCACAGTTAATCAAGGAATCATGAAGAAGCTATCGTACACAAATACACAACGACAGCCTGTAAACTACAATTAATGACCACTTAAACAAGGGTAGGAGTGAAAATAGGATTATTTATTAGTGTTTATGAACAGTAATGGATGAAGTAATGAAGCAGTAGCACAGAGGTGTGTTAGAAGCCAAAGTTTGGGATATTTAACACCAAGTGGCTGTAAGTGACTTTTCAGTGAATTTGTCAATGATGCAATTTAGCGCAATCTTTCCAAGGGAAGGAGATACCATTTCTCCCTCCTCCAACCACCACCATTGCCCCCCAGTTGCTGGTGCAGGTGATCCATCCCAAAGGAAGGTGGGGACCAAGCCGAGAGCAATTCCTGGGTTTGCACCACAAACCCATCCTGTCCTAGGGCCGAGCTGCAAACCTGTCAGGCCCAGCCTTGCTCTGTGGCAGGGGAACTTGTATCCCCCTGCCAAAAAAATTGCCTCCACGCTGCCTTTAGCCAAATGTCCATCCATAACTTGCTGGGGAGGCTGTCTCTGCTCCCGAGGGCTGTCTCACTGTACACCATACCATACACAGCTGCACAGCTCTGTCTTTAATATTAAAAAGAGTGATTAAAATGCAGCTGAGTGCCCTGTCGCAGCCTTGGAGAGCCAATTCCTCATATTTTAGGGTGGCACACAGCCTGTCAGGCCAGAAATGAGTGAGCAAAGCAAGGGCTGGGGGTTATTAAGCCTGTGCCCAAGCCAAGGACGGTGAGCCTGAGCAGGGCAAAGAAGGTAAATTCCATGGAGGTAGCTTGGAGGCCCCTAAGGTCTGTCCTTGACCACAGTTCCAGGTGGTCTGTCCAGGACTTAGTACAAAAGACTATTTTGCCTAAGCTGGCTTTATTCACACCCATGTAGCAAGCCTAGAGCCACACACTACTGAAGCACACACCAATATGATCTTACCTATGCTGCCTGCTACCCATTCTGCTCTTTGCTATACCAGATCAAGACCTTCCCATGCCTCATCGCAATGCCCCATAACCACACCTTCCCCGGGGTTTTTGTCTGGGGCTGAGGATTCTGCAGCCCTCCACTTCCAGTTCTGCCCACCAGCAGCCTCCCTCCCACCATGCTTGAGCTCGCTCGCACAAATCAACGCCTTCCTCTCCTTCACCGTCTCTTTTATTGCCTTGCAAGTTGGCCCCAGGATATTTTATCACACCATAGCACATAATACAAATGAAAAACAAAGGGAAAAAGTTTGAACCATTTTTTTAATACATTCATCCCTGAGCAGGGGAACAATGATCCATCTGATTAAATCTGCATGCTAGAGTTTTAATAAACCAGGTTGGCCTCTCACTTTCTCTCTCCTTTAGGCAGGGACAAGCTCATTAAAATGAACATGCTCTGCTCCCTCCCCATTGCAATCCTGCTTCACACCATCTCCGTGCTGCGGCTGTTTCGTAGGCATCGCTGGGAGTTGATGAATAGGGCTCTGCAATTTGGTTTTTTTTCTGGCAGCAGCACAGCAGCCAAGCCTTGGTGTGGCTTTTTGGCAAAGGGTGGGAGATGCCTTCAGCCTGCCAGCGCCTCATGGCTGCCGTGAACATGCATCTGAGAGGATGTAAGAAAAAGTCCGTTAAAATTGGAGAGAGCTAGGGGGGCAGGGACCTCACTCCAGCCCTGCCCCAGCACCTGATGTGTCATTACCTCCTCATGGGCTCTGTCTCTCATCTGTAAAATGAGTTTGATGGTCACTGCTTCCCCATTAGGATAATTAATGGCTATAAAGCGCTTTGCATCTTGTACTAAGAATAAACCCATCAGTAATGTCAAGGTGATGAGTGAGCATCTAAGACCGTCTCTCCCCTGGGACCAGGTCCCTGCATAGGCTTCCAAGTCTGCTGGCAGCTGCCCACCCTGCAGCCCCTGCTCTCCTTGGACTACCCCAGGAGGGTCCCCAGCCCACCCAGCCACCCTCACTGGGGAGGCATTTCCAGCGGCCCAGTATTTGCTGCAGCTCCTCTTCCTCCTTGGCAGCCTTTCAGATGCAACCTAAGTCTGTTACACTCTGGCAATAACAGTGGCTTAGGCCATATAATCCCTCCTTTACTTGACTTTGGGTTATTTTGAGCAGGAGATTAAAGGAGATTATCTGCATCACCTGAGATGCTGCACTTTCTATCTCTACCCCCTTCCCTTCATCCCTGAGCCTCACCCAGTCCCAGGCAAAGCTCCTCCCTCCTTCCTCTGTCACACTCTTGTCTTGGGGCAGCCACCTGGCTGCAGGGTACTGCCATGTGGTGGTCCATCATCAGCCTTGTTTCCCAGACCCAGTTTCTCACCTGTCCACTCATCTAGGAGGGTACTTTGGGTACTGGGAGCTTGTGGCAGGGTGTGCAGGGTTCAACAGCAGCCACTTCTCTCCATGGCCAAAGGATGGAGAGCTGGAGGCTGTTTGAAGCATTCTACTCTACTAAAAAAAAAAGTCACAATAACACAGGAAAAGCACTGAAAAATCTGTTTCATGTCCGAGAAGGAATCCCCATCACCTGGCAACACCCAGTCACAGGCATCACCCAGACAGGGCAGGGAGCTCCTTCCCATGTTCTGGAGACCACGTGCTGCTCTCCAGCTCACTTCAGCTTGGATTTAGCAAAGCGCTTAAGTGCTGGTTTGAATTCCTCCCAAAGCCTTGCTGAAATCAGCAGCTTTGTTGAATCAAGATCTAAACAGGCAGAGCTACTAGCAGTGACCAGGAAAGTTAATTCTCCTTCTTATCTAGGGGAGAGATGCTCAAACATCCCAGGGGTGGGGAGCAGCTACTGAGAAGCAATAGTTCCCCTGGAAAGCAAACACCCACACATGGCATCCCACCAGCACGTGTGACCTGTGCACACGTTCACAGCAAGCTCACACCTTGATGGGCTGTTTTTCCTCATTCCAGACTATACCAGGCTAGAATCCATCTGCCACCCTGGAAATTAATAGCAATCATTAAACAAAAAGAGCTAGCAAAAAGAAGCCTGAGGTGAAAAGCAGCTATTCCTGTCAGAAAAAAAATTAAAACTATTTAGACATACAGAAAGTCATTTATTACTGTGAAGTCCTCCCTCCACCTGGGGTTTAAATCTCATTACAGTTTGTCCAAAACAGATGTTACCCTTTTAGCAGTAGATTATTAATGATAAACTCATTTCTCCAGAGAGGGTGGGTGTTC
This sequence comes from Chlamydotis macqueenii, assembly GCF_036417535.1. NCBI lineage: Eukaryota > Metazoa > Chordata > Aves > Otidiformes > Otididae > Chlamydotis > Chlamydotis macqueenii. The sequence goes on along the minus strand of NC_141570.1, from coordinate 5,816,764 downwards.
TGAGTTCACTTGCTTTTTCAGCTTGGGTAACCTCCACATGAAATGTTTATGAAGAGGATGGGCAATCCATATCTTGGCATAGCTCCATGCTTCTATTGTCTTGGACACCAGAGTTTCTTTCCACTTTTCGTATCTTTTGGAGGTCTCTGGACAAGCAGGGAAATAGTGGCCCAGATAGTGGCCACAGACCCTGCTGAGGAGCAGATATGATGTTGAGAAAGGGCTTTCGTTTGCTGCAAGGCCACACTAACACACCAATAGCTCCTACTGCTGCTTTTCCACCAGCAGTTTGGCATTAACCATGTGTCAAGACAAAACCAGTTTCTCTTAGATGGCACGTGGCATGTGACCCATTTTTTCCAAGCTTCTCTGCCTCTACCCGCACGTTTTTGGGTAGAAGGCCATTTGGTTGGGTTTTAGGCTTGCTGGCACCATGGAGGAGATCCAACAGTTCTTCATACCTGTGGCTGAGCATCTGTGGGCAAAGATGGGCTTTGCTTATTCCCACAAGTCCATGGGCATACTCCAGTGGGAAATCAGCTAGCCCTGAGAGAAACACTGACTGGCACCTAGTTTAACCAGCCAAGCCCACAGCAGAACCGTATATTTGTTCTATTTAGATTTAACATAATAAAGATACCAGCTCAGGAATCTAGAAGCCATATTAACCATGCTGTAAACACAATCAAATGAGACACTAATATCAGCTCCACACAAATACGGTCATCTGGCTGTCCAGCCATCTCCCTGACCATTTCAGGTAGGAGGAAGCACAACCCCAGCACTCCCCAGAGACCCTACTATAAATAGATATTCCCACGATGCCTCTTGGAACACGCCTGGGAAGCCAGCAAATACCAGCTGTTTGGGAGCTTTTGATGGTGGAGCCAGTACCAGCATCTCTGGGCTTTCTCAGAAAACACTTTTTGCTATCAGTACAACTTTTTCCACACCTGAGGGAAGCAGCAAGAACTCTGTTGCTGGCCATGTATGTTTGTGAGTACTCATTGCCAGAGGGGAGTAATTCCCTTACAGCACAGCATGTCTCAGGCCTTCAGGTTTTATGGCTCATAACCAAACCCTTCATGGAGCCCTGAGGAACCCAAGGGGAGCCCCAAATAAGCAATGTACTCACCTCCCTACAGGTGCAGATTATCCTTGGAATGAGTCCATTGCATATCCATTGGTGTTGTGTCAAAGGCATGGCAGAATAACTGCAGGGGCTGCACTGGTGGGAGGAAAAGGCTGAAAGTTCATGGCTGAAATTACACTGTTAAACAGCAGCTGAGGTCAATAAACACACACAACCATCTTACAGGCTCTGCCCTCTGCCACATGGTACAGTCACTGCTACCTCATATCCATCCACAACCTCATGTGCTAATCTGCACCAGCCCTTCATCTTCTTGCACCCATCCCAGACCCAGCTGGAACACAGACCTGCAACATCCAGGCCCACCAAGCCACCACCGCTACCAGGCTGAGACCACTGTGCTACATCCCTCATCTCCTCCTAGCACCACAGGGACCTGGCGGGAGCAGTGGAGCTGAACACCCTCCCTTCATAGGAGCCAACAAACTGAGGTGCTTGTGGCATGGATACTGCTTTGTAGCATGAGTGTTTGACCCATAAGGAGTGTCCTACAACATTTCAGCAGGAAAAGTGAGTGCATATTTCTGTTGCTGAAACAACAGAGCCACAGGCTGTTAAAGTGCTTTTCTGGAGAAACACAGCATCTGTTTGGGTTAAGGAGTAAGGACACAGGCAGGGTTGGAAATGTTGCCGAGGACCTGTCTTGACCTAGGGAGAAGAGGGTTCCTCCTCCAAGAGCTGACCAACCTGAGCTCCTCCAGCAGAGCCAAGTGCAGGAGCAGGGCGGTGCCAGGTAAGCTGTGCATGGAAGGTGGTCATGCTTGGTTTCCTCTGCAATGCTGTTGTCCTGAATAAACATTAGATTGGCTTTGGAGAGCTGCCTGGATGATCATTAACCTTCTCCTGGCCCGTGACTGGAAGCCAGTCTGCAGCACTGAGCTGAAATTAGGCCTGTAGGGCACTGGGGCTTGACAGATATTGCTATATCTGGGCAGAAATCCCCCTCAGAAAGTGGACAGCCAGAGGGTTCAGCCTTAAGCTGGGCTCCTCAGCTCCAGAGAAGAAGAGTTAGACCATTAAAAGCACAAAATTTAGGTTGGAAGAGACATCTGAATGTCTTCTCCGACCAGGGAGCCAAGACCAACTTCAAAGGTGAAGTCAGTAAGAAGTTAGCAGAGCTGTTTGCCTACAGCACAGCCATCACAATTCCTGTGTGCAGGACACTTGCTGATGAAAAGGTAAATTCCTGTTTGCCTACCTGGAGATCACAGCAGACCATTTCCACGTGCTGTATGTTTTCTTGTCTGTCTGCCAACTCTTAGCAGTGCAGTCCACCTAGAAACTGCAGCTGAGGTAGGCACCGGCCAGACACCCACACTTTCTGGCCTGAGACTCCTTCACAGAGGAAGAGTCCTTTTGAAAATGTGACCATTAAAAAAATCAGAGCAAACAAAACACGCCTCAAAGTAATTTCTATCAAAGCTAACCAATTCATGGATCCACCACCAGATTTCATCTTATATAAAAGTGGATTTTCCTGTCTGGGATGCAAAGAGTTATGCAGGCCTCCTGCAAAAACAAATGAATGAATTAAAGCAGTAAACCCCTCTTCTAAACAGCAGCAAAGATCTGAGCAAGGATGACAATGCAGCAGAGGCAAGGCATGGTTCAGATCGTCAGTGCTGAGGAACACCAGTGGTTTGCTTCCCAGCACAAGGCTGGCTCCCTCCATTGTACTAGTGCTGGAAAAACATGCTTTAATCTTCATCACTATTTATGGGGGGAAAACAGGAGTCCTGCTTCCACACCAGGCCTTTGCTTTCCCCCAGCCTAAGGCCAGCATAACCACCCCATAATGGAGCTGTGATTCAGACTGATTATTTTAAGAACACCATCAAGTAAATACTAGAGAGGCTTTCTCCCATGGAAACACACTTTTATTACTACTCTCATATCTGATCAGAGCAATTAGTTCTCTACATCCCCTAAAAATCTTTTTCCTCTTCACCTTCTCACTTTGCCCCTCTAATTGCACTCATTGGCTCTTTCGAGGGCTCCACTGCACTGACATGGACTGGAGCTGACATTTCTTATCTGCCTGCGCTGGTTTTTCAAAAGGCTGGTTTCATGCACAGGTAACCCAGCTGGGCTTAAGAGGCTGGTCACCAGGAAGATCATTTGTGCATTTACTTAAATGCAGTGGAGAATTTTGCTCAGTGGCCCACAACAGCATGCGACAGGGTTGTCATCTCCATAGTCCCTGGGAGCTAAGCAGCATGAGATGGATGTAAACGACTTCAGACTGCAGCTGAGTGAAAAGCAGAATACTGGGATTTTGAGAAATCCCAAGAGCTAACCTGTCTTGAAAATACTGTCATTTTAACCCAGAATTTAACTTATCATATAACAAAAAGGTTCTTAACAATGTTTGTGCAAACAGGCTTTGGCCATTCCCAGATTGCAACCTCAGCCTGGCTGGTGGAAGCACGATGGCTTTGAACTGCAGCTCCCCTCAGACACTACTGCACCCACAAGTTTACATCTAAATTGGCCTGATTCTCAACTTCCAAAAAAGACCATAGCTTTTCAGTCAAAGGTTTAATTTAGCAGAAAGTGCATTTTACACCAGGAAACAATTGCACTGGAGAATTCCCCCTGCAACCAGCTGCAGAGTAAGCTGTCTCCTGTGGAAATCTGTGTCAGGCAGCAGCGAGGGCTGGCTGTCCAAAGGAAAAGCAAGGCAGGAGCCAGGGGTGACCCCAGCACAGGGGGTCTCCTCCCCACCCAAAGTGGCATCTCAGCACATAAACACAGCCAGCAAGGTGCTGGCAGCAGGGTCCTTTGACCGCCCCAGGCAAGACAAGAGATGAACCCGGGAGTCCAGTCAGGAGCAAAAGGAGATGGGGCCAGTGGCTGCACGGGACACAAGCGACAGCAGATGTCTGTGGGGTCCACCCAGGAGATAAGCACCTACCACACAGGCCTGCGGTCTATCCTGGAGGCAGGACTGGAGACAGGCACACCAACAGCAGAGCTCAGAAAAGGGTAGAAGCCCATGGCTGAGTTTATATGGAGCTCCTGGGCCCATGGGCAGAGGGTGTGGGTGGAGGCCCCAGGTGAGGCTGGTCAGGGTTATTAGTGTCTTCAGGGCCTCCACAGCCAGATGCATCTCAGGCTCCTCAAACTGACGTTCATTCGGCCACTGCTCTGCGGAAATTATCCCATGCCTCCTGCAAAGAGACTGCAAAATGATCCAGCAGCCAGAGTCTCTATTGACTTGTGTTCCCCTTGATGGGAACAACCCAAGGAGAGAAACATTGGCCCTAGCACCAGATAGACCCCACAAGTGTTGATAGACCGGTAATAGTAATGCCCAAGTGTGTAATTTCTGTTTGTTTCTCCCAATCTACCCCCAAAAAAGTGATCTCTTCCCCATCTCTCCCACCTGGCTACTTGTCATCTAGTCTGTGACCTCCCAAAGTCTTTACCTCTCTGCTTCATTCCTTCTTCATCTCTCTTCAAACCTCAGTGGAAACTGTATCTCTTTTCCCTTGCCTATTTTTCTTACATAATAAATAATAGCGGGAGAGAGGGTAGAATTGACTAGAGAACTCTATTATCTAACACTGCACTTGGGAATGAGGTTGCGATGCACAAAATGCTGCCTAAACCCTGTGTGTGGAGGCAGTATTAATGCCAGGACCTCTGGATATAAACTGAACTTGAATTTTACAGGCCTGGGCATCTTTATTATTCAGCATGGTTGCGATTCTGACCAACATCACCCGGCAGGAGGCATGTAGCAAACACCAGGAATAAGAATGAGCAGAAAAACCTGCCTGCAAGCCTCCTTTCCCCACTTGACATATACGGGATGGATGTCAAACCATTTAGGAGAGGCTTCATCACTAATAAATATTTTCTCTGCCATCTTGAAGCTGCCTCCTCGGATTATTTTATGCATAATGAGGAGCTAAGGTTCATTTTAAAATTTGGTGGCTGCTAGCCGAATTTTCCCTCCCCACCTTTTTGGGTGACTAAACGTTTATTTTTTGTAATGTACCGCTCCCATTTTGCTATGGCTTTTTTTTTCTAGTGGGGCTTCTTCATGTCTTGATAAGGTGGCCCGAGTGGCTGTGATAGAGGGTCCAAGAGCAGCTGAAGCACGGCCAGCTGGAGATGGAGCAGCTAGGGAGAGCGACGTGGCGCTGATGCAGAGCTGCCAAGGAGAGGAGCGCTGGTGTCTGCGTGTGTGTATACGCACGCAGACACGCGCACGCGTGTTAACCTGGCTCCTTGCCTTCACTCAGTAAATCTAATCCACAGTTTGAAATAACTCATTCAGTAGAGTAACAAAATTAGGAATTGAGTGCCAGGACAGCGTATTATTATATGTGCTGCCCAGCCTGCTCTGCCTCTACCTACCCAGCCCCCACGGCTGCTTTGTTTTCTTCCTTGCAGCTGCTGCTCTGGTTTAATTTACTGAGATGCCATTAGTCGGGAGATGGAAGCAAAAACTTACAGCCGGCCTGCACTAGTTTTTTGGAGCCCCAGCTTTGCCTCTTCCTTTCCATCCCCCACGCTGGGGGTTTTCAGCCAGGACGGGATTGCTGCTGCCCATTTGGTGCAGGCTGAGCCTCCTGGATATCACAAAATGACAGCGGTCCCGCTTTGTCGCTGGGTTGTTTATGGGGACGGGGGCTGGAGAAGCAGGGACAGGTAGGAGGGGAGGGCATCGTGGGTCAGGGCTGAGGATCAGCAGGGCGAAGCGTGGATCCAGGCCCCAGCAGGGATACTGGAGATCAGAGGCAACGTGTAGGAGCAGCCAGGAGCCAGGGAGTTGTCGTTGCCCCTTTTGCTAGCCTCTGTAAGCCACATTAGCCCAACGTCTTAGCTAGACAAATCATGCTGCCTCGTGAAAGCAGAAGGAAAGGGAAATACAGCAGTATTCACAATGCACAGGTAACTCTGGGCAGCACTGGTATTTCCTGCAAGGTACTGGGTGGGTACCATGGCCTCCCCATGGACATGGACCATTGCCATCATCCGCATGGTGCCAGTGTTCAGATGATCTCTAGTTTAGATTAAATTAATCATTTTCAAATCATTGCTACTGCTATTCCACATCACCTTCATTCCTCTCTTTTGCTTCTTTCTCGATCAGTGGAGAACCCCAAATCCCCGCTTTCCTGGTTGTTTTTGACATTAGAGGTGTAGGTGGTTCGTTCGCAGGTTCTCCGAGGCAGCTCTGTGGAGGGTCAGAGGACCAGGAGAAGTGGTGTGCAGTTGGCTTACCAGGAGAATAACACCAGGACAGCTGGGCCAAGATAAATCAGCCGGGCAGGAGGGTTAAATCACCAGGTCTTCTTACAGATTTGTGTCCAGTCTGTGGGGAAGAGGCAGGGGATCTCTCCCCTGCTCTCCAGAGCCACGTCCCGGCTGCAGGAGGTCAGGGGCAGCAAAGGCTCCTCAGCCAGCTGGCTGCTCTATTTCTAACCCTCAAGAATCCAGCCTGGGATTTCAAAAGCAGAAATGAACAGAAAAGGAAGACTAGAGGAAAAGTGAAAGGTAGAAAAGGGAAGGAGAAACCTCCTGGATGTCTGTTATCTGCTGTTACAGGGAGATGAGTCGGGAACCACTGCGAGTGCCCCTGCTCCCGCCCTGCCTTGCGGGATGCTCAGCGCTCGGCTGATGTGGCAGCGCGCACATGCAGGCGCACACCCACGCACACCCGCGTCGGCGTGATGCTGGGAAGGCGGCTCTCAGAAGCCAACAAGATGAACAATTATGCCTTCCGTGCAAAGCAACAAGACCCACTTCTCCACTCCCCAGTCATGTCCCAGCAATCTAATAAAAAGGGAGATTAGCCCCTTTTTCCTCTCTTACATCTCCTTAATGCTGTCATTTTATTCACACTTTGCAAAGCAAATAAACCAGCAAATTGCTTGCTTTAATGAGCTGAAATTAAACTTGGGCCACTGACAAAATGCCTTTTCTCCTTTTTGTTGTTGGGAAGGACTCATCTGATGATAGGCAACGTACAGGAAAGAAGAGAAAACACACAGCAGGAGCCTTATTGAATGTGTTTAAGTCATTTACCACTGCTCTTCTTCACCCCGACACCTCCAATTAGGTGAAGGAGGCACATGGGTGATGGGAAGGCGCAGGAGATCAGCCCAGCAAGGTCCGTGGAGGATCTGTCTCTGCTCTTTGCTCATGGGATGGTCCCGCTCTGTTAGCTAAAGCCCTCTGACACAGGCTGCAGCCCACAGCATCCCCAGGGAGGAGTGACAAGAAACCTTCCTCTGCAAGAAAAAAGGCTAGTTTGGCTCTGTGGAGAAATCCCCAACACAAGCTTGCCCAGAGAGGATGCTTAGGTCAAAATGGGAGTTAAAGGAGACAGAATAAGTGTTGCTAAAGAGAATATGTCAGGATGCATCACTCCCTGCCGCCAGTGCTGTGTCAGTTTGGCAGGGCTTTCCCTGCCTGCGGGATGCCCCCATAATGCACAGGCCCGTGGAAGACAGGGAGATGCTCGCACCCAGGGCAGCGTCGCAGGGCAGCAGGCAAGGAAAGCACCCTCTGCACCATGCTGAAGGGACAACTGGTGGCTCTGCACTCCAGGACGGCCCTTCTCCCATGCTTTAGGGGCAATGTGCACCCCTCCCAGGAGGCAGCCTGAGGAGCTGGAGACCGGGCTGGTGCCAGCAGCAAAGGGGAGTGGGCACATCTAGAGCCCAGCTTGCAGCTGGAGGGAGGAAAAGTCTCACCTCCAGCACAAGGCATCTGCTGGGATTTTTCATCCCAACAAGGGGAGCTTGGAGCGCTTTCCTGCAGTCTCCCACAGCCCCATGAAGCGCTGTCATTATCTCATGGTACCGGAGAGTAGACTGGAGTGCGGAGAGGTTAATTGAGTTGCCCAGTGCTGGGAGGGATGTAGCAGCAGATGTCTTTCAGCCTGCCACTGCAGCCCGTGCCTCCCTGACAGCTGGGGAGGTGGTAAGGGGAGGCACTCACTTGTGATGCCCCAGGGAGCACAGTCCCTCTTGCCTTCCTTCGCTAGCTGCAAGGGCTCTGCTATGCCAAAACGGGCTGCCAAGTCTTGGCAAAGCAGCCCAGGGAAGAGACGGCACATTCTTGCAAGTGTGCTCCTGCCAGCGCAGCAGGTACTGTTCCCCAAAATGGGATTACCCACAATATCAGTGTCACTGCAGTGATACAAGGGCTTAAGCTGAGACAGCGATGTGAAAGCATGCTGGAGTCCAGGTTTCTACCCCCAAGGAAGGTGGAGACCTGAGGTTCAGCTGCCTTGCCCTCAGCATCCCTTCCGCCTGAGCTTCATTTTTAGTAAACTTCTGAAAACCTGGTGTTGTTGAGCTTTCTGCCAAACGTAGCTGGGCTAGGACAGCATCAGGCACTGGGGAGGCAGAGAGAGACCTGCAAGTACCCAGGCAGGGCCCCACAGAAGCGTCACCTTAGGGCCAGTACGTCTCACCCCCACACAACTGCACAACCGCCGCGCACAGTACAGTCTCCAAGCAGGGTGTACCACGTGCCCTGCCCTCATCGTGGGCACTGGGTGTCTGGCTGTTGGGTTCCACTGCAGCATCATCTCCCCTAGCAGCTGGTGGGGCATCTGCTGGAGGGCAAGGTGGCTGAAAAGTCTCATGTGCAGGGAGCTGATGCGAGAGCAGATCTTGTTATTCACGTAATGGAAACCCAACTGTGCCACGAGGGAAGAGACTCATTGTTCACGATCCAGAAAGAACAAATAAACTGTTTTACTGTTTATTACTACTGGCCTGTTCACTGAGGTGTGAACTGTGAATGGTTAACAGGGATCTCTGCAGTGAAACATGGTCTGATTCTTCGCCTGGTATCACAAGTGGAAAAGAACATGGCTTCTTCATGGATGCCCAAGAAACCTCCAGTTCCTACCAGCTGTGTTTTGAAGGAGACCCTGCTTCCTATGGTCTGCCCTGGGACAAGGGAGACAACCAGAGCTCCCATTCCCAACAAATGTCCCAAGAAGGATATTTCTAGATAGGCTACAATGTTTTATCCTCATTTGAGAGCTACTCCATCTCTGCCACAACACCTCATTGCGTCTGTCCTACCAGCCCAGAGAGCTGTTTGGCAGTAGAGATGTCCACGGATGGTATTTTCATGTCTTGTGGAAAAGCATGACCTAGGAGATGCTGATGCAGTTCCCTCCTCTCCACTTTTACGTTCCTATTTCCCTAAGAAATTACAAAAGGAAATAGAAGTGCTGTCCATGGATATTTGTTTAGTCAAAAATGCATTAAAAAAAAAAAAAGTGGAAAATGTGAGCCAGGAATGAGAGCTTTTCTGTGAGAAGTGAGGCTCCTGGCAGCTCCATAGGTTTGTGTCTAGTGAATACTCTTCCTGGTCTTCAAACAGTTTTTTCTGGCTGGAGGAGGAAGGTCTTGTCCCATCTTCCGCAAATACTCTTGTTATGCTACTGAACAGTTGAGGTTCCTGCTCACCTCTGCATCACTTCACCTGGGAGGGAGAGAGGTTTTGGAGACAGGCAGTGAGCCCCAGCCACAGACAAGGACATTGGACAGTGGACAATCATGCTAGTGTGTTTTGTAGTCAAATAGCGCCCTGAAACTATTGCTTGTGTTCCTAGAAACAGGACAGACATTTGATTGTGGGCTTTATCCTAGACGCCATGCAGCAATGCAGTCAGAGAGACATGGTGACCTCAATCAGCATCCCCCTCTGTGGGCACCGCTGCTGCGCACACCAGCACGTGAGACAGTTAGGATTCCCCTCAGCAAAACTCTGCAGCATCAAATCTACATCAGAGCACGTTGTCTAGACTTCATCGGCTCTCAGCAGAGAGGAACAGACACTTCTGGGGCATCACTCCTCTCCTCCTAAGGTAGACACCTAAATAGGTCAGGCGAATGGTCCCCTGGATGTGCGTTGGTCTCTTCCCTGCCTATAATGTGACACTGGCTGACGTTCTCAAAGGATGATGACCTCCATGGTCAGTGACCACCCTCCTTCATGCTGCCAAACACTGCTGGCAGCAGTGCCCAAATAAAGCAAAGGCTCCTTGAAAGGTGGTAGCCCAAGTTAGAAGGCAAGTGCTTAACATTACGAGGGTATTTATTTGGATGCATCCTCAACACCACTAGATGCTAATTGTCCATCCTTTGTGTTTAGTTTGTGCTTGTGTTTTGTTTTGTGCAGGTGAGCCGAGTGGCTGAGCAGGGACAGCCAGACCCACGGAGGCACGTAGAAATGGGGACCAGTGTTGTGATGGGCAGCAAAAAGGAAATGAGGAGATGTACTATAAAAAGTGAGAGGAAGGCTTGTCTCTAAGCCTGAGGGACTCCTCGACACGGGCACCTAACTTCATGACTCCCTCCCTAAGATGCCAGAGACCTGGTGATGTGGGACCAATCTCAGCCACCCAGGCCTTGGTAGTGGCCCCTGGCCGGTGGCTGCCGAGTACCGTGGGCACTGAGGTCCACTTTCTCCACAGACGCTTCCCCCCCATCTCCAAGCCATGAGGAGAAGGGAGAGGCGAGTGAAGCTACTGAAGAAGCACTAGCCCACGTCTTCCCGGCCCCAGTCCCACTCCCCGCTTCCGGCAGACCAGGACCCCCTTCTCCACGCCGCCCTTCCAGATGGCAGGTCGCCGGTGGGCCGTGACGTCAGCCCTCTGCGTGTGCGTGGCAGCCGTCTCTCTCCTGCACACTGGCGGGGTGCGGGCAGACTGCTGGCTCATCGAGGGGGACAAGGGCTTCGTCTGGTTGGCCATCTGCAGCCAAAACCAGCCCCCCTACGAGTCCATCCCCCAGCAAATCAACAGCACCATCGTGGACTTGCGGCTGAACGACAACAAGATCAAGAGTGTGCAGTATGCCTCACTCAGCCGCTTCGGCAACCTGACATACCTCAACCTGACGAAGAACGAGATCTCCTACATCGAGGACGGTGCCTTTTCAGGACAGTTCAACCTCCAGGTGCTGCAGCTGGGTTACAACCGACTGAGGAACCTCACCGAGGGCATCCTCCGGGGCCTGGGGAAGCTGGAGTACCTCTATCTCCAGGCCAACCTCATTGAGTCTGTCACCCCCAATGCCTTCTGGGAGTGCCCCAACATAGTGAACATTGACCTGTCCATGAACAGGATCCAGAGACTTGACAGCAACACTTTCCGGGGCCTAAATAAGCTCTCTGTCTGTGAACTCTACAGTAACCCCTTCTACTGCTCCTGTGAGCTCCTCGGCTTCCTGCAATGGCTGGAGGCTTTCACCAACATGACACGCACGTATGACCGGATGCAGTGCGACTCCCCACCCGACTACACGGGCTACTACTTGTTAGGCCAAGGCCGGACTGGCTACCGCAATGCTCTGAGCATGCTCTCTTCCCTTTGTACCGGTGGCTCCTACACTGTGATCCCTCGTTTTATCCCTCCCAGGTACCAGGTGACCACGGTGCCCTCTGAAAGCCCCTGCTCCGAGGAGGAGTGCTCCTCCGGTGATGGCACGACCCCGCAGTTCTCCCTCTTCACGCCCATTGGTGAGACGGAGGTGCGCCCCAACATCCAGGTGAAGTACCTCAACCACAACTCGGCCATCCTCACCGTGCAGATCCCCTACCCCTTCAGCAAGATGTACATCCTCTCCCAGTTTGAAAACGGCTTCTCCTCCATGATCACCAAGCTCAGGAAGAAGGAGGAGAACATCACCGTGAGCAACCTAGTAGCACAAAGAGATTACACCTACTGTGTAGTCTCTGTCCACCAATACTCCAAGTACAACCACACCTGCGTCACCATCACACCCACCAGACCCAATCGCAAGGAGCCGGTGCCCACCCCTTCCACTGCCACTCATTATATCATGACAATCCTGGGCTGTCTCTTTGGCATGGTGATTGTCCTGGGTGTTGTGTATTACTGTCTCCGAAAGAGGCGCCAGCAGGAGGAGAAGCACAAAAAGGCTGCCGGCAGCATGAAGAAGACAATCATTGAGCTGAAGTACGGGCCAGAAATGGAGACCACCAGCATCACCCAGCTGTCCCAGGGACAGATGCTGGGCGGGGAGACGGTGACCCGCATCCCCTACCTGCCTTCTGCTGGCGAGGTTGAGCAGTACAAACTGATTGACAGCAGCGAGACCCCCAAGGCCACCAAGGGCAACTACATGGAGGTCAGGACGGGTGAGCAGCCCGAGAGGCGAGACTGTGAGCTGTCGCTGCCACCAGACACCCAGAGCTCTGTGGCTGAGATCTCCACCATTGCCAAGGAGGTGGACAAAGTGAACCAGATCATCAACAACTGCATCGATGCCTTGAAATCTGAGTCCACCTCCTTCCAAGGGGTGAAATCGGGGGCAGTCTCCACGGTGGAGCCTCAGCTGGTGCTCTTATCAGAGCAGATCCCCAGCAAGCACGGATTCCTCTCCCCCATCTACAAGGAAAGCTACAACCACCCTCTCCAGCGGCACCACAGCATGGAGGCAGCCCCTAAACGTTCCAGCACCTCTTCCAGTGGCTCCATACGGAGCCCCAGGTCCTACCGCTCCGAGGGATCGGGCCACAAATCAGAAGCCAAATACATCGAGAAGACGTCCCCAACCACCGACACCATTCTCACTGTGACACCGGCCGCGGCCATTCTGCGGGCGGAGGCGGAGAAGATCCGTCAGTACAGCGAACACCGGCACTCGTACCCCGGCTCTCACCAGGGGGAGCAGCATGACAGCATGGTGGGGCGAAAGCCCTCCATCCTGGAGCCTCTGACCCGTCCTCGCCCCAGAGACCTGGCCTATTCCCAGCTCTCGCCTCAATATCACAACCTGAGCTACACCTCCAGCCCAGAGTACACCTGCAAACCATCGCACAGCATCTGGGAGCGCTTCAAACTCAACCGCAAGCGGCACAAAGACGAGGAGGAATATATGGCAGCCGGCCATGCCCTACGCAAAAAGGTCCAGTTTGCCAAAGACGAGGATCTTCACGACATCTTAGACTACTGGAAGGGCGTCTCTGCCCAGCAAAAGTCCTGAGTCCTCACACAACTCGTGACTTAACACACTAACTGGACCAAAAGAAATCTGCAGCAGCTATTTTTATTCAGACTGTCTTTGAAACAAAATAAAATTTAAAAAAAAAGAATCAATAAAAATAAAAGAGAGAACAAATTATAAAAAAAAAATCTATAAATATTCTATATAATATATACAGTGAGATATTAAAATATCCTCACATTGGTGAGACACACACCAAATTTGAACAAAAACTTTAAAAACCAACAAACTATGGAGTGAAAAAAAAAAGTTTTGTTTCATTTTGATTTTTTTTAAAAAAAATAAGAAAAAAGAAAAAATTGAATATAAAAAGAAAGTGAAAGAGCGGGCAGAGAGCTGAGGTCTGGCATTTCCCAATAGTGCATTGCATGAGTCCCTATTCCGTGATTTTGTGGATTCTTTGTGAACAGTTTGTGTTCCTTCTTCCTTCCCTTCCAAAATCAACAGCAACAAAAACAGCAACAAAAACCAAAAAGAGACCAGAAGGAGATCCATCCTTTGGGCTGTTTTTGCAAACGGAGTCTTCCAGTTTAGACTTTTACCCGGCTGAAGGCCCGTTCACATTTTCACTCACTGAGAGGTTTTACCACGCATTGCATTGTAAACCGAAGTCGTTAATTGTACAGAGAAAATTTCTATATTTGCAATGTTTGCTGTATAATGAGAAAGAGAGAGGAGAAAAAAAACCCCAATACTACATCTACTAAAATATATATATATATATCTCTATATTCACCTGTTTGTACCAGGTTTTAATCATGGATTTTAGAGAAAGAGATGGAGTTTGGTTTGAAGGACTTTTTTGGTGGTTGGTTGGTGGGTGGTTGGTTGGTTAAGGGTATATTTTGGGACAAGGGGGGGTGTTTGGAATTCTGAGTGTTTGGTTTTCATTTCTCTCAACAAGTGTCTGTGACCAAGTTCTCATCATTTTCAAGTACACGGAGAAAGAAGGCAAGTACCCAGAAAAGCAAGATTCCCCCACTTTCTTCCAGGTGGCAGACCATCACCTCCAGGAACAGGGAAGGGGAAGAGAAGTGAAGGGCTCTTGGTTGAGCAGGTGCCACCAAGCAATGAGATTTCTCCTGCAAATGAAAAGGTATCGGTCTCTCCCCCTGAACAGACATATCTGCAGAGCGGTGGCCCTTCAGGCCAGATGATGAGGGGTGGATTATCGCCTTACCTTGCGCCACTCCCCACAGGAGAACATAACTGAGGGGTTCTTTTGCTGAGGGAGAAGACACTAAGCCTTTACAGCTTGCTCATATTGAGAGCTAGCTACTACAGTAGGCAGAGGCCCTGGCCCAGAGATCCTGCCCCTCAGTCCTGGGATGCCCAGAGATCCTGCCCCTCACTCTTGGGATGCAGCTCCCTCGTGGATAACCCCAAATGCAGTTGTAGCCTTGGGCAGCAAGTGCAGCACCTCCTGCCTGCAGCCCTGGTGCTGCCCACGGGCTGGCTTGGCTCCCATTTCATGAGTGGGTTTGGAGATGACACGCGGGGGAGCCCCTGAACAGCCCTTGGGACTCCGAGACTGGAAGGGAAGGGGGTGGCCCTGTGTTCATGTCTGGTGTCCACCAAGCAGCCACATGCCCCTCAACTATTGCTCTCCAGTGCCTGTCCCAGACTCAAAAGCTTTTCCCCTCATCTCTAAAATGATGGAGTGAGGAGGAGGAGGGAGGTGTTCAGGCCGTGAAGGCAATCCCAGGCTATGCTGGTGATAGAAGGACACAATTTTGCCCCAGTTAGCTCCAGCTCAGTCACAAGTTCCCATGTCTCACCCCATGACAGATGTGAAGCGGGGGCCACATGAGCGTCAGGGAGCTCTGCTCCCCTGCTGAGTGTGTGGGAGCCCAGCGAGCCAATGCAGGGAGGAGATGAGCTCCCCAAAATGCAGCCCTTCGGGGCCCCGCTGCTTCCCAGAGTTTTTCCCTTGCATCCTGCTCGCAAGTCTCTTTGAATGGACATCCCGAGTCCTGACGGATGAGCACTAGGGCCCAGGAGCAAACCATATCCCATCCTGTTATTTCAATATTTCAAAGCGATTTTGACAGGTATTCTTGCAAAAGGTTATATTTGCTCAGAGAGGAGCTGAGCTGGGAAGACATGGAGCAGGCTAGGAAGTGCACGAGTTTGTTCCCCATGGTTATTTGTGTAGACAACAAACCATTAGCAGGGTTTCATAACAAAAGGCACGCAATTTCCCCAGGAACATATTCACTCTGCATGAGCAAAGGCACGTTCCTCCACCTCCTCCAGGTGCCCCAGATCCTGCCTGCAGCACTCAGCTTCCCAGGGCTGCCTCTTGCTCACCAGGAGCCAGCAGGACCTGGAAAGGGGAGCTGAGGATCACCCCTGTCTTTTCACGGGACACCATGGCGGGTCCCTCCCCAAATCTTCCTGGACCAAGGAAAACCCTCCAGCCAAACCCACCTTCCCCTGCAAACCCAGTGCCTCCTGGAGAAACAGGAGCTGGTCAGCAGCGATGGATGGGGGAAACGGTGGCCAGACCTCCTGGCACTGCTTCAGGGTCTCGGGGGATTCCTCAGTAAGAGGCTGGGATGGTCAAAGGCGGTGGCAGTTCGTGAGTTATTTTGGGCTTGGATGCTCCATCGGCCTCAGTGACTCCCCCCACTGAGACCAGTTCCCACACCAGTTTGGAAATGACCTCATGGCCATTTCCAGAGCAGAGTGTAAGGCCTCGCCGTAGATGCAGCAGCACATCGGGCGCGAGTTCATCGCTTTACCTGGTGCGAGTCGTTCTGCTCCTCTCTGCCTCTGTTTCCTCCTCTGCAAAACACTTCCTTGTCGCGTTGAGGGTGTAGGCTGGTTGGGGAGCCTCAATTAATTAATTGCCTGTCTGTGAAGCCCATTTAGCTGCTGGAATAAAAGCCACTGTAGAAATGCAAAGCTGTTAGTGGCAGAAAACAGCAGGGGCAGATGGAATCAAAGCCCGATTCTGTTTTCACACCAGGATTTCACTGGTCATAAACCCACAGAGACCAACACTGGAAATGTGAGACAGCAGCGCTGCCCTTTCTAAATTGAACACTGCCCAGATGCAAACTCTCTGCAGATGGAGAAACGAAGGGTTATAGAAAAGGTCTAGGCCCCTCCATCTCCAAGGTACCCGGCTCACAGACCCCGACCGAGGGCAGAAGGAGAATTTCACCACCTGCGACCTGTTGTGTGCTTGTCTTCTTTGTTTTTGTCTCCTGTCCCACCACCAAAGCTCTCAAGCTGCTTCTGCAAAGAGAAATGGTCCCTTGTCCAGCCAGGCTGTTCCTATCACCCCAAACCCACCCAGAGCAAGAGGCCTCCCCGCCAAGCAGGACGGAGGGGACACTGGAAAGATGTCCCGGTGAAGAGGAGGGAAGTGGGGGAAAGGTTTCTCCTTCATTCTGCCCCACCTCAAGGGGCAATGGGGACCAGTGAACTGGGACGCTCCATCTCTCCATCTCCTGCAGCAGCATGGGCTCTGCCACTCGAGAGCGTGGGCAAAGGGAAGGGAAAAGAAAGGGAGAGAGAGGGATGAGAAGCAGGGAAAGGCAGGGGAAGGTGGAGGCGGCAGGAGCAGCTGTGCCCGGCACAGGACAGGCAGCAGCCCCCGGAGAGGCCAGTGAAGGCATCAAGTAAAGCTGTTTGGAGAGAGAGATTTTTTTTTTTTTTTTAAGTGAGCAGTTGTTTCCCTGCAGCGATGAAACAGAGAAAAGGAGCAGAGGGACCTGTCACTGCTTCTACCCCGTGCTGCTCCAAGAAATTTCCTTGCTGGCCAAGGTCGGAGGGAGCCGTGTTTGCTCCCGGGAAACGCTCCTGGAGAGCTCTCAAGGCAGCTGCCATGGCCGTGCCGAGCTGCCCCATCACCACTGTCACCTCTCCAGGAGGCCCTCGATGGGGCGAGGGAATGAGCGCTCCTGTACCGCAGGGTCCCTGGGCTGCCTGCCAGGCATGGGGTGTGTGCAGGGTGGGGCAGGGGGTGCAGACCCAAACCCAGCTCGGAAAGCACAGCTCAGACCTTCCTCTGTCACAAGCACCAGTCGTGGCGTTGAAGGGACACTGACACAGCCGAGGTGCGACAGGACGATGCTCTCTGACACGGATTTCAGGTTCCCATCACCACTTCCCAACCTCTGCTCCTCACTGCTGTTTAAACCACTGATCTTCAAGGGCAAAACCAAGGCAGGAATAAAAAAATCCCCCCCTCTGATCCCTCCCACAGCATCTCAGCAAAGACAGCTTCTTGTCAGAGAGCAAATCCAAGCCCATGTTACCCACAGCTCAATCTTTGCTCTGTCCCAGAGTCAGCAAAGGACCCTGCCACACCTTGCAAAGTCTATGTGACATCTAGAGCCTGGATGTTATTTAAAATCCTGTAAATTAGGACAGAAGCATCTCTTCATACAGACATGTGCCACAGAAGCCCAGCGCTCCTGAGGGCACCCATCCACCCTGGTGTGCACACCAGTTGTGTCCATGTGTTTCAAAACCTGGCCCATGGGAAGCACAATATCCACAGAGTGAAACATGGGGCAACAAAGGGTGGCAGTGGCGGCAGGCACTGCCTGGTCAGACTCCTCCCTTGAGAAGGGACGACAGCTCTGGAGCTGGTGGCTGCCTCCTTCTTCACAGCTGATGCATGTTGGCGGTGTCACACATGCCCCCAGTCCAGCATTTAAGTCCCTGGTGTCTTCAGCTCAGTGTGCCATGAAAGCAGGTGCAGATCCCATGGGAGGGTATCTGCAAGGATGCATGGCAGCCCTAAGGCAAGAAGGTGCTCGCCGTTCGCCATCCAGACCATGACAACTGCCGGACAGTGCTGGTGGCTCTGCTCAAACCAAGCCAGTGACTTGCAGTGCTCGCTGGGCGGTGGGACCTTTCTCACGGCTGCAAGCGCCACTGGGGCCACCTCTCTTCCAGCCTCATTTATGCTTTCAGGTCAGCCCATGCATCCACACCCAGTGATACCCAGGGCCACTGGACAGCTGGTGGCAGAGCAGGGTCCTGGGCACAAGCTCCAGCAGCCAGGCCAGCTCCCACCACCTGCACGCTCCCTCACTCCCAGTGACCCCAGCCAGCCCCCCTCCAAATGCTCCCCTCTGCTCAGCTTCTACATCAGCCCTTCCCTGAATCGGGGCTAGGTCTTTGTGAACCAAGAGCTCAGTTGCCTAAGACCCTCAAACTCATCACCATGGTGGATCTGGCTCTGCAGAAATCAGGAGCTGCAACACAACCCCCCCCGGTCAGGCGCTTGCTGCAGCCCGGCTGCCTGTCGGACCCTGGAGCAATAAATTACCTCGTTTGCAGGAGAGGGGGGTTAGCAAGGGTCGGGGACAGTGCGGAGGAGGTGGCCCCATCACACAAATCCTTTGGGCGAGGAGGGGTCTGGGGGAGACCGGGGGTTTTGGAGGGGTACGCCGCGGCGCTGCTGGACCGGATCTGAAAGCAGTGGATGGATGAGGGTGAGCGGAGGCAGCGCACACTGCGCTGGGCTATTTTTAGCGCAGCTGGCAGAGCAGGAGTTTGGGAGCCCAAGTCAGAATTTATTTGCATCTGTGAGAGCTCATCAGGGGAAGGACCAACAACGCGCTGCCCGGGCGCAGCAGCACCCTCCCTGCCCATTTTGGGACTGGCTCACCTTGGCTTCAGCTCCTCTTCAGTGCACACCATGTCTCTCTCCTTCGTGGTGACCGGTGGGGACAGTGCCACCACTGCAAGGCTTGGAGCTGTGGATGCACAGGGACACAAGACAGGGACAGGGCAGAGGAGAGCGGATAGGCTTCATGGGATGAAGGGGTCCTGTCCTGTGTTGGCGTGGCTGCAACACTTCCCGGAGCAGTGCCAGGTGTGGACCTCAGTGGTGCCTCCTCCAGCTCCTCCCACACCATTTACTCACCACAGGCTTTCCATTGTGGAGCCCTAAGTTGTTTTTCCTGAATAGGTGTCTGGAGATGAAATTGTTCTTTAGAGAGAGATGTATGGCACATTTCCTTTCCTTCGTCTCCAAAGCACTGCACTAAAGGCGGTGAGGCTGCTGGTGGGCATGGTTGGTGGTGCTGGAGAAGCCAACCCAACAGCTACGCCTTGGCTCATAGCAGTGACTTCGGCTTCTCTCTAATTTGACAGAACACTGGCACAGGTTGCCCAGAGAGGTGGTGGAAGCCCCATCCCTGGAAACATTCAAGGCCAGGTTGGATGAGGCTCTGAGCAACCTGATCTGGTTGGAGATGTCCCTGCTCCTTGCAGGGGGGTTGGACTGGATGGGCTTTGGAGGTCCCTTCCCACCCAAACTGTTACGTGATTCTATGATTCTATGGATTTACTTACACTCTGCTTTTTCACATCTCCTTTGTGTCCTGTCTGCTGTTTTACCCCTCACAGCCAGCTCACCAGAAGGGTGGTAGAGATTATCCAAATGCCACTTTGAGAGTTTTGCTCATTCCCGTCTTCCCCCTCCCTGCCCAGTGCTCAATGAGGGGAAACATCTGATCTAGCGTGAAGCCAGTTTTCTGGACTCAGTTTCCTCTGTGCAAGGGATGAGGAGACACAGAAGTAGCAGGGACGTGGATTTTCACCACGTGGAGGGGAGCCAAGGGGGATGCTAGGTTTTTTTCCTAGCTTTGCTGCCCTTTCTTTTGGTCCAAATTGGGTACGAACATGCCTATTTCCCTCCCTCTGCAACCTCCCCAGCCCTGCCAAGTCTCCAAGTTTGCCACGTGTGTGCCTTTTTAATAAATCGACGGGAACATTAATGACACGGGGTGTGCTGTTGTTCCTCTATGTGCATCCCACCACCGTCTGTTTTTTCACCCTCAGCTCAGCTGTCTGGAAGTAGCCATTTGCTGCTCACCTTTACTTGCCTCGCCATTAAAGAGCTCAATAATGTACTCCATCTTGCTTTCTTCAGGACTAAAAGATTTCAATTTCTGTCTTTTAGCAGCTTTCTCATGGTTTATATCCCCTCCTCTCTTCACTGTGTGATGCCTTTTTCTAATGAGCTCTTCTCTCCAGGTCCATCTTCTCCATTAAGCTCCACAGGTGCTGTTCCTCGTGTTGTCTCGCTTCTCCCCCGAGCTCTCTGTTGAGTCTATCACATTCTGCAGTGTTTCCAGCTGTGAGAGGAAGTGATCAGCCCAACATACAACATCCATGCTTCCTCCCACCTCACTCGCCTTCCTTGCAGCTCCCCAGCCCTCTGGTGTGGCTCATCCTACCACAGCATCCAAGCCTCCTCCATCCTTGCATCAGCCCCTGGCCGCGTGCCCTCATCTGCAGGGGTGTGACGGGATGCCTCCAAGTTTGTGCGTGGTGCCTGTGGGGGCCTCTTAAATATTTTCCTCTCTCTGAGCATCACTTTCACACAGCAGAGCTCTCCTTGGACGTCTCCTGCCCTGCAATCAAGAGCAACCCAGCCCACCCGAGCAGCAGGAGGCCTCTCTGGGTACCGCCAAAGCTCATCTGTGGTCTCCTAAGTAAACACTGGCACTCTTCACGCGATGCAGCTAAATTAATTAATCTCCTTCCACTGCATTTGTAGCCAAAACACAAAGGTTCCCATTCCCTGCAGTTGGGGCTTAAAGCCAGCTTCTCCCAACTGCGCCCTCCCGCCCCACCTGGGATTATGTTGCAGTAAGATTGGAGGAGTGGGAGCAGAGCAGTTGCTGGGAGTCGATCCAAGGGGCTGGGAGAGCCAGCAACCCCCTGGCCAAGTGGCCACGGAGTACACAGGCACGAACCATCCACCACTGTCCATCCCAAACATCCCTGATGCGTTCAGCTCGGTTCAGGCTGGGAAAGTCTGCGTGCAGAAAAGCTCCTGCGGTTTGGTGGGGTTTTTTTTTTCCCCAGCCATCTCAGGTGTTGCAATAAGAGATATTACCTCTCCGTACAAACCTTATCTCAATTATATCCTCAGATCATTCTGGCTGTAACAACACTACTACCCACCACAGAGTTCACGCACATACGTCTCCGCCTGGGAAATCCCGGGCAGAACCGTGGCAGCCCTACGCACGACAAATCCTGCAAGCGCTGACAGCTGACGAGCCCCTGAGCTGCTCCACAGCCTCCGCCAGCCTTGCAGGGCAATCACAGTTCCTAAAAATCAGTCAAACGCAGGCACCAGGGCTCAGGGTAAGACACGCGCCAGGAGACTGGAGAGACTGGGGGGAGCGGGTGCTCAACGTGGCCGCTCAAGAGCTATTTCCATGGTGGAGCTCATGGCTGGGAAGGAGGGTGAGCCGAGACGTGGGCTGGTTTCTGATCTCCCACCCACCTGGTGGTTCCGTCCTACAGACCAGATGGGTCCTGGCACAGCTGTCAGGAGAGTGGGGAAGCAGAGATGGAAGTGCTGGAGCAGAGCTGGGAGCTGCCCGTCCCCACCAGAGATGGTCAAACCCTTTCTGAAACAGGTGGGAGGCTCCTCTGCCTGAGAGGACTGAGAAGTTCCTGCCCCAGGCTGGATTTGAAGGACAGCACATCCAGAAGAGCCCATCCTTGGCTGTGAAGAACTCAGCCACGGATCGCTGCTCCAGAGCTGTGGGGAGAAGGGGTAAATTCACCCACTGGGTGTGAAGTCTGAGCCAGCCCCATTCTTCTGCAAAGCCATGGACGTATGTGGCTGGAGATTTCCGGGTGAGACGAGGTACTTTGGCTGGCACCAGGGTCCAAAGGCCTCCTTTAGATAGCTGATCTTTTGCCCTTTCCCAAAGAAGAAGGCAAACCAGCACAAGGCATCATAGGGAGATGCCAGCAAGTCGGAGGAGACAGCTTATCCAGGGAGCTAATTTAGCTGGAAGGAAAGGGAAAGGTTTCAAGATGTTGCCCTGTTAAGAAAGGAAAATAAATATGCAAGAGCAAGGAGCCAGAGGTCGAAGTGATGCGGATGCATTTGATTTTAAGAAGCCAAAGCAGAGCTGGGGCAGATGCTGGCTGCAGAACGAAGGCCGTTTCAGCCCAGGATGGAGAGGCAAGGGTTAGGCTGAGGCTTGCGGGGACCCGGAAAGCACACAGGTGAGCGAATTGTAAGCAGCACCGCATTTAATCTGAGCGGAACGCATGAAACCGGATAATGTAATTGAAAGGGTTATTTGAACTGAATATTCAGAGGGAAAAATAAAGCATTGCTGGGAAAATAATAATACTTAGCGCTTGTAATGTGTTTAGCATCTTCAAAAACTGGTCAGCCATTAACTGATTGCTCCTCTGCTAAGTCCAAAGGCTAATAAAAAGGGACGGTTCATTTACTTATTTCACAGCTGAGCTTCTCAATAAGGCATGAGGAAGAGATCACTGCTCTCCAGCATGCTGGTAAATAAACAGTGGGAAGCAGGAAAATAAAACAACATCCCAGCACTCAGTCACAGCTTCTCGCTCAGCTCCTTCCTTCCTCACCTCGAGTTTGTCCAGACCGGACCGGTGACAGGGAGCTCATCTGGGCGGGCAGCATGCCACGGATGGGTCCGGATCTCCAGCAGTTCCAAAACTTGGTGCCTCCTGCCCGGGAACTGCCCCAGTGCCAGTGTCTACGTGAGCATGGCTGGGGCGTGCGCAGGGCAGGAGTGTTATGCCAAAAACAGGCAGAGGAAATCACCCCCTTGCCCATGGGCGGATGGGTGGGTGATTTTGGCTCGGCGAAGACACCTCGACTGCACAGCCCCATTGCCTTGGCAAGCGTGCAGGCTGGAGGGAACACAGCAACCTTTTGAACGGCAGTAAAGACGGAGGTATTTTATGTTTGTTTTACTTAAAAAGTAAACAGTGCCTTTTGTGTTTGATGAGTAAGCGGTTTTGTAAACACTGCAGAGAAAACATGACACAGTTGCACCTCGGTGATTTCCAGCCTGGTTTCTTGGCAGCAGCAGCGGAGGAGCGGACGAGCGCCCGAGCGGCTGCCCCACGCACACTCCCCGGTTGTCTGGGGGTCTGGGGGCTGCTCCTGGCCAGGCCTGAGGGGAAACAGCCGAGAGGAGGAAAAAATCTCATCAGGATGGAGCCGTTCAGCCCAACACACATCCAGCCCCAGCGCGGGTGAGCGATGGACCCATCGGACACGGGTACCGCCAGAAGCTCCGCGTTGTGCCCCAGGTGCAGGGTCACTCGCTCGAAGCCAGTGCGCACTGCCCGAATCAGCCTCACCCTGCCAGCGCTGCCCATCACGCGGCCCTGGGGCTGAAAACCCTTTTTTTTCATATTGCTGCTGGTGGGAACCAACACAGAGTCCATTTATGTCTAACCTGAAAAAAAGCATCATGGGGTTACAGTGCTTTGCGAAGCGGCTATTACACCCCCCCACCTGCCAGCATTTCTCCTACGCCACCCTCTTCATGATGGTTTTTGGCCTTACCAGCTTAGGTACCCACTGAAACACGGGCCTCATCACTTCAGAGAAAGGGGCTGCACAGACGCCAGCACAGCCCTATGGACCCCGTGCTGGGAGGGTGAGAGCAGGAGGAGGTGAGCAGGGATTCCTTACACCAGTGTTACCCCTAAGCGCCTCTCCCCGAGGCAGGTTTTGCTTGAGTGAGGTGTATGGGTCAGGACCTCGATGATTTACAGTGCAGGATGCGTCCTCCTCATTGTCTGGGGGACCCGGGGAAGACGCTGAGCACAGAGAGCAGCAGCCTTGCTGGGTCACTAACATGTGCGTCTGGCCGGAGGAAATTCGGGATGCGGCGTGCTGAGGATGCCATGCTAACTTCTCCTAAATGCTCACGTACAGCTGGGTAGCAGATATATGGGCTGTGCAAGACACCGACGATTTTCCTCTGCCGGTTTTTGGCATAACGAAGCCCAATGGGTATGTATAAACAAAGCAAGCATCTCTCTCGCTGGACCTCATGCATCATTTATAGCCAGCTTTTCCATGGCACAAGAAACATTTACATATGCCAGCATTAATTCTGAACGCCACTTCAAAGCCATCTCTGTCTAATGAACCCCGCGCGCTGTGCACAGCAAATTCCACCCGAAAAATAATTAGCAACACACGCCACCAAAGCATTACAAGGGGAATGCAGCACACCACCTGCTGAAGCAAAATGAATGCCTGATTTTTTTTTTTTCCCAACTTTTTAGCAACACTCAGGCGCTGACTCAAAGCCGTGCTCTGTTCTCGGCTTTGTGGGGCCCTGGGAAGTGTCACGTTCAATATAAGTGATTGGGGGGGGTTCTATGTTTTTCTTAGATCGTGGCTGGACAGACCTGTGCAAGACCCTCCTCATTTCCCTGTGCCGAGGTCCCAGCTCAGATTTAGGGTGCAGACAGCTCTATGTCCCTTACCCTGACATTGCACAAGTCCCAGGCTTTTGGGATGCTGTCAGCTCCTGAGCAGAGCCTCAGACTGATGGCTGGGAGCAGGACAGGACACACGGAGTCTCACCCAGGTCTGACGGTCCTGTAGAGCCTTTAGCCCCCAACCAGCATCAGCCTCACTGAGAAAAAAAAGAAACTGGGAGATGTGATAAGGAAATGAAGGTTTTGGTGCCCCTACCAGTCCTGGGTGCTCCCTCCCTGTGCTGGCTGCAAGCAGCCCTGCTGTGAACCGAGCTGGCTTTACCAAAATTATTTCTTAAAACTGTGTTAGAGCTGCACGGCCCAGCTCACGACGGGAGGAGCAGCATGCTTTGCTCAAGTTCTGAGGTGGTGGCACTGCCGTGGGAGACCCAGGTCACCAACCGCTACGGTAGAGGGACAGAGGCCAAACCCAGGAGGTGGCTGTGGGCACAGGGGGACCGACCGCGCCAGGGTGATGCTGGGATCTTGGATTCCCCCAGGTCCTGTCCTCCTCGAGCGGAAGGAAGATGCTCTGCAGGGCGCTGCTCTCAGCTCCGTGCAGCGTTGCCCACGTGTCTCTCCAGTATCAAGCCGTGGTGTTTGAACTGTCAGTCTCGGCCTTGTTAGGATGCAAGGGGTTAAACTGTTCTTCCTATGCAAATTAGTCTTAATTAATCCTTTTCATCAGTTGCAAATATACCTTCTGAACCCTATTAAAAACATGAATATGCAAATTCAGACCTTTTTTAATACTCATTTTCAAGGACTTGGAGTCAGGCTTGATTATTCGATTCCCGTTAACAGCCTGTAAAACCTGGTGCAAAATTTAATTTCCATTTTAAGTTACCAAAAAAAAATATGAATCTGTTGGTAATTAAGCTAATTACAGTGTTACACTAAAGAGGAGACAAACAAGGAGGACAAGATCGTTCATTACATTTAACACCGGTTACAGGACCTGGGGACTGTGCAAGGCCAGAGGTAACCGCGAAGCCAGGAAACAGCAGGGATGGAAATGGGGCGCATGTGGGGACGTTGTAGCTTTTGAGGGGCCTGGTGCCTTCCTCACCCTGAGAACATCTCTGCTTCAGCCCCATGAGCCACCTTCCTCCTCCTCCTAAGGAGAGAGGTGAGGAAGAGGAGGTGCCGTCAGGCTGGATGGTGGTGCAGGCATTGTGGGGGTCTCTGCAGAGGCGGGAACCAGCGTGGAGCTGGGGTCTCAGGGCAACCTGTGAGACCACTCTATCTGCCAGAGTGACTGGGGCTGAGCACCCCCAGAGATTTCCATCCTCCCTGAGCCCTTTCGCTGTATTAAAAACACACGTGTGGGGTGCAGAGGGGCGGTTAGCTGACCTGGCATCACATGGAAGGAGACATGTCCTGCAGATGTAGGCCACATGTCCCGCTGTCCCACAGGAGCCATGATCCTGTCCTCGCCAGCCAAGAGCAGTGACCTCCCAAAAGCTAACAACTCCCTTTGCAGAAGCAAAGCCATCGGGGAAGATCCATGATTTGCAGAGGTACCTACAAACAACTGCTCCACACCCATAATGGGAGTACAAACAGTGGTACAGGATGTATATAGCTCTTGACCATGGCCAGCATACACTGGGAGATGCCAACAAAACCAACTCACCCTACACAGCCCAAGCCTCCCTTGGGATCACCCGTCGGGGCTGGGCAGTGAGTGCTGGTGGTTCCCAACTTGCCCATCAACCTTCCCGTGGCTCCTGGCTCTGCCTGCGTGTAATTAAATAAAAAGCGCTGCTATAGACTGTTAATTACGGTTTACCACCGTAGTGATCCCTTAAAATCAGCCATTAGCATGCCAAGGATCTACCCTGCACTTTGTGTTTTCTAATGAGTTAGCAAAGTTAACGAGTGATTTGTCCGAGCTATAATCCTCTCCTCAGGGCTGGCAGCTCAGGAACAGCAGCACGCCACGGCGGGCTCATGCCGTCTCCGTACGGGGCGAGGAGTCCCACGACCTGGCTGGAAGCACACGGGATGCTCTGCCCATGTGAGGCCAGGGCTTGGTGTCCAGGATACTGGTGCACTGAGCAGGAGACTCCAGCATTGAAACAAAGCACTAGTGCTACCTACAGACTTACCGAAAGGCATCTGTCATCGTCAAGACGGATCCACCCAAAAGACTGCTGCTGTCTGGGGGGCTTTCGTCGCTCCTCCTCATCTCAGCACGGCTGCCGGGATGAGCGGCTCGGTTCCCTGTGGGTTTGGTTCACTCCCTGCCATCTCCTCTTCTCCAAGGTTGCTCCTTCCCCTCCCAGGAGTCGGTGAGAGGACCTGTCACTTCAGAGCACGCCGCTCAAGGGTGGCTCTGCCTCGTAACAGCGGGATCGGAGTGGGAGCTGATCTTGTACATCCCGAAGGGCTGGAGCATGACTCCCAAAACAAGCTGCGGAAAGACGTGTGCACACGGAGGAGCCAGGAGAGCCGCAGCAGGGAGAAGGGGTGAAAGAGGGACACTGAGATTTGCCATCACCCCGTTGTGTAAGGCTGGTCTCCCTCATGCCCTCCACAGTCAACGGGGAGCGGGAGACACCTCCAAACCGAAGGACCTAAGCGAGGTTCTCCCTAGGGTGATTGCTTCTTGGTAGTGGTGATGGGCACAGCCTGGCAGACGGACCGGCCGCCACCACCAGCACAACAAAGTGCCTGCAATCGTACAGCAGAAATGTTACCCAGTAGATGCTCACGGAGAGAGGAAAGGTTCATTTGCCAAACTCCAGTGCCTTTCACCTCCCTGAAGAACATTTTCCAGAACTTCCATACCAGAAGTTTCCGACCACCAGATAAAAGGAGTGTGGTGACAGAGGTGATAAGGGAAACGCTCTCGCTCTCCAGCCAAGCCCTGTGCTTTGTACGCGTCTCCTGCACATGCATCCTCCTGCCCTTCGACCTGTCTGCTGCATCTCGTCAACTGAATCACATTCTGAGGGGAATCAGGGATGGAGAATTACTTTCTCAGTCCCTACAGGCAATCAGCTTGCTCCCCGAACCATGAGATATGATTGCCCTTATTATTTTAGCTTGCATAGCAGCGAGTCTCGTTAATGGTCATAAAATTATCTAGTCCTTATTTAAATCCAACAACCGTCTGTGTTTCAATGACCTCCTGATGGTATCTGGCTTTGTTCCAGGTTGAAGAAGCATCAGAGGGACCAGGAAGGAAAAAGAGGCAGTGGGAGGATTAAAGAAAAACAACCAAAAACACAAGAAGCAACAGCCAACAAAGAGAATTCAAAGTAAAACAGGGAATATTAAAGAGAGCTCAATCAGTCAGATGGAGAGTTCAAAAAAACACAACTTGTCACAAAGAGAAGGAAGCAGCATCAGGTAAAATTAGCAACACTAATAAACTCATCAGCGCTGGAGCCTAGGCCAGGAAACAGCACAGGGAAGACGAAGGGGTTGGGAGATGCTTGATCCAGTGTTGGGGAAGCAGGAGGGAGAACAGACACAACCTGAAGGAACGTGTGTCAATGGTGATTTGGGTGGAGACCAAAGACATGGGCTGCTCCTGAGCCCTCCAGCATCATGGAGCTGCCTTTGTGCTCCCTAACTTAAACAGCGGCATTTTCTTTAAAGTGTATTTTCCTTCTGGTTTGTCCCTTTTATTTGCTTCAAGGGAAAAACACACACACAAGGAAGGCTGGGGACCCAGTTACCATGGGCGGAAGGAGCAGGAGCAGCTGCTGGGATGGATGCCCAGGGCTGGGGTTGCAACAGTCCCTTAGTGAAGCCTTTGGCCAGTGACTTCTACGCAGAACATTTCTGAAGCAAAAATCTATTTCCTTTGGATGCCAGACTTCTCCTCCGTCCTTTCAAATAACATCCACGCGTCCCCAGAGTACCAAAACATTTTACAATAACAATCCCCCCAAAGAAAAACAACAAATGGAAAAACCCCAAGTAGCAGAGAACTGTTTTAATGTAACCAAGCTCCAGCACAGATTCCCATCAATTTTGCAGCAAACCTGAGTCATGAAATTAAAAGTAGCATCAGCATATTTCCTATTAGCTAGGGTTCCTTTTTCAGAACAGATCATACGTTCCTACCCTATTTTTCTAGACACTTGTGTCAATGTGATATCATCAGATGCCGTTCAGTTGCTCCTCTTAGCCTGAAAAAAGCTTTCCTGTTGGGAAGGATGGGATTTTAATATTTAAAAAAGACTTCATGAAAAGGCTTTGCTGATTTCTTATTTATTTATTTATTTAATATCCCTCCCCTGATCAGAGTGGGCGCGTTTTGTAGCTTTTAAATATCATGCAACTTTTAGCATCGCCACTATTAAATCCGGATCTGCTGTCACAGCAGGCAGCGTGAATATGATTTACACCAGCGCGGAGAGCCTGCTCTGTCCTCCCCAGCTACTGCGCTTGCCTCCTCAAGAACACGCCATCGTTACCTACGGTCACCTGGATTCTGGTCACCTGGATTCTGACACCATCATCGTTTTCCCCAACGTCTTTGAACAGCTAAAAGCTGTAACAGGACCAAACCTGCCCTGGCTGCGTCATCTCCCGCTCCGAGCAGCGCTGGCTGCTGGGGTCCAGCATTACCTTGGTGATGTCCTAGGAAGGCTTTGCCTCTCTCCCCCGAGGCTGATTTTGACACGTCTGCCCGACTCACCATTCTCAGCTGTCTCTCAGCCAGCTCCCAGCGTTGGGAAGTGGAAAGGACGGGTGCTGCTCCCTGTTCCTTTGGCGCGTCGGAGGGAGCAGAGCACTGACAGCAACAGCCGTGCCGCAGCTGCGGGACGCTGGGCGCGATCCCCACCGATCGCGAGCCCCGGTGGGATGCTGCTGGGGCTGGGCTCACCGTAGGGCTGCCTTTGGGGTCCAATAACCTTCACTGCTGGCCGGTGTTGGGAGGCCATGACAAGGAAGCGATATTCCTACTTTAAAGAGCCCGCAGTGCAGAAGGGCTCACTGGGGCTGGCAGAAAATCTGAGAGCAGGATCGCTCCTGCTCCATCGCTGTCCATACCCCAATCCTCTCCTCTACCCCAGTGGCAGCAGGAAGAGGCGTTCGGGAAAAATTTGGAATCATTGTTTCTCCCTCTCCGTCTGTGCCCAGCCCCACTCCTGCCCTTTGCTCCCTGTGTACCCACCTCCATCACAGCCTCATGCTCTTCCCCCTTCTCCTTCCCTTCCTCCTACAGTGTTACATGGAGATGATCCATAAGTAATGATGTCTATGAATCCCAAGCTTCTCACAGATCATCCAAAGAATGTTCTTCTAGTCCCTTCTCTGGCATCACACGCTTGCAGGACAACTCCCAGGCTCACACAAACAACACGCAATGATGCCAAAAGAGCCGGGAGACACAAAGCCCCAACAGGCTCCAGGTTCAGAGGTGCGACCTTAGGAGAGGCAGGAACTTTGCAATATCTGCCTTGGCCAAGAGCTCTGCTCTTTTCAAGGACCGTATGGCACTACGTGACAGCTCTTTGCCCATGCACACAGATGAAAAGGGTTGATCAGTAGAGGAGTGAAGAGAAGCTTCAGGCAATACTGCAAACAAGACAGTGCTCCGACACACAGTCCCCCAGCCGTGCATTAATAAATCCTATTTTACAGCTTACAGCACATAAACCCAGGGAGCACGCACAGAGACCCAGCCAGCATATGCACACTTGTTAACATCCTCGCCTCCCCCCTCCAACCAACTGCAAATTTATTACCAGTCTCCAGAAATTTTCTAAAAAGATTTTCTGGGAGTGGGGCTGGAGCTTTGCAAGTCGTGAGCCAAAACCAGATGGGACGTGTGTCCCCACCACCTGGGCGGTTGAAACCTGCTGTGTCCCCATGGAGGTGGGATGCGGGGGGCGGTGAACGCGGCGGCAGGGCCCTGCGATGGGCTGTCGAGCCCCATGTAGCTCGGCATGGAAGGAGCAATCGCTGTGAAATTCAGTGTTGCAGTTACTCCTCGCAGCTCCACCACGGCTGAGACAAGCAGTACAATGACAGTGGCAGAGACGGCAGCTGCCACGGTGGGAGGGTACAGATATATGCTTTGGGTTTCATCCTGAATTCGGTGTTGGAGATGGAAACTGGGGAGTCTCAGCTCCTCTTCCTCATGCCCAACCGCAAGCCCGTGTCCCACAGGTGGCCCAGGTGGCTTTGCAATGGTTGCGCTTCCACACGAATGCTCCCAGGCCTCCATCATTCAGCCTCAGAGCAGCCAAGCTCCCCAAAACCCCTGCTTCATGCAGTGCACAAACCTGCGTGCTGTACAACAGTATAACACCAGGAGCAGGGCAGGGATGCTACTGGCCAAAGTGGGACAGTTACCCCAGCAGCTTCCCAAGCCACGAGCAGGACCTGGCGCTGCACCGTGCTGGCATATCTAGCCAAGCACCCATCCTCACGGCACACCTCTCCCAGCCGTGCTGCTGTATAAAACTTAGTTCAACAAATCAGTCTTGCTGGGAGAACGGGACGCAGTAATTCATCTGTCTCTCCTCCCCACTGAAGCTGTCTCAGAAGTCTACTGTGTCTCCTACCCGAACTTATCATCCCTTCACTCTTGGGAGGCAACTTTCCAACGGGCAGAACATGTTTTCCCTTGTCACTCTCCAGCATCGTTTCTTGCCTCAGCCGTGTTTTGCTAAGATAGAGGGTTTATTGTAAACTTATTAATTACTTCATTTCTCCTGTGAGGAGCCAGGAGAAAAATTTTCAGAGGCAGCCAGGATCCGCTATTGTGTTGGCGGAGGAGCCGAACGCGGCTGACGTCATGATTCATTTTCCCCATGACTGAGGAAGGCGACTCTCAGTGCCACGTTGCGCATATGAATCAGGCAGCGTTCCCCTGGCACAGCATGTCAGGCAATTCATCTTCCACCAGGACTTCTTCAAGCAGAAGAGAAAACGCCAAACTTTCGCTATTGCACCTCCCTGCAAACCCTGCGGAGAGGAGGGGTGGGGAGATGGGGCTGCAGCCCCCCCCAGAGCACATGCTTGTCCCTCCACCTCTGACCAGTTGGGTCTACAGCAGCTAATTTCCGTGCCTGTAGACACATCAACAGGTCCCAGAGTGACTCCAGTATGCACAGCCAACGCTGCAACCACTGTGAGCATCTAAGCGAACTTTCTAGCCTGCTCACGGCTACCTTGTCTCCAAGCTTAGGAAGTATGTTCCTGCTGAAATCAAGAGGAAATCAATATACACAGAAGTTCATAACAAACTAATCTGGTTTACAGCATGAATGAGACTTACCTGGAAAAACTGAGATAATTGTCCTCCCTTCTCAAAGCAGTACCAGGATCAGACCATTGATGGACGAGTCGTTATCATGGTTTACCGTGCAGGAATGCACAGGGGGAGCACAGTGTAATTCCAAAGAAAAGAGTCACACATCTAGTTTGGGAAGTGACACTTTATTCTTACGACAGAAGAGCTATATCCATTGCAACACAAAATGTCAGACTTCAGGGGCTGCTCCATCCTCCATGGAGGAGAGGACAAGGAAGACCTCCAGCAAGGCAAGCAGGTACCCACAGCCTGGCAGCAGGCTAAAGCCAGCAGCAATGAGCGCACCCCAAAGAGCTCCCTCCCACCTGCTACGCTCCTGAGATGACCAAGAGCCCAACAGTTTCAGTGAGGAACAAAAAGCATGCTAGTGACACCTGAGCACAACATGGAAGTCACATGCTGGGTCTTCAGCTGGCCATTTATACTTGTGCTTGTCTGCTGAGTAACGGCAGACTCATGTAACCAGATATTTTGAATATAATTTCAACCCTTTTGAATGATGAGTTGTTTGCAAGAGCAGGAGGCATCCACAAATAACCTGCTACTCATGACTGATCCTTCCCCAGGTCCCAGTCCTCAGGGACCAAGCCCTTGGCTCCCATTAGGAGACAATAACCCTGGGAGCAGGAAGCAGCAGCCTCCCACAAGGCTTAGCTCTCTGCTGGGGCTTAGATTTGGGGGATCTGTTTGGGAAATGCTGCAGAAGGTACTGCTGTGGCTGCTCAAACCAGCAGTTCCCATCATATTCCCAGAGAGACGCTGAGACAGTAAGGGCAGTGATGAAGACATTTCCCAGTTCAAAGGCAGGGACTGGGTCTTGGCACAGGAGAGCCCTGGAATGGAGCTAGACTTGCCCTCCCACAGGAGGGAAATGATGCTTTTCAGAGGAATTGGTGTGGTTTGGGAATCAGCAAGAAAGAAGGGGGAAGAAGGAGCTCTCTGTAAAACAGAAGCAACCCAATGTCACAAAGTAAGGGTGGGAAGGGAGAATTCGTCCTCGCTACCTCAAGTGTCCTGCCCAGCAGTGCTCCACACCTGGTGATGGCTAAGCGATGGTCTGACGGCTGAAGAGGTCGAGGGTGAGGGCGCTGAGGAAGGCTGGGATGCTGTCCTGGCGAAGCAGGTGGAGGTCAATGAGCTCCCGGATGGTTCGTGAGAACTCCGTTTCCAGAAGCTGCATTTTTCCACCGGAGGAGCTGGAGGCCTAAGGGGAAAGAGGAACAAGCCCATTAATCAGCAGGGTTTTAATCCACCTCCGGTGACACGGGGGAGAGCTACTGCCATCGCCCTGAAGCCTCCTTTGGTGTGGATCTGCCTGTAATCAAGAGACGTTGATCTGCTGCGGTGCAGGTGTCAGCACGCACGTAATTGGGCTGTTACCGAGTTGTGCATTTCCAGTGTCCCCATCAGGACACCTGTGTGAGTGTCCCCCAGTGACAAACGGGGCAGTGGGGAGATGAGGGGTTTGACCATCCTGGAAAGATTCCCCACTGGCGCAGAACTGGGGTGCCCATGTCGGGGTCACCACCACCATCATCACCCAGGTCTTGGGTGGCAGGAGCTAGGCGCAATGGCTTTCTCTCCATGAAAACACTTATCCCTGAATTTATTCTGCTTCTGTAGAAGGAAGCAGACCTGTTCCTAATTAACAAGACTCCTTCCAAACAAGCTGCTGATCCCCCCTGCATCCCTAAAGTGTTTCTGGATGTTTAAATCAGCCCGGCAGCGCATAGCCGAGAGCTCCAGAGGAATTATTCCAGAGATGCTCTCATGAAAATAAGGAAACTCAACATGTGGGAAGACATTACAAATCTCTTGTAACATATAAAACAAGCAAAAAAAAGCTAAATGCAAGAGAAATAAGGAATGCTTAAAGCCTCTCCTGCCCCTGGAGGCACGAAAACGGCTTGTTTATTAATAAACAGCAAAAACATCACAGCACAAATGCTAATTTTTTCCCCCCTGCCATTTTCCTCTTCAAAATGCTCCCGTCCCTAATTGCTCTGCAGCTCTGCTTCCCCTCGGAGCCGAGGCGGAGCAGCACGGGCAGTGCTGGGCAAAGCCAGCATCCCCCCGGGGCGGGCAGGAGCGGGGCAGCCCCCCACCCCAACGTAAGGGTGCCGAGAGCCAGACCGGAGGATCTCCACGTGAAGGGAAAGCATGGCTTTAGCTGCTAGGAGAGAATGGAAGCGATAACCGGCCAGAGCGCCAGGGAACCTCCTTGTTTCTGATTTCGTGTTCTCAGGAGCCCGGACACGTTTGATTATGAACTTTTCATGTATGTGTCACTTTGGATCGCGGAGATCGCAAGGTACCGAGGATGCTCCCGTCACCCCTGAGCCAGGCAGGGAATCTAAACAAGGTTTCCGCATGGAAAAGTAAATTAGCTTTTGTTTAAATCTCTTCCACTTCGGCTCGGTTGTTTTTCAGCAGCTCCAAAGGATGTTCAGAGCTTTAATCCGCTGCTTACTGGAGCTACCAGACTGGCTTTCTGCGCATCTGATGTACCACTGGGTCAGATTAAAGGAGCTAAGCAGCAAGAGGGCAGCGACGGCAGATGAAGAAGCCAGTTGGAGGCACGGGGCGGGATGCACACCCGCAATCCACACAAAGCCAGAGGCGCAAGACGAGGCCGTGGCACAGCCGGGAGCTAGTACAGGGGCTGGGTGCTGTGAAAGCAGCACAGGTTTTGTTTTGCAAATCCCCCTCTCCCGGATTCAGCTGATGGGAAGCGCTGGTTTCAGAGGAAGGTCCAAGTATTATGAATGCATCACTTGCGTCTCCAAAGTCAGCACTGAGTTGGATTCATCTGAAATGGGAATTCAAGCTCTGTATGAAACACACACTGCCTCCTTCGCAGATTTAAAACACTCTTTGGGCACAGAATTAATTTTCTAAGAATTTACAAGTAAATCCATTAATTGGTTTACTAGTTTAATTAATTAAAGTAAGTTCCTTAAGAAATTTAGCATCCAGTGCCAGACTATTTGCTTGTGTTTTACGATCTCGGAAATGGAGTAACATAAATGTTTTAAATTTCCCTTTACTTTGAGCTCACTGGCGTTGTGGGTGAAGGCTCCATTTGAATAATTCCGTTTTTATGAGATTAATGGTAATTTCTCTCCACTATTCTTTATAACCGAAGTTTCTTCCTTCAGCGGAGGCAGAAGAATAATGTTCAGAGAAAGTTATGTGCACAAATATGTGCTTCTGAGAAGACTGTTATTTCCCATGGAGTTCAACGGGACTGCGGTTTCTCCCAGTTGTTGGATGGTCAAGGGAGTCACCGTCCTCCCTCCTGTGGCCTCCGTCTCCCCATGAACTCCAAAAAATCCCCCAAAACCTAAAAGCTTCCAAACCCCAGACATCTCACCCAGGTTTCTTATGATCTCTTCTGTAACAAGAACAAAGCGAGAAGGCAGCCACTTGGAAAAAAGGCAATTCTCCCTCTGCCAGGAGATGTTTACATGCTAACTTTGAGGATGGATGCCCTTGCAGTTCACTTCGTTCAATCTCACACTGCTTTTAAAAAAAATTAGAAAGGTCTTTTTTCTTTTTTTTTTTTTTTCCTGGGAGTGTTTTAAAATTGCTATCATTGTTACCTTTTGTTATTATTTGTTTTTATTGCTTTTTTTTTTCTTCACCCATCTGTTCATAACGTAGTATAGAGCAGGACATACAGATAGATTTGTTGCTTGAGTTCCACAGCAGAAGTACTTTTGCAGCATGTGCTTTACAAATAAAGTGATTATATGAAATAATAGCAATATGTTCCCATCAGTTCACAGAAATTCTTTTCAAATGCCAGCCTGCACCCTGCCTGGTGCACCGGGAGAGCCGCAGGCAGAGGAGGAAGCGCTGAGGTGGGTGGTGTGGGAGCGGGAGAGAGCAGGGGATCACAACAGGGCAGGGGGGTGCGGGAGGGAGGAGGGGGAGGACACTGGAGGGGATGCTCTGCTTGAATGAACGCTGCAGGCTCTGCTTGTTTCACACCAGTTTGGATCAATGCAGAGCATCCCTGCAACTCCAGCTCTAAAAACCAGATTTATGAAAGGTACAAAGCTTAAAATCCCAGTGGTTCAAAGCCATAAAGGCACTCAAGTCCTCCTCTTCACAGTTCATAGCTAGAACTCCCTCCATTCCTTTTCAATCTTTTTTTTTTTTTTAAATTAAAAAAAGTCTCAATCCTCAAAGAAAAACTCCTGGACATAACTCCTGCTACAAACTTGCAGGTAACAGCACATCCCAACCATTCACATGACACATTCCACATAATGCAAACACCTTTCACCCCACTGATGCACCCCCAGGAATTCGAAGTTTAGATGAAGCCAAAAGCCACCCAAACCCATCTAGGAAGAAAATGTGAAGCTGAGGAACCTAAACAAGTGTCACTGATCCACAGGGACAGTCCATGAATGGGAACGGGGCAAGAGAGACCAGAGTATCTTCAAACCCAGCCCTAACTGCTCTGTGCCCAACACTACTGACCCATCTTCCTCTGAGCTACATCACTATCGTGTGCTGCTGCTTTTAAAGATAAGTGTGGAAGAAAAAGCATCAAGATTTAGAGTCAAATGCGGGAGCAAAGGAAAAGCTGAGCCTGGGAGTACTCCCATCCGCTCCATAGTCAATGCACAGAGGAGTCAATACAAGAGGAGACTTTGGGGACCACCACCGCCTTTCCCCACTGCGCTGAGCCAGCCAAGTGCAGCGCTTCACTAGCGATGGAGATATTCCCCCCGCACCCCCAGTTTCCCCAAGCACAGAGCAGCCCAGGCTGCTGAAGATAAGTACTATGAGGGGATCACCTCACAGGTACTCTTCACATCGACCTACACTGGTTTCTTCTAATTCATGGAAAAAAATCTGCCTGCCTCACTAAACTACTGAGATTCAGGTCTACGTTATGTTTTATTCAGATCTCAAATACTTACAAAAGGAAAGATTCCAGCTTTTGCCAAGCTCTGTTGCCAGTTCAGTCTGATTTAAGGTCTATCGGGGCCTTTTCTACAAAAGCAACGGAAATCAATCTTTGCCTCGTGTTACCACACGCTCGGTTCTACTGGTGGGGGGATGCAGCTCCTGCCATAGATTTGAGGGGTGACACCCTGTTTTTCTCCTTGCAGGCTGTGCAGCCCCACAGAGCCATCAGACCAGCGGGCAGAGTTCCCCATATTGTAAAACACAAGGCGACAGGTCCATTTACCACATGGCGACATAAACTTGCAGCGGCTGCTCCTGGATCTGCTCGGAGAAAGGAGCCGTTAGTACAATTGTTTTTCCAGGAGAATCAAGATCAGCTGCCGCCTGCCAGAAGGAAACATCATAAATCTTCCTCTTAACCCTGGAAATTGGTAAATTATTCAAGGCTTTCGAGTTTAGGTATACATATAAAAGTCTCTCAAATAACCACCAGCGTGGTAGAAAAGCGAGTTCTCCTCTCCAGCAAGGACTGTCTCAGCAAGGAGCAGGCAACGCAGAGGATGGGTAGGAGCAATGGGCACTCCCAAATGTACCTGCTGGGGGATGGACCTGCAGCTGGGAGGACTGGACTGGTAAGGCAGCAACGCATGGACTGTAAAGGAGGCTCTCTTGACTGTCGTCACTTCAAGGTAACACACAGGGTTTCTGACTGCGCTGACTCTGCTGAGACGGTCCTTTGCCCCCATGGTGCTGTTGCACAGAAACCCTCCCTGAAAGCCAAGTCCCAGCATTTACTCCTCTGCTTGTTCCATCAGCTGAGAGGCAGCGATGTTAAAGGCTTGACAGTGTCTCCTTCGGTCATTTACAAGCTAGTATATGGTTCAGAAGTGCACTCTGGACTACAGACACCAATTTTCAGTTTCTTGAATGCCCTTTTCCTCTTCTCTCTGACATATTTTGGCAGCTAAAAACAATGGATGTCCCCACTCTGGCTCCAAAAGTGCCATCAAATATAAACTGCCATGCAGTGTGACTTCAATCATGCAAAGGACGCTTCCTGAAAAATACCGGTTGAGCATAAGACGCAATGTCCTGTAGGCCTTCAGACTCTGGAACAAGATTGAAAAGAGGGTGGTTGCATGCCCCAGTGAGAAGGCTGATGTGGAGATGTGGTATCATGAGAAAACATGGGGCAGAAATAGGGCTTCAGCATTCAATACAACCTGATAAACCTCATCTAGGCTCCCCTTCCCATGAAAGGTTGGACCAGATGATCTTTCAAGGTCCCTTCCAACCTAGGCTTCTGTATGATTTCAGCATAAAGTGGGGATATCTACCTCTGATTTCCACACCGAGAAAGCACAACTGTCTCTGGGGATATGAACCACATCTTCAAACATGCACAACCAAGTGCTGGAGATGGAGCTCCCAAATGGCTTCTAATAAGCTGACAACAGCGATAGTGGAGCTTTGTGCCAAGCGCAGCAGGCAAGAGAGTCGTGGCTCAGCTCAAACACCTCCTCAGTGTGAGGGAGGGTGAAGTCTAGGACTTCAGCAGGGCTGCCAGAGTGGCCTTCCACCCCTTGGCACAGTCACAAGCCTTTGCTTTGCAGATGCTGCTTGGCCATGCTCTATAGTAGACAGCATTTTTCAAGGCTAAGATGTATTAGGGGTCAAAATGAGCAAGTGAATCATTGCCCACTGACATTTACCCTGCGAATGTATCGTGGAGGCTCCATCTCAACTGCTATGCTCCTTCCATAAATCACTGTATGGGCTGCATCCCTTCACACAACTGCTCTGTATACACGTGGCAAACAGCTCCGTGCATGCTGAGGGAAGGGGCACCACGGCTTCACAACCAAGACTCCATGCAGAGCTTCTCCGAGCTCCATTTGGGTCCACAGGCCTCTCGTGTTATGGAGCATGCTGCAGCAATGCTCTCCTCTCCCTGCCCCAGTTCTTACTGCCATTTTCCTTGTCATTGTGGTGTTCTCTACCCTGAAGCCTACTCCGATGTAGGTTATGCACATCCTCCCACCAGATCAATCCCTTTGGCAATTTGCCTTCATCATTCCTCAGACCTCCTCTTCATGCAGGACAGTCACTCCCTCTTGCCCAACACTTTTCCCCATCAGCAGAAGTCCTCAGGGTTGGCCATGCTGTCTGATCACCTCCCAACACCTCTGCAGTGCTATCACCGCGTGTACCACAGAGCCTCTGCCTCCCAGTGCCTTGGGCACACTGGTGGTCCTGATGGCCCCTCGCATCCCTGACGCGTTCCCCACCGCCGCCTACCTCGGCACCCGTTAATACACACAAACACTGCCACAGCCCAACAAACCCATTTGAAAATATCTTTTAAGAAGCTGCCTGCTTTGACCTTTAAATGAGAAAATCCTTTTGTTTCTGCCTCTTGCTTTGGATGCTGAGATTTTTCTAAATGTCAGAGGCCGCCTTGTCCACGTGCAGATACTGAGGGGGGATGTGCAGATGATGCCGAGCGGTTTGGCACCCTCTCCTCGCGCTTGCAAAGCTGATAAATCACCGCTACGGGTCACTCCGGACAGGCACACACACACACATGGGGTAACCCACCAAGCACAATGCCAGCCAAAAAACTGGAGTGCCCAGCAAACACTCAGGGAAAGCACGCACGGATGTGTACATGTGGAAACTATCTGCTGAAGTTACAACAACCCAAACAGGAGGGTTTGAGATCTAATTGCTCAAACTTGGCTCTCTCGGGTGATGATATCATTATGAAAATCCCCCAATTGAGTTACACCTCACCAATCAATCTCTCCTAAGCATCACGCGCTGCTCAAATACCAGGTCCCCAGGTAGCCACTAAATCACTTTAATTAGAGGCTGTTCATTTAAAATTAGAGAAATATAAAAAAAATAAAAAACCAAATTGTACCACAAGATGTGCTTATGGCTGGAAATATTTATGAGATTATTTAGCAAACTGTTTACTGGTTTACTTCTTTTTTTTTGTGGTAATGGGTCGGCTTCAGCTGGCCTGACAGGACGCCTGCCCAAGGTAGCTCTCGCAGGATGTGCAGCTCTTCATCAATCAACTCACCTACCTCTCACAAATGACCATTCCTTGTCTGCAGCAAAGTTTTTCTCCCTTTAATATCCTCTTTGTAACCCAAAAGAGGAAGAATACTTCTTTATAATAATTGCTTCTTGCCAAGACCTCTGACCTCTGTGTCGCCAGCTTGCTATATAAAGCGAATTTATGAGGCAGAGAGGGATGGATGCCTGTAAAAGGGCCTTCCAGGAAATGTAATGAAAAAGCTGCTTTTAGCTGCTGAGCAAAGAAAAGCAAGCACCTGGCAATGCCAAGAAGAAAATTGAAAGCTGGGGTGGGATAAGTGAGAAACAGCCCTGCGTGCACTGAGATTTATAGCAAACATTTCTTTTCTCTTTCTTATTATTCAACATTGAGATGAAGCACAACCCCACGACGTCTTCGGCACAAGAGGTCAGCTCATATCCTTCCATCTTAATCAGAAATACGACCCAGGCACCAAGCACACGAGTGACAGAAGCGATGGGCTCCTGGATGTTGCACCAGCTCAGCAGCACAGAACCACGGAGCGGGACGTATCGCACAGCAGCGAGTTTCTCCCTACAGCTACGCGTTTTGATCTCTGCGCGCTCTCCTGCACCTGATGTGAAAAGATGAAACACGTTAAAAAAGAGCAGGGACACGCGCTGAAGCACCTGCACCCCTCTTGATGGGGAAAACTGGTTTGGTGTTAATCCTGGGGGACGGTGCTCTGCGCAGCGGAGGGCAAGTCAGCATCTTCTCTCAAAAAGTTTCTCCCACAGGTTAATGCCCTTTAAACTGTCAAAGGTGATGCCATAAAAATAAGATCAAAGGCTTTAAAATAAAGGAAGCATATTTTTTGATTCATGCTATTACTATTTTATATCTGAATATTCCTATAGAGCTTTCCATCCCGGAAGACAGGCCTTTGAGCTGCTGTGATTTCACCTATCACTGAGGAGCAACCCCCAGGGTAAAATGTGACAGCCATTATCAGGGTGCATTAATGTTACTCAACAGTTCAGGACAGATAGAGACAAATATATCCAATTTAAATCATAGGTTTGAAGAACTACTGCTCAGTGTGGATTAATACCCATGCATTTTCCAGAAGTGCTTTGAGAGTTTTAAAGGACAAGTATTGAAACTAAAATTCCCTGTCTCGTCTCCAGGATGCATTCAGCCTCCCACTATTGTGCTGAAATTGAACATTGGCATTGACAAAGAGGGAAGAGGGTACCATAAACGAGTCACCCATAGCATCTACTTCTGTATCCACCAGTTCTGATGGGGATCTCCAAACCAACTATCAAGGAGATTCACCCTGTGGAGATTTGTAGAGGTAATATCTAGAAATGGTTCAGGTGAACACAAGACTGGTGAGAGTAAATCACAGCAGACTATTCACATCACAGAGACAGGAAAGTGGCATGGGATGTCCCCCCTAAACTAGTACTGGCGCTTGGCTGTTAGTCAGAGCTTGA
This sequence comes from Chlamydotis macqueenii, assembly GCF_036417535.1. Taxonomy (NCBI): domain Eukaryota; kingdom Metazoa; phylum Chordata; class Aves; order Otidiformes; family Otididae; genus Chlamydotis; species Chlamydotis macqueenii. Next base: position 5,775,573 of record NC_141570.1, on the reverse strand, counting down.
GATCCTACACTGTAACTTTTTAACAGGCCTCAGGACGCTAAATAGTGTTCACCAAATATGTTTATAAACATCAGCCATGAAGGAGTGTAGATGAGAGCAAAGCGCAGGGCTCACAGAACTTTCCAACTCCATCCTATAAAAATCCAAACTATGAAATCGAGCCTTTAAAGCAAATACCTCAAAGAAGGGGTCAAGATCTTTACAAAACAGTGTCTTCCTTGACGTAAGGGGAAGCTGTGCTGGTCCCCCAGCCACAGGTATCTCTGACTCACAACAAAACCCTTCAGGAAAAGCAGCCAAACACACATTATCCCAACTGCTGGCACAACCACGCGCTGCAGAGCTGGACCGCTCCAGCACCCGGGCTGCAGCTTTCCAGCCATCTGCGAAGTGACCGTATTGGAGTGGTCAAGCTGCAGAGTGAGTAGCTAACAAGCATTAACAACATCTACCCCATGTGTTCTGTCTAGTAAAATGCCAGCCCATCTGTCTGCAACATTAGCGACTCCATAGAAGCCATATGCAGGAGAGACATAAATTAGGGACAGAAAAATCTCCCGTTACTTTCTCTGAAATGACTCTGCAGTTGTAGCCTGCAATGCTAGGGACTGGGTGTTATTTAAGTTCTGTCCTCCCAGCCAAATCACAGCCTCACGCAGCTCTCCAGCCCTGTCATCCAGAGGCAGTTTCTGGTCTGCGCCTGGGCCCGATGAACGTGGTGGTTTGGCACAAAGGGAAAACGAGGTGCAACTCAAACCAGGTCCCAAACCTCTCTCCCAGGAGAGCCAGAACCAGACAGACAACTTGAGGGAGATACCAGGGACTGGTAAATGAACCCAGCGCACAAGAATCCCTCATTTAGACAGGGAACTCATCCCATTAACCAGAGAAGTTGCTTATCACATTCCTCTCCATCTCCCTTGCTGGGAGAAGAGCTGGAAGCAACGGAGGAGCAGAAAACCAAGAACATGGACTTCTCCCTCACCTATGGGAGAAATGCAAAAAAAAAATCTTTGTGGGCTTTAATGAAGACGGTCTACTTCCCAAAGCAGGAAGATACGCCACTTGTGAACTGCAGCTGTGAGCATGAGGTCTGCAAGAGAACATGAGCAGCTAAGTCTGCAAAACCCTGCATCGATGAGAGACAGCTGGAACCACGGTGAATTTTGATGGCAACTTTTTGCAAGCTGCCGCGTTGCCTGGGAGATAGGCATCCACTCCCCAGAGCAAACCACCGCTCACCAACAGGCAGAACTTGCTCACCACTGAGTCACACCAGGCACACGCCGTTCCTCTGCTTTAGCAGCTTGTGCATCACGCTCCTGCCAGGGCGCTCTGCTATCCCTTTTCCGGATTAGAGCAAATAAAAAAGCAGGAAACCCCAAGACTCACCCCAACTGAAGTGCCTGCACATGCCACAGGGTGCAAATAGGACATACAAACTTCAGGACTCACCAGCTGCCAACTGGAGAAGAACTCCATCATTTGGGAGCTGGGCGTCTGGTCTTGCAAAAGACGGAGAGTGAATGCACGAGTCTGGGAATGGTTAAACGAGCAGATTACACACGCCTGCGAGGCACGTCTCACTGGAGCAACCACTACTCTGTGATGCAGCAGGCATCGCCATGTGATTAATACATTTATCCTCCTCATCTTTTTGGTATCCTTCTGGAAGTCTTGTCATAAGTGGGGCGGACGGAAGGCTAAAGAGCTGAACAAGAAGATCCTGTGACAAACAATGGCTCAAGAGACCATAAGTGATAAAGTTAATGACAAGCAGACAATTAGACCTTAGATATGTGGCTGAAGGATGGGACAGTAGATGGAGCATGCCTGTTCCCAGCTCATTGAGTTTGCAAGGCTTGTGGGGGAAGGAGTAACAGATGGACCTGATGGCAGATTACAGCTGAAATTCTCACCATGTTTATTCATTACCCTCTTCTAGTTCTTGTTTGTCATAGTCTGGCACCCTGGGCTAAAATGCAGGTTTAAGCCTTACATCAAGGAAATCAGTGACAGATATTAGTCACCTCTGCGCAGAGCCAGTGCTCTGCATCACAGTCAGCATTATGGAGACGAAAGCCACCGTTCAAACAGGAGCAAGAGGAACTGCTCAATAATTACCTCTTCCTACGGGACTGCGTGACTTGCTTATAGTTATGATCTACCAAAGTAGAATTTAAGTGTTGGCTTTGAAAATAACATAAGTTGCTGTTGCAACATCAATAACCAAATTTCACAATCTTAGCCTGAGTTGAAGTAGGCACTTTTATTGCTCTTGCTTTTTTGCTGGCTCAATTTTTTTTCGTTTTTCTTCATTTGAAATCGCTATCATCAGCACAACCGTCAACAGGACCGAAGTGAGCATGAGTTGTCACTACTCAAAAAGTCAAAGGAGGAAAGGAGAGTTGATTTTGAACATATAAAATGCTTCTTTTCTGTCTTAAAAAATAAGTTTTAACCCTTAAAATCTCACAAACCTCCTATGGGAAAGCACATTTCTCAGATTGCATCTATAGAAAGAAGTCAAGATTTATACTGGGGGAGATGATGTCACAATTTCAAAAATTCCACCATTTCTTTCTGAACTTTAAGACTTCCGAGTGCTGGTGGTTCCAGTAGGTGTATTTGTGGAGTTGCCCAACCAGACTGGTAGTCCACAGGCAGAAAAAACTGAAGACCAAGACAGTAAAGAAACAATTATCTGGCCTGTGCAGGTTGGGTGTATTCTGCTTTCAGGAAAGGGGCTTTTAGTGGGAAAATCAGTGTGAAACAGTCACAGGACTCTTCACTCCTCCAGCAGATCTGATCTCGCCGATCTTCCTTCTTCTCAGGAAGACCACAGCTAAAGGGACAGAGGTTGCAGCTAAGGAGCGAATAAACAGGAAGATTTCAGAATTCAGTGAAAAAGAAAAAGAAATTCCACTCTGTCCCTCGAGGGGACACTCAGACCTTTGGGCTACAATGCATTTGCTGAAAGCTTCTGCTGTTACCGCCTGCGCTGTCATTTGGCAGCAACCTCCTGAAGAACACGGCAAGACAGCGCTGCTGGTTCTCATGTCTGGATGAACATGCTCCTCTTCCCGTAGGAAAAAGGAGAGGTTTTCTATTTAGTGAATGCACCATGTTCGAGCAACCTCCGAGGAATCTGCCTGGGGCCCTGGCCCTCCCCATCTGACACACATCTGACTGGTTGTCTCTTCCTGCTGGTGTTCTCCCAGTGATGTGCTGCCATCCGCCAGTCAGCTCCTTTCGCTGGAGGTGCAGGGAGGAGAAAAGATTTATGCAGACACCATGTATGCAATTATGAAAACAGAAGACAAGACACCCAGATATCACACAAACTGATGCATTTTTGCTGGCAGGCTTTTTGCATGATCCAGTAACAGCTGTCACGCTCCAGCCTCTCTCATCCGAGCACCGCTACCACTTCAGCATCCTTCCACATCCTTTCAGAGGGCTTTCTTCCCTTCCCTCATGCAGCTTGCTCCAGATGCCACAGCAAAGCAGGCAGCGGCACGGGATGCAAAGGGGAGACGGCGTGATTGGTTTTCATAGCAGCATTAAAATGAAATGTTCACTTCTTTAGGCAAGATGCTGCTCATTAGCAATGACCTCGAGGCAACCAAGCTGCTCAACCAGCAATCTCTCCCACTCTCCAGCTCTTTTAAAATTTGCCCTTTTCCTGTGCCAAGTCTTTCGGCAATCTTCCCTGAAGCCCGATAGCAATCTGCAGACATATACATATGCTGTCCACTGCCTTCTGGAGAAAGGTGGTGGTGGGGAGCTGATATGCAGCTTGGGCTTCCTATCCTCTCCAAACACGTCCCCCACTCCGGATAACGTTAAGGAAAGGACGTGCCTACAAGTCTCCCTCCCAGCTCAGCTCCTGCCATGAACTCCGCAGCCTGGGAGCCTGCTACTCCCCATATCCTCCTGGCTTTCATCACTCTGTGCTTATGTTTGCTTTTGTAAATGGATTTAACCTTTCTAAAATTAACAGCAGAAGAGAACTTCTTCTGGCAGAAAATCAGCTTTAGAAAGATGGAGGAACGTAACATTTTCCAAACATTTGAAAACCGCAGAGTAAAAATATGTGTTGTTCTCTCCACTGCATGCTGGTTTTGCTCGTTATTCCGAGTGTTAATACACTAATAGATCCTCTCCTGATTAACGGCTGCACTAGGCTCTTTCTAGGAACACATATGGTTCCTTCTTGCCACAATACTGGAATAGACAGCCAAAATATTTAAACAGTGACACTAATAAAAGGTTTTACCCCCCCATCCTGATGTAAATAACTAAGGCTGGAGCCAACCCTTTGCTCTCTACGCTTCTTATCTTTCAAAGAGTTCTTAGTCAAATCTGAACACCCTGGCTGAGGCCCCTTTCAAATAACTGGGCTGCCTGCGGTTGCAACACTGCAGCAACAAAGCCACCACCTAAAATCCACTCACCCTGCGGGATGCTCTGCGTCCAGCTGAAAGGAGCACATACTGGTTGGGCACATAATGAAACTGGGCTTTTAAAGGTAGGCACGTCCCTGCACGGGCTGGTTCTACCTGCAGGGGCAGAGGAGGATCCAGGATGCTGCATACGAGGAGTAGAAACACATTTTTCTTCCCCCACATTCACAAGGTTAAAGTACTGCCCTGAATTAAGCTGATTTTCAGGGGATTCCAAATGCTTCTCTCCCAGCTGTCTGCACTCAGCAGCATTCATCCCACCTGCTGAAGGACATGGGAATTACCCAGAAAAGTATGTTGCAAAATTCTAGTGGAGGATATTGGGCTTGTTTTGAGTTGTGGGTCAATTGCCAATGCAGAATTGCCTAAAAGATGTGCTCCTTCCTAATTTTTTCCAATGCTATGCCATTACCTTTCCTCTCTGCCATAGGTCCTGCAAGAATCCTACCTGTCTAATGCCATCAGCTGCTGAGGTCAACAGCAGATTCAACTTTGTGCTGCTTGTCACGCGGATGATCAGCTCCGTTGCTGGCTAAGAGTGGCACAGCCCTACTGCAAACTCCTGAAATTAAAAAAAACCTTTTTACATTTCAAGGAGCGAGACCTGCAAGGGCAGGTGCTCCAGGTTTGTACTCCAGAAAACATTTATCGCTACAGAAGTGAAATGGTGTGAAAATAAAAGCTCTCAAAACCTGCTTTCACACATTCCCCAGTGCGCCCAGAGGTGTTCCAGCTATGATACACCTAACAATGCTCTTGAGAATTGTTCTCACAAGCAAAAAATACAAACAAAACAGCAAGAGAGCCAAGAAGTATTTCTTCAAATGCCTCAAATCTAGGCTATTTGTGCTCTAAATATGTTGTAGAAACTGCTAGTATATATTCAGATGTTACAGAAGGCCATAGGAAAAGACCTCGGCAAACAGCTCGTGCTGCGATACAGAGCACGTCCTGACTAAGGTGGCAGGTTTATTTTAGATCACTGACCTCTGTCCTGCTCAACCACTCTCTATTTTACAATCCAAGTGACATTTATTTGTGTATATATAAAGGTACGTGAGATGCTTGCATTCTTTCTCGTGTAAAAAACACACAGATAGCAGAAGATGCACATTAGAAAACAAGCAGATGAGTTTCCTTGGAGGTTTCATAGACAAAGATGTTTAAACGAAGTAATTTAAAACCAGAAAGAATCTTACAAACAAAGTGCTTCTAAGCATCACATTACACTTGCTTGTTTTCAACTTCATTTGAAAAAAAGCCGCAGAGGGAACCAAACCACTTTAGCTGCTGCTTCCTCATTCCTGACATCCTCTGGAGAACTTCACCAGCCTCCTTCCCTACCAGTAGCAAACTTTCCAGAACAAGTAAGTCTACAGCAATGAGGAGGATTAAAAACATTAGCTAGTCATTGCTTGTCACGCCTCTGAAAGGCAGGGAAGCACTAGCGTTACCTGAGATTGAGAGACAAGAAGAAATGGGCTTCCTACATCTGCAAGGCAACGCAGAACCATGCAAAGGACTGGGCGGTTGCGTCCCATTTGTGTCTTTTGCTGTAGAAAGCAGAGCTTTCTCAAACCACGGGGCTGGAAGGGAACGTGCGAGGTGTGGGATTAGTAACATTTTGCAATAAATTAATCATAAATTCCGCATAATGGTGCAGAAAGGGGGTGCCCACAGTAAAGCCTGCAGTGATGCGGAGAGGCACCTGCAGCCATCCCGCGCTGGCTGCGGGCCCGGTCCCCAAGTGAGGACTGGGCCGGTCTTGGGAAGGGCACTTCAGTGAGCGGAGGGCTGTTCCACCCCAACAACCAACCCATTCATCCCCAATGACTGCTCCATTCAGGACAAGCTGACACATCATTCCCACAACAGGACCCTGCACATGACTTTATTTAACCAGGAAAACAGATTTGTGTTGTTTCTGAAGACGAATGAATGTTGCTTTGGCTTCAGAGGGCTGAGCTGTGTTTCCCTCACTGCCAATAAAAGCATCACGATTGCAGAGGAGACTTAAGAGACTGTGTTTGCCTTCCGTCTCCCATGGATCGTATCTCAGCAGAAAAACAGGCTCACGCAGCACAACGGGTCAGGCTGCAACTGTAAAGACATTCAACACTTTTGAGGCTGCTTCTCTCGCGTCCTCGATAAATTATTTTGAATTTAGTTAAAGACTTCCCACAGCTTACTGGTCTGCAGCGAGAGTGGGGCATCTTGGGGAGGGGATGGTGAAGCATAACATTTGTCAGGCTGGTCAGGGAAGATGCTACTCATTAGTATTTTGTCACTTTTCTGCACATATGCGGCCCCACCTGCGGCTGAGCTCTGCCCAAAGATGCAAAACCAAGTGTTTCTGTGCTGGACGTTCCTACCTGTGTGCTCCAAACAGACAAAAGGTGAATGGGGAAACGTGCCCCCAGAGAAGTGACGCAAAGTGCCCAGGGTCACACAGCAGCCCGGCAGCAGGGCTGGGAGGCACCTACAGCTCCTGCAAGTTCTCCAGAAACACCCGGGCCGCAGGGCCCCTCCGCACCCACGCGGCTGGGAATCCTCTGTCGCTAAGGTGCCAGGCAGAGGTGGACGTAACGAGATGGATTTATTCTTATGTCGCTATGCAGGCACGCACAATTCTTTACTTTTTAGTCCTTGGTTATTTAACCTTAATGCTCCACTGATGTTATTTCTTGTATGAAAATGTGTCTATGAATACGTGTCTATGGACGGATTTGCAATATACAAATAGCATAGATCAGAGGTGACCTTCACATTTGTGTATGCGGATATTCATACAGCGCGAGGGCTGGCTAGGAGGCTGAAGTCATTAAGATATATTCTCATCTGAAGCTTCTTATGAATTATTTGTAAGCTATTTTCTCACTTATTTTGTTATAATACTCTCACATACTCACCAACCAGTAAAAATAGCTTAACAGTGAATGCATGTTTCGGAAGTCTGTTTGCCTATTTTCCTCTTGTGCAGCAGTTGCTGTTGCCATGCTGTCGTTGCTATGTTTTCCTTTTTCTTTCTTTTTCTTAAGAAGGGGGGGAAAAAAAAATATCTATTCCCTAAACATGCTGGACTCCGTTCATGGAACAAAATACCTGAGGTAGAGCCTAGAGGAATATACCATAATCCTCTAGGAAGAGCATAGCGTACGTGTAGAAGAAGGTCCTTTTGACGCTAATACACACATTGTTCTCTACTTCAAATGAAACTACAAATACTACTTAGATAGACTATCAAAAAGCTTCAGGTAGAGATCATTTAAAAAGAGTATCTTAGAAGATGGGCAGTGAATGGTAAAAGGCCATGTTGAATTAAAAGTTGATGAGGCAGGGGGAAAAGGTTTATAAGAACAGACGTAGCCAAGTCTCACCTGGAAGGTAAGACAATGAAGTTGCTCAATAAGCTTACCAAAACAGTCCTTAAAGCGTGACAGCTAAGATTTGGCTCTGTGGGACAGCCCTGAGAAATGCACCTGCTCTTTCCAAAGGCCACAGGTCTAAAGCGCAAAATTTGACTCTGGGCTGTGGGCTCCACGTTGCCACCTTCTGCCTCTGGTCTCTGTATGAAGAGCGGTGGGAATTTGCTGAACTGGGGTTGGGGCTCAGCAGTTAAGCTCTGCAAAGACGTTGCCTTGGGTTGCCCATCCCTCCTTTGCTTCTCAGCTCCAGAGGAACCTGAATCATCCTTCCACCCTTGGTCTCCTGCCAGCCTCCATGGAGGTCTGGGGAGGAGAGCGGTAACATGATGACAAGAACTGATAGTTCCAGCCCAATGACTGATAACCTAGGAGACAGAAAAAAACTACGAGATGGCAAAATGACTTAGGTGGGTCAGGTGTGTGGAGAACTGTGAGGGACCAGAAGGATCTGTGAAATTTGGGTCATCGGTCAATGCTATAGCAGAAGAAATTCAATACCGACAAGTGCAGTCTAGTGCATGTTTTTCTGCCAATTTAAAGGACTCTTAACACGCTGATGGGTTTGGAAATGATGTAACCTCTCAGAATAAAAAGCCAAGTGCCACTGTGGCCAGCTTAAAGACAATTTCTCAGTGTACAGTGTCACTCAAAATAGCAAGTAAGATGTCAAAATAACATGTGTTTAAAAAAAAAAAAAAGGCTAGAAGTACCATGTCATGTTTTTATACAAGTTGAGAGCACGTCCCCTTCTCCTAGGCAGTGAGTCAGCCTTGGTGAATTCACTACAAAACGAGGGCAAAGGACAAATTAGGTTTCCCTTGTCTGAAGCATGTGCTATGAACCTGTCTCTTTCCTCTGAAGATCTCCATCACTGACTGCATCTCTGGGTCATGGGGAGAGACATTAAACACTGAAACAATTTACTGCAGAATTAAGAAGAGCAACAGTAAAACAGAGACAGTCAATGTGGTGAATGCTGAGTAGGATGCCACGCTAGAAAAGAGACATCCAGTATTTCAGGTACTCTTCAGCCACTACCCTCCTTGACTGAGATGGGTGACAGTTACAGAGCACAGCTGGATTCAAGATGCCCCTTTATCTTTCTGGAGTATATCTGCATTAGCTCCCACTTTTCTGCATGGAAAACCATGTTTCCACAGGTCAAAAAACCCCCAAGGCCCTACCCGCATGGCACACAGACTGTAAGCTTAAGTGCAGCACTCTCAAGCCCAGTTCTGCCATTCACTGTGCAGTACTCCTGCCTTTACCTGCATCTCATCAGCCCGAGACTTTGGGATCTATCGAAGACCATCTTCCTCATGTGGTCCATGAGGACCACCACTTCCAGCCATGCCAAAGAAATCATACAGAGCTGCGTAGCCCCAGGATTAAGACCTGGGAATCAGAAGCTTTTGACCTTATTCCTCACTTTGGGTCCCAGCATGAACTACACAAGCAGCATCACTTCTCTGCATCTCAATATCCTCACCCTCCACTAGAGCTAATAACAACTCCTCCACCACGCAGGCATGCTGTGAGAATCAATCGGTATTTGTAAAGGCCTTTGAGAAACGTTAGGCACAGCCTGTATGTGAAAATTATTGATATGATTCATTACCAGGCATTCACACTCTATTTATACAACTCCCAGTCTATTACTAAATATTATGTCCATTTGAATATTGAAATCACTGCTGCTAATAATTTCTGCTAATGTTACACTGGTCTTTCAGAGGTGGCTTTTTCAACCTGAATGGGACAATTGTGGAGGCAGTGAAAAAGGGAACAAATGCCAAAGGAGGAATTAAAAAGAGGACAATAGCTCTGTGCAGACTTCTTGGAAAACAATAAAAAATCCATTTAACAAATAACTTTGTGCTAACACTGACCTGCTTCCTCTTCCTGTGCTGCTCCTTCTCAACTGAATGTGTATGAAAATCTGATCTCCGCTAGCAAGGGATTAGCCCTTGTCTGCAAGATGAAAATGAGCAAACCCGAGCACATTGTGTCTCTCTGCAGAGACCGCTCGCTCTGCACGCTGGCCCCAGCGATCCTGAGCCCTCTCTCTGTGACCAGTTTCCTTTTCAGGGAGTGAGGATGCTCCATCCGAACCGTCATCCTCCGACCCCTCCATTGCCAGCTCCGACACTCTCCGCGCAAGCGCCCTGCCTTTTCCTTCGCTGTGCTACTGAAAGCAGCGCAATCTGGGACTACTCAAAAAACTCTCTTTCTGAGAAGAGAGAGCATATGTCTATACATTATATATTTATTCACACGCTGAGGCATGTTCCCACTCCCGAGACACATACGGTATGTTCCGACTTTCTCACTCCAGCATGTTTTGCAAATCTGCTCTCCACCCCCTCTACTCCCTTGTTTCACTTTATCAGTATCTTGTTTAAGGGAAATGCTGCTTACTGTAAACTGAAACGCTAACATCAGGTCAACAGACCATTTATTAAGAAGCAGCTGTGGGAGAGGGAGCGGTGGGCCACAGCTATTTTTCTGGCTAAGCTTCTTTTCCTTCCAGTTAGAATATTTATTTCCTTGCTGTGATCTTTCTACTCACTCTTTATGCTGACAAAATGCTGCCAATATCTGCGGTGCAGGAACTCAAGGACAATCGATATTTCACTTGAATCAAATACAATGATTTTTTTTTTTGTTTTGTTTTCAAAGCTCAACATTTTGCAATTAAACCTCTCAAGACATGGGGAAAGTTGAGGCGGGGGTTCTTTTGTGAAAGGCAGGAGGGAGCAGCACAGAGGTAGAAACCAGAGCAAACCAGCAGCAAAGCCAATAGAAATATGCTGCATCGTTTCTTCTTTTTAATACATTTTTTACGAGAAGTGAGATCTTTGATTACATTTTTGATTAGGAGAGACAGGCATTGCCCTGCCCAATGCACAGTTAGAGGGAAGGGAGCCTTTCATGTTCAGAGATATCAGACATCAAAACAGCCATTCCCAACTCTTAAAAGGATCAGACAAAGCTGCAGCTCAAACTGTGTCGGGGACTTTGGTGCAGGCAGCTTCCCGGCAGAAGGCAGTCTCGGAGCCGTAAGAAATAATGTAGATGCTGACACTCCTGTTGAGTGTGGGGAAAAAAATGGGGAATTTCTCCCAGGGAAATCCAGGACCATTGTAAAGGCATTTCAGGATGAGAAAACCAAGAGCCATGACAGTCAGGCTGCAAGGGGAGCTGCCAAAAAGGACCTCCAAGGTATAAGGAAAGAGTAGCTGCTCCATCAGAGGGTCCAGGTAGGACAGTCCAGTGGGGAAAGCAACCAGCAGAGCACAATCAACGGCAGAAATTTCAGTTATATTACAAAGAGGTCACAGCTTCTCCTCTTTCTTCTTCCTAAAGACTCACGGATTTCCTGGACCTCCCAAACACGCTGATGCCCAGTCACAGGACCAGTACACTGACAACCAGCTCCACGGCGCAATGCAACTAGTTTCCGTCTTTAGAGCTGCAGAGTCTCCCACGTGGCCTCCTTGCTTTAGAGGTCACCTTGATTCACTGATAACCTACAACGGTTGAATCGTGCGAACAGGAGATTAGAGTTCTGATCTTGCACGACTCCACCTGAATACTAACAATGGCAGCACGGTGTCCCAGCTTATCCCTCATCATCACTGCAATGACCCTTCGTTTGGCTGCGGGATCTGCAAAATCTCAATGGCCGGAATGAGACGGGATAGCAAATCAACTCATCAATTCATTCAGAGTTTAGTCCAGCCTGGATTCAAGCACCTTCTCCTGTCACAGCTTGCCAGCATGCATTACAGAAGCAAAAACCCAAATTTTTGACAATTTTTCAAGGTCCACAGCAGGGGTTGCCTAGGTTGGAGGCAAATATGATGACCACCTTAACAGAATTTTGTCTCAGCTCTGCAAACAAACATCCTGAAAGCACTGGCTGCACCTGAAGCTAACCTGGATGCTGACTCAGACACCTGAACCTTCTGCATGCGTCCCCAGTGCTGAATACTGACCCTCATCATAAAATTGACCTGCTAGTGCAGAAGTAGTCATACCTCATTGCAGACAGGCTTACCACCAGTCTGTTTCTAATCTTTCTTTACAGAAGAGTGTCCTTCAAAGTGCAGCAGCACCACCTCACCTCTGCCATCACCCTCCATCTTCCCTCTAGGTCAGGGTATCACCTAGAGATAGCATTGGGACTGCACAGCCTCTGACACCAGGACACTGTCTAGTCCAGCCCATCTCTGTCTGTGGCCTCCATCCCTGGCTGGCCCAAAGGCCTAGCAGCAGCGATCCAAACGGCATTACGCTGGCTCCACACTCAGACCGATAACAACCAGCTTGCGATGGACAATTGTTCCTTCTCCCAAGGCTGCCAGGGCTGCTGCAGATTTTTATCCTCTTTTTCCCTCCTAATACAGCAATGATGTCAGACCAAGGGAGTCTGGGAGATGCCCACAACTCATTCTCAACAGGACGTTGACACCCAGCCCTACATCTACATCAAAGATGAGCACAGCCATCGCTCAAACAGCTGAGCACCTGGGTAAGATAAGTGCTTGGATGAAAAACAGCTGGCTCCAGCTCCGTTCGGACATTGCAGAGGTGCTGCTGGCAGCACGAGGACCTGCCAGAAAATTCAGCCTATCTCCACTGAAGTGCTGTATCTATCTGGGAGATGAATAGCCCTCATTTCCTTCTGCACACACCGCTGCTACTGATACGCACAGAAGTGGCTGCAAACACCTCTTCCCCAGTTCAGACCAGCCAGGAGGCTGCAGCTTTTTTGCTCCAACGTAAGCTTTGCTAGTGGGATCTCTGGCCTCTCTTCCGGAGGGTCTAATTCACATGCACGCTTCTCATCTGCATCAGCTCACAGCAGCTTGTCCACTTAGCAGAGACGCAGGTGAGAACACATTGTACTCCAGCGCCGTGCCGTATTGGCTTGCCATTAAATAGCAGATAGGCTGCCATTGATTTCAGTTACATTTTTGTTCCTAGCAAACTCTCTAGAAATACTTAGTCCCAAAGCCTGAAGTGCTTCTGAACACACATCCTCCTTGTTTTCTATTGTTTATTGACATCTTCAGTATCTCTCGGTGTAGAACACGGACTGAAGGACTGCAGCAATCTGATTTCCCCCACCAGGGTCACCGATGGGATCAGAGCAGCGATGGGAGCATGGCTATTTTGTTGCTCTTGCAGCTTTTTCCTCCATGAGACGCGCAGACCTCTGATTGTGTTTTGGGGCTTTGATTTCACTAGCTGCACTGATTTGATGACACCACCAATTGTTATTTTTTAATCTCTAACAAACAATGGTGAACTGTTGAAGCTGCAAGCATAGCCCCATGCGGTGATTAGCTGCATGGCAGAAGAAAAGTAAGATTGCCCCAACATTTTGGCATGAATAACAATGAAGTAGATAATTTTTCTAGGAACGCTTTCCTGTAAAGCAGCCTTTAGAAAAAATACCAGTAACATCCCAGGGATATTCAGTCCTCTGGATGACGAAGAAGAACCACATATTAGTTCTTTCTGCAACCTGCAGAAACGTTCCCACATGTGATCTCAGTGTTAGAGGATGAACTCAAGGTACAGAAACAAACGCAGTAGGCAACACACCCCACGGAGGACTTATGCAAACATCTCCTCCTAAGCATAGCTCCCTCCTGCAGACTCTTGCCCTAGGTCTTGCTTACCCATTAAAACAGATTAACCCTAAGACCCCAAGCTTCATCCACGGCACGCCTGTCAAAGCAGGCTGGCCTGTATTCTCATGCTACAGAGAGGGGCAGAGTGAGGAAAAACAAGGAGAAAATGCACTATCTAGAGGAAACCTGTGCAGGTGAACAGGATGGCAGGCAGAGGATGCGGTTCCAGGGAGTTAACAGGCACTGGCTGGGCACGTTCAGCTCAAGCAAGCATTATCCCAACCAATTTATATAAAACCACCTTAGTCGAAATACCACTTAATTTAAAACATCCAGGAAACAAAATAATGTCTTCAAGGTCAGGTGGGGCCAGCTTGTTAAGGGCAGGACAATTTTCTTCCCCCTGACTTGCCACCCATACTAATGGTCCCTCCACAGAGCGCTGTCAAGGTGAAGAGAGCAGCGCACAACCCCAGACTCAAACCAGCCTGTGACGTGCGACGAAACCATCTGCAGCTTCACTCTCACGGCTGCTGCAGTCCTAACAGCACAGCTCCCGGTCCCAAACGGCCACCTGCCTGCAGACGCTTCTGTTACATTGGAAATGAGAAGAGAAACCTTTGAGAAACGCTTCAAAAGATGAGCCTCTGGTTCCCCTGCTCCTCAGCCGCATATCTGGAAGAGGGCAGGGCGCCAGGGGAAGGGACTTCCCTCAACAGCACAATGGCACTCTACATACAGTTATTTGCAAGCCACATCACATGTAAATGGTCTAGAAGTCCCCCTTCACCCAGGGCTCCTGCGATGCTGCTGGCACACACCGTAACGCCAGAGAGACTGAGGACAGAAAAACTCAACACACTGGTGCCCAGAGATACCTAGGATCTCGGAGCAGCAGGAGGGGTCAATGGGGCAGCACACGGCCACCTCCCACTGCTTCTTCCCATTCAGAAATGCCTCCCCGTTTCCACAAAGGTCGAGGTACCAGAGAGTAGGAAGGTGTGGTACAGAGAACTGCGCAGAGTCAATCAGGAGACAGCTTCTGCACCACCCGCAGGACTGCAGCCGGCGAGCAGGCAAAGCCCAGCGGCGATGCCCAACTTTATTTTAATCAAGATATATTCCTCCATGTGCTGTGCTGCCTTGTACACATGCTGTTCTTTGGTTTTTCAGTTTGTAAAATAGAGGAATATTTGCTGTACCTCGCAACAGTCCTGGAAGGCTTAATTCATGTTTGTGAAGTGCTTTCAGGTCTTAAATTGGAAGGCATGAGAAAGCACAAGTTGTTATTATAATTGCATTATTAAGTGCTGTTAAAAAAAAAAATCAGCTTACATTTCTTAGAATTCAGGTTCTTCTTCAGACTAGCTTTATGTCCCTTGACACGTGTATTTGACAACAACCCAAATAGCCTTGATCTTTTATTCCCAGCAGGGTTTTCTTTATACCTTAATGAGGTCTTTTCTTAATCTTTTTTTTCTGAAAGATAAACACCTCATCTCAGTATAACCAAATTCTCTGAGCTACTATGTGTGAGCCTGGCTTCCCTCTGCCAGACTGGGTCTGCTTCTGTAACACCAGTCCAGTAAGGGCTGCAGACTGGTCAGGAGGAACACGGATGGTATCTCACACGTCCCTCACAAGACACCATGGTACACTTGCACATGTGCATGTAATATCTCTATTTCTGCCAGGTAGGACATTCCTGAAACATTTTACTGCTCCTCAGAGCTGTGCCAGGTTATTTAGTCCCAAATACAGCAGTATTTTTATCCCTTTCGCCCATAGTGCCTGATCTTCAACCTTATCTCTGTTCTGTAGCAGAGGATGCTCCCAGGATACATTCCTGACTACATTTCTGTCTTCAGATTCCAATATTTCACTTCCCTTACCCTCACCAAATCACCCGGAGATCTACAGCCTTGTTGATATTGACTTTCTTCTCTCCTCAATCCTTCTCTCAGGTTTCCTTCTTTTCCCCTCCTATCATCTGCAAATTGCATCGTTTTTATCTTTCGCTATGCTGGAAATCTTATCATGAAAGAGAGACTTTTCTTTTTTCTTTTTTTAATTAGTACTTGGTAATATTACCAAGCTGTGAGTTTATGGCTTTGTAGATCTTAGATTTTTGACACTAATTACTCACAAAGGCTTTTAAAGCACCATTTCAACATAGCAACTGCCACGACTGTAATTAAGTAAGAAGCAGCAAATTTTTTTTTACATTTCAGAAAAAGTCTCTAGCACTCCTGCCCCGTATCCCAGCTCAGCCGCTGGTATCACTCCGACGAACGAGACCAGACGTCGAAAACGTATGACTCCCGACGCACGCACAACTCTCCCCACCCTCACCCAAGCACTCGGCTGATGTATTAATAGTGCTGTCAGCACGGAGAATCCACAGGGATTCACCGCTTGCCTATTGCCAATCCGAAGGGCTCGGCTAATTTTAGACTCGCGGTTTCTGCATCTTGCGGGAGAATGTTTTTCCCCTGTTCAAACCTCAAAGCCTCATGTTGAGCCGACCACATGACTGCGCTTGATTTATTTCCTCCCCATCGTCTCCTCGCCAGGACCTGGAAGGAATGTGGGGGATGTACTGGTATCCATACGGACGCTGGACGTGTTGCCTGGAAGGTGCCAGGGCAGCAAGCGCTCTCATGATATGTTTGTAAACTAGCTGTTCTGGGGATCATCAATTAAAGGCGTCTCAGCGGGGAGAGTTTGATTCCACTGGCCTAATTCATTTTCAAATTACTCCAGGATGCTGCCTTTTACTATTACATTATTTGTTCTGAAACTCCAAATTAAGATTTTATTGCACCATTAATTTTTATGCAGAAATTACCATTAAAATCAATGTTTTCTGCTTAAAACTTGACAGTTTGAGATGACTGATTGTCTAGCCTGTTTCCAATTGCTTTATTGCCTTCGGAAGGGGATGGGTCCATCCCGGTGTGCTGCTAACTCTGAGCCAGGCTTTCACTGCACCTCACTGGGACATCCGCAGCAGCACCACGTGCGTCTCCAACATCCCCGGCTGCTGTTTCCAACATCTCCTGGGGGATGCAGATCCTCCTTCTGCTAACGAGCCAGGGAGAGCCATGGAGCCAGCTCTTCAGTGGAGGTCGGAGTGCTGCCCTCCCTTTGGGCAGCGGGAGCTCAGAGGAACGAGCTGGGCACGGGCACCCCAGGCTCCCTTAACTCCCTGTCCCCATGTGTTGCCCTATAAATAGGTGCCACGGCGCTTTTCTGGGTGGTTTGTACAAGCCACCTTCCCATCTACGGCAGAGATTCCCACGCACAACAGTTACACCAATACTGGTGGGAATAACGGCCGTTCAGGTGCAAGCGATGCCGGTTTAGGCTACGTTAGGAGCATCCCACACTGATGCTGGCAGAGCGAGCAGCAGGACCGCAACCACGAATCACTCACACCACTTCTTCCCGGGACAAC
Source organism: Chlamydotis macqueenii (assembly GCF_036417535.1). Taxonomy (NCBI): domain Eukaryota; kingdom Metazoa; phylum Chordata; class Aves; order Otidiformes; family Otididae; genus Chlamydotis; species Chlamydotis macqueenii. Next base: position 5,758,583 of record NC_141570.1, on the reverse strand, counting down.
GCAGCAGGGCACGGGTGTAACACCCTCCAGCTGTACTCTCCACCGCCACAGGCACTTCGCCCATACGCTGCTCACCGACCGCGAGGCTGTATATTCATATGGGCACGGGGTTTGCTTTTTAATTATTAGGACAAGTAATCTGTTTTTGGTTTTAAGATAATTTTGTTCTCTAATTCTGGAGGTGCCTGTACGGAGGCAGGCAGCAGGTAAAGGGCAGGGGAGAACATTTTCTGAGATAAATAAAAGAACCTCTGCCCATCCTGCAGCAGGCAGAGGGAATCAGAAGGAAAAAAAGAAGTTTGATTCTCTAAATATGAGGCATATTAAGCAAAACTGAATGTGATATGTAGTGAGTATCTGTGACAAGAGCAAACCGATCCTGCTGTTGGAATATTCATGCAAATAGGAGCAATTTCACTATGATTAAAAAGGCAATTAACTGAAAAAAAAAAAAAAAACGCCAGCAATTTCAGAAGCAGCCTGTGTGTCAGTGAGGCCTCCACACAGTGCTGAACTGACACTTTGCTCACTTTCATATTCCATCAACGAGATACTCACTACTACAGCTTGAGAGTAGTAATTACCCCAACTGGAGGCAGATGCTCTTAGAAAGACTCCAACAAAGTCTACACAAGGCACTTCATACACGGTGCACAGAGAGGGGGTTGCGCCAGCATCCTGCCTTTCCCACCCCCGCTCGCTTCGCTGCTCGGATGAAAGACGCAGGCATCAAGAGCATCCACAAAAGAACGGGTCCAAACTAAAAATTTTCAGCCTGTAACACAAAGCATTCAGGGAACGACATGCAGGCAGAGGCGCAGTGTCAGAACCGCTGCTTCCTCCGCGCTCTGCTGATGGGATTATGAGCATTTTCCCCTCTGTGGTTGGATCCACAATAGGTAAATACTGATGAAAAACCTTAAATTTTCTGTCATAATCTGCAAGGGATGAATGCGATAATGAATGATCTCTCGCAAACCAGTGAGATGTTAAGAGCAGCATCTGCTGTTGTCACCTTCTGGAGGTGCCTCCACTCCAAAGGAAAGCTGCGACCGATGCCATCACCCAAGCACTGGTCAAAAGCACAGAACCTCCTATTTTTAGAGCTCTTCAAACCCCAGATCATCAGAGACCTCTGTGTGACCACCACACACCCCAAGCATCAGGTGAGCTAGGCTGGCTGTCACCTTCCAAAAACAAGCTATTCATTTCCACGACCGCAGGCTGCACGCGCTAAGAAGCATCAGCAAATTTTTTCCCCGGCGGCTGCTGCTCCATCAGCACCCCAACGCCCGTCAGTACGAAGCTGCTGCAATATGCATGAGGTGGTTTCAGACTTGATCCCATGCAAGCTGAGTGTCTTCTGCTTGTCTTTGATGATTAACGGAGCAGAAGGCTTACCCCCCGCTCAAGACTTTCTGTGGCTGAGGTATTTTGCAGCTAGTCACAAACTCAAATATATTTCCTGTCCGGCAGATACTGTCTACTCTTGAGAGCAATTTTTATTGGATTTGTAATCCCCTTTTCAGTTCTTTCTCTCCCCTTTTAATATTGCCTTTTAAGCCCTTTACCAGGAGTTCACTTTCCGAAGGCCAGCAAGGAACAGTGGACAGAGCCTTTGGGTTTAAAAAGGAAGATGCACAGAACGTTAATGCAAGAGAAACATGCAACACTCTGACCCCTTTCAATTAAGGTGCCATCTCTATCACCTTCAGCTGTCCTGGAAACTTGGATGTGCCCTGAAACAACAAAAAAAAAAAGGACCAAAAAAATCAGTGCTTCAAGCTGAAGCTGAGACATATAATCATTTATCTCCCAAACACAACACGAACTGTGACTGCCTTTACATACATAACCTCTTTGGGTCAGATTCAGCATCAAGTGCTGAACAAGGGCAAGCAAAAAATGAACTGGGAGTTGTTAAGCAAAAGAAGAAAGACAGTTATGGAGGGGTGGGTCCCACTGCAGAGAACTGCAGCCCCTGGCACCCAGAGAAGCACTGGAGATTATGGCTGAAGTGTGGCAGTGAACGACGATGGGATACACCTGTCTGGACAGATCGGGCAAATCCCGATGATCCAGGGAAATCTGGTGTGTGTCTACAGCACTCCCCCTCAGATCATAAGTCCCACTTGCAGAGAAGATGGGTAGGCAAAGAAAAGGCTCCTTTGGATCTGCTGCACTGTAGGCTGAGAGGTCACATAAATACAGGAGGACAAGAGCAAGCAAAGGAGATGAGGCTCCTCCACTCTGTAAGCAGCAAGGAGGATTGCAAAGGTCTTCAACAGGTTCTCCAGCCACAAGGGTCTTCACCAAGACCATGAGAGGCAGGAGGGATGGCAGTGCACAGCAAACAGCTGAGGCAAAAATCTACGGAGCAGACCTGGTGTGGTGCTCTTGGGAAGCATCCCTGTGGTCTCCTACTACACCCTGTGCTCTTTGCCTTCAGCTGAACAATACAAGACTAAAGGTCCTCTAAAGGCAAAAAAGAGTCATTTTTAGACCACTCTAGCAGGTAGAAGTACATGGTTATGCCTCCTTTGTAGCTCTAGACAGAGCTTGGATTAACCAGACTTCTATCCTCTAATGAAGGGGTTTGTGGCTCCCCAGCCCCGTAGCTCATCTCAGTGCTGCAAAGCCCTCTGCAAACTGAGAGGCACCTGAGGTTCACCAAGGTGTTTCACACCTAGCTTAATTAACAGCCACGAAGGAGGAAACAATATTTCCCTGGCTAGCAGATCTCTGGAGAAAAGTAACCAGTGATGCGTAGAAATCTCTTTGTTAAAAAAGGAAAAGGAGGAAACTCTTTTCTCTTAATTAGTGCCACTGGAGATTGGGCTGGTGAGGTCTTCGTGGCTGCATTGCTGGCCATGGCTCTGTGGCCCAGAGCCTGCCCTGGGTGCAGCAAAATAACCTAGCACGGACAACATGGACTCCATCCTCCCACACCCACATTTTCTCTCCACCTCTCCTTTCACGACCGTTCCAGCGCTATCTCCTTTCCAGGTGAAGAAAAGCTCCCTAGGTTTATTTCTGCCTCTGTCCTTTTAATTCCTCATTTTGGCACTGGCCTCTCTGTACAGACCGGTGAGCGGGATGCTTATAGCCTCCCTGCATCATTTTGCTTTATGTCTGGAAACATCTGTATGTGCAATTAGAGAGCCAACTCCTTTTATGTCCCTAAATGAGCAGCCTTAATCATCGCCATAAGAAATCAAACCCTGGCTGGGCAGCACAACTCAACGATGCAATTCTCCAAGCTGGGCTGGCACTACCTGCGTGCAGGATCAGCCCTCAGGAGAAATCTCCCACCTAGGAACAGGCTTGTCTTCTCCACGGAGGCATTTTCACAAGTGTAATTACAGGGAAGCAGTGAGATGCTTCCCCGCTGTGCTGAACACGTTTCACCAGTTTTCCACGGCACCAAGAGACCGAGCTCCGGGCGCTGGTGCAGGCTTGCGGCGATGTTAAGTTGGGAGCAAACGGCTGCAAGCTGGGGTTTGACATGTTGTGATACACAGGGGCTTCCTCCAGCGCGGCTGAGGGAGTTATAAAAGGAATTGTGCGATCGTTTAATTAAAAATCGTAACAGCAATGGATGCCGGGATTCCTCCAGAACCAAATCTCTTCTCTCCCCTCTCCTCACTTTTGGCCTTGCACCAGCCCTTGATGTATGGCCACCTTGTTTCTCCACCCTTCCCTGCCATTTCTCTGTCACCACAACTGAAGCTCAGACCCTCACACCAAGGCCATTTCGCCCTCAAATCACCCATCTCTGTCCCACAGCCAGCCAGCCCCCATGAACAGAAACAGGCTCACCAGGGGCTTGCTACCACTCCCTCCCCAGCTCAGGGAGCTGGTTTGCCTTGGGCCACCCCACGTCCAACCCAGCTCCAGTGCCTGCACTGTCACAGACCCTTCTGTCGCCTCCTCCTCTGACCTGCGCCTGCTTTTGGCTTTCTCCCACCCTTTCTAAAGCCATCTCTTGCTTCCACATCAATTTTCCAAACAAGATCCCTCCCTGAGCAACATTCAAAGTCCACAATGCCAGAAAAAGTTATGAAAATACAATGCATCTAGACCAAGAGGAAAAAAAGAGTACAGCTGACATAATTTGTGTATGTGCAAAATGTATTAACTCCATTTTTCACTTCATCAGCCCACTGTGCCTGCACGGAGCCTCCGCTTGTTCTCAGCGCTCAGGTCCTGAGGAATATTTTGTTCACCTTGCAGTTAGATTTTACGGCAGGCTTTCCAGTGACCATTTTGGATTCAAAAGGAGTGCTCAAAATACACACAGTCCCGGATTTTCTCCTTTAGATTTATGATCCGCTTCTCTGGTATGTAGCTTTAAGTCATTTTATTTCAAGCAGGAATATTTTAAAAGAGTAATCTGTATGTGCATGTCAGGGAAAAGAATTAATTACCGCTCTAATTAAAAGGACACTGTTGAAAATCCCTCTCTTTTCCTGCTGATTTTGCCCTTTTTCTGTAAGCTTTACATTTTTGCATGTATATGTTTCTCAAGGAGTTTGAAATTAACAGGGCTTATTTTATTTATGCAACGGTATCAACCAGAGGTTGTGCATCAGCAAAATGCACATTAGGCGGATGGCAAAGGCAAACATCAATGATTTTGTGTAGGTCTCAGATAAGTAGTAATAATAAGTACTATTATTATACAAAATCCTGGATTACTTTAAAGAAGCCTAAAAGGCACTCCCTCTCCCCCAGGCTGTACTTCAGGTTTAAGATTGTAAAACATGTCAATTAAATTTTGTGACTGCTTTAAAAAGGCACGGCCCTGGATAAATGCCACCCCCAGAGCAGCACAGCTCTGCCGTCAGGGTCCGGTTGGGTGGATCGCACCACGGTTCAGATCCCAGCCTGGGCCAGACAGAGGCCACCGTGGGCTCGGGGTCCGTCTGCACCGCCAGCTTTTTCCCCATCGCGTCTCTGCGGCAAGGCGGCTCGCACCCCACCTCGAGCCCGCAGCCCACCAACTGCCTCCCCAGGCCTCTGCTGGGGATGGAGACAGCTGGGTGACGCCACCTGGCTCTGCGAGCCGCCGCCAAACTCGAGCACAGCTATCACAGATAATGCCAGCGCAGCCTACACCCATCTCGTCATGTTTTGCCTTAAGGGAGAGGTTTCTTTAACCACATTTCTATGGCAGTGACAGACAGGGAGAGATGGGAACTGCACAGGCCAGCACAACGCTACTTCCAGGGATCTTAAATTAAGGAAAAAATCAGATTAATCCCTTGGAAAATGTTGTTATACAAAAATATCTGGCCGTCAAAAGGCTAATTAAGTCAGTCATTTGAAACTAAACAAAAAACTTGGGAACACAATGCAGAGAACAAGCCGGAGCTCACAGTGGGATGAGCGGAGCAACGCACAGAGCCCCAGGATTATCTCAATAGTATGTAAAGCCTCAGCGCACAGAAAGACTAGCCAAGGTTTACATTGGAAATAATGCAAAATCCAAAGTCTCCCACCTAATCCAAAAGACAATCTTGATCTCCCAATCGAACACTGCAACTATTCTTCCAGCAATACTCAAAGGAGAGGAAGAGAGAAGAAAGGGAATACTGCACCACTGCATAATTCAGCGTGTTTTGACAGCCACCTTCGGGGCACATCACGCTCGACTGCTCATCATTCTCAAAGATGGAAATGAAAGAGGCTGGAGAAAGGGACACTAGATGATATAATGATATAATGGAGAGGCAATTAAAGAGCACAGAAAACCAAAAGGCAAACCAGCTGCATCTTTCTCTAATTTATAGGACACGGAGCAGACAGTAAGATTGATTCATACATTTCTCATCCTATCAGGAGGAGAGCGGGTACGTACCAGAAAGTAATGATGTACAGCGTGAGAAGCGCATGCTACGTGGCCCTGTTGACATAGTGTTTTGTGACACCTTCCCTCTTCCTGGGGGGATGCTTGTCGAAAACCCATCAGGGTTTAGCACTTTCTCCAAGCATTAATGCTTTAATGAGACGCCACGACAGCCGCCCAAAATGCAAACTCAATTCAGCTTGCAGTACCAGGCTGCACTAAGTGGTGGAGGGACTTCAGCATCGTAAGGTCCACACACAGACTCAAACTTAAATAAAACTCATTTATAGTTCAGAGCCGGTAAAATATTGTCTGTTGGTAATTTGCAGCAGATCCTCCTCGGGTAATGTCTAGAAGAACAGAGCTTTCTCTCATTTTCTCTCCCTCAACGTTCTTCAGGCAACTCTTCCTTACCTTATCCACTATCACCCCCTAGATGCTGACAGTTCACAGACAAGCTTGTCAAACACATCTGCCTTTCCAGTGTATCAGTAACTGCTTCCTGGCTGGCTTATCTTCTGTAAAAATGTTAAAAATATCATAAATACACTGTTATATCTAATAAGAAGACAGAAAAGACAGGAAAAGCCAAGGACCAATGTGAAATAGCTTACACTCGAATATCTATAGAGTCTTCTCTGTAAAAATGGAGAAAAGAAGCCATGTTGGAGAGATCTGGGTGGCTGCCCATAAATCCAGAAGAAAATTAAGTCCCCAAAGCTCTGAAAGTTGCTATTGCTCTCCTTGAAATGAGCAATTGGGTAATCAGCGTTAATATTAAACAGCTTGTTCTGAAAAAAAAAAAAAAAAAAAAAAAAAAAAAAGACAATTCAAGAGATTCTGCCTCCCAGCATCAAGAGACAGTCAGAAAACCTTGGACTGAAAAATGGAACATTTTGCTTGTTCCTGAGTCTATCTATCTAGCTGTGTTGACTGTGATAATAAAATACTAAAAAATGAGAGTCATGCCAGCTCCACCTGTCCCCTCGGCTCTGTATGGGGAGGATTTACCGAGTGGGGGAGTGAAGGGCTTGGTGACCCACGGCAGCATTGCCTCGTGGTGCAACCTGCTTGCACAGCTGGTCCACCACGAGCTGGGCCCCCTCCTGTCCTGAGCGTGAAACATGGCATCAAGTTAAAAAGAAATAGGGAAATCAGAGTCATACAAGACTGGATATTCTAAAGCTGAGCTTATAAATGCTTTTAAGATTGGACAATTTTTATTCCATATATATACATATACAAATATATATATATATAAAAACCTCTACACTTGTCACACCAAGTTCCCTTTGCCAGCTTAAGTCCAGAGACCTTTACACAAACAACAGCAAGTAGAATTTCTGAAGATAAACATGTCACTAAACTACACTGCATTAAATTTAGGACTTTCCAGGCTAGATGCAAGTTCTGGGGCCACTGGAAAGCAATGCATCTTCCTTTCCCAACAGGATGAATGTCTGTTTCCTGACTGCGTGACACTAAAGGGAAGATTTTAAATCAGTCTGAAACAGTAAGCTTGTCCATTCTGAGACTTGAGCAGTCAAAATTATTTTAGGAGGAGGGAGGCTGGAGGGATAGATGAAGCAAAATACGTTAAGCAGAGCAACTTTTCTTTTTAAAGTGGCATCTGTGTGCCATGGCTGCAGCAGCCGCAATATTCTCATCAGTCCCTGGGGGGCATTACCAAGGAGAGTCACCGGTTCGCTCAACAGACACAACACTCTCATTCCTACATCCCCATGGATGTTCAGGCATGTTCCAGCGATCTCTGGCAAAACCAGGTATTTTATGTACTTACCTTCAGGCCAGTATGACTGTAGCATGCGGGTGAACACAATCAGGCACACAGAGTTCCCACTGTTCTGCGCAGAGCTGATACAACCAGCAACCACAGAGATGGCTTCATCCCCTGCCTTTTCAATGGTTACCTACCGGCACCCGTGGGGCTGGTTCTTCTCGGTATCTACACATACCTGGTGTGGTAGGAATGAGCCATCGAAATCTGCCAACAGTGAGAACAGCCTCCTTGGAGAGGGAGCAGAAGGCTAACTCTTGGATATTACCTTTTAATGAGTGTTGGCCAGGGAGGACGGAGTGTGACAGACCAGTGTGAACACAATAAATACCGGAGAGGTGGGGATGCTGAAGCAGAGTCTGCAAAAACTGGGGAGAGGTGGCCAGGATAGGCTCCAGGGAAGCGCAGGGCTGAAGCCAAGATGCTGGTGTGCCCGTCCCTTCCCACTCCCGCCTGCAGCCCCGCTGAGTAACACCGGCTGCCTTGCAGGGCACGGGCTGCTGCAAACCTCTGCCAGTTGAACGGTTCAGGGAGAGTCCCAAAGGGTCTGAACTGATGGGAGCCCACTTGAGCCAGGCTGACGTGAGACAGAAATGTGGAGAGAGGGACCCAGTCTCACGGCAGCTGGGCTACAGGGCTGCTGCTGGAAAACCAGGAGACCCAGAGGCCATCGTTAGACTCCCTGAGAGCCCGCGTTAAGGGCAGAGACACATGTCCCGGCGAAATAGCATTTTGTGTCATTCGTATTCACAGGAAACCCTGAACTTAACCAGGCCTTTATCAGCCGATTACAGATTCAGGGGCTGGAGAGTCCTGAACTTGAAATAAAAATATACAGATTTCTCCATCCTCTCTTCCTCCAGCAGCCTTACAGTAGGTGCACTTATCCAACCCAGCTCAGGAGGCCATTAATTTGTGGCCCTGTGCGTACAGGTCTGTTACAGGCCTGTCCATATCCAGCCTGCAGAGCGCTTGTAACATCGCCAAGCCGTGTGCGCAGAAACAAAGGGTGATGGCACCAGGTTCTCCGAGTTCACTTTGCACCACCACAATTTGGCACAACACCATCCAGGGGGGCAACGACACTACTCCAACAGACCGCTTGTCCCTGAGCCCAACAGTCAAAGGAGCAAACGCTCCCTCCACTCTGTCCCTCCGGCTCTGGGTCCAGGTGTCCCGCTCCCTCCGCACACTCTGCGCTCCAAGCATGGGGGAGCGAGCGCGCGCCGGTTGCCAGCTCCCTCCTCCCCTTCGCCGCCCTGTCCCCTCGCTCTCGGTTTCACATTCACAGGCGCACGTCTCCTGCTCCCGAGGAGCCACAGCTGCAAGCGCAGCAGTACCTGCCTGGAATTGAAAAGCTGGACATTACCACCTCGTCCAGCTCTGCTGACTTATCATTTTGCTATCACCTATGCCTCATTATCATGCAGTTTCTTGCCAGTTCTTGGCTTTCTTACATTTCCTCCCTTCCCGGCCCTGCGTCTCTCTCTCCTTCTTATTAAACATGGACTAGATGCTATCTCTCAGTCCTGCTCGCTCATCCCCCACATCCCCTCTATTGATTATTTCCAGGGAGCTCCCGCCGGCTGCTCCCCCAGCACCACGTTTGACCTTCCCCAGGATGAAACAAAGCACCAATGTCAGGCAGCAACGCAGCAACGTGAAACAGCCACTTCAGCTCGCTCCCATTTCACAGACAGAGGGAAAAAGATGGAAAACTTGGTCGGAAAAGCTGCAAAGGAAAGAGATCAAAATACAGCATCCTAACTGAATGGCTCCTCCCTTGCTCAGAGCTGTGTGCTCTCGCATCACTGAAGCGTGGCTCACTCCAAATATTTGCCATGCCCCAACCCACTTCTTTCCCTATTTTATGGAAATGGTGGAGCGTTTTAACCTGCACGTTGACTGGCAGAGAGAAATCCTGTGAGCTTAAAGACATCCTGCAAATTCATCATCACTTAAGGCGCCACGGGCCTTGCTTGTAACAGTCATCCCACATACTCTTGCAGGATGATGTTGGCACTGTACACTAATGGTCTCAGGAATCTTTTGGTTTTACTTGCATTTATGTAGGTTTCCCGTTTCAAATGCATTCAGAGCAGAGCACAGGGAAAGAAAAAAAAAAAAAAAGAAAAAAGCTTAGGAATCACCTGGGTTTCTGCAAATCAGCCAAGTTGGAGGGTAACATCCCGGATGGTGAGAAAGGTACTATGAAAGGAGGGACAAGAAGCACAGCAGGACGGTACAGAGCTGACAGCAGCCCAGCTCGCTCACGCTGCTGAGGCTGTGGAAAGAGCTCAGGCACAAAAGGAAGAACTTTAAATAAAGATGAAGCAGATACAGCGACATTGTTGCATGGCCAATCACTTCAATCTCCACCTCAGAGGTTATCAGAAGCAAAACCTTTTCAGTGGCCTTTCCCAACCCCTCCATTTCTTACCAGCAGGTCTTTTCATACTTGCATCTGGACTATTAACCCTAAAAGTCTCCCACTTCTCTCCTCCCATTTGTTATGTCCATGCACTCTTTCAACCCAATGCTGACCTCTCTGCTTCTTGCTCCACGAATCCTCTCCATCACATCCACGCTGGGGGCAGTCCTCGGTCCCCTGTTCTGTGACAGTGCCCCTTTCAGTGAATTTTCCCCCTCCCACACCCAGAAATCATTTCCAGACAATAATTTCCAGGTTTAGTTGCCATCTCCTCTGTTTTTTTCTCTTGGCTCTATGCTTAGACATCTCAAAGGCATCTCTCAATCACTTCCTTAAATCTGGACTCTACTTTTGGGGTTCGCTCAGAAGTAATCAGCAAATCCCATCTTTTTGCTTCCTAATCCTTCTGTGCTCCTCTTGCCCATCAGTACTAGTAACCACTCATTTGGGTTTGTTTTTTTTTTTTTTTTTGCATAATATATATCTTAAAGGATTAGCCCTAGCAGTTAAAACATGACTCCTCTGAGATTTAGCTTCCTGTGGACTCAGCTCAGTGCAAACAGCTTGGCTGTGAGACACAGACCACTTGGATTGCTCCCTCCTTGGGGCGGAGGAAGGGACCAGACAATCTCATGTTTTAGCTCTTTCCCCTGCTATTCTGCTCTAAACGTCTACAAAACGCCATATGGATGGACGCTACCGTATGCATTTACTGGCTCTGAAAGCCTCCACAGAAGGAAAACGCACAGCTGGTGCTTTCTTAGGGTAGGAGAAACACCAGCACAGAGGGAACTTAGAGAAGAGAATAAATTAATATTAGATACTTCCCTGCTTTAACCACCATGGGACACATTTCCTCCCGCCCTGATGGGTCCCCTCTGTCACTTGCTGGGCAAGACCATCTCACGACCAAGAGCATAAAACTGCCGTATGGATACAAAGCCTACGAAACCACCAGCACAAAGTTATCCTGGATGCCAGAGAGCAGCTCCACTGACCGGAAGACACATGGATGCCACCTGACATCGGCTCCAACGAGACCGTATTTTCAAGCCCTTAAGCCGCTACGCACTTGGTTACAGCCTGTTCTCTTTGAAGGAGCCTGTTCTCTTTGAAGGAGAGCACATCTGGTGGGGAGGAGAGGGCGAAGGAGAACCCTTTGGCCTCCAGAAGGTGATTTTATCAAAGGCGGTAACTGAACAGAGCTACAGCTATCGCTGTCTCTTAGGCTTATAGAATTTAGAAAGGTATCCAGGTGACATTATATGACTTAAAAGTTAATTAAACTGAGTGATATAGTCTAACAGCCCCAGGTGTTTATTTCAAGCCAGCCTGTTTCTACAGCATGTAGAAGGAAAGAATGAGGTGGGGGGGGAAGTCTAATAAAAAACCTTGTGAGGATTGCATTAAGAAGTAATCACATTGTTAAATCATTCTGGTTCTGGAGCACTTCTAATACCTTCAAATCTTGGCAATTCTCTCCAGTTAAGGCTTGTTTCCATTGTTGTGCTGTCCTCCTTCCCAGAGCTGGCAGGTTTTTCCTTTTAAGAACCCCAGGAGATGGCTGCACAGCCCGGTAGTGTGTTCAGCAGCCCGGGGCCTTTGTGCATCAGCTGTGTCAACAGCTACACCTTTGCCTGAAGGCATGTTAGATCCCTTCCGAGCACTAATGGACTGGCTGGACCAGCACCATCTCTTCCGCACTGATGCTGGGCTGGAACCAAAACAGCCCTGAGGTGGGACACAGAGTCGAGTACGCAGCAGATGCTGACAAACCATAGGAAAATCAGGAGAGCAGCTGGAATGTGGAGGAGGTGTGAGTGGGGAGCAGCACAGAGATCAGAGAAAAAGACCTTTAATAAGAAGGAAAGTTTGGAAGAGATTATCTTTTCCCCTCAAATGTAGCTCTTATGGAAAATGCAGTAACAGGAAATTGCCTAGGCAAGACTGAAGTAGAAAAGTTTATGTTGCTTCTTCGTGAGTCTTCCAGAATGGGAATGTCTCCTTCCTAGGCACCGATCTGTCCCCAAGACCACACTGACAGAGAATCCTCTTTTCCAGGACCCTTGTCCCACATGCCTGCTAGTCTTCTGACCCCAGTTCAACAGCTGTCTATCTTCCTTCTCAGAGGTTCACCACTTTTTCTTCTATAGGTTGAAAAATCTCTAAAACTTTTGATCTTCAGATCTCAAGGTTTGTGAATCCCTAGCCAAGGGAAAGTAGTATTTGAGTAAGAGTAGAGATGGAAGTCCTATGAGTCAGTGGTGGCACGACGGGGTAAAAAGAAAGGAAGGAGGTTTCAGTATCATCAGTGCTCACCAAAGGCCCTGAGATACCTCAAAAAGGCATCGCGTCTAGACGAGCTCCTCTGCATTCAAAGGAAAAGTCCATTTTTCCATAATTCGTCACCTTAATAAATGACTCCCTCTTCTCCCTACAGCCTCCCCTATTACCAATTCTCATGCAGCATGCCGGAGCCTCCTTTCACTATTAATACCACTCACTGTGAAATGTAATTACCAGCTCTATCACAAAGCGTCAGGCACATTTATCCACTGTACACACTGGCTGACTCCAGATCACATCAGTCACTGGCTGGCTCGTTCTGACAACGTTGTCCAAAGGAAAAAGTGTCTGCACAGGCTCCCAGCGAACTCGGCCCACTTAAGCAGAGCATGAAACTGTTCTGGGAGTCCAAAATGAGTTCAACAAGCAAACACAAAAACAAGAAGCAAAGAGAGATACTTAATTTAACACAGACTCGTAATTTAAATCCAAAGGAAAGAACTGTTACAGGCAGAGTGAAGTGTCTGGCTGGAAAAGATGGATGAGCAAACACTCTAGAAAGCAATTCAAAATGATGGAGTGAAATGAATGGCTCCCTCCTTCAGGCTGACACAAGCAAAATTCCTCCTTTGCTTTCTGCTTTAACTCTCATCATTATGTTTTGATTAAAGCCAATACAACAAAGCTCACTTACTGTCCCTTGCTTGTGGCTTTCTTCTTCTGCCTCTCTCTTTTCATCCCTTTGCAGGTGTTTCTAGAAGGCACACAGGACACCCAGGATTCACACTGTTCAATCCTTTGCCATTTGGTGAAGCTGCAACTATCACAAAGGGCAGGGACTCAGCCAGACGTATCAGCTTCAGCTTTATTTAAAAATCCTATTAGTTAGAACAGAAAATAATATATATTCTGACTGATATCCAACTGACTCTTACACTGAGAGTTTCCAATTCCATGGGGCTAGAGGCAGCCTGTCCTGTTCCTATCAAGTACCTGCTCTGACGGCAGTACCTTCATTACGCTCAATATTCTTGCAGCTCTTTAAAAGCAGGCAGCCCATGCTTATAATGGGGAACAAATAAAAGGTGAATTTTATTTACAGTTAAGTGTTACCAGGGGGCTAAGAACACCGAAATAAAACCAGAGAAAGGCAACTCAAAGTACTGCTGACAAAATAAAGTAAGAATAACCAGAATACTTGAAAAGGAAAGAAGTGGAACCGAAACAGGATTAGTTTGGCAAACTGCTTATCTGTCGCTGTGTCTCCAACTTTTAGACTCCGGTGCCTAAAGCCAGCTAACGACCTGCATGTCAGTGCCCAGAGTTCTCCTAAACAGAGCCAGCAGAAAGATGTCTCCCGAAAAACAAAAGCAGTCTGGAGTTTTCTTCTTGAGAAAAAATGAAAACAGGAAAGAAGAGCTTGCAAAAACTTCTGGATTCTAAAAAACCAGAGGATTAAACTGCTGCAGAGGAGGAAGGAAATGAGGTAGGCGTCTTCCAATTAAAATAAAGCATAACTGTGTGACCTCCTACGGCATGTTTGTCCTAGGTACACATCACAGCAACGCCCCGAGAACACCCCTGTGCTCCTAAGAGTATCACAACACATCCCAGAGCCAGGACAGATCAGATGTGCCTCTCTCCGCCCAACTGTGCTCTTCAATACCAACCAAACGCAACTGGTGGGGAGCAGCTGAACTTCAAACCTTTCCCACGCTCTCATAATTTTGCTGTCGCTGTCAATAATGATTAATTTGTGGATCATCTTCTTCTAATCTCCCACCATAACGACATTTCCTGCTTTGATTCAAGCCTCTCTAAGCACGATGGTGGCAGATGGCAGGCTATTACACAGCATGGCCGCACGGCAATGGGAGCGGGAAGGATTATTAACGAAAATAGTAGCTCTTCAAAATCAAAAAGGTGAGGACCCATGGAAGAGCCATGGTTTTATTTTTACACCTCAACTCAGTTATTTGAATGCATTATGAATGCTGTAAATATACCCGATGAATATAATGAAAATACATTATTAATTTTCACTCATTATTAATGAACTTATGAATTCACAAGTGATGGAGCCATGACGGTGTGAGGGAAAGGTCATGAATAATAACTGGAGATGAATAATATATGCACAGTTAGTTCACAGGATACTATGCTCATATGACTGTAGTGCCTCATGTTTATCTAACTCGGCAGTGCATTGACTTTTTATTATTTGCTAGATAATAACGCAAAGAATTATAGGGACTATAATCTCTATTAATTCTACATAACAGATCACAATGGACAGCTGATCCTTCTGCAGGGATGCTCCTGCATCCCAATGCTAAAAAGCTGAGATCCCTCTCTCTTCTCCACCACACTCTTCCTCCATGACACCTTCTTGCTTCGCCTCATTCATGTTCATTGCCGGCACATGGAGAACATCAGATCCAGAAAGAGCTGTGGCGAATCCAGAGATAAACTCAGGACCAGCCCGTGCGGCATGTGAGGGTGACTAACCTGAGATCAGCAGAGACATGCTGAAATCTCTGGCGACATCCCAGTGTGACAAATGGGGGAAGACAAGCCATGTGCTGTGTGCACACACAGACAATTTTGTTTTGGTTCCATCTGTTAGGACTAATTTGTTAATTATTAAATAGATAATTTATCATCGCTGCCTGCTTGATTGGTGTTTATTACCCATGGTCTGAGGCAAAGAGAGTGCTGTGTGAATAAAGATGGGATTAATTAATAACGAAAAGTTCAGGCAACTGCAAACTTGTGGCGGCTGCTTGCAGTCCCTGTCTATTACTGAACAAAAAGGAGGCTGGGGGAGGGAAAAAGCATCAGGAATTCAAGTCTTTGATCATCAAATTTCCTCCTGTCCTCACATACTAGCCACTGCTGGATGACAGAAAGCTAACTCTATCTCTTAAGACACTCACCTCAGCACTTTCTAACCAATTTCTTCCTCACTGTCCCCTGGCCACTGCCGTTCAGGGGATCTATAAACCACAGTCAAAGCAAAGCAGCAGGTCATCCACCGTGGGCTTGGGCTGCGGAACCAGCTCTGCCTTTTCTCTATCAGCAAGAAGCTTCCAGGAACTTCCTGATGCGCTGAACCTTGCATCCCTCATCTCAAAGGGTAAAAGGTGAAAGGAAAGACACACTTGTGATCCACCTCTTTCATTACTGAAAGGTGTTCACAAAGGTTCAAACAACAACATTCCAAGAGGAATCTCAAGAGAGAGAGAAAAAAATCTTCCTCAAAAAGCCAGCCTGTGCAACAGGCCACAGGCAAAATAAACACCAACCTGCCTAAATATACAGGAAAGATCCTGAAACGTAGGGATGCTGAGCTGTAAGAAACCTGAGAAAATCGTTCACATGCTATCAACTGATGCTAAGAGCACAGAGGTAAGTGGTAACTTCCAAAGAGCCAAGTATCCAACTCACCAGCTATTCAGCCTTCTAAAGGGAGGCATCAAGGGAAATCAAAGCAAAGAGATGGTAAGTTATTTGATCAAAGACATTTTTAAGGTTAATGGACAGGCCACAAACAGCAATCATGCCTCCAGTCATGCAGTCTGAACAAAAGATGCATCATGTTTTGTTCATGGTAGGAAAAGACCTTCCCTATAAAACTTATTCAGACAGATCTTTAGGCAACTTCAAGGGACATTTTGCTTAACCGTTGCTCTGCTACCCCTCCATGGAGTTGCATCTTCGCTCCCTCAACCGCTCATCATCAATTTAACAAGTATTTTGTACAAACAAAAGTTTTCTTGCTAAATAAATTAATTACAACAGAGTAAACAAAAACTTTTTAAAAATGCATGTTCTGATGTGATTGCTTCTTTAATTGGCTAGTTTAACATTTGAAATTTGATTTAATTTTCAACCTGCTTATCCTCACCGCAGGGTCAGGCTGCCAGAGACACAAATGAGCACTGAAGCCTTGGCACTCCCCGTCAGGCGTCCCAACGGAGCCTGCTCGGTCCTTCTGCATTCCTCCAGCCCCCTTCCCTCTTTTATTATTCTTATTTAAGAAAGGAAGATCAAATTCAATCCAACAGCAGACATAAGTTTCCTAGCTCTCCATTAGTAATTTTAAAATGAGACGGTGCTCTGGAGCCCTGAGTATTAATCCCAGCTCTGACAACTTCTTTCCTTAATTGCCTGAATGAAATCTCCACACCACCCCAACTGTCCTTACCCATAAAATGAGCAATGATAACAAGAAGTCAGTACGGTATGCCAGTGAGTGGATTAATTGTGTTTGGGAATTGCTTGAAAGATGAATGTTGTATTTTCAGTCCTGTGACAGTACACACATGGTATGATGAACCTGACGAGATGACAATATCTCCAGCCACCTCTGATGTAAGGCGGGTTTGCAGCCTGATCCCTACTGAAGCACAGGACAGCCATCTCCTTTTCAGCAGAATTACCAAGTTGTTAGTCAAGGCTACCACAGATTTCTCTTTCCTACTTCAAAAGAGCCCTCTGCACTTTTCTACTGCCCCCAGTACCTGTATTTGTGCGATCAGGTGCTCTGCTCATCAGCAGTATCCCTGATTTCCCATAGGTTCACAAATTGCGGAGCTCAAAAGAATCCTAAGAATCAGCCAATCTAAACTGATGAAAAGCACAAGCTGGTGAATTAAGCAAAGCAGTTCCTGCATCAGGCTCATAATTGCTAGCTGACTTAGAACATTTCTTGTACGAGAATATCCCATCTTCATTTAGCCACTTCAAAGTGATGGCGAATCCCCCACGTACTGAGATAAACAGTTCCAATGGCTAATTACCCCTGTCGTAACAAAAGCATTTCCTTATTTCTAATCTTTCCTGGTTTCTACTTCCAGTATTTGATCTTGTTACGCTTTTGTCTGATAGATTAAAGAGCTCTTCACTAACCAAAATCTCCTTCCCATATAAGAACTCAGACTATGATCAAGCTACTTATTAACCTACTCTTTGGTAAGTTAATTAGAAGGAAATTCTCTAGCCTCTCACTGGTTTTAGATCTTGAGGTGAGGCAGGAGAAATAGAAACTGCCCAGCAAGACCTTCTCCTCTTTTCAGAGAAAACCAAGTTAAAATAATGATGGGATAAAACAGAGGTGCATGTGCCACGTGCTTTATGCTGTCCATCGCATCTTTATGTTACCCTTCCTGCCGCCTCTTGTCCTGATATAGGTGATGCTGGAAGTTGGCTTCAGGTTGAATTTGTACATCTCAAAGATCACCGACCCTAACTCAGTGGAGTCAGAAACAGAGGGAGGCAAAGGCTGACACGCCAGGAGATCCTGCTGGAAGACCCAGAAAGAGGCATATTAATTTTTGTCAAGAGGCTGCTTTCTAAGTCAGCACCTGTCATCTTCTCTGAAGGCCCTTTGCCAGCCGTTCGCTGCTCCCAAGGCTGTTTTGCTCTCTCTTGCCTGTGTGGCAGATCACCTACACAGTCATCTCTTCCCCTAACGCTGATGGGAGCTCTTGGACCACTTCTCCCCTCTCCTCCCACTTCTCTCACACACGTGCCTTCTCTTCACTCTGTTCTTTGCCAAACTGCCTTGAAGAGTGCTTTCTCCACTCCCTTCCTCTTTTTGCTTCACATCTTCTCTGTGGGAGGACTTACAAGGCTGGTGCTCTCCTCTGCATACCATAAGATACCTCTTCTCAAATCCTGAGAAACAGGAGCTGGTTTTCTGCTCTGTCAGTGAAGCTTTTCAGTTCTCAGCACTGTGAGGTTACATGAACGCACCTCCTATGTGAAGCACTCCAAACCCAGACCCAGCATGTCCTCTTCTCCTCTCCAGTCCTTTGCAGCACTCCTGCCTAGCTGCTCAGCCCTGCCATATTTCTTGTTGGTTTAGATGTCAATGGATCTGTTCTCCAAGCATCGCTGTAAGCACAAACACAAAGCAGCACAACTCCGGAGCAAAACTGCTTTCCTACCAGTGGGATCTCCAAGCAGTATCATCTTTCTGTGAGTCACTTGCTGGGAAAGGAAGGTGGGAACAGCTGTGCTGTCACGTCGAGACTGATTCCTCCCATACTCACACTGCTTCACAGTCACAGAAATGTTTCTGCTCAAGAAGTATCTCATTCTGACTTGGGCTAACCACTGCTTGACTTCATAGAATCCTCAAATCATAGAATGGTTTGGGTTGGAAGGAACCTTAAAGATCACCCAGTTCCAACCGCCCTGCAAGGAGCAGGGACACCTTCCACCAGACCAGGTCGCTCAAAGCCCAGTACAACCTGGCCTTGAACACTTCAAGGGATGGGGCATCCACAGCTTCTCTGGGCAACCTGGTCCAGTGCCTCACAGTGAAGAAGTTACTCCTTCTATCTAACCTAAATTTACGCTCCTTCAGTTTAAAGCCACTACCCCTTGTCCTTCATTCATCATTGATCATCTCCTCTCTGCGAACTGGAGTGCTGCTGCAGATGCATTTTGATTTGCTTTAAATTGAGTGGTAATGGTTTCATTACGCCTGTGTTCGTGCTGAACAGTGGCGTGCCAGCTGTGAGTGAGCATGATGCCATGGCAGAGATGTGATGGGAGAGCAGTGAGCATCACAGTAGATACCTTGCGGGGAAGCAGTGAGGAAAATCCACTAACTGGCAAATGCAAACCTGTATCTACAAATCAAGAGGTGTTAGGTCTTTTAACCGCATCCCGCCCCTGATGAATAAGTTCTAGGTGGAGAGAAGGAGGATCCACCTTGCCGCGCCGAAGGAGAAAACAGCTGGGGACAGCAATCAGGCTGAGGGGGCTGAAAAGAGCTCACACTGTTTCTCTGTCATCCCAATCTGATTTCTGGGAAAGAGGCAAACCTAGGAGGAAAGGCTGCGGTCACCTTGGTGTAATAAAAGCAAGAAAAAAGAACTTGCCAGCAGACACCAGAGGATGAATTTAGAAAATAAAAATCCTGCCATTTGTTTCTTTTCTGTGCTGCCTCTTGGTACCCAGTGCTTTGAGCACCACTCTCAGCAGCACTCGGGAAATGCTGGGTTTCACACACTGCTTGGCCCGACTACGGGGCTGCTCTCCTCAGCTTTCTCCCCCATAATTATCCGCGGAGCTTTCTCTCCCTACCAGCAGCAACAACCCCAACGCTCAGCACACACACTGCTTCCTCCTGGTCTGCTCACGTGGTTTAATAAGAAGTTAAATTTAGTGATGGGAAGGAACTAACGACAAGCAGCAAGAATGAAATAAGCTATCCCCAGAAGCAGAGTGGCAAGGCAGGAAGAGAGCTAGGCTGAGCCATGCCATGAGGGGTGACATGCCCCAGTGTCCCATGGATAGGGCAGGCTCAGGTCTTCTCCTCTTCAGATAACAAAAATTAGCATGGTGGACGCACTGACTGGGACACAAGACTGTTGTGGTTTCCACTTAATTCATACATCTGCTGTTTAACAAGTACAAGAGATAAAGGGCAAAAACCCTTCCTGGAGAGAAAATCTACTGCTTAGTGTCAACGATTTCCTGTCACTTCTGGTCAGGACTCAGACCTGCTCTGAGGACCTGTGGGTGAAAAAAGTCTGGTCTCTATTGACTTGTCTTCTGGCAGTGCCACCACTTGCAAAAGACAATTTTTTCCATCCGTTTGGGTTATGATTTATTGGTACAGGGGTTGAAATCCAGATCATCACCTCCCAGCAAATGTGTCTTGATGCTCTGATAATTTCACAAAGACAACCTGGGAAAAAACCCAAAGCCCAGCCCCAGCAAGACTAGAGGCTGTGCAACCACGTTTTTTACTGGCAGTCGTGCCACGAAGCTGCCACTCGCAAAGGAGGCTGCACAGGCAGAGACCATCCCAGGGGCAGAACGAATGGGAAGTCCATGCAGGTGGCACGTCCAACCCTCCATGAACTGAGCCCATATAGTAAATGCAGGAGGCTGTTAAAAGAGCCAGTGCATCTCCCACAGAGGCCTTTAGGCAATAGCAGCACTGGGAGAGGAAAGAAATCAGCTCCTAAGAGTTGGTTTGGTCCAGTTGTGAGAGTACTCTAGACATAAATTTTCTTATATTAATGAGTCACAGCGGCCACATAACCCGCTGTTCCATCATTTCTTCCTTTCTAACAGCCCCTCTCGGAGATCTAATCTCAGTAAAATGCTGGAGGAGCCTCTCAAATGGCTGTGTTTTACTGCTGTCAGTCTATCACTGGTTCCTCACGCCAAAGGGCCACAGGGGAATAATCTCTTACTTCAGAGATCAAAGTCCTGTATTAATGACCGGGAGCTGCCACTCACCCTGAGTGTAGGCTGCCTGAGAAACCTCCTGCCTTTCCCCAGCCAAAAGCCTTGCTCATTTATAGCAACAGCATCAATCCAGCCGATGGCTTTCCAGTACAGTCATTATTTATCACTTATTTAGTGCCCGAAACGCAGCAGATATTTGTGGGGACATGACAGAGGCAGAGTCCCTTTCTTGAAAAGCCTTCAGGCTGATAACAGACAAAAATCCTAAAAGGAGATCAATGGGGCTGAATGAACAAGCAGGATGGTCTTGCAGAGATAAAGCACTCTGTTGCTCCTCACTACTTGCGCTCACAAAGCTGTTTTATACAGCTTTTTATATGCATGTAACACACGCAACAAGATGGTTCCTTTATTCGGATGTAAAATGGGAGACAGAAGGGAAAAAAGGTGGAAGTGGCTCTACGGACTCCAAAGAGAACAAACAG
The DNA here is from genome assembly GCF_036417535.1 of Chlamydotis macqueenii. NCBI lineage: Eukaryota > Metazoa > Chordata > Aves > Otidiformes > Otididae > Chlamydotis > Chlamydotis macqueenii. The sequence goes on along the minus strand of NC_141570.1, from coordinate 5,737,521 downwards.
GTGGAGAGACAGGAAGGAGAGGGAGCCTGAAGGCTCTTCCAAGCTCTCCTTGAGGCCCTTGGCCATGCTAACAGTGTTCCCCAGGCAAAGCCAGAACCTGCCCATCCTGCCTTCCCTCTGCCTGCTGCACTTCACGTTGGACTAGATGATATTAAAATTTGCCAGTTCTTATCCAACTGCTGTGAAGCCATGTTATCTCCTCTGCTTCCCATTTCCCAAAGACAAAAGAGCAGGGAAAGCCAGCTAGAGAACTACTACACTGGCACAGCCTTCCCCAGAGAGCAAGCCATGCTTTTGGCCTCCACGAAAATGAGGACTTAGTTTGAAGCTCTCAAGCATTTTTTAATTTATGTGCTGAAAAGTGCTTCAGAAGAAAATCAAGAGCATCTTTCTTTATTTTATATGGGGCAGTGGTCTTCAATCTGTAGCTCAAGAGACAATGTAAAAAGATTTAAGATGAAGTAGCTAAGAAAAGCAAGCCTGTTATCACTGTAGGTTTACATCCACCACACAGTGTTCAGATCTGCACCAGGAAACATTCAGATATCTGTGAACTGAAAACAGCTTCCACCGGTTACTTCATGAGATTTCCAGGCTCCCTTCTAACAACAGAAGGGAGCTGGTGCCTTTGGGCAGCCCTGCTCTGCACGACCACCACACGTGGTCTGCACCCCAGCAGTGCTCAGGAAGGTGAGGCTGCCACTAAGAAAACCAACAGTTACGACTGTCAGGTAACTCTATTTAATCTGTATCAGTCATCTGAACACTTCCAATGTTTATATGGACAGTTCAGGTAAATCTCTCTATAAGAGAGGCAACCCAGCTTTGAAGGTTTAAGAGCAAGAGGAAACGTCATTAGGATGCAGACTGGCATCTTAGCAAAGGGTAGGAAGAAAAGGTACGTAAACCTGAAGGTTTTTGACTTTTCTAACAATGACCAGAATTATTATTGCTTTTTTTTTGCCATGGAATTCTCCTCTTTGCAATGTTAGTACGATCCCCTCATATATCACTTCCTAGCAAGACTCCCATGAGAGCTGCATCTTCCAGATGAGAAGCTGGGGAACAGCATGCGGTTGACACCAGGAGAACCTGCTCAGCACAGCGACGCTGCAGCCGGAGGCTGCTCTGCCTCTGCTTTGGGTGTGTGCCAGCGGACCAACTCGCCATACAGCACAAATCCAGCACAGAAAGAGGCTGCTGTACACAAACAGGAGCGTGAGCTCATCCAGAGAAGGTGTTATTTGTGCTGGGATCCGGCAATGCGCACGGAAAGCCATCTGCTGGGAGGGAGCGACGTGCCTGGCCTTGCGAGGATGCTCCCCTCCTATTTGCCACATCTCTGTGCTGGACTGGTTTCAGACAACTGCCTCGCGTTGGCCGCCAATCCAAAGCAGCAGCAAAACCCCATCGTTTCTAGTTCTCTTTAACATCCTTTACGTATTCCCCACCCAATGATTCGCATTCATCCACTCAGGTGGCCAAATGTCCACTGCTGGTGCTGTCCTCCACCCTGCATACAGCTGCCTCCCACCCTGCCTTCTCCAGGGTCACCCGCAGCAGCACGTCCTGACTCAGGGGACGAGCCCAAGATCAGCTGCAGAGAGACCTGTGACCACGCTGTCACTCCTACCTCTCTGCCCCTCAGCTCGCAGATGGAAAGAAGCAGAGGAGGAAGAACAATGAAACAGAAAAGAAAGGCATTGCTTGCAGAAATTGTATTGCTTCTGCTCCAAACATTAAAGACGGCAACCTACAGCACTCCCCTGGGGACCTATTCCAAATCCATACACACAGACTCGGACATTTCCCGGATAAAAGCTTCCCTGCCTGGGTTCATTTCAACTCTAACGAGACCCCTGCTTAAGAGAGAGACCGAGCTAACCGAAGGCAAGGTCAGAGGCTGCAGGGCTTAATGGATTTGGGAAGAGCTGGGGGATTGCTAGTCCCTGCCGGTGTGTGCTCTGCAGTCCTGCCTCCCCGCACACCATCCTCTGCTCCCACAGGACAGCCGGTCTCTGCGCTGGAAGGTCCTCTCCAGCACAGGCTGTGCCTGTGCACACGCATCTCAACCCTACGGAAGAGGGAGTAACGAGCACCGGCGATAGCACTTAATGCAGGATACCATCATGCCAGACAAAACTGAGTGCTTAGCTCTCTTGCTCCAAGAGAACAGTGTGACCTTTCCTGCGTGCCTGGAGATATTTAGCACCACACAGTTTGGATAAAGAGGGTTTGTAGAAAGGGAGAAACAACAAAAACAAAAATCCCAGTGGTCTACACCGACAAAAGCGCACACATAAGGCAGAGGAGCTGCAGAAGAATTTCATGCCTTGATGCAAAGACTGCATTTAAATAACACACAGCACCACATTTCCCTCCTGGCTCCACTCCGTTGCTCATTGAAAGAAATCCATATGGTTAACCTGGCAAGGAGAACGCGCCTCTCTGATTTCCACTGAGCTAATGGGAGCCAATAACGTTACCTGTATCTTGGAGGACAGCGTTCCCACCCATCCCAATATTTGTCTAATAAAAGGTCAACGCATTATATGGCATCTATTTGCAAAATTAAGAGCCTCTCTCCAGCAGCTAAATGCTTGCTTTAGATTTGGAATTACTGTAATTAAAGTTACATTGTGCTCGGATTGGTGCCAATCACTGCAGAGCTCCAGGCGCGACCCGCCATTCCCAGTGCCATGCGCCTGGGCTTCCCACTCCATTAGCTCCAGGGAATTAGCTGTCATTAACGAAGAGATGCATACTCCTTCGTGTTGTCAAACCGCAATCAAGCGGGTCACAGGTGAAGAATAAATACTTTCAGAACAAGCCCAATTACACCATTTACATTTCATTACAGAACCTGTTTAATCCACTGATGGGCTCCCAGGTTCTTCTGCCTAATAAACAGCATTTCAGAGGAATTAATAGGCCCTGCAAAACATGCTAATTACACTCTTTTGCATTGCATTTGCAATATTGATTTTGAAGTTGCCACTTCCCTCTCCACCCTCCTTCCCCAGCCCCAAAGCCTTAACTTTCAGCAAAGTACACTCAAACCAGCCTAATTACTGGAGAGTTTAGAAGCTAATGCGTCTCTCTTGTCAAACCTCAGCTCCAGCGAAGGCCAACGCACAGGGAGGGATTTTCACATCCATAACTTGTGCAAGTTCCTCCAGACGACCACTGGAAACAGCTGCTGAATAGCAATTACAGGCAGAGAGCAGGCATCAGCAGAGACTTTGCCATAGCAACCAGCCTAGCTGGACCCGCTCCCCAAAGACACCTCCTCCTCCCAAAGACCACAGCAGTGGAACGGGTACAATGACAACACAACCGCCGCAATCTCATTTTGATTTGAAATCGAAGCTATTTGATGCTCTCCTGAGCACTGAACTGTTTAAAAACAAAAGGAAAGTTTATTTTCAAATTGCGGGCCTCAGCTAAACTGTTCGAAAGAGAGGAACGGATCCGACGCGCTCATGAAACACGCCGTCTGGTTGTTTATTCACTCCGGCTATTTTGCCCAGCTCCTGCCACCAGCTTTCTGTTCTTTTCCTCCTCTCTGTGCTCACTCTGCACTCCCCTCCGCTCCTCTGAAAACCATTTTCTTTATTCAGTGCGTTTCCTTTCCAACCTCCGACTTTCTGCACTGGCTCGGTGGCTGTCACCTGCCATTGTGGTTTTGTCCAAAGCTTACTGACAGCTAAAAACACTCGGAGGAGGAGATGGAGAGAGGGGCAGCAGTGCTTGCGGTGTTCTTTTACAGCACCTGCCGGTTGTTTAAACAGAGCCAGCAATAAAGGACAACAACCTGCTGTGTTTAATGCCTTTGCTAACAACAAAGTACAGAAGAAAAGCCAAAGGAAGCCACTCTGGGGCTGTCAGAAGATAGTGAGATACAGAGCAGCCATGAGCTGGAGAGACACGGGGGAAAGGAGACACAGCCACGTTGGAGGGGACTCTGAAATACAAACAGCAGAAGGGAGGTTGCAGAAAACAGAGGCTGTCCCAGACGGCTTGCTGTGCAACGGGACATGGCCTCCAGAAATGCAACAAAAAGGGCTGAGATCTCCTCCTGCCCCTGAGAAACCTTCTCCAGTAGGTAACAGGGAATGGATATGGAAGTAGATACTGCAAAAATGGACATAAGGAGCAGTCAAAGTTTAATGAAGACAATACGTACTGCTCAGATCTACTACCTCTTTGCGAGGAATTTGGGCAGATGAAAGCGAGCATGTCCACAGCTGCACTGAAGAACAGCACAAGTACAACCCACGGCCAAAGACTTAATCTCCTGTTTACATGAATGCTCATCCAGGAGGTTACTGCACCAGTCAAAACCGTTTGCGTTAGCCCAGTCATCCATGTAATCCTCTTTCTGAAGTCAAGACCAGGTGCTCCTCAGTGCCCCAGGTAATCTACTGCGTTCAGTGGCCTTCCACCGTCTGGTCAAGGAGCCCTGCGTTAGAAACAGCCCATGAGCCATCACGTATGCTCTTTGCACAACATGAGAAGCCTCCATCCCTGCATGTCCACGCTTCCCTTGTCACCTTTAACGAGAACATCTGGCACGCAGGAGGCAGCCGTGGTAGCAGCACATGCAATAGGCATCCAAGCCAAGGAAGGCTGGCTGGCATCTTGTACCATTTTATAACAAAATTATCCTGTGTATGGGATTTCTTTTCCCTCTCAGAGATTCTGAAGGGATTTACAAAGTTAAAATGCTACAAATAATGCTGTGGGATCTCCTTCCCCTCATAAGCACCGAACTGGATTAGTTAGTTATTGTCTGGAAAACACTTTGAAGTATCTCTTAGGCTATTAATCACGCAGCCCCTGGTTAACACCACCCACCAAGGCCAGCACAGGCTGGAAAGGAGATATAAATACCAACCACGTTTTGTTAAACCTGTGGGGGTGGGGAGCCATCAACAGATACACTGTAATTACATTAATATTTGTCAAGAATTACCCTTACTCTCATAAAAATGCCACAAGAAATCAAAACCTACAAGCAGTTCTGTGTCTCCTTCACAGGGCAGACCCTTAGGCAATGCAACATCTCCTGACAGCCCACGACTGCCTCAGACAAGGGAGCTTTTTAATGCAAAACCTTCTGACAAACCTTTACTTCAGGTTTTCCAGGGCAGGGCTAACCCAGCCTAGCCCTGTATAATTTACAAGAGCAGAACAGATCACAGAGCACAAGGAGAGCTTGCAACAGAACAGCTAAGGCCATCTCTAATTTAAAGTGATAGAAAAGCAAATTGAGAGAAAGATATAGTCAACTATTTGAAGCTTAGCCCTTCTTAATCATCCAGAGAAAGCAACAGCTCACGCTTGCCATCTCATTGCACAGGTAAGATTAAAGACAGGCAGGAGATTTTTACCCCGTAGTTACAATGATTAATGTTTCTAAACAGACATACAGTTTGAAAGCACTATTACAGGAAAAAGAAAAGTTGTTGCCTCATATTCTCACTATTTTCCCTGGGCATCGAGCCAGCGACTGAAGAATGAGGAAAGCTGCTATTTAAAGATTTCTCTGGAATTGCAAGGATTGGTAATGAACACGACTTGTTACAGTCCCCTCCGCTAAAATCAGGGGCAAATGAGAAAGGCATGGATGAGCGCTCTGCCGAGCGCTCCGTCCTCAGTCAAACTCGGAGGAGGAAGACTGGCGATGTGCTGCTGATAACTGTCTCTCCATCCCGGTTTCCCTGGTAGAATGAGAACAAACTTCACTCCTTCATTGCCTGCAACGAACTGGGAGCTGCTCTGCACAAGTTACCTTTCCCGTCTGTCGCTGTCAAAGAAGATAGAAGAAGATCATTCCACTGAACTCAAAGACCAAAACACAGCAGCCTTCACTTTTTATACAAGCTACGAGGCTATATAAAGCTACCGGTCTCATAATTGTGACATAACACATATTCTACAGGGGATCATGCTGGGAAAAGAAAAGGTGTGAGCGTCCATGAAGCCAATGTTCCTTCCTCATTAGTTGCTGCAATACTTCTAAGAACCACTCCTGCCAGCGCTGGGATGTTCCACGTGTGCCGGCTCCTTGCTAGGAGACACAGGAAACATGCTGGAAGACGTTCCTGCAAAACCAGCTTGTCGTCTGTCTGGGCATGGTTGGTTGCTCTCAGTTCCCGTTGTACCTCATCATGTCCCAATATAATTTAAAGAGTTCACTGTGGGATGTAAGAGGAGAATAAAGTCCATAAGTTTTGCTTCCCGCTTAGCCTCAGGAACACTGATTTTGTGAGTTGTTGCTGTAAAATTTCTCAGAAACATGTCCAGTGTGACCTCCTGCATCCAGAGCTTCCTGCTATTACAAACTCTGCAAAACAGCACGCTGTGTCCTGCCCATAAGGCAGACGGACAACAGATTGTGGTCTAATTAGAAAAGACATGCTTCCCACATCCTCCATGAAGCTGCCTCAGCCTACGACTAAGGACAAACAAATAACTGTCAGGGCTAATAAGCCCAGAGTCATAAAGGAGGGAACACCAGAAATTGGATCTACTCAGATCTCCTTTCTGTGATCACACAGAATGTGTGTTAACACCTGTGAAGACAAACAAAACCAGCTACGGTTGAGCCAGTTCCTCCTCAGCAGACTCGGACATGCTCCACGGTCAAGAGACCGTGCCAAACCCTCAGCATTTTTCTGCATTTCCAAACTGATAAGAAGCATAAACTGCCACGGGTGATTAACTGAAGCCTTTAGGCAGCACAAGAAGAGCTTCTCCATTTTGCTGTGTCAGAGCACGGTGAGAGGACACGAGGAGATACCCAGTGTGGGGAGCTGGAGAGAACAACCCAGCGATGTGAAGACTGTAACGCTGGCACACACCACGAGGGCTGGCTGTATCAGAGAGGGGTTTATGATGTTCATGTGACAAAAGGTGTCACAGGGCTGATGACCAGAAGCATTCTGTGCATTACGCACACGGATCACAGCCAGTCATCACAAACATCCTGAATCCAGAGCCCTCCAGTTTTACATCCCCTCTCCCCATACTCCCATAGGGAGGGATACAGCAACTCCAGGCACTCTTTAGACCTTCCTCAAGAGCTGGTTGTGTCACTGGTGACCTGCGCTGTAAAATTTTATCAAGCAAGTTCCTCAGCCTCAACCTCGCTGTGGTTGAGAAAAATGTAAAAACCTGCATCACGCAGGGAGGATTAATCCCAAGTGACAGTTTCCAACAGAAAACATGCAGAACAAGTTGGAGTTACCCAAATTGCCTCACTTTAGTCCCTCCATTCCTTGCTCAACCACTGAAAGACTGTTCAGGCATCTGTTCAGAATTAATTTTCATTAATCTGTTTTTCCTTTCTGCTCACAGACCCGAGGCAGGGCCTGGCCCCTGGACATCTGCAGAGCGTTGAAGCAGTTCACTTCCACCAGAGCCTGTCCCTGCCAAGTGACAAGGGAGCAGCCATGGAGGATGAAGCGGTGGCAGCTCCCACCTATCAGTAGTACCGGGTGTCAAATGTCTCTCCTTGGGTGCAACCACACACTTGACAGAAACACTAGTGTTTCCAGCACTCTCTTACTCAGTGAGGAGAAAATGAGGGCTGGACTTGAGACCAGGAGGCTGCTCAGAGCTTTTGCCACAAGAACAGTGACAGCAGGAGCCACCATATGGGATGAGACATGAAGCAACCTTGCCTTAGCCTTGCTGATGGAACAGGACTAATCAGGCTGAACTTGGGGCCCATCTGCTGACCGCTCCGATCACAGGCTGCGTAACCAAGAAACTTTACCCATGAGCTGGCAGGACCACGGGCACGTACGGTGGGGAGGGAGCACCATCAACACACTCACCCGCTCCTTGGTTCCTCTGATGCTGCTCCGAAGGAAACCACTTCAGCTCTGTCCTGGAGAGATCAGACTCTGCAAACAGCGAGGCAACATCACATCTTGCCTGCAGTATGTATCATTTGAATCGAGAGTATTTATTTATCCTAAAAGAAACATCTTCACGTTTAAAAGACTCAGTCCTCACAAAGTGCTGCTCAGTTCTTGGTGGTCACTGGACATCTGCTCGCGGCTGCAGTGTCTGAAAGAAGCAGCAACCTCATTGTGAGGGTGTAGAGCAGAAGTTAAGGACAGAGTTCCAGGAGATGGAGCTGACTTCTTGAGAAAGGCAGCTAAGAGAAGCTGATCCCAGAGCCATTCTGGTGGGGTGTCACGACATTAAAGGCGGCAGCCCTGGGGAGCTATGGAACACAACCTCCAGAGACACAATGCCTGTTAACATGCACTCCATTTCACCCCAAAGACAAGCTCAGCACAACACCATTTGTCCCGTCCAATTTGTGGGTGCATCAATGCACCACTCAGAAGTCTGGAAGATAAGAAGGCGGAGATCCACTACAGAGCAGGTGCAAGATGCACCAATGTAACATATTACAGCAAAAGTCAGACTTTGGGTAAGTGCAGCTTGGTCTCCATGACATCTTTGCATCCTTGCCCTCTGCTGAGATGGCTGGTTAGGGTGCCTGTCCATGCCAGATACATTGATTGCTTTCTGCAAACAGCTTATGCGCAGAGAACTGGACTAAACCCAAACTCATTTAACGTGGGTCACTAACCAAGAGGGCAGGACGTAACGACTTCTCATCTCTATCTGCACCGGCTGGATCCAAACCACTGATCTATAGCACCATTGAAACTCCCCAGTTTCACCTCTCAGTTAAAGGACATCTCCTTCCCACCAACAACTTCCTAGTGACTATGGCTATTTCTCTGCAACGCCTAAAGGAAAATTCCCCTTTCACAGGCTCAACTACACAGGAAAATCTCAGCACCTGCCCCTGTGAGTCAGCTGTTCCCCTGAATCCCAACCACCTTGTCTGCAGGAGCTGGTTTGGGAAAGGCAAAACAGAGAGACAAAAACAGTTGTGTCCTAAACAAAAACATTTCTAAACACTAATTAAAAAAAAAAAGAAAAGAGTAAAAACACATTTAGCTTTGTAAGGCAGTAACAAGCAAAGCAATACGCAGCTTCAAGGCTACATAGCCAGGTCAGAAAACCCTCCAGAGAGAAAGAACTAGGCCACAAAACTGATATTTGCCACTAGAATCTGCCTGCATCATTCAAAATTTATAGGCAAGGCCCCTCTGTCAGCTGAGCTGGCCAGGTGCTCTCCTTCGCACAGGTATTTACACTCTCATGGGCTGCGGGAAGCAGCTCTGAACTCTCCGAGAGAAAGCCAAGATGTGACCAGGATGCTGAGCGCTGCAGGCGATGCGCCTCTACCTTCGCGGAGTCGACAGATCGCGCCGGGTCTGCGTGAGAGGCATCCGCTGATCTGACAGCCAGCATCAGGCTGCCGGCCGGGAGAGGATCCCTGTGCTAATTCGTGCAGAATCCGGAAATCTGGAGAACGGCAATCCATATTCTGCTCTCTCTTGGATCCATGGATGCCCGTGGTACGAGCGCTTGCTGCTGCCTCTAAAACACGCGTGCTGCAACTCCAGTATAGTGAGAGACAGCTTTAGCAGACAATTTTATGGAGGAAAACTCTTTGAGGTTATTCATCCCTGCCCTCCTCATGGGAAATAATTTCAATATTATGATCAACAGCATTGCTGAAGAGAACATGCAAAAAACTGGAAAATGCATCATTTTATCAACAGAAGCAAGGTCATCCAAACCCAGAGATGACTACATCCAATATTAATATCTCCCTTTCTCCAAGCAGGGTTTGAACCTCTTGGTAACCATTCATTCCCCAGAGAAATGTCTTCCAGTAACTTTGATGTGAACTAATTAAGTTTGCACAGCTAATAACTGCCATCTGCCTGCCACAAGGCTGCCGGAGACTCCAAGGAACGGGAGAGGATGGGCTGTCTCATCTCACACCACCTACTGTACCAGCACCCGCTCCTGCATCCCCCCGAGTTTCACAAGCCCCGGTCTCACCCGGCATCCGGCAAAGGAAACAATTTGCCAGGGCACAACTGTGAAGGCAAAGATGCCTCCTTTCTGACGCACGCAACTATCTCATTTGAGCTCTGGTTTATTCTCATTTCCAGGAACTCCGTTTGTTTCTGCTGTTCCAGTCTTAAGCTTTTCTGTACAATGTTTTAATGAGGTCCATTGCATTGATATAAAGGGCACATCGACCACGGTACTCAATTTATTTCTACTTGGAGCGTCCAAGATCTGCTTCTCAAAAAGTTTGAGAAGATCTATTAAAAGTCCAGCCCCAACTGGTAAACAATGTCCATTTCTAGACTGGCCCCGGCAATCCAATCAGTGAAGGCATTTAAGGACAGGATGCACAATACTGGAAAACGAAATTGCTTTGAAAAAATTCCTCCTTGTTTATTTGCCAGATAATGACAGAAGAGCCAATGCCAAGCACAGACAATCTGTCCTAGGGTGTTCAGAGAAACAGCCCTTACCCTGAGGCATCCCTTTTTTCCTTCTCATCCACTTAAACACATTCCACCCATCAGTCCTCACCTGGGCCCCGAGAACGTCTCCAGAGGTTCCTTCTCCAGCAACGCAGAGGCAGCAAAACTCCCAAAGCTGCACGATCAGGTAAGCTAGTGCCTTGTTTTTGTCTCTCATTATAAAACGTCCTGAATTTTGCACTTTTCTCTCCACTGGAGGCAAGGAGATGTTGTTGAGTTGTCTTCCCCTTGTAAATATTTGCTGTTGAAAACCATTTGCAGTGTAAAACTTCTCAAAGGAAGGGTAAAGAGGCTGATGCTCTACTGTATTTGATACTATTTCTGGTGTCATCCAGGGTCTTTCCCTACTATTTTTATAGGTACGTTTAAGATCAGATGCTATTCTGCATGCAGAAATATAAAGATAAAAAAGAAGAAAGGCACGACAACTCAGCAAGCTAAATTCAGATAGCTAAGCCTAAGTTTGGGAGATCTAGGCTCAGTTCCTTGCTGTGCCAGGTTCCCCAGGTGACTCTCCTGCCCATCTTTCAAAGGGATTAACAACCTTCCCTGACCAGGGTACGGCCATGCACACCCCCGAACAGACCCAAGAAATATCTCGAGAGGGTTTTTCACCCCCAAAGTCTGAAGAAGCACTGTGAGCGGCACGCTTCGGCTGCCCCAGCTGTCTTCCAGAGGATCATCTGATCACACCTTGCTCCCTGCCCCATCCCTTCTCCCTGTGAACTTCTATGTAATAGCTGAAAAATGCGACGAGCCTAACTTTAATCATGTTCTAACCCGGGTTGGTATCATTAATCTCACAGCCACTGATGGGTAATTTAATTAGAATGCATTTGTAATGAATTACAATCATCATTTAGCGCTATTGTTCCTAACATGAGCAGAGGGGAGTCAGAAAACTGGCATAGTTGATCTTCTTAATTACACTCGCAGACGACACAAGCCACCCCCAGCCTTTCGCTGCTGGTTTCATAGATAAAGGAACACGACAACCAGGGACCCCCCACGTCGAGCCCAGCAAACATCTCCGAATCTGCTCCCCGCCAGCAATCAGCGACTACCAGGTCTGCAAAACAGGACCTTTGATGGAGGAGGTGTCAAACCGTAAGCAAACAGCTCAGAGCTAAAGCAGAGAGAGAAATACAAAGTCAGGATGGAAACGGTGCTGCTTAGTTCTCTTTCTCACCACCTGTGAACGTTTGATGCAGGTGTTAAGGTATGGCCAGACACTCAACATGAGTAAATGGGCATACTGTAAGTCCAGAAATATCCCAGTGAAAGGATTGTATTTACTAAAACATGCTGGCTTGATGCTGGTTGTATAGTCACACCACAGCTATAGGCACACGAAAGGCTGCAGTCACTAACAACGTTCTAATGGAAGGAGAATAATTTGCCCCAGAGCTTTAAATCAATCTCTACAAGACAGTATCAGAAATGTCCAGCCAAAAATGTTTGTCTCCGGTCAGGTCCTTCACTGCTCTGTGCAGGGTGCGTGGCAGCGAGTGCACGTATTTATTTCAGCCATGACTTTACTCTGCAGAATAGGAGCAATCTGTTGATGTGGCTGAGAGCCAACCCATCTCCTCAGAATCTCCATGCAGAATACAGACTCCACCACGGATGCCGTGTTGTGGCATCTCACTTCTGGTAGCCAGGCCAACCCTGCTTTTGAACTAAACTGCTCCGAAGAGCTGCTCAACTTTTGCTGGTCTCAGTGAAGTGTTTTATACAAAAGGCAGCAGCTCTTACATATAGGACCTACAGAAAGCAAGTGCTACATCTCTCCTCCACGAGGGTGGTCAGGACACCTCTCTGGGTGTTTTGGACATCAGTCTCCGCTCTAAAGAACACTTGCGTTTCCAGACCTCAGCGTAACCAAGAGGAATGGCTATTCCTCTACTGGGACACAGGCTGGATGCCAGTTCTGTCACATTTCTGTGGGGACACAGAAGTGAGGTCAGATCTTCAAAAGCAGAAGAGAAAAATCAAGTGCTGGGTTACCACAGCCTGGGTCAGTGTCCTGAAGGCAACATCACCTTATCTCTCCCCTCCTCAAACATATTCACTGAGGCTTCACAGCAACTGGAGGAAATTAGAATCATAGAATGGTTAGGGTTGGAAGGGACCTTCAAAGGTCATCTAGTCCAACCCCCCTGCAAGGAGCAGGGACACCTCCAACCAGATCAGGTTGCTCAGAGCCTCATCCAGCCTGGCCTTGAATGTTTCCAGGGATGGGGCTTCCACCACCTCTCTGGGCAACCTGGGCCAGTGTTCTATAACTCGTATTGTAAAAATTTTTTTCCTAATGTCCAATCTAAATCTACCCCCTCTATTTTAAAACCATTACCCCTCGTCCTATTGCAACAGGCCCTACTAAACAGCCTTTCCCCATCTTTCTTGTAGGCCCCCTCGAGGTACTGGAAGACCGCTATCAGGTCTCCCCGAAGCCTCCTCTTCTCCAGGCTGAACAGCCCCAACTCCCTCAGCCTGTCCTCATAAGAGAGGTGCTCCAGCCCTCTTATCATTGGAGTAAAAAGTGTCACAAAGTGCTTTTTTTCCAATTAATTTTGCCAGATATCACTAAGGACTCCTTTCTAAACACGTGGAATTTGCCTTCAAATCCAAGGATTGCTGGGCAAGGCAAAACACTGGGTTTTGGCAAGCCTCTTATTTAAATAAAAGCTTGAAAAGGAGCTTATCAATTTGGACTGGCAAGCTACGCTCCTGTGCCAGCAAAATGACCAAGGAAAATGATTAAATACATGTGCAAATCCTCTGGGGCAGCATAATATGGTACGGGAAATATTTTGACGTGGCCCAGGGCAGAGGATAAGTGGTGGATTTGGCAATGCCCTTTCCAAGAGCTAACAAAAGCATCGGATAAAGCACTGGACAGTAGCGAACAGAAAACCAGGAACAGTCTGGAAAATACAATAATGCAACTTTTTTTTTTTTTTTAATTGAGGGCTTATACTTATCTGAAATGCTGTGCACTTCATTCAAGATGGGCCCAGGAGAATACTGAAACACACTGGAGGAGAAAGAGGCTTTCATAAAACCCCCCAGAAATGCTGAGAAAATCGTACAAAAGGACAAAAACATGAGGCTCATAAAAGAGGTCTATAAAACACCGAAATTATAATAAAGGAAGAAAGAGCACTGCTATTTGTTCTGGAAGAAGAGAACAGGAGAGAACTGTAAAGTAAAACTTAAGGACTTTAATTTTTGTGCGACATATGTGTTAATCAACGTGTGCAACTACTGCTCTAGGGGAGGAGAGGCACAGAATTTAATGAAAATTAGAACAGACAACAATATCCCATTTTCTAAACGACATTTCTGCTATATCCATTTTACTTTCAAGAAAGGGAGCTGGTCAAAACCCCCCTCCTTTTAATCACATTATTAACAACGCAGTAACAGATCAGCATTTCACGTTCTCCTAAGCTGAGGATAACCAGCCTCTGGCGGCAATCACAGCCGGGAGCTCAGATGGTGAAATGTCGCCGAGTTCCTCTTCCCGGGCAAGGTCTCGCCCGCTCTGGCCCCGGTCTGCTTTAAGGGCAGGTTAGGACCAGGACGGCTGACCTGTCCCTGCTTTCCCTGCTGCCATGCACAAAGCGCTGCTGTAGCTGGGGACGGAGCACAGCGGGGAGATGTGTAAATGCATTCATCGGTTAACTTGCCAAAACCTTTCCCGTCATATTGCACCTAAAGATCAGGACGCTGCCCAGCCAGAGACACACGGCAACTTAACACAAACTTTCAGACAAACTTGTTACCTGCTCCTGTCCCCTGACAGTATAAAAGCTGGAAAGTACAAGGGAAAAAAATTCTATTTATTGTTGGGTTGCTAGCCAAGTGCCAAGTCAGCATTTTTGGTACATACCATCAGCATTTCTTCATCAGTCTCTTCTCTCAACCTGCTTTCATGTAGCGAGTGAAAAGGATAAAATACTTTTTTTTTTTTTCCTAGCAAAATGATTGTAAAGCCACTTCAAATTAGTGGAGGGATGCAGGCGCAGGTGCAGCTCTCAGCTGCTGCACTTGAAGATGATGGGGTGACAAGCTGGCAGCGTCACTCTTCGGCTGCAGAACGTCTACCGCAGCAGCTCTCCACCCTGTGACTTCCCTCTGCCCTCAACTTTGTGAAACCCTGACTTCTGAGAGCTGACATCACTCTATCCTTCTCTCTGCTGGAACTGGCATATTTCAGGGATGCACCGGTAAAAGCAGAGAGCGCTCATGAGATGTGCTACCCCAAGTGTAATTTTCCCTTTGTAAATAAATTTTGGCCACCGCCCAGTCTGGGTGGGATGACTGGGAAGCAACTGATATTTTAAATCTCAGCCATAGCATGAAAATAGTCTTTAATGAACTGTGTGTCTGAGGGGAAAAAAAAAAAAAAAAAAAAGAATTGGCTGCAAAATAACAAGTGATAACCATTGGAAAAATAAGCGAAGCATATGCAGCAGGAAACTCCATTAGAGTGCTAGCCATGCAATTAAAGATGGACGTGGCAAACTCGTGTGCAAGCAGTTCATGGTGCCGCTGTGACCCACAGACCCATTAGCTCTGGAGCAAGGGTAAGCTGATTAGCTCTGGAGAAGGATGATGGCAGAACTCAGCAGCTAAGCTTGTTAGCTGCCACACAAAGTTGGTGTAGCTTTGCAAAGTGATTAGCTCGGGGTGGGAGGAGGCAGCAGAGCCTGTTACTGTAGATGAATAACCCAAAGCAGTCGCTGCGTGGGCATGAGCTCCGCGTACAGATCGGCTGCCTGGCAAAGCTGGGGAGATGGGTTCTGCCTCAGTTGGGGCACGGGTAAAAAGACATCCATTCCAGGTCACAGCGCGTCTGCAGCCTGCCGAGCCTGTGTCTTGGTCACAGCCAAGGTCTGCAGCCTTCTTGCACACAATAGAACTAAGCCCCCATGGTCTGTAAGTCCCTCCTAAATCCCTGCCTGCTACCGCTGACTGAGCTGGGATCGGCACCATGAAAGACTGGGAAGGGAGGCAGACGATGTCCCTTTGCCAGCCCAGGACAGGTGCAACCAACTCCCTCCAAAATACCTCTAGACCAAGTTTATTGCAAGAGCATGATAATTCAGTCCAATGAGAATTCAGCCCAAAAGGACAATTTTCTTCCATCTCCCTTCAATCTGCAGTGATGCGCCATGATCATTCAAGAACAACAACTCCCTTCTCATCTGGGAAATAATTTCCAAAAAGACACAGCTCTAAACATCTCCCTTCTGTGGTGGGACCCTGCTTCAGCCATCTAGTTAGGAACATGACTACCACTCTTCATTTTTAGTAAGGAAACCATTTTGTCCCATCTTAAAATGGTTCACACAGCTCGTCAAAAGCTGCTGCAGCCCTCGGAAAACTGCACAAACCTACTTCCACTTGAACTGCCTGCCCACAAGCTGAAGCAAAAAAAGAGAGCTTTGGTCCTTCTGCCAAATCATGATAGCTGAAGCCTTGTATGTCAGCTTCTCTTTGCTGTTTTTTTTTTTCTTTTTTTTTTTTTTCGTAAAAACAAGACTGGGACAAGAATATTAAATATTAAATACCCATAGAAAATAAATATTAAAAAGCTTTAATCACAAAACTACAGACTACTTAGGCTACATGTGGCTACAAGAGTGTAGCAAATGTCTATAAGGCTGTAGGAAGATAATTCTCTAGGGTACAACCAAAGAGGGAAAATATGTGCTTTAACTTCACACTTTCTAGTTTCAAAGTGCCTACCTGCAAAAGTTCACTGTGAAGGCATGGAGATGTCTTATCCCTTCACTAAGTCTGTTTGGTTAATCTGCTTTTGCATAATGCTAAAAGAGATCCATAAACTTTACCAAACTGCCCCAGCATTGCCAGCATTCTTCCTTCTTATTTGACAAGCTTCACAAGACTTGATTTGATTAAAACCTTTGCTTAAATTTCCATATCCTGAAGTCAAGGTTCTAGTTGACAATCTTTGTTTTTGTTTCAAAATAAAGAAACTTCACAGTTGCAAAGAAAACATGCTGCAAGTATAACCGACAGCTCAAAACCAGATGGCAAATAAAATTATCTCAAAGCATATTGTTATTTTTACATTGCATTTACAATTTTCAACACTCATATTTGGCAACACTGCTGTCCCTCATTTTATGTAGGTTAAAAGTGAGAAGCAGCTGTCTGCTCACTCCAAAGTCAAGCATTTACCCTCAGGTAGGATCTATTTATGTGCATTTAACCAACTATTTATAGTTATTTGAAACAGAAGGTTTTTATGAAAAGTGCTGGCACAGCCTTCACTGTATCAGCATTGATAACATCTTCTCCTTGTTCCCACCGGATCTTCTAATTTGATAACTCCTTTGGTAAAGATGGAATTTTGGGACCTGCGATATTAAAATTTCTTCGAGCAACCCCTCTACTTCCCCAGTTGCTTTTTTGCTGCTTGTAGCAATAAATCTTCCAGCCATGCAGCGATGCACCAAGGCACTTATTACTTTTATTAGATAGGCTACTAGGGCTTTGGGAAGTATTAACAGTCCATCAGAAGAGACACTGACACCAATCTCCAGGTACTCGAGGCAGAACATCTCTGTGCGATGCGGCTGGCGATGAGCACAGGACGAATGCGTAGCCAGATGAGATAAAGCGTCACCCACAGATATAATCTCCCTTCATCCCACGAATTTATTCTCTCTACTGTCCTTTCTAAGAAACATGACAGTCACACAGTGAGATTTCTAAAATGAGATATGTGCCCCAAGTCCCTTAGCAAAGCAGGAGTAGGAGTAAGAAAAACAATTTGTCTCTAGAAACTGATATTCATCAGCAACCGCCACCTCTTTGCCCTGTTCATCGCTCCTACCACAGTAAACATTTCTCATTCCCAAGCTTGACTGCGCAAAGATTCATTAAATAATATATATATCTCTCTCTCTAAATGAGAAATGCAGCAAAAAGAAATGAGTTTAGACAACTCCTCTGATCCTGACTATAATAATTATGTCCATCTCATGTGAATGCACGGCCACGCATCCTCAGTACAGCTCATTTTACCCACTAGCTTCAAAATCCTCTTCCAGCTGTTCTGCTCTCTCCTCACACACCTTTCCAGGTGTCCAAAAATTCACCCGTTTCTCTTTGCCATCGAGGCTTTCCATGACACGGCCCTTCCTTAACCCAGGTACTCCTCAGCAGCCACAGACACACCCTGCTCTGCTGAGGAAGGTTTGCACCCAGAAGACAGTTTCACCCTTGAGCCTTCCCATGCTTTTCCTCGTCCTACCCTTCCAGCTTGGAAAAGACTTTTGGGAGCAATCCACGCAGACATTAACACATCCTGCTTTCAAATCTTTCCAGACGCCCTCCTGCAGAGAAAGCCACAAAACTCTGGCAGCCGATCAAGACAGGCAGGTGACGCGCCGGCTCGGTCCCCTCTTCCTCTTGCTGGCTGCCAGGTTCCTGCTGTGCCCTTCGACCTACCTCTGCTGCCAATCAACAAACCAAATGGACCAACAACCACAAGTGTAAACTCATTGCACTGTGCCAAACAGTCCATTTGCTCATGGGCTGTTCCTTCCTTCCACACTCTTTAGGTTTTGCTTTCAGACTGTGAGCTTTCCGAATAAAGCATCTATCCCCACTTATTCTTCCTGTAAGAGCCAGCACAGTGCGGTTAATAATAGCAGCTAACCTTTGACTGCTGAAGTATTAGCAGTGCCACCCATAAAGCTGTGTCATATTTAGTGAGTTGTCAGAGCAGCAGCATCATTAAAAAGCACAAGCACATCACTAACGTATGTAAAAGACTGCGAGAGGTACAATCGATAGGTTGGTTGGTGATTTATTCCAAAACTGATGGAAGCAGAGGGCTCAGCAGTGAGAATGGCTGAAAGCAGGGAAGCAAGGCAGGCTAACACTCTCATACTGTAATAGTCCTACCACCTGGTTTGCAATAGCAAGTTCTGGTGAAAGCAATACATGGGTTTTTTGAAACCCAAATGACCCCCCATGCTCACTGGCACACCACTGTACACTTTGTTATCCCATCACTCACACCAGGGCTTCCCCTCTAGTATCCAAAATTCTTCCTTCAGCTTTTTACTGAGACCAGTGCTTTTACGGGTACCCTCAACTCACTCTCCTAATGATTTCAACCTGGATTTTCAGGCTCTTTTATTTCTTCTCTTCTTGTTTCACATCAGAGGAACGTCAAGACTTTTGCTGCTTGGTGTTAACTTTGTGCCTGTACACGATGTTCTCGCTGTGCTCACTGGGACCTGCAGCCTTTATAATTAGGGCCAGGATTCAAGCAGCACCAAGCACACTTGCAAAGATTTTCTTCAAAACCAAAAGGAAACTTCCCCACTCCTTCCCAGCGCAGGCCCTCCCTCCTGCCGCAGCTCTGCAGGCTAGAGATGACGGCTAAAGAAAGACAAAAAAAACCCAAAAAAACAATCACCTTCTCCCCAGCACAGTGAACCCAGCTCGCTCTCCATGGGCAGCAACCCAGCAGCCAAGGCCGCAGTTCCAGGCTGGAAGCTTCAGAGCTCTTTCCCGGCGTTGCATTAACCAATCTCTTTGTAGGTACCCAGGGACTGCGGCATCCTGTCTCCCCGCAGAACTTCTTAGGAAGACCGCTTCCCTCTTGCGCAGCCACGTCAGCCGCCCTGCAAACGCCAGCTTGACCCAGCGGTCCCCAGGCTCGCGCCCCCGCAGCGTTCCCTCTAGCCCGTTCGGCAGCTCCCGCGGTGGGAAGACGAGACCTGTTGATTTCTGCAGTTTCATCTAAGTGCGAATTGATGAGCTACTTCAGGAAGCTAATATTAATTCCTGAAATAACGCGTCAGGGCTGCCTGGCTGATTACCCCTCATTCCTGTCTGCTTACAAACAATGATTACAGTCTAATCTCAGCACTCTTGGAGGAGCTGCGGAGAGTACCCTTCATCTAGTGTAATTACGTTCCAGCTCCCTCGGAGCTCAGGCTCTTATTCACTCCTAGCATTATCTGCAGACTAATCTAGTCGGCTGGAATGGAGGTAAAAATTACTCCAAAGAGCTGTAGTAAGCTCTTGTTCTGGCTCCAAAGCCAAGTTAAAGAAATCAGATTGTTTTGAGATGGTCAGACAAAGGCACAGGATGAAGGAGAGATGGATCCAGCACACGGCAAAAGCAAGCGTTTGCTGGCACTACTGACAGTCACGGTTACTTTCAGACAACTCAATGAATCCTGTTCTCTGCAGAGATGCTCAGCCTGCTGTGTTTCCTTCAGCTTCCAGTGTGCTCCCACCCATTCCCAGAGGACGGATATACAACAGACATCTCTGGAAGCTCTTCTAACAGAAAGCCTTTTCCCAGTGGGACCTGGTCATAGGGTCTCCCCAGGTTGCTCCTCTGCATTTCAGTGACATCTGACACGGTACTATGAGGCAATGAAGTGTCAAAACAGCATCTGCATTTTGAATCTGATGGAAAGAATCAGCTGTTTCCAGAAGTTTTGTCCTAAATATCGTAGCCAAATACAGTATAGGCCTGATTTAATCCTGCAAAGGCTTCCAGGAAACTTCATTTTGCCTAAAACTCACTTCTGGGCAACCATACGTCAACACCCTCTAAATCCATTTTCTGATTATGTTATTTTCTCCAAGACCTTCAAATTATAATGTTGTTTTAACTCTGTTTTCCTTCAACATAACTATGTTCTAGGCCATCAACATTTCCTGCCTCTTTTGTTAAAAACACACATAGTTTTATACCCTCTCCTTGCATAGAAACGGCTGCAACCCTCTGCTCAGCCACAGGAAAGACGTTTTCCTCCAAGGCTGAGAAGCAGGATGCTGTGCCGCCCTGCCCTAGGGGTGCCACTGGTGGTGGCAATGGGCCAGGACAACGGTAACACATACCGGCAACCACAGCGCGGGCTCTCCAGCGGCCGCAGCATGCACTGCGATTGTCACCACGGGCTCTGACCGCCATTGCTTATCCAGTACGGCTCCAGGTACCTGCTAGATTAAACATGCAAAAGTCTCTTTGCACATGTTGCAATCACGGCTGGGCTTTGCTGGGGGGGGATGCACCCGTAAGCTGCGACCCATCTCTGTGAATGAAGCAAGGGCATGGACTCCAACCATGCCTGAAGCACACGGGGTTTAACTGCAGTAATCTGGGAAGTAAGACATCACTCCCCAAAGCCTGATCTCCCAGCAGGCAACCCAATACCTGGGCTGCCAAAGGTCCTGTGTTTTAATTAAGTGTTAAATCTAGTTTGGGTTGTTTTTGTTTTTTTTTTTTTTTAAATCTAGTAAGATGTTTCTCCTTCCCACAGCGCCGTCACTCTTTGCTGTGCTGTAATTCAGTAAGGAGAACAGTTAATTAAGTTTGAACAACAGTGTCTAATGACTTTAAAGTTGTTCATTAAAAAATATTACAAGCCCTTAGAAATTACCTAGCTTTGGAAGATAACATGGTACCTTAAGAGAATAAAACAGTATAGTCCTGCACACTCCCACTTCGTAGGCATATCTTCTACCCCAAACAGAACAGTGGAGCAAGGCATCCGCTACTGTCCTCCAAGTGCTTATTTTAAATTTAAGTCATGATGAGGACACCAGAAAAATAGCAAAATGTCCCTGGATGCAGCAATCCAAATGAGTACCGGCAGCAACACTGTTAAGGGCAGTTTCATTTAAAATACTCTTCCGATGCAGGAGTAATACAGCTGCTTCTAACCTGCATAGAGCTGCGACCTCGAGCAAAGAGACAGACAAGGAAAAAGGTTCTGAAGAGATGGGGAAATACAAAGGAGACAACAAAACGAGACAGCCTGGAAAACCAAAGAGCAGTCCAACCAAAGCAGAACCACCCAAACTCTCAGCGGGAGAAGGTAATCTCACCACAGGTGGCTCAAAAAAGGAACCGAGGATAGGAGAAAGGGGAACAGAGGGGTGGCTATTCCCTTCGACATCTGTACAGCTGAATGCTTATGTGCATCTCTAGTACTCAACAACATGCACAGAGGTTGTGCTGAGACGTGTGATGGTATAGGGCCACTTCCAGCCCCTGCGCCAGAGAAACTCCAAGAGTAAAACACACTCAGAGACACAGACACGCCACTGGTAGATGATAAACACTGGAATTAACAAAGAAATTAATAAGAAGGCTGTTCAAATATTAGCCTAATTTAGCACAAAAGAGGAGATCTAGTGCAGGATTAACCTCAGACAAACCCTTTAAAAACACATTCTGGAAGATGTGTGCTCACTACACCCACTCACCAAAGTATCTCTAATGAGTTTCCTCCTACCTGGTAGCTCAGATCTGGAGGGAACCCCTCGAGGTAACTTGCTTCCTTGTCTTGCCTCCCGCTTAATGCATAGACTTGGAGTTGTTTGGATTGCAAAAGGGAAACAAAGCCTTATTTTTCTTATTCTTGTTGGCAGAGAGGAAGCAACAAAGACAACTATCCATCATGGCTCTTCATGAACTTCACATAGACACAATGCAAGGATTACACCTGATTTATTTTATACACAGCCCTAATAAAAAGACCTCTGCTTTGAATCTACCCAAGCTAAACCTTGCCAGCATAATAAATAGAATCATGAAGCCTAGTTTCATCCTCCTTTTTAAGTCAGCAAAGGGACATGCTGAAGGGAATACGGCCTTCCCTCCAGAGAGCAGATGGATTCCACTGGTCCCCCGTGATGGGGACGCGTATTTACTTCGTGCTGTCAAAGCCACCCTAGGTGTCATTTCACCACACTGCTCTCCCTGTAACTTGGCAACTTTACCCACTTCGTAAAATCATCTGAAAGCTCCCATATCACATCTCTCATCCTCAGAGGATCATGAATCACCAAGGCAGCATAATATTTGAGGACCTGAAAGTATTGAAGTTGTTAAAAAATAAATCAGCCTTAAAATTGGATGTGTATACCAGTGGCCAAGAAAGGAGCAATATTGTAGCCTAACTCCAGAAAGTTTTCAAGAGCAATCCAGAGAATATGAGGCCTGTAAAACTTGTTTCTGTACCAAATAAAACTAAACTAGAAACAATAATACGGTGAAAATAATACTAATAAATAAAGAAAACCATTCCTCTCCTATCTAGTAGAATTCCCTAAAAGTCTTAAGAAAGAAAGAAAAAAAAAAAAAAAAAAAGGATTAGGTTTCATTATTTGGATTTTCAAAGTTTCTGTGACAAAGTACCATCAAGAACGCTACCAGAAAACTGTCTGAGCAAGGGATAGAGTGCTATTACAAAACTAGAAATTAACGGGATGAAATGAAAAAGGAGGTACAACACGTGATCAATATTCAACATAGCAAAAGATTACACTGCCAGTCCCCAAGGACTGGTTTTGTCTAACATATTCTTCAGATATTTGCACAGGCGAGTGAGCTGTGATGTGGTGAGACTGCACATGACGTTACTGGTGTGGGGTGCATTGAGCTGACCTTGGCTAGTTTGCCTCCTAGGAGCACTAAAATGCTTCATCTTCACTGCCGGTTACCTTGGGAGAGGTTCACTTGCTTTAGTTACAGAAAATATAAAAACACAGCTGTTTAGCAGTTGAGGAGAAAGCTAAGAGAAAGCACAGAATAATGACGATATTTACTCTTTTCTTGCAAGATGCAAAGAAAATGATACCCAGAGGAACTGAATGGCAATTTTAAACAGATACAAAAAACTCTTTTCTCAAGCCCTGAATTGACCTCTGGAGCTCACTGCCACAGGCTGTATCTCTGATCAAAAGTTCAGAAAAGTCCCAAACTGGATTAGATACATTCACAGCAAGCCAGTGGTGAAACACATTTACCAAAGCTTATGAAAAACATCCTTTATAAAGATACCTCAGTAGTTTCTTAGGCAGGGTTACACCACAATGTTTTTTGAAAACTAAAAATAAGTAATCTTTCTATGTTTGAACAAGCCTGAAAAACCTCCCTCTAAACTTGCATGCAATAAAAATTAACACTTCAATAGCAATTTGCACACCAGAACTGAAACACCTTGATAAACCAGCAGAGTCATTACTGCTCCCATTTCACCGATGGGGAATGGGACAGCGAAACAGCCAGCGCCAGAGCTGGATTAGAGTCTGGGGGTTCCTGGATTTTTCAGTTGTGTGCTTGCCAAGAGGCTACTGTATCTGCTGACCAACGAGAAACAGGCAAAGCAGCAGAGCAAATCTCAGTGGCGAAGAAGAGGAGCATCCTCAGCTGTGCTCAGTCCCTCACCCATCCCACCCACAGCCCAGATCTGGGCAGCTTCGGACTGTGGTGGAGGGCTTCCCAGGGAGCTCTGCACTTCAACATCCTCTGGGACACGTATAGGATAGCTACGAACACTACAGAATAACTTTCCAAAACCCGTTCTGTCGGTTCCCTTGATTCCCTATGGATTGCTATTTGCACACAGATATTTACAGGCAGCCAAGGGCTGGCAGGCTCAGGAGGAGGAGAAGAGCTGTCATCCAGTTTGACCAAGAGCTCTAGCAATGCCTCTCCTCACGTTTTATGCCAGGTTGCGTACATAGGTGCATCTTTGAGGGTGAGCTTGTCCACTGTCAGCTAGGAAGCAACAGTTCAAAGGCGTATATGGATAGCTGAGGAAAGCCTGCCCTTCACAGTTTCCTCTTCCATGTCAAGCCAAACCTGTGGCCAGCCCCCAGCTCCCTCCACAATCCAACCCCTTGCTTCCCTCCAGGTGACCGTATTTGCTTTCCAAATGTTCTGTCAGACACATGTCCTCCCACTGAGCTACACAATCCAATGTCTGCACACATTTGCTTTTATGATTAAAAAAAAAAAAAAAATAGAAGTGAATTTAGCTTTAAAACCTGTAATAGCTTGAGGAGTCTCTAGAGTGAAACAGGGGGAGGGAAGGGGGAACCCAGGTTAATAAAAGCTGTTAATTAGAGTCAAATTTGCTGCTTAATGTGTCAAGAACTAGTGAGTTACGAGTTAATCAACTGTTCTGAGTTCCTTGGGAGAGCAATAAACCTGAAGCCTGGAAATGGAAGGAGAAGGACAAGGTCACGGCCTTCAAAGGAGGTGTCTTTAAAAGTGCTTAACCCTCAGGTGCCATCTGGAAGCATCCTCAAAGGGGCTGGGACTTCCCCCATTCTAAACACGATGCTGTATTACCATCAGCACTGCAAGTCTTTCACAGTACGATTAGGCTCAGAGATATTTCCTTTTTTTCCTTTTTATCTGCACTAGTTGGGACTTCTATCACGTGTGACAAAAGGCACAGAAAAGATCGGTAACTCTTCGAACCCTTGATTTTTTGTTTCCACTGTTCCCTTTCAAAGGATGTTGCAAAAGCCTAAAGGAAAAGACACAAAGGAAACATGGCATAGTTGGAGGGTAGCCATCAAGCTCTGAGTTCAGGATCCTGCATTCCTTGTGCGAGAGCTATGAACAACATCTTCCTACAACACACAGCAAAAGGAGCTGGTGCAGCAGGAACTGCCTTAGAGAATAAATTAATAAAAACAGCGGAGAAAAAGAGAGTGAATAAAGCCTGTCAAGAAATGAAGGGTTTTGGAGATTGAGTATTTCCCACATTTTAATGCATCTCGCAGATAGAAGGCAAATGATGGGTGATTTTCTTTTGCCATTGAACTACGGAAAGGTTTAATCTATTTTCACTCCAATTTACTCTTTGCAAGTCTAGCCTAGATAGAGTACATTCTTCTTCCCTGCAACATGCTAGCCATCATTACTCCTCTTCTGTGATTGCTAAGAGAAGAAAAGCTGCAGTTGCTATGAGATCTTTGCCATCACCCAAGAGCTTCCCAATGGGCGAAAAGGAAGGGAGCCAAAAGATAAATATTTATAGCACAGGATTCCACCAGACTTTCAAACTTCTGCTAAAACAGGAGGCGTTAAAAATATATTATTTTTTGATTGAGAAACAGAAGTTATGAACCCCACAGCCAAGCACACACTCAACTCCAATAAAGTTACTAATCCACGAACATCATTTGTCACTCAATGGCAGTTCAACCGGGCCATCTTAGTCGTGCAGGTGAGGTTTTGGCAAACAGGAGGAGGTAGGCTCCTTCATCTGGAGAACGTTTTCCTGTGCTCCTTCCAGTGCTCTGCCTCCTTGACAGCCAGCTCCTGCACAGAGGCTGAATTATTGCTGTTTATAATGATCAAAGACAAAGACCTGCCTTGTTTACTGTGCCAGAGGGCAGTGGGCGTTGCAGTTGTGGCTGCCAGGCAGGCACGGGACATGAGAACAGCACGAGGCTTGCTCCAGCTCAGCGGGGCATGGCAGAACTGGACATTGCTTAGTGTGGGCACCACTTGACCACACTTTCTCTGCTCTTGTCACTACTCTCTGCATCCCTCTTCTCTTCCCTGCACAGATGCTGCTGGAAGTTTTTAAAAGAAAATTCCTTTTCCTGAGAAATTTCTTCTCCTGCCTTGCAACCTCTACTTAGTTTAGGGGGTAAATGTGCTATCTGACTGTGGTGGAGACAACATGGACTCCTGGGGTCGGGACTTGGCACAGAAAGGAAGAGGAACAGATGTTCATAGATTTCATTGCAAAATATAATTACCCACAGTTTTGAACACTACATACAACACATTCTTGTAAATGTAAAACAACGGGAAATGCCCTCTGTGTCCTTGCAGACATCTTGGGTGTTCCCCCGGATCTCACCTATATTTTCCATACAGCAAACATTCCAGCACTGCAAGCAGCAGCCTTCAGAAATGTGGGGTGCACGGAGGATTGCTTCACATGGAGCAAAGTAATCTTTTTAGCGCTGATTTTCTTGTTCCTCTACAACATCCAGGTCCTGAGGGAAAGCAGAGCCCAAAGCTAGCCCTGGATAAAAAGATTAGATGCTTCTGCATTAAGATGCTTGTAATGATTCAGCAACTTAAAGCCATCTTTCTACCAATGAGGAGTCTTCGTGGTTCCTCTATAAGCTGACAGTTCAAAGTGACAAATAAAATAAAAGAATTTGACAGAAGTCATTACCACCTACAAAGCTGTTGTACATTTGTGAGTACAAATGGGTCAATTGTGCCCCAAACTTGCAGTTTTATTCAGCTGGGAAAATAATCCTATCCTTCTTTCTGAAAAAAAATCTACAATTTTGCCTTCCCTAACAAGCAATTCACCTGAAGCATTAGCAGTTAAACTAGTAAGAGCAAATGCAGTGTCACTCACAACTGCTAGGTATGACTGCCATTTCCCAAAAGGCAGGTGAAACGCACTGAGGACAAGATCTCCTTGTCGGGAGAGTGACCAGCTATCTCCTAGCTGACATCCATAATATTTCAGACTCCTTTAAAACCAGGCACTTCCAATAAACTCCAGAAGCAATCAATCCTCCGCTCTTGCGGAAAACTGTTGCTGCATAGAAGAAAATAAACTACAGAATATCTCAGCAAACAATTCAGGGTCAGAAGTTTGTCTTTCCTAACGATTAGTAGAGAGCCTTTGCACACCTCCTTCAGCAGCCGCAGAACGCAGAGGGAAGCGGAGAGGGTCATAACCTTAATTCTGGACACAAATTGGCTGCTGGTTCTCCACTGCCAAAAGGGGGAGAAGGGGTTACGGCCATGGAGTAATGAGCAAGATTACACTGCAATCAGGGAACGGAGATGTGAGCTGGAGAGACATGCTGAAGGCAGGGAAAACATTCCTTAAATTAAACTCCTATTGTTCACCTCGTCTCTGCCTCGGTGGATAATCCACGAGACTCTGAGCTCCTGCCAGGACCCAGTATGAATAATTCCAGAGCATTTTTCCTACCTGTCAGTAATACAGCAGTCTATGTGCGCACAAGCTTTCCACTTCTTTGAGACATACATATAAGAAGGTAAAGTTTCCTGTAATCCCTGGGAATATCCTCTCCTCTCCCCTTTTCCCAGTAAAATCTACACTGCGTTTTTTCAGGATGAAGGGGTACAAGTTGCACTGCTGAGAAATCACGAGCACAGTACGTGACTCCTCAGAACTTTGTGCATCATTGGAGCGAGGTTATTAACAGGATTATGGGGGGCTGAGGGCAACGAGACAATCATCCGTCTGGAGGAAGATGTGTGGAAGTAAGGAAGGCAAATGCAAATTTGTAGAGGGAACAAGCTAAATTTGTGAGGTTTCTTCCTCTGACAGAGACTGTGCAAAGCCTCACACCTGAAGATAAGCTGGTGGACAGCTTTCCAAACAAAGCTGCAGGACAAGAATTACATGAAGATGGCAAGACTCATCTCCTCAGTAGACATCTGACTTGGCTTCCATGTTGACATGTGTTCTATAAAAATATGAACACAGCAACAACCAGCAACTGTAGCTCTCAGCACCAGATACCATATAAGAATTTGGGAAATATTGTGTTGGAACTAATGCAGTGTGCTTTGAGATCTTAATTCAAAAGACTTTGTGTAAGACTGTGATGGCGTACTACATACAGTATGCTGTGATGCTAAATATATCCATGCCCACCGAGAACAGCAGTAATTTGATTCCAGTTCTATCTTTTAAACCGCTATGGATATCAACTCTTGCTTCCTTCTTCTCATTAACAGTGCTGTAAAGTGCCTGGCACAAATCTACATCAAATGAATATAATTACAGAGGAAAATACATTGCATTAACTTATATGTCTGGCCTTCCTTTGCTTTTTTTCTTCCCCTCTTTTCTCCTTCCTTTCTTCTACGGCAGTTTTGCTTCTATTTTTCTTCACAATTCATCTTCTTTGTCCTTCTTTTCTCCCAATCTTTCACCCAGTCCTTGTTTCAAGCCCAAAGTTGATTGCTTCCCCTTTTTTTTTTTTCAAGTTTGATTGATTTATTCTGCACTTACATAAATGATTTTATACAAAGCATATAAACTATAGAACCCCCTGAAGAATACCATAAGCACTGCTACCATCCGTGTAGGTAAGGGGCGGGGGGGAAGTGAAGTTAAAGTGCTAAATTAAGTCAGAATCTCTTACATCATACTTTGAAGCTTGCCAAAATCTGACTCTTCAGATGTACTGCAACAGCAATTTTCTAAGACACAGGTTCTTTGCAGGCAAAAATCTTTATACTTTAGTGTCAGACAGGAAAAGAAATACAGAATCTCCTGGCTGCTATAGCAGGGACCAGGGGATGAGGTAACCTCTCAAATAACCAGGCCTCAAGTCATCAGACCATCACTGCTGCATGGCACCCAGCTCGATGCAATTGTTCTTGCTGACTATGGAAAAGAAAGAGAAGGAAGATGAGAGAAGGTATTTATTTTTCATATCTCGTCTGAAACACCTGCAGGTCTTCAGGCAAGTGATCTCTGTTGAAATTCATTGTGTTGCTCAACCCATCCTTGCTTAATTCATCTCATGAAACTCGTAAATGGTACCCAGGCTATAGGCTGGCTCTCTACAGAGATGGGAATTACATCCCTAATTACAAGATATGGTACTGCCCTAATAATAAGTACTGCACTCAAGAAGTCCCCACCCAGGGGGATGAGCTTTGACCTCTTTTAACAAAGACTGCAAAATAGTTGATAAGAACATTAAAGCAAGTCACTGCTCCAGAAACCACACATTCATTTGCTCCAAGCACTCTGGTGCTGGTTGCAGAAATCAGCTTTTGAGCATATCTCACTAGTCTGAGTTGGTGATAGTTGTCTGTCCCCCAGTGCTGTAACACAGATCTGGGGCAACGGCACACAGAGGTGTAGAAGGGGAACTAGAAAGGCAGACAGATTTACCTCCACAGTATTCACTTGTTTCACCCCACACTCCCCTAAAAGCGTCAGGGCAAGCACAGCTCAACAGACCCATTCCAGGCACTGCTGGAGAAATTAATCTGAATTTTTCACGCATCTTCAGAATGAGCCTTTACAACCCCTGGAGATGAATGGCTCATCTACAAAACACACTCTATGCCAAAAAGAACTAGGCCTTGCTAAGCTGTCATTATTGCTCCTCACGTTTCCTTTCAAACAGCACCTCTTGCCCTACGAGCATTCCCTCTCCTCACACCAGCAGCAGAAAGAATGCAGCAATCTCTAAGCGGGGACATGTTTTCTTCTCCACCACCGATTCATAGCATTTAACAGCAAACTTTCAATTATCACAGCACATGACCATAAAAGTTGCTCAACTGGAAATGTTCAGCTATTTCTAACCTTGCCTTCAGTCGTCTTCTTTCTTTTGCCCCCAAAGCCATCTAACATAGTATTCTCCTGGAACCTCTGCGCAGCCTGCCTAGCACAAAAGTTAAACCGTAAGTCAAAATGATTAAAATTGTATGGAAATATATACTTCTCCTTCAACACTGTACAGGGAACACGGCTGTTAATGGGACATCACTACACATTACTCATAAGGCCAAGACATGGCATTTCCCAGGGAACCCGCACATTCTCCTTTTTATGCTGGATAACTTACAAGCAGCAATCAGTCTTTTCCTTTTGGGGCTAGGCCTTCCACATACATAATTTGAGTCCTTAAAATGAACCCCCGATCTAGATTCCATCTGCTTGGGAGGAGGAAAAAAAAAAAACCAAAACAACACAACACACACAAAACCAACCAAACAAAAGAAAAACCAAAAAACCTTGGAAATATACAGCAACAAGAAACTGGCAGGACAAACTCACACTCCCACTGTGCCAAATTGCAAGTTTAGTAATTCTGTTTTCTTCCTGCTGAGTGGAAGGTGTCATTAGCCGCTGTATTTAGAGCCACAGAAAAGGTTCTTGGAGCAATCCCCAGCCTCTCTGAACCAGGTGGCTGGTGACCACGGGAGCTCTCTGCAGCTGGAGACCTTCACCTTCATCTTCCTGCAGTCACCACTTCAGTTTTAATGGAAAGGAAATAAACAGGGCAAGTAGCACGATACGAAGAGAAACCCTCAGGCTATGTCATCCTCCGCCGGCCTGAAATTCATCCCCGCATCAGGGCCACTTTAACGTCCCTTTGCTGCATAAATCACTCTCGGGTGCTTTTAACTCAAGAATAGCCTTTCTTCTGGGAGAGGATTTCTCCTCTAGGCTGGTCTCTGTGGAGCACCCATTGAACCAAATTCTCACTTCTGAAGAATAATATAAAAATTCAAAGAATCATCCTCTTACTGTGAGCCTTGGAGGGGAGCACAAAGGCCTTGGAAATGTCCTGCAATCACACACACGTGCACCTGGGCTTGAGTCTTGTCTGCTGGCAACAATACCACATGCTTCTGAGAACATCAGCCCATCTGACCATCAGGAGACCGCCTGCTTATACAAACACGCCCGTCCACTGCGAATGCCCACGCTGGCTTTGCTGGCAACGCTGTGTGACAGGGAGGAGGAACCACAGAGCGTGGTTGTGTTTGCTTAACTGGATTTTGAATAAATAAAGATACAAATCTGTAACTGTAGGTGGTCTTCACGATGCATGCAATGAGGAGGGGAGGGAGAACGTGAGGAACTGCCTCTTTCATGTGGCAACCGAGGATGGCAACACCCTGCTGTTTCCAGATTTGTTTGGGATGGTTGAAATGACGACCACCTGCGCTGCCTGAGAATTGGGAAAATCTGAGCAAACATTCATTATTTATAAGATAGCTGTCCAGAGGCAAATTGCCTGGAATCCATTAAAGGGAGAAATCCCAGCTCCCTCTAGCAGTTGCCTGGCACAGGCCTTTTCCACTGACACAAAAGGAGGGGAAAAAAAATCACTTTCATTTCTAATTAATCTTCTGATATATAATACTTTTAATTAGGGGGAAAAAAAAATAAATCTGCATGCTCTTTGAGAGAGGAAAGAAGGAGCCAAAAGTGAGGCAGAAAGCTCTGGCATCTTGGCTGCAGTTCAGGCCTCGTCCTCTTTAAATCTGCCAGAGCAGGTGAACCCTGCAGCCTGCTCCTTCGCTCTCCACGATACGACTGAAGTCCCCCCAAGTCTTTGGGGGCTGCTTTGGCGATGAGGAGTGGGACTGTGTGTGTACAGACGTGGCTATTTACCCTGGAAAAGAAAATCCAGGCAAAGATAAGCACGGGCGAAAAGTATTCAAAAGACATCTTGGACAGAAATGAAGTGGGCTCTGTTGGGCAAAGCATGGACAAGACAAGCAGAAAGGCCCAGGGACAAGGAAATACAACCCATAAATTATCTCTTCAAAATAATAACCCCCCCCTAAAGTTCATTCCCCAGCCCCAAATTTCCTAGCCCTTCTTTCTCCTTCTAATGTCTCTCTTCCCTGCATTCATTATTAATGCCACTGGGGGTACAGATTTGCACTTCGGTTTCTGAAAAATTAATTCAATGATTAAATTTTCAGTCCCTGAGTGACAGAAGCAGCTCAGGCAAGCTGGAGATGCCCCTTTACAGTCTGAAGGCCTTTGGTATGCTGCCCACTTACCCTCTGCATGAAAAGTCTCCCTGTAGACCTAGCTCAAGGAGGAAAACCTAGTAGGAAAATGTGGTTTTAAGTTGACGAAGTTCTGCTTTTGTGGAGAAGACATTTCAGTTTAATACCCTATCAATGCTCAATGCAGTGCAGAGAGGGAACTCCAGGTTCTTCCAAGGCTCAAGTACTCATGGCTTTCCACATGATCCCCTGGATAAGGCAAGATCTCCAAATGAATGTAGTTATTAATCAACATTGTACATCTATTGCTCATTGGCAAACTGACTGTTGGCTGACAGACTTTTGGTGTGCCTAACGAAATTTTCTCTGATACTGTGCTTAAAATGAAAGAATAACAGAGAAAAAGCCCTTGGAGAAAGACATGTTCTCAACTCACAAAAAAAAAAATGTCTATTTTCTCATCTGCACCCATGCCTATCAGTAGAAAGAGGAAGACTCAAGGAACTTGTGAACTGGTGAGGAAAGAGTGCCAGATTACACAGCACTCATCCATGGGGGGCAATTTCGCCCCATTCCAGAAGAGCAGAGACCCCCACTGCAAATTCAGTATCAGCTCAGGAAGGTCCTTTTCCAGGCTGCAGCTCCGCATCAAAGGAAGAAGCGGGCAAAAAGCCTGCGTAATTCTCCACCCTCAATTCCTGGCACTGTTATTTTTGTTTATTTTAAAACAAACGTGAGAGGAAAGTCAGAGCTCTGAGCAGGACACGGAGCTGAGGAACTTAGAACCCTTCTCCAGATTCAGATAAAAGAAGGAGAAGGAAGGGCTTACAGATACTGATTTCCTAAGGTGCTAAAAAAATGGCAAAATAGAGCCAACACAAAAAAATAAGACTGCCTTTTCCATGATATTTTACTGACTAAAATCCCAACTAAACCTTGAAGCAGAATAAAGACGGCAAACCCCTTCATCCCTCGGAAGCAGCATCTTCCCATTCACATATCAGCAACAGGCTGAAAACACAGCGGGAACTCGGCAGCACCGGCAGGATACTCTCCACCAGCCAACGCAGCGCCGCTTGTGCTGCTGTTGTGGGGATAAGAAAGGGACAAAGAGGAGCATGGAGAGCTGTGACGAACTCTGCTGAAATCCTCTGCAGGCAGGAAAATGGCAAAGCTCTGAAACCGAGAACCAACTTTCTCTGAAGCAACAGGATTAGTGACAGCCTATGTTGCACTTCACTGGGGTCACGGGAACTACAGGAACACTGAATGCTCACTCAAAGGCAGCTCCTGGATTCAGACACTGGGCATTTGATCCTGAAATATTTTATCAAAGCAACGTTTGTAAAACGTTTGCTATATTGCGAATTTGGGGGGAAAACCTTTTTGCTAGCTCCAGAAGAACACACGCTGTGTGTATCACCAGCTACCAGGAACAAAAAGCAACGTGCAGAAACCTACTTTTTACTTCATTCGCTGAAACTTTGCAGAGCAAACGTGCAGAATGTTGGGTGCTTGGAAAACTTGCTGCTTTTCTTCCTCAAGATGTGGCTTTGTAAAGGTTTCAGAATACTCGGGCTTTTATGTACTGTTCAACTCCTGAAGTTATTCTGAGCTGAGAGCCTTTAGACTGGTCTACAGAACAGACAGAGCATCAGTACACACGATATAAATGACCTCACATGCTGTCACGTGCCAGCCCTCTCACCTCAGGACAGGTTCATTCATCCTGCTCTCACAGAGCCCAGGCGCTTTTACTGAACCCACAGCTATTAAATCTCCTCTTCTGAGGTTCTAGGGCAGGATGCATCCCACCTTGCAGCAGCACTGACTCCAGCCTCATGGCACCAACACACCTGAGACACGACGCGTTGGGGCGCACAGCCCTGATGCGCTGCGCAGAGCAAAGAGGAAATGGAAATGCTGGAACAAGCACTTTGGCACAGCTTCTTGGCTGGGCTAAAGGTTTATTCCTGGGATGCTGCTTTCCTGCAGACTAAGGAAAATTAAATTTAGCACTTTGCAAATAAATAGGTTAAGGCTGAAAGGACACTATTTAGGAATTTACTGCTTACAGCAGCCTCAGACATTATAGATCCATCACTGTCTATTACCTTGCTAGTTACCGCTTCCACCCTGTCTATCTTCCCCACTTACAGAGTGGTCCTTTCATCAGGTCTTTTTCTGTTCCAACTTGAAACTGTCATCACTCTAATGGAATTACATGAAGAAAAACAACTTTGGGCTACAGTGACTCCGCCAAAAACCCAAGGACATCTCCTGTGTTTTCCCAGGACAACATGGTGAGATTTTTGCCTGACAGAGACATGCACAGATGTCTGACAACCTCCTGGGAAATACAGCGACGGACAGCTGTTTACACACGTGTCCAGGACCTCTTGTCCTCTGTGCAACTGTCAGGTGGGCCCTCTCAGCACCCACACAGGAGCTTTTACAGGGATCAGCAAACCGACAGCT
Organism: Chlamydotis macqueenii; assembly: GCF_036417535.1. Classification (NCBI taxonomy): domain Eukaryota; kingdom Metazoa; phylum Chordata; class Aves; order Otidiformes; family Otididae; genus Chlamydotis; species Chlamydotis macqueenii. Next base: position 5,703,273 of record NC_141570.1, on the reverse strand, counting down.
GACTAGTAATTTTTGCCGCAGATTCATCGTAGCTACACCGCACATGGCATGAGAACAAGTCACTGAAGGCACCAACATGACTATAAACCCCCACCCCGTGCTGCACGCACCTCTTCCACTATCTGCTTCATATAAAAATCTTCTGCAGACAGTCCCCTCTCCAGAGTCGGATACATCCCAGAAATGCAAAGTGACAGCCAGCATATGAAATGCTCTCCAGTGCCTTCCATTAAGACAGACAAACCCTTCAGTTTAAGGTTGAAATTTATGTCAGCTCCCCAGAACATGGTTGAGATAGATCCACCGTTATCAGCTACCCGCTTTTGCTGAAACTGAATACAGATTAGGGACAAATTAAAATTTTCAAGGCTCAGTTTGATATATTCCCTCCAAGATACAGGCAGACAGGCCTGTCTTCTTCTAGAGGCTAATGATGCCATCAAAAGATAATCTGGGGAGTTACCAAAGCTGGAGGTCATTCTCAGCTCTCAAATTCCCTGCTTCCCCGTGGAGGAGAAAGCAGCAACGTGATTTAGCTATGAATCCTTCCAAGACAGACTTGACATAAAATACCTTTCCACACTTCTTCCTCAAAGGATGTTCTAATGCAATTGGTGAAAAGGAAAATACATTAATTCTGAAGTCCTAAAATAGTACTAAGTTACCTGCTCCTACCACTAACAATCACATGGGGCAGAATAAATGTTTTTTGTATGTGGAGTTAGGATGATTCATTTACTTGTTTGAGGCAAATGCGAGAACAGGATAGGTTTTTCGCCATTTCCATGTGTATGAATAAAGACAGTTGGTACATTACTAAATTCTAATGTTAATCTGTATCCATATTAAGTATTAATTCCTTAAGTGTACAGAATGTAAAGAGCTGAGCTGCAAAAAACTGTTGTTCTGTAGCACAGGGTAGAACTCCACCAGGCTCACAGCAGCCAGAACCCACAACAAAGCTCTCCAGAAGGATTTTCAGTGTACTGCTGCTTTCTGTCACTGCTCCACAGACACAGCACCGTGGCAAGGACACCAGCATTAGCACATCCGTATTGCAACACTGACAGGACATGTCATGATCTGGAGAGCCTGCATGGCACGTTGTGCTTAAGACTCCCTGATGTTGTGAAGTGCATCAAATCTTCAAGAAATGCCATGACTGAACGCTTGACGTGCTTCCAACCCTCTCCAGCAACAACTGCCTCTAAATAGAAGTGGGATGCCTTGGAGCAGAGCAGAAGGTAGACTCACAGTTGTTATTATTTTTGCTTTCTTGCAAGCAGTTTCTCAAAAAGAAAATCTAAGAGACCTCTGTTTAGGTAAAAGTCTCAGGGAACGCCCAAATGCAGCAGAGATGAGGATCCTGGCTCCCATCTCACTTCGATGGTGGACCTCTGGCAGCCAAAAGGGATCTGTGACCATGACACCCCATTTTCTGCTCCTCACTAATCCCCCACTCACCTGCCAAGTCTTGTGGGAAAGGGCCATTCACCTTGTCATCCAAACTAAATTTACGCCGAAACCTTTTAGCTCTGAAATCCTAGATGAGGGCATAACACAAGCATAACACAAGGGCATAACACATTCACAACAAATAAAAGAGAAGACCTTTACATAAGCCCAGATCTACTCTTCAGATGGAGACTGTAGATATCCCAAGACCATACCAGCATGGGAATCTTTTGCTGTTTTTCCATATTTGTGAACGGGGTTTTATATACACAAACACACACCCTCTTACCTCACTAATTATATATTTCCTCCCTGGAGATCAGAAAATCTTTTGCCCCAGTCAAGGATGGGTAGTAACTATAACTCCCAAAGCAAGAGATAAGTCCTAATTATATTTGTATTTAAACAACGTGCTGCTTACTCGAGCAAGAAGGGAGGCAGTGGCTGCCACTCACTCTCGCTGGTGACTTTGTGCGGGCTGAGCAGTGCTGCCCTGACCTGGGGCACTCACAGGCTGGTGAGTGCTTCGCTGGATGTTACAGCTGCATCTCGCCTCGGAGCTGTTTCCTGGAGGTAACTGCTTTTCCTAGAGGTCTGCTGACAAACCTGTTCCGGAACACGCAGGGAAAAGGTGAGGATGGTACAAAAGCCATCTTGCGTTCCCTCGGCAATGCTCCGACCGCACCCCCTCTGAGCTGCCAGCCAGTCCTCACAGCCAGCTAAAAGGAGGTTTTAGGGGTGTCCACGTGGGATCAGAAGCGGTGGAAAGGGCCACAAAGATTGCCAAAGTCCCTGACATCTTTTCTCACATGAGGAAGCTGTAGAAGACAATGTCGTGACACAGTCTTGCTGTGGCTGAACACGCTGGCCATGGAGCAGATCAACATCAGAGAAGCCCAAAACTGACCCAAGGCAGGAGAGGCGGCCCCTGCTTCTTGTGTCCAAAACCAGACAAATAATTGAGACAGTGGAGCAGCCAGGGAAGATGGCATATATGTGGGGTACCCAGAAACTCAAGACTTTTCCCTGTGAAAGGATAAAAATCTCCAGCAATTTCTACTCCTTTTCATGGGCAGCTTTGAACATAACCATATGCAAGCAACCAGCGGGGTTCTAGTTTGCTGACACAGCTCTGCGTGTTCTGCAAATTCACAACAGAGCGGCGAAAAGCTGTGCATCAAAAGCTGCTTCGCAAAGCACGCATTTCATGAGGCCTACAGCAAGGCCTTGGTACTCCCCTGTCACCTGAACTCGAAGGCATCGCCTTTTCTTTCAAGAGCACCAATCACACAGGCTCTAAGTAGAACCAGAGACTAAATAAATAAGCAAACTGAAGAAATTTAAAGCCAGTTGAAGGCAGTGGGTACCCACAGAAAAGGAAATGAGCGGCAATGCTGCCCCAGACCCCTGGCTGAGGGACAATTGGCTGCATCCATTCACTTATAACAACAGCTGGCTGCACCAGTTGCATCTCCAACTCATTCACACACAGCTTCCCCAACACAGAACATTTTGAAAAGCTTCTCCAACCCCTGTGGAAGTCGATGAATGGTAAAATACTGCACCCAGGAGAGAGGGATAGAGAAAACCAGAAGGTCGAGTGACCTAGACCAAAGCCATGCGGCGACTTAGCGGCAGAGATGGGAACGAGAATCCGGGAGGGGTTTTGCTTACGTCCCCTCTGCTTTATCCGTTATTTAACACTGTCTTCGTCTCAAGGTGCGTAAACACAGTCCTGTCAGCCCACACAGTCCTTTGTAAGCTGTTCAAATACAGCAGCAGGCTGACATCCTTCTTTCTCGAGACCTCCCGCAGGGAGACCGGGCACAGCCAGCGACAAGAACAACTCCTCTTCAGCAAATTGCAATCATGTGGGTGCTGGGAACGTGGGGGCCGGGGAAAGGGAAAGAGAGGCTTTTATCGTAGCAGGTAAGGCAGTCAGGATCTGCTTGGCCTCCTGCTAACTCACGCTGACACAGCAGCAGCTTTTGTCTTGTCTGGGGTGCAGGGCTGCCTGTCTCTGCCATGCAGCGCGAGGATGGAGTCAGCAGTTGCCTGATTCAGGGCACAGGCAGAGGTAGGGCATGACCAGCCCCGCGTGCTGTCCTACACCACGCATCCCTCCTGGGCTCACATCTTGCTACACCAGCCCAGATGCTCTGGTTTAATTAAATTCTCATCCGTGACTTGAGCTCCACGGTGGTGCACGTGACTCTCCATAGAAAGTATGGGCTGCCTCTCCCATTTAATCAAATCCAACCGTGAACCTAACACTACGAAGTCCACCAGAAGCCATAGAAACAGATGCTGAGGTCCTTCAGCTAGGATGGCTGATGTTTGCCATGTCCTGTTGCCTGGATGAGGCCATCAGCAGTACCGTCAGCAATGATGGCTGAAGTCAGTTGCAGAATTTGTGGGAATAACTTGAAAACTGCCTTTTTCCCGTGCCCTGCTCCTTTGCTGAGAAAGGCAGAGCTCATGCACCACAAGCATGGTGCTGTGGGGAGGGAAACCTGGGGATCCAGCACTGGCACTGCCAGGTCCTTGGAGCATGAAGGACTGTGGGGAAGGGAAACTGCAAAAGCACATTGGTGGCCAGCAGCTGATGATCACAAAGCAAACAGGGAGATGTAGAACAGCCTGAATCTCAGATGGCACCTGCAAGCCAACCTCATGTTTTCTGCCCAAAAACAGGCCTTGTTTTTTGAAATGAAGGGCTGTGTGTCTGCCTCACATCAGTCACTCCAAGAGAGAGGAAAACCTGAACTCATTTCTGTACCCGCTACACCCATAAGCAAGACAAATCTCTGACCTTTCAGAGCGCCTCACACCTACTATCCTCCTGCTAGTCAGGAAAGACTCAGTCACCGGAATAATTCTCCAGCATCATCAGCATGAATTACCTGCATGGCTGGGCCTACCCTGGCAGACATGGCAGGGAAGGGGAGCAAGTGGTGCCAACACACTGGAAACAGGTATCGCACCAGAGCAACGGGTAACAGGGGAGTGTATTCCCCAGCCCAAAGCTGCTCTGCGTTTCCCATCAGCAGTCTCTTTATCCTCACACAGTCTAGTGACACTGGCAGGAGCATCTTCCCCCTCGTGCAGATGGGAAACAGAGGCAGAGAAAGAGTTCACTTCGCTCAGTTGGAACAAGGCTTCAGCCCAGCCTCCTGAAGTCTTGGCGCAGCATCCTTTCACTCAGAAATTCTGCAGTAAAAATAAAACCTTCTGTTAGTTCTCCCCTAGATCCACTATCCTTGAGGTGACTGGTTTAATTTGAAAAATAAAAAAAGAAAGAAAAAAAAAAAAAAAAGGAAAAAGTCCTACCCTGCCCTAGAGGATAGGCAGCTGTTTAGGGAAGCTCATGCAGTAAGAGAGAAACTGTGTTGGGAGGAAAAAAAGCATGAGAAAGAGCAGAATAAGATGAAAACAGTAGCAAGAATTAAAGTTAAGTCCTAACGTGAAACAGGCTGATATAACATCTGAAAGAAAATGATGCATAGGAAGTTTAAATACAGGATTTGATGCTGTAACAGCACAGATTGCTCAACGGCTCCTGTTTCAAAGCTGCTGATTAGTGCAACTCAAGATGAGTCCTCGCTGACCCTTCCAGGAATCCCAGTGCGATCATCTGGCAGGAAGGCATCACGCTCGCACAGTGACGGCAGGCGCTCCCAGAGCTGAGCAGAAATCAAGTCTCCAGCAACCACATGGGAAAATCGAAAACAAAATATAAAAATAAAATAACTTGTAATTAAGAAGAATGAGGAGTTAACAGAGGCCTGCAATCTCTAATCAATCTCTTGCTGCCTGGCCTGCTTCACCGATGAGCCCCATTGTTATTTTTGATTGTGTGTGCAAGAGTGTGAGACGGCTGCTAGAGTAATAGCACTCCATCAAAACTGTGATTTCTTTCTCCTCTCAAGACTCATCAAGGGTGAGCAGGAGGAGAGGGGAGACGATAGAGATGAAAAAAGAAACAAACAGCTAGAACATGCTCCTCAGAGATACTCTGCTGGGTTCAAGGAGGAAATAACTGAAATTGCAGGTATGCCAAGCATGTGGACTTAGATCCAGAGCTCCCAACAGTACTGTCAGCTTCAAGATGAAACAAGGGCACTCAGGCGAATATCAGTAATCCCTGTATAAACCATCCTGCTCATTCCGAGACGTACATTGTTCACTGGTGCGCCCTGGCCAACCTAATCCTAAGGCTGCACTGGAATCTCAGCGGACTGGATTCTCTCAGCATGTTTCATGGAAACACATGTTTAACCATGTTTTGTCTCTCCCTTTCAGCTAGCAGTTTGTCAGTATCACTTTGTGTTTGAAAAATAGCCTCCAAGGTCTTTCTTATCCAACCCAGCCTCGTTTTCCCTCCTCAAGAAAAGAGAATGAAACTATTACTTCTTTTCCATATAGCTGCCCTATCGCATTTTACACACCTTGCCAATACACAGAGGCAACAGGACAGCAGGGTACACAAGCAATGAGGCAAGCAAAGGAAGACTGGGAAGTTAAAGGTTATATCTGTGCTTCACCGCAACCTCCCTCCATACAAAGCCTTTACCCCTTTCACCCATCTGTGTTCTGCCCATGGTGAACCACTTCAGTGCTTACTTTTCACAGTGCCTTAAAGTCTGAGCGAGACAGTTCCCCTTCCAGATCTGCAAATCAACTCTTCAGGTAACTCCTTGAAGAGGTGTGCATCAAAGACAGTGCGTGCGCTCTGGCTGTTAATTTAACAGGTTGCAGAAAAGCTGTTGATTTTATTACCATATTACCAATCCAGCAGGACACCAATAAAATGTTCTTGCAGCAAGAAATGCCAGCCCCACAGCTGGCAACATTCTCAAGCTGTGTCTGGTTGTTTGCTGTCTGACACCTTGGATACTCACTTTCAAGGCATGAAGCCTACCATCTTGGGAACGCTCTTTAATGATCTACTGTTGGCGTTTGGGTTTTCATTTGATAATTCTGGCAGAAAATAACAATGCAAGCAAGACCTGGAAGCAGATAGAATTCTGTACTCTGCAAGACCGGGCTCTGAGAATATACAAAATTTCTGTCTAAAGGAAGCCTTTTGGCCAAAAGTATTAAAGAGCCCAGCCACATAACACTGCTGTGATACTGGAAAGAGTTTGTCTGGTTTAACTTCCTTACCAACTTAGACACAAATAATTTATACATGAATTACTAAGAAATCTGAGCACTCCTTTCTGAGGAAAGCAGAAAAACCTGAAACCAAAGAGATTTCAAACATCACTAGATTTGATGTTGCTGTTAGAGAGGATCAGATCGACTGCCTTTCCAGTGTAGCATCCTACCAAGAACAGCGACCAGCATCACATTCATGCCACAACAGTGGAAACAGCTTACCTGAAGCACAGTGAATAATCAAGCACAGATTCCTCTCTCTGAGCACTCTTCTTGCTCTCTCTTCTTCACTCAAGTCTTCATTCCCAAGTACTTCCAGAGGATGGAGTTGAATGCTGCCAGGTACAGCAGCAAGAAAACCATACGTAGACACAACCCAGAAAATAAGCAGCATGCATGGGAATTTTCTGCCTAACATCTGTAGTAAGAGATTGTCTTTACATCTCAAAACAGAGAGCTCTGCATGTCTCTACTTAAGTTAAATGTAAATATTTAATGTAAACTAGGTATTATTATGTTTAAGATAAACTTAACAAAGACAGCTTAATATCTTAGAAAGCTTACTGAGCTCCTGCTCTCAGTAGCACCTTGAAGCCACAGGGTCTATAAAATAAAAGGATTTCACTCTTTTTATTTTAAATTGATTTGCTTCAAATGCTTTGGCTGAGACTGTGTCTTTTGGCACACAAAAAGAAAAAGCCCATGATTTAATTTGTCCACACTGTTTGTTCATTTGTACAAGTGTCTCCAAATCATCTTCTCTTCAAATTTGACCAGTCTTTCTGTTTACCAAAAGACTTTCTTTGTCTGAAACAATTGTCATTGCCTTTCTAAAGACCTCATTTCCTTAACTCTCATTCAGGATGTACCCAGAGACATGGGTAAACAGCGTGATGTACACACGGCCAAGCAATGACATCCTGGCTTGCCACCGCTTACTTCCAAGTAGGCTCCCCAGCAACGTTTGTTTGCTTTAACAGATATATTTAATAGGTTGTTGCAAAGGGAGCCAATGCGGTTCTTGGACAGCTCATGGGTGGCCTGGCCTAGACACACCAGCCAAGCAGAACGCAAAGCCTGTGTCATGGCCTAACGCATCTAAAGTACGAGCAACGCTAACACAATATGAAACTGTCAAGTGCCCCAATAACTGTAACGCATTACAAGCCACAAAAAAATCATCAGGAACTAAACTGCTAGTGAGGAATCTGTAACAACACTTTCAATAGCATTTAATTAAAAGAATAAAAAAGAGCAAACAAGCAAGAGCGAGCTGTGAAGTCTGAAATGCGCCTCGCTGCCTACGCGCTCACACACAGAAGGTCTGACAATCACTGGAACATCCTTCAAGTTGATGAGCTCATCTGTAGCATCGATGGGGATTGCCAATAAATACTAATACGCTTTCATTAGCATTCGGTGCTCATTTACAGATGCAGTCATTTACATTCACAGCATGGCACTGTGATTAACCCTTTCATTGAAGCTGTAATTCCAATTAATGTGAATTGGCTGGACACATACAGCATGTCGCTAATAAGCTCTCCTACACTAACACCACACCTTGGTCGGGAAAACCAAGCACGTCTTTCATCTTCATTTAGCTTTGAAGGGGTTACATTGCAGTAGCTCCTATTGCATCCCTGCTATTGAAGCCTCACTGAAAATTAAAGGCCACCAGCAGCGCTACTGAAATATGCTCTAAAGTTTACAGGCAAACTACAGAAGCTTGTAAAGTGCCAGAGGACTTCTCTAGCTTAATTATATACACCCTGTTCCATAAATTGCTTGAGTGGAATAAACACAAATAGCATTCCCTGCTTTGCGACCTCTTTGGGTTAATGAAATGCACACAAACACCCACAGTCTGCTACAGCTCAGAAATTCCACAGCATAAACACACAACCTTGCTGGAAGCCATAGTCAGGATTCAAGCCTCGGTACATACATGGGAACCAGCTGCCTGGACTCAGCAAGGAAATAATTTGTTGTTTATAGTCTACAGCTATTCTAAGCTGCAGATAGTGGGAACTGTCTGCGATTTACTGAACAGGGAGAAAGAATCTGAGATCTTGTTGTTTGGGCTCCAATTAGCAAATCTGCTTCTCTTATCCGAAGAGGTGTGTGAGGCAAGAGAGGCTGACAAATTCCATGAACCAATAAGCAACCCACCCTCGGCTTTGGGAAATGTGAGATCTTGAAACTGCTGCTGCTCTACCTGGTGACACTTACCTCCATCCTCTGGACATACTGGGGAATAAAGACTTGAGTGAAGAAGAGAAAGCAATAAGAGTGTTCAGGGAGAAGAATCCCTACTCGATCACTCAGTCTCCTGCATGTAGATTATTTCTATGCCATGACATGAAGGAATATTTGATCCCTCTGAAGACAAACTACTGAAGCCAGCCAGATCTTGATCATGTGGCCCACATGCAATTTTCTCATCTTTTCTTAACTTTCTGCAAGCACTCCATCTCTCCCACCATGCAGAAAGAACTGCTAGTTGTACTGTCTGGGCACGGCATCCAACAGACATCTCCAGGAGTCTGCTGAAGTTTCTTAGAGCTAACAGCATTGCAGCATCTCAACAAGAACCGTTCTCAGGATTCACTGATTGCACCTTAAAACCAACAGTCATCCTCCTCCCCAGACAGTGAGCTTTATTTTCTTGCTGTCACCCGTCTCAGTGCAGAAACATAATAAGGTCAAATAATACAACAGTTTTTGGCGATATTTTCCTAATTTTACTAAGGATCTTAGGTGCTGTCTTATACTTACCTTCACTCGCTTTATATGGTGGGGTTTTTTTTCTGAGGCTCTACAGTTGCAGAACATGAAAATATTTGTCCTGTTACTAAAGAAACAGTACTACAGCAATCCACAGGCGGCACTCAGCAGTAGGTCTGCAGAACCAGAACTTCAGGTCCTGCTGATAGAGTCGCCTCCGGTACAGAACGTCTCCAAACCCCTCATCTTTCCCATAAACGAGACTCACCCCAGGCAGATCAGTGGGAGGCAAGTATGATTTTAAGTGCCAGTTGTGTTTGTCACTGAGAACATTCTCCCACTGACCTGTAAACCTGGGCTGTTGACATCTGAACCGACTTAAAGATGTAACTTAACAGCTTGGTGACTCTCATGTCACACCTCAGCTCTGTAATAAATCAACACAGCTGTGCTAGCCGAGAGGTAACGCAGAAGAAAACCAGCACCTATCAAGCCAGAACCCAACCACAGACCACCTAGCTAGACGTATCAGACTGGCAGAAGACAGACTGTTACTGCTACTCATCTGTGCTGTTCACATAAATGGCACTTCACACACTCAAGGATGAGTTGCTGCTCAAAAGCAATTCCAATTTACATAAAGACAAGATGATGACATGCAGACAAGCCAGAGGATAGCAAAGACAGTAAGGACATACATCTCACAGTGAGGTAAGGATGAAACCTTGACGGTTACATAAGGTTTTACTGCTGCAGCATATATAACTAATAATACAAAAAGGTGAAGTGCAAGGCCAGATGCCTCAGGTATCATGCATATATAGTCTCGTCTCTTTACTCCTGACTTTGATATACAAGTGGGAGACCAGATGCCTTCTAAGGTAATTTTTTTAAAAGAAGAAAGGATCTTTACTTCCCTCATAGGGACACCTTGTCACATAGCAGGGGGGCAGTGATTTTCCAGTCTAATCACTGAGAAGGAGAAAATACATTCTGGCACGCCGAAAACCATGAACCCAAAGAAGCAGGTGCAGTGAGGGGTACGCCGACTTACCTTAAAAAGCAGGCAGTCCCCTTGGTGCTCAGCATAAATGGAGGTGAGTCGATACTGGTTCTCTGTCGTGATGTCGATCTGGTACCCCGTTAGCGTGTAGCACACCTTGCGAAACTCCTGGATCTTGGTCTGGAAAACTTCTTTCAGACGCTGGTTTTTCAGTTCTGCACTTTCCACTTGCTTCTTCAGCTCTGTGTAGGGGAAGAAAATGAGTACTTCGTTATACGTCATCAGCACAGAGCCCTTGCATCGTATTTACAGTGCTAGCCAGACTAAGTGAATCGAAAAGGTTAATTAATTTTTTTAAAAGTGAATTAAGCAGGCAGAGTAAAGAAACGGGCAAGCTAGATTCCTCTTCTCCTGGCCCCAGCATACCAAAAGATAATAAACTGGAGAATAAGGAAAACAGATGTGTCTTGATGGGCTGAATTTTTCTTTTGCTCTGCCAGCCTTTTAACAACATACCACAAAATTCAAAGCTATAGCATCCATCTCCCCACGTGCACACATCTTATTTTCTACACAGAACCCAAGAGAAGTTTGTTATGCTTACAGCAAACAAGAAAGTGGAAAAATGGTAGGAAATATGTCGCTCTATGGCTGCATCAGGAGGAAGCTTCCTACAAGGGAAATCTCCAATGTACTCTTGATTTGACTGTAAGTACTTTGATCTCAAATTGTCACACTGCTTAGGAATCCTTTAAGATTCAGGAAGGGACTTTTATTGTTATAAAAAGCCTGAAGAGTACCACTGCCTCTTTGCATCTGCTGCCTTAACTGGACTAGTCCCTAGAAGAGAGGTCCTGTGGGACTGCCTGCCACTCACCCTGTATTTTACTGCTACAAAGGGAGCTGCCAGCGCTGTGAATCCTTCAAGAGGATACACAACAATTACCATGAATCTTTCACCCAAGGTGCCTTCTGAGTAATTAAACCTCGATTTATCCCCCCATTAATTACAGAGATTGGCTTTACTTGAATATACACTAGAGGTGGCTCCCAAGTCAGCCTGCTTTATCAACACTGCAGCCCAGGGTTAGGAAAAAACCCGACTCTTTCTAACAGCAAACAGACAGACATCCTCACTCAGATACCTCTTTGTCATGCTGAGGTTTCAGGCTTTGTCTGTGCTGTGATTAGAGACATAATTGCAGCACACGGAGGCCACGTGTCTTTATTTTAGCTGGTTCAGAGTCCAGCGCTAGGATAGCAGGCCCTTCAGCAAGGTGACTGCTTGAGTATGAAGGAAGGTTTTTGGCTGGGCTTTTACAGCCCACGCTGAAGTATTACTGTTTCCCAAGCGAGCTGAAAAAGTTTCTCCTCAAATATTTGCCAAAACGTGTTTCTATCGACCGCCCAAGCGTAGTGCAGGAAGAATGCAGGATGACAACTGCAAGGCCACGGACTTGCCTTTGATTCGGCTCTGAGCAGCTGCAAGCGCACCAGGAGAACAGGAGTCTCCTCTTATCTTCTGTACTGCTTTGGTTAGGCGCTCCGGGTGGGACAAAAGGATAATTCAATGTGTTACGTTAAAGTGCCTTAAATGCCACTGAGGATGCCCCTGCTCAGAAGTACTTTGGCCTTAATCCAATCCAGCTTAATCCCCAGGCAAGGCCAGGAACTCTTTAATGGTTAAAGAGAACTACATGTCCCTTTACTTCTGAGTGAGAGCATCCACGCAGGGACAGTTAATGCTGGCCAACTCCTTACCTTCGGTTAATTCAGCTCTACCTTCCTGAGTTGCTTGCGGAGACGATGCATGAGCAAAGCACCTTCTCTACTCTGGGTCTCCCTCCAGCTCTATCTCACTTTATCAAGGGGAACAAGCCAGTCTTGGGGAACACTGCATACCAGTTTGTCCATTAAAACACTGCTATACAGGGAACCCCTCAATTGCAGGGGGATGTAAGGTAAATAGAGCATCCAAACTCTGCTTACAAGCCCAAAGAGTCATGGGTTACACGCTGTCCCTTCTCATGAGCTTGAAAAGCCTGTGTCTTTCCTGACCATCCACCCTCCCATTCATACCAAACTCATCACTGCGTCATTAACTCAATCCTCCCTTGGATTGTTACAACCTTTCCCCCTATCATCTCAGCTGGGTCTGGTCCTTTGATTAATTGAGTAATCAGCCTCTGAAATCAAGAGGTTAATTGGCAGCTCTGACCTCAATATTCTCACAGTCTTCATTCAGCTATGCAACTGTTAAGGACAAAATCCTGTATCAGAAAGTAAAAATTCAGTGACTGCACTGCAGTGGTAAATAACATTTCGCCACTGTCAGAGACAGCACAGCCTTTAATATATAGCACATGTCCAACAGCAATATTTTTTTTTCCTAATAAATGCAGCCTAGCCTTGAAAAAGTAAATCTGCCTTTCCCTACCGCATCTCGGAGGCTGCCTTTCCTGACTTTTTTAACCTTGGAGGTGGATGGCACCCTAATTCATTAACTCCTTGAACAGCTTCCGTTATTCATGAAGAGTTAGCACCTTTTCCACCGTTTTGTCTCTCAGACTTGGTACAGCTGATGGTCATCAGGAGCATCCTCACACCCGCTGGGTTGCAGCCTTACCACCCACCCAACGACACTGGCCTAGCTACAACCATGTGAATCTAGAACGGCAACTAAGCAATGGCAACTGCTTTCCTCCACTACCCTCGGGGTGAAAAAGCAAAAACTCCAGCTACAATCAGTCTTTTAAGCAAGAAATCCCGAGCTTTTCAATTTCACTGAAGGACTAGCAAACCTTCACTCCCAACAGCGTGCCCTCGCCCCCTCCCCGCCGTTCCTCCTGGCCCTCTTTCCAGTGCCTGCGGCAGTTTTGGTGTATTACCGCGTCAGCCGTCCTGGCTGAAGGAATTAATCTCCATGAAAAAAATGTTATCTCTCTGTTAGAGACGCCTTGTGTCAGCCACTGGCACAAGGCGCTGAACTCGGTAACCGCTAATGTAGACGCAGCCGAATGTGCCAGCCCTGGCCAGGGACGGGACAAAGCCTTGTCACCCCCTCCCTGGCTCCATTAGCAAATTTCTTCAGTGCACAACTTGAGGATGGGGCAGAAAAAAACACAAAACAAGTACAGGGACAGGATAGGAATGCTTCAGTTTGCAACTGCCCCCAGTGAAAGGTCCATTGGAGTCTGACTGTAAACCAGAGATTGCTCTTCCTTTACGCCCAATTAAACTGCAGTCCTCAGTAGTTCAGCTATCGCAACTGCTGATGCCTACCTCCTGCAGCATTTATCCTGTGGAAACAATTCAGCTAGGGGCTACTCCCAGATTAACTCAGGGCTGTGACTACTCCTCTGCCTTCCGTTGAGGGCTCTGCTGATAGAACCAAGAAGCTGCCTTGTGAGGAGGATTCCTGGAGGAAGTAACTCAGCAGGAAGGTAAGCTGAGACTTGAGAAATGTAGGCTGGGATCCCGTCTGCTGAAACAAAGCCATTTGAGATGCCTGAGGACATTTTTCACAGCCTCCCACCATGCTTCTGCAGGAAAGAGATTTCCTGCAGGTTCTGTGTTATACCAGCCAGTCCCAGGCCAATCTTGCAGACGCTCTGGGTTGTCTAAAATGGCACAGGATGCTTATTTGTAGGCACTGGGTATCTACGTATTCTCTCCACACTACGGCTTTGCTCTGGTGTCGCAGATTCCCTGCTCCCAGAAAACAGCACAAGCAGCACGTGCACTGACTTGGGGACAGTAATTAATCTTTCTAGTATTTCCCCCACCAAGTGAAGACGTTAAGCTAAGAGGCAGCTCATTGTTTGCTCTGTGTCTGAATTCAGAGATGCTAATTCTTAAGCCTCACCTAATACCGCTACTTCCCGCCAAACTTCTAGCACAGTCAGGAAAAATTGAATTAAAAGTCATCACTTGCACAGAGTGCAACTCAGCGTATTTCAGAGCAGTGTTTAAGGCACAGCCGAAGAGGCCGCTGAGCAGAGGGAGATCCTTTCGGGATGGGTCGAGGTGTGTTAACAGAGCAAGTTTCTGATGGCAGCATTACTACTGCCACCCATTTTATCTACCACCCACAGAACACTGACTGTCTTAATCCTTTAAGATCTTTCATAACATCTGGAGAATTATATTTAATTATATCTTTAAAACGAGTGTTTGAAAACTGGAATCCCTGTATTGAGAGCACGCGGGTGAGGCCCTGTGTTCGACTCTGCTACACTTGCATCAAACAGACGAGAGAAGGTGCAGGCGTGCTCTGCAGAAACCATGGGTAGGGAAACTCACACCATAAACATCTTCATCCCAGAGACAGAACACTGAAACACCCCTCACTGAAGCATTAATGAAACAAATAAGAACTGAGAAAATAAGTGTGAGATTTGGCAGGCTATGCCTTGGTCAGGGATAATGACTGGCTGCTTACTTTGCCTGGAAAAAACATAAAGGATGAGAACAGGAAAATACACGGAAATCATACTGCCCCATCTCCCTTCTATTCAGGCCAAGAGTATGTACAAAAAGCTGCCTGTCCTCTTCAGTTTGATGGGAAAAAAAAACCTCACTGAAAAAAAAAATCATTTATCTCTTACAAAATTAATACTGTCAAATGATTAACTTTCCCCTAATGATGCTGCTTCTTAAAACACCTTGTATTTTCACACACTTATATCAACTTTAATGAATAATTCAAACTATTTTTGATAAATAAATAAAATATGAGTTGTGCTTTTTTGGTCTTATATTGGAAATGTCACTGCTTCTTATTCCATCGCTTTTACACTCCTCACATCTGAAAACATTCGCAGGTACCTGGAAATACCACAGCTCCGGCTCTTGCTCTGAGATCAGCGAGGTCAATCAATAGCAATAGCAGTCTCTACACCAAAGAAAACCAAATTCACACCTAACCTTTTCCCTGGGGAAAGAGGAGGAAACAATGTGGCTCTCAGCATACCAAAAGTGGCATGAAATTAAATGTATCGCTAGCCTTTTGCAGGAAAACACAGATTTGTTCTGCTCGTTCTCAAAGACGCCACAAGCCATGTAGCTGCATTAATTCAGTTGTGATCCCAGCTAATATATCTCTCTCCCAGAAAGGCCTGAAGTCCTTTCTAACTCTCCACTAAAAGTTACTTTCCCTTCGTAACACGTCTGGGGGTCACTCACTCCCTCACACACGGGGTGAAGTATTTACACGTGAATTCCTGTCCCTGCTGACCCTGCCTGAATGCCTCAGACAGACGCCACCCAGCACTTCTATGGAGGACACTGTATTTTCACCAATCCTGCTCTAATCAAATAACAGACTGCTTAGATTTTGTCCTCAGCCTACAGAAGGGATGGCAGTACCATCCTGTTCTCACAAGGTCCATAATATGAAGGGGGAAAGCTATTTTCTTGATTCCAAGCAGCAAGGCCACACTTACCCTTATTCTCTCCCACCAGCACAAGCTGTTTCTCTGCATTTCCATACACTGCGCCTGCCGTGCAGTGTCACCCGTCGATCACCCCACTTGTACCCCAAAACTGCTATTTCACTATTGCAGGTCTGCCCTTCCCGTCCGACTCTGCGAACCTAACGCTGCTCTTCCGCACCTGAAATCCCTTCAGTCATTCCTCTGTTCAAACCCTGAGCTGAAATTTTCTCTTCCAGCTTTAGTTTATGACAAACAGCGTCTGAAAAGAGTTCTGTGATATTCTGTGAAGGACACAATATAAAAATAAATTGTATCATATTAAATAAAGGCTAATAGAAGAGGAGCTGAGCATTTTCTCATGTAGGTAAGTTTATGACCAATTGCTTTTGAGAAATAAAATTCGCTTTGCTAGATTTTATAGGTGTGTTTTATGCCCCGGGGTACTGGGACCGCGCGACCTGTCTGGAGCGGCAGCCCCACGCCGCCCTTACGGTCTGACAGACTCAAACTGCTCTTTGCAGAACTTGCAATTTGTGACATTACAACCATGAATTATAACTTTTCTTGAAGGTAAAAACAGTTTTATATTCAACAGACTGCACTGGCTGTTCAATTTTAAACCTAAGTGGTATTTATTTGATCAGTCAACACCAGTTTATTTTTAAACTGCGTATGTACCATATGGTTCAGCGCGCCTCCCAGCCCCCTCCTCCAGCCACCAGCTTGCCCTTCCAGCAGCTCAGGGAAGAGTTTTCAAAGACAGTATGACACAAGTAAAGGTCTCCACCGCCATGACTAGCTACAGCTCTTGCACTGCCCAAGAACTCTCCACTAAGAAAATTTTCCCTATGTTCCCCTTCACTGAGGACTTCCCCTTGTCTGAAGCCCTCATTTCGGACAACTTGCGTATCTTTACAAAGGTACCGTGTCTTGGAGAGAAATCTATAATCAACCTTTATCCTCAGATAATCTGAACAAAGTGGCAGAGGGCAGCAGAAGGCCAGGGTGAAAGAAGCAGGACACTGAGAAACAGAGAGAGGAAGCTACGGATAAACTTCCTCTTGTAGTACCTACACACACATATAGCACAGACTAGGCTTAAGTAAAGGGTTCTTTTCTTCTCCTGATAACACCGAGATTACAACGCAAGATTGCAAAACTCATAAGTACACTTGAAGTTGGCCTGCATACAGGATTCAGCCCTGGCAGATGAACCACCACCGAGCGGAAGGTTCCCTCAGGGGATCCCAGCACGGGCACTGCTCAGAGCTTTCTCTGCCCTTCTCCTCCTCGTTGGCAAATGTGTTTTGGAGTCAGGGAATGTAGGAAACAACTGGGCATTTGGAAGCCCAGCTCAGCTCCTCAGCCACCCCCGCAGTGTGTCCATGTTGTTCTCCACGAAGGCAGTGTTGTGTAAAGAGGCCCTGGCTAGGTTCAAAAATCTCTGGCTTAAATGATGTGAACAGCCTGCTTGCAGCAATACAGAACTCAGTGGGGATGGCAACGCTTACCCCAGATGCAGGATAAATTAACCTCAGGAGAGCTATTTATTGCCCAAGGTGGACTTCACCAATTAGTATGATACGGCACAAACCGTTTGGAAGTTAGGACTGTCACACCGGTCATAAATTGTGAACCAACCAGGAAGACATCTCTCTCCTCCCCTCAAATGAAGATTAAACTCTTCTAGCCACACTTCCCTTCCGTACGGCAATTATAGACCAACAGCGCTCCCCAGAACAAAGCGATGTCAGCTGGAGCTGCAGCTTGTCATTAACTTCAGATGCAAAAAATACCCTCATCTTAAAAATACAAATATACTGCATCACTTAAGATTACAGGAAAGTAGTTATCTTCTGCTTCTAGAACAAGCCAGCAAATATCAAGCATTAAGTCTTCCAGTCTACCTGTGTCCTACATAATTTATTTTGCAGTTACAAAAAAAAAAAAAAAAGTCACTGAGACTTTTAATGGGCTGCAGTTCACGAAAGTCTGGTAGCAAGAAGAGGGACACAAACTGTATCGCTTGTCAGAGAAAGGAGAATCACTTCTCCACCACGCTGTTTCCAAGAAAAAGTGCTTTTGAAAGCACTCAAGTGCTAACATAAGAACTAATCCTAGGGACTATATAATTAACATATATAACACGCATTGTTAATTACATGGGGTGGTCTGCAGAAGTATCTAATAGTTAAATTTATCCCCCGTCTCATCACCTCCCATCCACTCTGCCCATTATCTTGTTTCCATTGGCACATCACTGCTATTACCGCTACCCCAAAACACTGGATGCTATTTAAACCTCTGAAACAGCATCCAACATCTGCTATTCAGGCAAATGCAGAAAAACTGCTCCACAAATATTTGTTTGTTCTGTCTCAGAGTGAAGATTACTTGCAGGAGTTCTAGCCATTCACAATGCGGGGTGGTCAATATTCAACCATGCATTAGAGAGTGCTTTAAAGTTTATTATCTAACAATGTTCACCGAGGCTACGAACAGGAGCTCTTCACCGCTGGCACGAGATGATTTCAAGGCTTCTCAGAAGCACAGCCGTTTCGCTCTTCCTCCAGCAACTTTCTATGCTCAAATTCTGACACTGAGACTCACGGAAATACTATTTGGACGCGGGGACGGTGTCCAAGATTGTGCCACTTGTAGTACCTCATCTACTTCTCTCCCCTGCACTGTGATGTCAGCACTCACAACACAAAGATATCGTAGCTTTGCAGGCAGATGGATCCAAATATGGAATTAATAAAGACCTAAAGAGATTCCTATTATTTCTAAAGTAGCTTATCAAACAACTATGTGGTGTAAGAGGGAGTCTGAGATGGGACAGGGCACTGTACAGACATCCTTTAGTTCTTATTTAGGATGCACAGATCAATCTCTAAACCTTGCAGACTCCCTGACTATTCAGAGGGTGGTTGGAAATTCGCACGCACCACTGTGTTGGACTAAATCACCTCCTACCCACGAACCGCCTCTCCTCTTGACAGACATTATAACACCATAACCGGCTCCAGAACTCACTTTCTTGAGACAAAGCCCAGTGCCCCCATCCCTAGGCAAGGTGGCTTTGCTGAAAGGTCAGCCTGCCATTTAATTTGTTTGCGTGGCCCGGGCTAATGGAACTGCTTCCGCTGTGCGCAGCACGCAGGCAGGCCGGAGGGTCGCAGAGGACGGCGAGGAAAAACGCACACTGTTTTAGCCAGCCAGCGGGGATGAAAATACAATGGCACCGCAACAGATAAAGGCAGGTCTCTGCAGCACGCCACCTTATTTGTGTTTTTAATGGGAGAAGATTGTGGAGTTTGTTTTAGGGCTTTTGTTCCAAAGGAAGCTAAGCTCTAAAAAGCCTCCACTCGCTCCTTCTATTCAATCCTTTTTTTTCCCCGTTTATCCCCTTAATAGTGTTTAGAAGTGTTGGCACTGCAAACATATTGCTCTTGGCCTGAAAGCACTCTGGATGCCAACCAGTCAAACCTTCCCCAGCCCCTTCTTTCCGCTTTGTGCTCACGCACAGGCCGCAAAGGCAATTCCTCTGCATCTCCTCTGAGTGCTCTTCCGAGTGCCCCAGACCTCCTCTCAAAGGATAGCAGGTTCTGCCCTATTTTTATTGGCATATTTTTTAACGTTCTACTTCATTTTCTGGTGTCCACTTTATGAAAACAATCCTTTAAAGATGATCGTGCTGGAGCTGAGTGAAACGCTGGTTCAGCACGGAGCAGAACAGCATGAGGGGAAAAGGGGCTTTCAGATAACGAAACCGCAGGAATGTGACACAGATGTAAAGACAAGCAATCTTTTTTTTCCCTGGAGCATGAAAGATGTTTGCAAACAGAGCCATCTCCTGGATAACCAGGCTTTCAATCACATTATTCTGGCCTCTGGAGCTCATATTTCCATCGAAAGAGTCTGAAGTGTTATTATGGATAGGGAGGGTTATTTCCCTTAACCCTGTGCTAATGCTCTTGAGCAAGAGGAGAAGGCTTGAAGTTTCCAAGCGATCCTCACAAACTGTCCCAAGACCGGCAGGACCCCCAAAAATCATCTCTGGGCAAGTGGACAGGAAAGGCAGTATCTGTTTCAGCCCAAGTGCCGACTCTCCTTTCCCAATTCTGAATTATTCATCACGTGCTAACTTCCAAACCAGTTCAGTTTTAAATTTTTAAATATTTAATACTTGAGTATTAAATATTCATGCAATTTTATTAGAAATTTTGGAAGATGGGCACTAAGACTCTAATTGTTAAGTTCATCATTGGAACTGACTGGCTGCTCAGAGAGGTTTTCTAGCTTCCTAGAGAGAGAAGGAAGAGGAAAAAAAGCAAAATAAGTATTTATGGACCTCTCTGACTCTAAATCACAAGACAACACAGGTATCTGTGCCATTCATTTTCCAAAACAATCACCTCTTTATGAAAAAGCTGAGAAACCTACACTGAGAACATGCTGGAAAGCCCTCAGCTGCAGTTTAAAGAATCTTTAAGAGTTTCATTTTGGTGTCATAGAGAAAGACGTCCATCTCAGTTTAGTGTATCTGACTGGTAAAGGCACAGCTGAGCAGCCTTTGTCTACAGCAGCAATAAGAAAACACGCAATAGGTCTCAGTTGTGATTCAGAGTAGACGCAGGGCAAGTTCAGCTCAACACGTACCTGGAAGGAGACAGATTCTTCCCTTTTTCTGAAGCCTACTCAGAGGGAACGTCAGGATGGATAGTCTCCCCTGAGCTGGTCTGACAACTAAGATTCATTATTATCCATGCCTCTTTCTCTCCATGTAGCTCCTGCAGACCCTGTTTTCTTCTTTCCTACCCCCTTCCATTTTAGCAGATGACATCTTTTTAACCCCGATTCGTGCTGAGAGCGAGCCCATGTTCCTGTCCCTCTGTATTATGAGCACACATTCCCTACCGCGCCAGAAATTGTATGGTTTACACAAAAGATGACACATAAGCCCTGGAATTATATGCAAATGAACAGCTCCGTTCCTCACTTCTTACCATTACAACTCTGACTTTCCAACAACTGCATGGGGTAATTTCTGCACCAGCTTTCAAACAAAGGGCATCTCTGTGTTATTAACATCTCACTGTGGCAAGCAGTTTGTCACCTTTCACAAAAATGGTCTGAAAAGACACCAGCAATTACTCCTAAGGAGATTATTGGGTGGCGATGTCCCAGCACAGCAGCTGGAAGTTAAAGTCACATAATATTCACTGGGAAAACTCCTTTTGCCAGTAAAGAGAACATGGAACAGATGAAAAAAATGAACTAAATTGGAAAAAAAAACACATAAAACCAGAGGAAGAGTCAAGGTTTTCCCTTCAAATTCATTCATCTCTATACCAACATTAGGAGCACATCTTCACTAAAAGCTCCTGATTATGACACGAGATGACAGGACATTAACTTCAGAGACTTATCCTGGGAAGGAACTTGGTACATTACAAATAAAAGACCCCGAGGAAGAATGACTCAAGCACCTCTTTCTACAGAAAAAAACCAGCCAATTTCTACACCTTGTATATTTGGTTCTTCCAACACTTTTAAAGCATCAAGGTCTAAACACCTGCAAGACAGACAAGCGTTGTCTTCCTGGGACTGCTGCATAACTCCTGGCTGTATCTTACAATGCGACCCAAGAACCAACATTTGCTTGGCTAACATTCACGAGTGAAGTGAGGCAAAGAGCAGAAGCTCTAATTTTGTGTAAACAACTATTAAATATCATGGCTCTTGGAGAGAAATGAGTAAGCAGGGTCTGTGCCTGTTCTAAGGAGGACCAAGGGATCCTGTCACCCAAATCTCCTCAGCAGGAAACGCTGTTGGAGACGGTGATGTTCTATTCGCCCTGCTTTGAGGACAGGTCACTTCTAGTTACATATCAAATTTATATTAAAAAACAAACAAACAAAAACCTAACAATCTGCCCTTGGAGATAAAAGTGGAAACATCTTATTCAGTGAAATACTTTTCTAGCGCTGAACCAGTTTGTTACCTTCACCTCTGTGAAAAATGCTTTTCATTACTTTGATGGAAGCCTCTTCTAAACACCAACACCCATATTTAGAGATCTCTTCTTCGGATCCAGAGAAGCACAAGAAAATCTAGGCAGTTTCCTGTTTGCAATAATAGGAAAGAAAGAACTATCACTGCACTTTTGGGGCGCATATCATCAAGAACTCTAAGCTCAGCCTTTTCATACAACCTATAAACATATTAAAAAAATAATGAGCTTTGCCCATTTCAAGTCTGAGAAAGATCTGCACGGCATATAATGGTCCAAAATGGAGCACTTCAGTGCATTTGTTTCTTCACCAGCATTTTAAAAAGTTTCTCTACATCACCTAGGAGGCACAGTCTGGAGCCAGACATCATGTTGCTGCCACGCATTCACACAGTACCTTCTGCAAGCATAGGATAAGAAAGACAACACGGAGGATAATACAGCCAGGGGACAGAACAGATCCATGAGAAGGCGAGTAACTTTACATAGGTAACTTAAACTGTAATTAATAATAAATAATAATTTTCAAAAAGGAGTAGGAATAAGATTTTCAGAAAGAGAGAGCATGCAGAGAAGATTTCAGGACTGAGATAAGCGCTCTGAAATCTAAATTTAAAAAAAAAAAAAAAAGGAAGAAATAAAATAGTGGGTTTTGGAAGAACGAGAAAACAATGAGAGATGGAAAAACACAGTCAGCCCACAGCCACCCAGAAGGCTGCATGGACCCACCTGCTGCAAACACCATCTCCTGTGGATTCTTAGAGCTCTGCTCAAATGCAGAACAAAGGCAGTTTGATAAAGGCTCTGCCCAAATCACCCAGCAGGTTAAAATTGGTACCACTTTTAATTCTTATCGGCTGAGGGGCTTTGGTGGAGGAACAAACAGGGGTGGTGACTGATTTCACACCTGCAAGTTCAAATTAAGCCAGGTAAGCAGGAGCAGCTGGGATGACCTCAAATCGTGAAAGAACACCTGTGGATAGATCTAACAAGACAGAAGCCCCTTCTTTTTCCTAAGAAACAGATATTTTAATGGCCTAGAAGCCTTTTTATGGCAGCAGAAAAAAAAACCCTAACACCCAAATGAGAGATCTCTGCTACAACGCAGAGGGCTCAGTGTCTCTTTCTTCGAAGGAAGCCACTGAAAAAGTCTGGTAAAGGGACCTGATAGACTGAGAGTTTAAACTAGAGCTTTTGGCATCATTTTGACTGCAAATAACAATAAAATGCTCTGTCAGAGGGGGTTTGAGGGGAGAAAAAGGGTGAGGGAAGTAGAAACATATTCTTAATGAAAATCTCATTTAGCAAATTTTTTTTTTTCTTTTAATGTGCTTAAAAATTCCACTGAGGTCACCATTCTAGAGAGATGACAAACTCCTGGGATAAAGGCTGGAAAATCCTGGTAGTTGTGTCACATTTAGCAAGTCAAAGATATGTTTGTATAAGGCTGTAGAGGGCTAAATCCATTTTACATGCTGTATGTATTATTAATTTCTGACAGTGGGCTTAGAAAAACCTAATTCGCTGGAATACGAGCTCCCTTTGAGCGGAGGGAAGCCTTTTCAAAACTCATCTTTTATTGACTGAGTCATTTTTGAGTCAATCTGTCTGCTTTCGGCAAGACAAGAGTTTTAAATCTTCTCTCTTTTTTTCCTCCTTTTTGAGTCGTGGCAAGTCTATTAAAACCTGCTAATGTATGCAGCAAGGCCTCTGATTTGAAATGTAATGAATTCTTCAGATAGTGGCAGATTAGGGGGAGAAGATGATAGAAACAGCCAGAGATGCCAAAAAAAGAACTCTTCAGAAAAAGAGGAGGAGAAGGGTGAGAGGGAACGTGAAAGATTAACCCTTTTTATCCAGAAGAAGAAAATCTTTAAGCTCCGTTAATAGAATCTGTTAAAAAAGCAGAACTGGAAGAGGCAGAGCATCTTCAGGCTTGCCCACGGCTGAACGAGACAAAGAATAAATGAATATTTCCTCCAAGACTCTCTTGTAAGATTAGGTAATTCCCTAAGTGAAAAATGAATAACTCAGAGAAAATTAGCTCCATCCATATAAATAAGACTTCGTATTCCAAACTCGTCACCCAGAGCTTGCCAGGCGAACGCCCTGAAACATTTTTGCTGTTGTGTAACAGATGGTTTCCTCCTCCCCCCTTCCCTGGTTTGGTTCCAACCGCAGTATCTTTCAGGTGATCTTGTTTTAGCACAAAAAAAATGAGCATTTTGGGTGTAAATCATCAATCCTGTTAGCGAAAGGATGCTTGGCAGTTTTATTGTACTTGGCATCTTTGAAGTGCCGGACAAACATTACACAGTTACACAAATGAGAGATTAGCACTGTCTCCATTTTACAGATAGAGGAGCAAAGGAAAAGAAAGTCAAGGATGCTTCTTAATTCGACAGCACTGATTTGGTGACAGCCTGGGCTGGGAATGCAGAATCTGCTGAATCACAGCACAGACCTGGGATATCTTCCTGTTTAATAGGAAAATCCATAGCTCAGCCTTGAATTTGATGGCTTTAAAAAAATAAAATTAGCTCTATGATAAAGTTCTAATGAAATAAAGCCTTAGAGAAAGCAGTCTGATGGAGCACACGTGATGCAGTGGATTATAATTAAAATTAAGCTCAGCATAACTGACACAGGTGAGTAAATACAGGAGACTGAGAAACTGGCCCTGTCAAGCTAATGTCTTTTTGCTAATAACAGGCATGGAAATGTTTTAAGAATTGAGAAATTCCAAATAACAGAAGCAAAATGCTTCAATTCAGCATGCAGCAGAAGAATCTAGGTCCACGCATGTCTTGAAGCAGAGGCCGTCCCTCCCTGCAGATGTAAGGCATTCGGCCCTCTAACACACAAGTCAAACAACAAAAGGCAAAAAAAAAGTTTAAAGAAGTGCAAAGTTAGCTCAAAAGCTGCTGGAGGCAGAGAGGCTGTGGAAAGTAAGCACAAGCTGGAAAAAACAGCAGCAGGATATCTTTGCAGTGGGATACAGGGCACAGGTAAAAGCGTTACCTTGGAGGCCAGCAAGCTATGAGAGTTAGCCTGGCTTTTCAAATTGCTCCCAGGTATTGTCTGCTCTTGCTGGCAGAAACACATTTTATTTCTACCCTGGAGAATAACAATGGCTGCATGCCTGTGCCCACTATCTCCTAAACTCCATCAGTCCCTTGATGTCATTCTCCCCATCGGGGAAGCTGCCTTTTCCTACCTGTCTGCCTGCTTCACAACCCTGACGTGAGAGCCGCAGAATTCACAGAGGCGAACTTTTACAACTCCACATATTAGTGCTTTGGAAAGAAGAAGAGGTTACGCTTGCTTTTATGTATGTAGACACAATCCTGACCCTTTAGCTCGGTCCCAGCCCTCTGGTTCAATAGCTGGCACTCTCTGAATCAGTAATGAACCAAAGGTTACGGCAGGAGCATGCTGTGCTGTGGATATACCATTTTTCAGAGAAGTTAAGAAACTTGGATCTGGACCATTACAGAAGAGGCAAACCATTTTCCTGGTAGAGCATTTTTATTTGGGGACGAGGGCATTAACCAGGACTAGGGTATCAGCCCTCATGTCCTGTACGAATGCCATTCGCGTAACTGCATTCTGCCTCCTCCACTTTCAATTTAAAAAGACACTTCTCACTTTCTGCCATAAGGACGATCCCTGTGCGGCACTAAGCCGTTACTATATTTCACGCTAGCCGTGGATGCATTTTAGTGATGGATGCAGCAATCCCTGTGCATATTTCCCGTAGCTGTGAAGTTTAGAGAGCACTTTGGGAATCCCGAGAGGCTGACACCAACAGCTGTAGCAGGCTCGAAGAACAGCCCATCCCAGAATATCACTGTTTTCCTTTTCAACTGAAATGTGCATTCCCTTGACAGAGCCCCTTGATGCCTCCTTCCTGGACGGTTTGTCTGGAAGATCCTCTTGCTTCTTGGCATTGCCTGAACTCTTCCATCTCTCCAACCCCTGAGAGCTCTGAACCAAACCCTGCCCTGGTGCAGGACCTCGCCTGTTTGAAATAAGATCGGTCAAGAAACTGAGATCTGTGACACTTGGTCATAAAAGAGAATATTTTGGTGTAGGAAAAGAGCATATCATATAGGTAACCTTGACTCTTGGTCTCCAACAATCCACACCCAGGGAGCAAGCGTGCAGAGACATTTGCTCTCTTGTATTGTAGTTTTTCATGAGAATGATTCATTTCAGTTTTGGTTTAGAGAAGACTTCACTCTCTGCTGCTGTGAACTCTTCCCATGGGGGCTAATGACACTGAGTGCTGCAGAGATAGTGCTGCTCAGTTTAGGAAAAATATATGTTGAGAGACAAATGAGGAAGGAAAAAATGGTACGCACATAAGGTCTCTGTGCATGGGATGTGCAAGTAACAAAAAATAGATTTACCCAACTAGGCTAAATCTCTGTGCTCAAAGAAAAAGTTATCATTAAAAGCTGTGCTATTCAGCAGCTCACTTTACATCTGAGAAAAGTCTGCAAAAATCCTCTCGTATTATCCCTAGCCTTATAGATTTCTTCTTTTCATCTGAGGCTCAGAGTGGGGATTACCCATTAAGGTGCAGTGGCCAAATCACATTCAAACTATTCTCTGTCAGGATAAGAAAAAGCTTTGGTCTCTCCTGTCCTCTTCCATCTCATTCCCTTCCCATGTCCACATCCAAAGCATTTACCTCCAACTTTTAATAGGTGCACAAGTCCTGAATACCAAGAGGACACACAGGATGACATCTAAATAACAGCACACACTTCTCTGTCCTACAGGCTGCATCCTACTTCTTCAGGACGGAAGAACAAGAGTTCATTTCAAATCTTCACCTACTTCTAAACCCAGTAAGGATACAGCTAGCAATCACCAGTTAGCACTGAGTAATTTTGGCCTGTGCAGTTTAGTTTCCATTATTTCATCCCCCTATTTTCTGAACAAGGTGACAGCAGCACTGGCAGGTTGGTAGCAGAGCATCTGGGCTCAACCACAGCGCAGTGCTAAAACATCTGCAGGGGTTCACATCTGGCCACGACGACGCTTGACCTTGCGGCACCAGATGTGCTCAGCAAGGGATTAAACGACCGAGAGAGCCAGCTATGAGCTGTGCCACATCTGCCTCTTCCCCTGCTCCCGGCACCCCGGTGGGACCATAACCAAGGGGAGTTAAAGAAGGGAGTTAATAAGTACAGCTGGGGTGAGGTAATAAAAGCAATAAATAAAATAATAAAAGAAATACCTTCACAGGCAGGTGAAGCACAAAACTACAGGCAACAAAAATGCTTTTATCACTTTGAGTTTTTATAGAAATGTGTTTACTTTTTCTAAACCACAGAAGTCAGAGACTGTAAACATCTGCGTTCACCCAGTCTCTCTCCCACAATGTTTTGATTTAGGTAATGTTTGCAACTTAAACACATCAGAGTTGTGCCAAGGCTTCAGAAACAGTGAAAGGGATTTGAGTTATTAAAAAACATGAAAAGTCAATAAAGCCAAAGTCATTAAAACGAACTTACCAGAACCCTAGCATTGCTCTGAAGCATTCCAAAGCTGAAATCACCTTCAAAGCATCTTTCCAGTAAAACTAAAATGACCTCCCTTTCAGCAAGAGACCTACTGAAGTTTCTTGACCCTTTGGATATTATCATCTTCCTTCTGGACCGCCACGTGTCAGTTATAATATCCAAATATTTTAGCTGTTAGACATTATCAACAGTTGCTTCCAAAAGTTAGCAAGCTGGAAGCAAGGCACGGCTGTTGTACTCTCAGTGCTATTTATTCTGCTGCTCTATTAATTTTATTTATTTGCATTAGGATTCCAAAACAAAAGAAGTCAATTATGGCTTACTAGGAATTATAAAGAACTTGTGTAATTGGCCTGTGATTTAGTTATCAACACAAATAGACATGCTGCACTAAGAAGTAAAAGATAATGCCATAAAGCAAGGTTTGCATTATTTGCAGCCACTTGGAGTGAAAAAGATTTAGAGAAAAGCTAAAGAGATTTGTATTAATGTTTTAGATGACTTAGAAAAAAGTCACTTAATCATAACATCGTAAACAAGGAAGTCATACAGCAGTATTTAAAAATATCTGAAATTGTTTCAGGAGCCCCATTGATTTGAATTAGGCAGCTGCATAATCACAGGGGCTGCAATTTTAATGAACATTTCAACAGGAAATGTAGAGCTGATTATATATATCAAAACAGGAAAAAGCCAAATGCTGCAGCTCCTCTTTTTTTTTTTTTTTTGTTTTGTTTATTACCTTAGTTTGCACATCCACACCAACTCTAGAACTCACACAGAACTTACTCGAGTGCCCCTCTCTCGCTGGCGGCGGCTCCCAGTGCTTCTGGCTGCCACTCCGATCTCCCTGTCTTGCTACATGTCATTAGGCACAGCATTTTGAAAAATAATTAGGGATTCAATCAGATTTTACAGTGGATCAAGTGACTGGAAACTTCAATGCTGTGCTGCAGTTTTCCCTTACCACACTCCAGGGCATGTTATATATACTTAATTAGATAATGTTTATACAGTGCTCTGAAGAAACAGGGAACTCTGTGCGGGCTAGGTTGTATTTTCAGAAAGGAAAAGAGCAGTGTTGAGCCAGCACGGGCACTGAGGGAGAACAAAGCTCTGAGAAACTGAACATCACCTTGTTTTCAGAAAGGTTTCAGGACATTTGAGAAAAAAATACATCAGCAGCTTCCAGCATCTAGGCACTAAGAAAGGTATAAATGTTGTAAAACATGGGGAGCTGCAAAGGCACTTAAAGGACAATGTTACTGGTACTGGCACGGGAACAGTGGTAACGGAGGCAGGAAGGCAGGAGCACCTACGCAGAAGAAAAACTTTGGGTACACACGAGCACGAGGCACTGGTTATCACTCTCTTAAGGCAGTTTGCAACACAAAGATTCAGACAGAGTTGTAGGCCTTGATGAAACAAAACCAAATGCGCTCTACTCCTCTGAACACTCTAATCCATAGGAGTGGGAACTAATGGAATAAAAGCACATTGCTTCCTATTATTTTGTAGAGAGGGGAGCAGGGCTCTTTTTGCTCAAGATAGCGTGCTTTGTTGGCTGCATGCTAAAACACACTGCAAAATACAAAAACGCGTTCACCATGGAAGTCCTCCTAGCAGAAACAGTGGCCAGTGCCCAGTCTTCACCAGAACAGGTACCCAGAGCAAGCACCAAACGGGACACAGATCACAAAGAGAGGCAAAGGCCAGGTTCTCCCGTGGGTCAGGACGAGGCACCACTCAGGTTCTCACAAAGGGCATCTGACCCAAACCTCTGTTAACAGAATGTGGAGAGCCACAAAGCAAGCTGTGCCTAAATCCACTCAGAACGGCAACGCACAAGTGATGTTGCATCCAGCCATTTGCCTCCCTAGGGGGAAAGTGCCACAGAGTGCTCCAAAGAGTTCCCAGCAAGCACTGCAAGCAAACAATGTGCGCAGGGAGCTTTAAAAACGACGGCAAAGAGAGCTCTGAGCTTTTCTTCTGTGTGTTTTTTTTTCTTTTCTTATTTGCCTATAACTAAATTACATGATTTCTTTGCAAGTCTAATTAAGCAGTTAATTGATGCTCATGCCCTTTAGCATCTGGCATTTAAGATTAAGTAAATAATGGAGAAAAGTGCATGCAGCACCCAGCAATAATTAAACACAGCAAGGGTTTTTTCCCCACTCTCTCCCACTTTAACTTGTTATGTATAAATCTCTGAGGATAACTGTCTTTAATAGCCTCAAATACACTTACACGCCATATAATGACACTTGACAACAGTATTTTTCCCTCTCAGAGATGGTGGATAGTAGGTGTATCTTTGATCTTAACCAGCAGGTTTTATTTCACACCTTGCACTCAGCAGAAGAGTTTCACTGCCGCGGCTCCTCCCAGCTGAAGAGCACGGTGAACGGATCTTCACGGGAACGTACTTTTGAATCCAGGAGTGTCAGTGCTGGGATCACGCATTAAACATTTGTGGTCAAATTTCTCCCTTTCTCACGTGCTTACTCCTTCTTGCTGGGCTATACAATGTTATTCATCCGTTTCCTGAAGATTATGGAAAAGCTTTCCTGTTAGTCTTCTATGAGAAAGACTGAGTTATATAAAATAAAATTAAGCTGTACCAAAAAAAAAACCCAAACCAAAACAAAAAACATCCTTTGGGCAAAAAAGCAGCATCCAGATTTCTAGACATCATTACAGAACATGGATCAGCTGAGGTGGCTCTGTGTTATCTGTAGGCATTTTCAGGCACTGTCTCCCCCGTTGCTAGTGCAAGGCTCCCTGTGGATGGCTGCACACAGGCACTTCCACTCAAGGAGTGACGACTTCATATGCAAAAAGTCGGATCGGGAGACACGTCTGCTGCAGATTTGAAACCTGGCCGTATGTTTTATGTGCAGAGCACTGCACAGAGGGTTTGCAGTCTGATCTTAAGCAGTTCAGTTTCCTCAGAAGACCACAGATTAAGGACTGGACTCAAGATAGAAGACCTGCTCCAAGACTTACACCGTAAGAAACTCTGAACAGCTATGACAGACCCCAGCTGCTGCTCCCTTAGGAGCACAAACCTCATTCCCTGCCTTACACTCCAGCAGGTTAACGCGAGTCAGGCTGCCTCTCTAATACAGCTCCAATTTAAGCCAACACCAGCATGAGAGGTCTTCAGCTCTTCCAGAGCTGCCGGACAGAAGGAATTGCTGCCCAATGTCTTTAGACTCTGCAAGCAAGAAAAGCCAGGGTGGAGACTCACGCCCACCTTCCATGGGTGCTGAGAGCCTTAATTAGTATCCCCAGCACACTCAGAGACCTTTGGACAGAGGGTGCTACAGAAGTGGAAAATATTTCCATCATTACGCCGGCTACTATGAGCGCTGGCATTCAAGCCGGAGACTTCACAGCAGATGGTGAAGTTGCGAGCAGGGCTGGCTGCGGTCAGGGTTTCGCTCATCACAGCCTCTCCTTGTTGGAGCAGGCATCACCTCTCGATGTCTGAAGAGCAGAACAGAACCTGTGCTGACAAGGCTGCACTGCGCCGGTCGGTAGTGCTGACACATTCAAACCGGCCAGCACTCAAATCACTAGAAAGTAAATAATCCAAGGGAGTTTCTAATTAAAAAGAGCTTCACTTTCACGGCAACGCTTTCTCTCGCCTGTCACAGCCAGCCCTCCCCTGAATTCTGATCATTAAAGGGAAACAACAAAGAATTAGTCAGCTTTTGTTAAGTGTCAAACATTCCCCCTCTAAACCATGTGCAAAACAAGGAGAGACATTTTATAGCTCTCAGAGCAACTTTATACTTTTCTAAACGCTATTTCTGTACCTCTTGCTAATTGCTCATTTGCCCTGATTTTATGGAACAGCTTGGCTCACTCCACCTTCGACAGAGGAGAGCGGTGTTTAACACGCTGCAATAAGTGGGATATGCATAGTTCTAATTTTAATCCTTATTTATTTCTAACTGTTTGAGTTAGCAGCCTAGGACTCAGAGCTACCTGAGGCGTAACTAAGAATGCCATTAGCTTTAAATCTGTTCCCAAGTGCTGCCCTCTCCATTTGGCTTAGGACATCACCTT
The DNA here is from genome assembly GCF_036417535.1 of Chlamydotis macqueenii. NCBI lineage: Eukaryota > Metazoa > Chordata > Aves > Otidiformes > Otididae > Chlamydotis > Chlamydotis macqueenii. The sequence continues at coordinate 5,671,869 of NC_141570.1, read as the reverse complement.
GCAGATGAAGACTTCGCAGACATAGGGATATTCAGCTTAAAATTTTTATTTCTCCAAAAACTTCCTAGGGACTCCAGAATACAAGCACAGGGTAACGCTCCCATCCTCTTTCTGTGGGGTTTTTCAGGTTATAAAATGTGAGGGATCCTACAGCAGAAAGAAGTGCTTCGAAATGGAAGTGAAGAATAATTTCCACCGCTCCTCGTGGCACCACAGGAGCCCAAATACATTCCGCGGGGAGCTTGCATCAGCACGCTGCCCACGTACCGAGGAAAGGACATTATCCCAGAAACAACTTGACCAGGAGGCACTTCTAATGGGGGCTGATGATGAAAAAGCTGTTAGCCCACATTTGTTACGCAGATTTAACATCACCAGTTCTAACTTACAATTTATTTTTACCACTTTTGTAAAACGGGACAGAAATTTCACCTCATCCAAATTCTGCCTCCTTTCGGGAAGTCATCGCAATATGGCAGTCTAAAAGAGGAATCACACACCGTTGTCATTAACCAGCCTATTCAGAAAACCTTTGCTGAATGTTTCAGATCTGCGCACCGCCTTTGATGCCACTAGCGGCGAGATTTTTGATGACACATCCACAGTCTCTAGCGAAGGTGGATGCTGCTGCTGCCTCCGGCCCTTCCTTGCAGATCTCTCTGATCTATTTAACCTAAATGCTTCAGCTGCACACCTACGACGGTATCTGATCAGCGCAGAAGGTAACTTCACAAAGTTGCATACCTACCCAATAACCCACTATGCTACAGTACTCCAACAGGAAGCTTCTATTCAATACAGACAGAAACCCAGCCAGAGAGAGAAAAGGCAATTCATGAATCTGATTTCAACCAGCTTTTCATCTGCCTGATTTTCATCCATCGAGCTGGAGGAATATGCTATTTCCTAATGGAGGCTGGATTGACTTACTGCTCTCTAACTGCAGCTCATGCCAGATAACCTGGCTGTGAAATGGAGGAAACGTGGAAACACTGAAATAGCGAGTGGAGACTGCATCAGCTGCTGTCACTACATAAACCACACCGCCTAGCTTTAGTTTAGTCTAAATAATGGATTGCTCCCAGATGCTCAGAAATCCCTGGCTGATAGGTACGACTTTCCCCTGAGCTTTCAATCTTGCTCTGATTTAACCCCACACCTTCACCACCTTGGCAAAAAAATCACACCAGAAGCATGAGAGGATTGCACCAAACCCAGCGCCGTGCAGGATGCTGTCACCTGCTTACTGATCTGTGCCGTGCCGGGAGCTCATCATGGCAGCACTCTGCTTGCTGTACTGTCCACCGGCAGATTCCCAAGGGGATTGCAAGGTGTCGACTTTTTTCCAAATGAGCTGAGAGGGTCTTACACCTTTTAGTTTAGGATACTGTGTGATTAGTAACCACTGGACAAGCTGCACACCATTCCTGGACATTATCAAACCAGGTTGACAGATGTGACACTAAGAGAGGCTTCTCTCCCTTGATATCGATATTCGCGTATCAGCACCACATTCAAAAGGCTACTACAACGTTACCACATAATGGTACTGATGTCAGTGCCGTGATTAAGATGGCAAAGTAATTACAAGTGTCTGCTTTTATACGCTGATTGCTTTCCAAATAAATGTTCTCCATTCCAAATAAATCCACCATGGATTAACATTTCTCCTACTTGCTCACCGCCCAGAATGTATTTGATTAGAAAAGCCTGATCAAAACTCTGCTTGACCATTTTTCAGCGCTTTACCATTTTTCTTTTCCTCATCAGGAAGAAAAGTGTCTCCATTAGTTAACCTTTTCAAACACGTTCTTTTTGTAGTCTAATTCACAGAAGGATTACAAAAACATCATCAGGCTTGGCATGTGAATAGCTTTTTGTGAGTGCAGGGAAGAAGCGTTCATCTAACAGAACATCAGGATGGGGAGATAAGGGTAGCGCTGTACGTGCACGCTTATCTGAATGCAAGATCATTACTGTGAAACCAGCATAAACACTAAGGACAGAATCCATATATTGATGTAGTCTTAGCGGTACTACTGCATTTGTGTGAATTTGCAATTAAATAAAGCTTATTCCTTAAAAAGAAAACAAGAAGTTAAGGATATAATTCAAGGTCTGTTGAGATCCATTCCATTTGAATATAGCTCCCTCTCCCTCCCTCCCAACATGTCCACTAGAACAATAAGAAAGAAATTACCTGGAATTTGTCTGTACTATTTTTAAACAGACCAAGAAATTCTCAATTCCCTTAGTCTGTTTTCTAACCTAGCAAATCCAAAGCTCTCCATCCTTCCGTGGCTAATATTTAATCCACGTTAGTTTCATATCAAATAAAGTCATTGGAAATACTACAAATACGTGTGGGTGACAAATGAACTGATGCAGAAAACATAACTTTGAATCTCCTGACTTTTACGCAATTAAAATATCAACTTAATTGTTGGATCTGTGTAGCTTCTCTCATTTTAATATGTAAATCAGTCTCTATTACTCTGTAGCTCAAAGAATGTGTTACTCCACTTACTTGATTAGACTGGGAATTGCTGGTCCTGCTGTCACTATGTTTACACTTCAGTGACAAGTTTGCACATCAAATTCACATAATGCAATGTCATCAACTTACTCATCAAATATAAACTTCTTAAATACAGCCGCTGCTCTAGAATACTGAAGCAGCCTTATTTCGCTTCATTTACAGCCCCTAAAAAATCAGAGTAAGTGAAAAGAAAAATTTGGAACATAACTGGAAAACAGTATTTCCCAGGAGAAACAGCTTCCCACAGAGAAACAGGTAGGTAAACCAGAAAAACAGCCCAGGCAAAAAGTTATCCTTTGGCTTCTGAATGTTAGTTGCACATGTTCCACCTTTAAAATGTGGAACGAGTAGACATACTTTATTTCTCAGTCTCCACACATTCACTCCACCTCATTTGGGATTCAGTGTTAAGGAGTCCCTATTTATTCTGTGAAGACAGTTAGATTTCAGCTCCCGGCCACATATACTTACCTGGAAATGTAAACGAGGACTCCAGAGAAAAACAGCAAATTCAGTAATTTTTTTTCCTGTTATTAAGCTGCCATAAGAAGAATACCACCCTTTTGGATAGTATTGAGAGGGAAACTGTAAGTAAGTTCAGTATTTTCCCATTCCTGTCATCGTTCCTGACTCTCACAAACATCCCCAACCAAGTGGACGCTCACCTTGCCAGCACAAGGCTTTTCACGACATTCCTGGTAAACTTGATGCACCTTGCAAGGTTCCTTGACTAGATTTCCACCGCTCTCTGCTGCTCACAAAGGCACCAAGCTTTAATTTCGAGGCGAAACAACACAATGACAAAATGCAGGGCAGAGATCTGAGGCTCTCCCCTGACGACCGGCTCTGCCACGCCGGCAGGCTGGTTTTTCTAGTGTCAGGGAAATCGTGTCAGCCTGAATTTGAGACATCAGCACAAGCCTTTCTTCTCAATCCCGCTGATGAATGAAAGAGCATTTTCAATTGCGTACATCCAGAGGCCTTATGGCACACTGGTCCTAATCAAAAGCTGCTCTGTGATGCAAACTGCTGTAAGAGGCAGCTCATACCACAACCTCGCAGGATCCAAAGGGCAGCTACAGATAATAATGCATTTCCTTCCCTTCAGGTGAAATGCTGGACTGGAGAGACATAGTGGGAGCATCCTGACTGCTACACAGACACCAAGAAGGCAATGACCAAATAACGAGAGCTTGACTCAAATACCCAAGCAGGAAAACACAACTGTCAAAGTTTACCAAGACCCATAAAGCTCAACAGCCCGTTGACTTGTTTCTGGTTGATAGAGAAACCACCAGCACAGAGGGATATAAAAGAACTAGAAGGACGAAGAACAGCTATGGCCACAAAGGGTGCTATCTGCAATGTGGCAATTTCCATACGGTACAAATTTGATGGTGTTTTACAGGCAGCTGGCAGGTGGGAAGGGTTAAAAAACAGGAGGAGGAAGGTTTCGGGTCCTTCCGCTACCCATTGACTTTCTCCTTGCAAAGGCTCTGGACTGCCCCTGGTTACAGATGGAGGAACACAGCTGCTTCTGGGGACTCGAAGGGACGTGCCTGGTAGTCAGAGCAATTAATCCTCATGGTCACTTCATGTTTCTCACCTACTGATGGACTGGGAACTACAAACTCAAGTCAGCAGGCTTAAAAATACTGTTTCTATCAACGATTCTCCTCTAAAGCCACATACAGAGTAAGACAGGAGAAGACAGACACTCCCTGTCAGCCCAGGTTTTCCATATATTTTCTCTTGGCTTGTCTGGTCCCAGAAGCTACCTCTAACCTTTCCACCAAGACTTTTGCTACCTCTAACCTTCCCGTCTACCTCGGCAAAGGTGATCTCTTCCTTCCCAGATGTGACAGCACAACTTCACTGCATCAGTGCTGAATAAGGAAAACACACCTGCCCAGAAAAGAGGTATTTTCTTGTGGTGCTACTCATTTCTGTTATATCCAGATTCAAGGCAGGATCTCTAAGCCCAGAGACCCTTCCCTTGGGAGCCTCCTTCCTCATATTGCTAGAGAAAAAACTGTAGATACCCTCACAGTTCAGTGTTTAAATTTGGTCCCCCTCATCTCATATGCTTTTTTATTTTCATTTTCATTTCCATTTCCTCCTCCCTCCCACCTTATTTTACTAATTCCTTCTTGGTAAAGTGGTTTTATTTTCTCTGGAGCAAGGCTTCTACTTCTACTAAGTATTTTGTAATCAACTTCTACATAGCGCCTAGCAAGAGTGTAGGACATGCTTTAGGAAAAAAAAAAAAACAAACAAAACACCACCCTTGCAGGATTCACTGGAGGTACATGGAGGTATTATGCAGGTTCACAGGCTGTCTCTTACAAAAGCAGAAAGACTGAGGCCTCCAAGAACTCCACACATGAACTGGGTGGAAAATAGGGGCCAGGAAGAAAACGTGCAGCTCTTCTACTCTTTATGAAGGCTCAGTACCGTCTGGGCAGTAACCTTTGACTGACACTGAGTTTTACACATTCAGTAGCTACAACTGAACTACATTACAGGATTTATTACAAACCTCTGGCTCCCTGCACGGCAGACGGAGTCTGAAAGTCCCAGCAACGTCTCACTGGGTCTCACCGCCACCTCCCATCACAGCTTCACAAGAAGCTGCAGGCTTCAGGCATCCCTGGGGGTTTGTTCAGTCAGCAACCCCTGTCTGCCCGCTCGTGTCCCGTGCACGCAGATTAAGTCGTGCTCAGGAGCAAGTCTCTCTGGTTGTTTAACAGACTCGTGGCACGCTGCCACAGGCAGGGCACACTGTCTTCAACATATTCAGTGCCGCATGACTTCATATCTGTGTTATCTCCAAAAAAACTTGGGAATTGATCTGGATGACAAATGCTATGTATGATAAAAGCAACTTTTTTTTTTAACCTGGGAACATTTCCTTCAGCTCTCTTGAGGTACTGCACTTTCATTCAAGGCAGGAAGCCTGGTTCTTTATAGGTGTCTGTGCTGATCTCAGTAGTGCAGAGCACTCACCATCAAAGGCCACGCTGTTGCTGAATCAGGACACATGAAAGCTTCATGTTATTTTCCCCTTGTGGCTAGACTGCCCAAATCTACGGACACCACTGCAATGCAAAAGGGTTTTATAGACTCTGCCCACCGACGACTGTGACACTGTCAATACTGACGTACAGGAGGTCCCAGCTTGGCTATAGTCTTTTAAGAAAACAGGTACATTTAGAAGCCTCACCTCATTACATATAGTGCTGGGCTGGGACAAAGGGATAGGGATGACAAAGAAGGAAATCAACGTAAGCTCTGTTTAAACTACCAGCTTATTCCCAGTCTTAATATACTATTTAGGTCCCAGACCGGACTGAATGTCTTGCACTAGAGAAACTAGCATCATAAAAACAATAATGGCAATTACTAACTGAGGGGATTGTCCCCAGGAGGCGCGGCTCTTCAGCTGCAGGGTCAGCACGGGAAGGCAGGCAGCTCAGAGTGGGTCAGGTAAAGCAGCTCCCAAGGACTGCTGCTAATAACACTTGTCCTGTGTGCTACTTTCCATATCGTTTGTGTTCTGCACATTAAAGCTGTGCAACATTTTGGATACAGGTAGCAGTAGGGGATGACTTCTTGCCCCATCAAGAACATGTGGCCATCTCTGGAGTAAAAGAGGACAGAACTTCATCAGTGCACAGCAAAACACCGGAGGCAAAGACAAGTTATTAATAAATTTCAGATAAAATTGGGATATGCAGAAAGCAATTACTTTCATTGAAATGCATGCAGGCAAAGGCTAACACCCTGCTCTTCCCAAACATCCCTTAACATTTGAAGAGAGCAAATGCCCTGGACCTGCAGTTTAGAAGGGCAATTCCTTCAACACAAACTGAAGGGGAATGGGTATGTTAAACACTACCGAGAGAAGTGTCACCTAATGAATCCTTCCTCTGCTTTAGGAAGAGGCATTACGTGACTGAGGAAGAGCTGCCCTCTGTGCGCTCACCTGGTCCAGCCTTGTTTGGCCAGCAAGACGCTAGAAGCCATCAGCGCAAAGCAAGATATGGGTGCTGCGCTAGCACACACACACACCCACCAGCAACAAAGGTCACCGAAAAATCCTTCTCAGGGAGACTCGGGTTTCATTTGCAGGTGCAGCCCTCATCATGTGTGGATTTCCTATACACAGATGGTAGGAAGCAAGGCAAGGCTTCCAAGCACCAACAGCTCAGCCAACTGTGGATGGAGAATGGCAACTTTTAAATTCCATCTGCTCCTTTTTTGTCACCTTCTGTACTCAGAAACACATTCATCAGAAGCATAGGCACGCTGGGACAGTGACAAATTTTACCATCTCTGGCTTGTCACTTAAAAAAGATTGGATTATTTTAATATTAATTCATTACCCAATTTAATTCCAATTAATTACTTTTTTAGAAGGCCCTGACATGGCAGTGATGCTGGAGACAGTCTCTGCTGAACACCAGATGTAGCATAATTTTTAGGGTGAAACACCTGCCTTACCAGTCCTTCATCAAGAATTCCCTTTTCCTCCTTTTCCCTAACAAGAGAAAAAGGATACTGAAATCACTGAGATGGATGAGCAGCTTGCCTTTTTGGGTGGGATTATGTTCAGGAGAATAGTTCACTTCCAAAATTCTCCACAGATGGTTGAAATCGGAGTTGATTTCCCCATCCTTTTTCCTGGTAGGGGTGCCAGCCTGTCTCTCAACGGAAAGAATATTAAAAGCACTTTTCCTCTTTTTCACAGGGAGAGGCTGCATGGAAGAAGGGAATGCTCTACTGTACCTACAGAACAGCAATAAATCATGAGAGCTCATGGAAAATTTGCATTACTGCATTCTTTAATCAGGACCCAGCTTCCATGGGTCATCCCATTGTTACCATCAAACATACAACTTTTAAGACAAGAATGTAAATGGAAATAATCAGCACCTGAAGTATTCTCATTTCTACCTGTGCTTTGCTACAATACCCAAGTCATTACATCTGTCAGCTCCCCATTAGCTGCCACCTACCTATTTGCTTGCAACCAAGATTGAAGTCCATCTCTAGCAGCGTCAGAAAAGTAAAATCAAGAGGTCCACCAGGACCAGACAAGACAAAAAAGGAAGATCTAAACAGAAATGGCCTGGAGAGAAACAGGAAAAGCTATGGAGCTGGAAGAAAAAAAGCAGAAGATGCAGCCTGAAATACAAGAAGGTGTGAGCGGGGAAAGGTGTGAGGAGTATGGGAAAGAGAAATGCAGAACTGGAACAGATGCCAAGTCCGAACAGCGATGACCTGCACCACCTTTCCAAAGCTGTGACAACCTGCGGCCCCATCTCAGAGACAGGAGGACTCGGAGCATCTCCCCACATGGCAGCCTGACCTTGGTGCACTCTCCTCTTACACAACCCAGACCTGGGCAGCCACCGGGAACGAAACAAAACACCCATAAAGTTCCAGCCCGTTCCCGTAATGCGGCTGTTGCAGATCTGCCCCATTAATACCGCGCAACCCCGTGTGCAAATTTATACTTTGAAAAAAGGACAGCACGCTGTTATAGCTCACATTGCTCAAACCTCTCCTTTGCAGTAGCGCCGGTACCAATTTTAACAGAGACTATTACGGCATAAAGGAGAGAAAAGGACCACTGAACTACGTGGCGAGTTGCCAGGTTGTGCTGCAGCCTCCAGTGGTTACGCTCAAAGAGATTTAAAGTCCAGCATAACCTTGATTTTTAATAGAGTCACATTTAATGAGCTTTAACGTCCACAGTAATAATTTTCTTATTACCTATCCAGGAGTCGGAACCACGATCAGAAAAAACGTGCTGCACTCCAGTCCAACGCACGAATTTAATAATGGCCAATACATTATTCTCAAAAGCATCAACATCATTGTCCTTAATGCCTTTTTTTGGTTGGTATAATTACAATTCTCTGAACTTTAAGTGTGATTGTTGCAGATGACATAAGCTTGCTGAACACAGCAAACCTGCCTGGCTAGAGGCCACCCAAATCTGTCACCCCTGCCAATAAGCCATTCAGGGTGTACGGCAAAATGGGACGATAAAAATCTTACACTTACCTCTATCTGTCAAAGGGCAAAATGCAATCTTACACACGACCTTTGTTGTCTTCCCAGCTTTTATCCACACTTTTCCTACTCTGTCTTTGGTCTCCTTTCATCCCATCCAACTCCGACATGAGGGACCTCCCACCTCAACAGCTCAGTGCCGAGTTTGCCTGCTGTGTGTGTCATGAGTGAGATGGATAAACAGACATATGGGTACTGCAGCTGACAGAAAGGGGTGCAAGAAAAATTCCAATTCTTGTTATTTTGGTACAGAAACAGTTCCACAAACCTCACTGAAACCTGCTCCCTTTTTACACACAATAAACCTCCCTCCCTGAGGCCGCCAACTGCGCAGTGACAAACAGAGCAGAGGGAGTTTCTGCCACATGCTCCCCATTTCACACCTTGAAAACACACTAAAAGGCGAGGCATATGGCAGCCGTTCCTATAGGCAGAGCTGTTGAGATCTTAAGAAAACAGCAAAAGCTGGATCTTCCATTTCCCAACCGGAGAGAGAGAGGGTAAGTCTTCTAGCCACGCAAATCCACGTTGTTAAACCACTCCTGGAACAGCTGCTGCATCACCACGGATGCTGCGTGAGCCAAGCAGGACGGACTCAATGCAAAAACGGACGCAGCTCGCACGGAACACTTGATGAGCTGTCCCCTAACCCGCCGGGAGCTCTGCCCTGCCCCAGCAAAGAGGCCAAACCTGACATTCATCTGGCAATTGAAAGCCAGCTTAGATACGCTGCTAACCTTGCAGTCAGGGCCGTAACATCCTCCGCATCTTTGGCACATCCTAATACACAGAGTCTTCATCATCAAACCATATTGCTGAATGCTCCCACAGCAGAAAGGAGGGTTTAGGAGCATTTACGGCAATGTTCCTCGTGCATGACAGTGATGCAGGCAAGTACAGAAAACACAAGAAAAAAAAATAATGATCTTTCCACATAACCTGGCTTACTATACATATGCCTTGGTCTAAGAGTCATGCACAGGGCTCTTCCATCCCTCACTTACAGCCCTTTTTCACATTCTGTTTACATGAACCACTTCCATATGCTCTTATAGGCACTCTGAGCATGCAAAGGGCCCTCCCGTGACTGTGATAAATGACACTAAAGTATTTCCCACCCTGCTAGGCTCTGCAACTGATGACCTCTCCCAATTGAGTGGTGACCAGAAGTCAGAATGATGTAGCACTGGACTGGGGTAAAACGAAAAAAAAAAAAAAGCATCACGTACATGAGAGGCTGGAAACACCCCGAAATGTAGTGAGCTGTTTGTTTTCCTGTCAGAATCAAAGGCAGAAGAGAAAATAGCTTTAAAAATGCATCTCTTATAAGCTAAAGACAAACCTGGTAACATCTCAGCACAGAAGTGCCTCACAAACAGCTAAAAGCAACTGCGTGAAAGGCAGCAGAATAGTAATTATGAATAGCAAATCACAGGAGGCATACGTGAGAAATGCATTCCTCCAGTAGAAACAGTCTAATTACCGTAGATGATACCCCAGAGGTTCATTCATCAGCGTCACGGACACAGAGTTGACCTCACCTCTGTATCCTCTCTGCCCTTGACCAACACTCTCCTCCCCAGGCTCGAGGGGCACTGTCAGCCGCGCGGACCTGCAGCGTTAGATGTGCTGGGCTACTCGGGGACATAACAACAGACAAGGGCGTTGGGCAGCAGCATCTGCTGTAATTTAAAAATCAGTACATTTCAAATTCAAATTGCAATCCTCAAGAACTGCTCAAGTCTCACAGGGTCTTAGACTGAAAGCTCCTACGGGCAAAGGCACCCTTCCTTAAACGTTCTGGATGCGTTCAACGCTTACGCATTTGTTAAAGCATCCACTAACAACACTGACAAACTGTCATCATACCTCCAACATCCAGTCAGCTCTTCACTTCATAAACCACGCCATCTACACTTCTCACCATCATATTTTTAAGGCTATATAGAACCATAACCCACCAGGAGATGCCGGAACAAACACGTTCTGAGTAGTAATAAAGCACTATTTTTTGAGCAATGGGAAAACAAGCAAGCTACTTTCAGAGAATTTTGGTGTCATAACAGCATGGAATATTTTCTTCTGTGTATTTTCTTTAAACCAGGGCTCTGTCATTTTGTGGGTCTCAAGTCTGCAGTACACATGGCCTTCGAGGAAAGCTCTGCCCTCTTAGCCTCATCCAAGGGAGAATTCTGACCTCCTGCCACTGACCGTGTACGTGCTTGCTGGAACACAACAGGTTAGCTCCACATGGGCCTTCAGCTCTCTTTTATTCTGCCCTTCTCTAACAAAAATGTTTTGAGGGCAAGACACATGCAAGAGAGCTACAGCAGTAAGATCTCTCGGGCTCTGCAGCGTGCCTCGACTCTGCTTGGTCCCCTCACAGCACTGTAGGTGACGGGTCACGTTTTATTGATATCCTTACCTTGATTTACAAAGTCTGAAAGAATGTCTGGAGGTGTTGACTTTGGGGTTGTGGTACTAAAAAGTCTCGTTCAGGCAAGTGAGGAGAAGACAGACTGTACTGGAGGAGAGCCACAGACTCTGTGAAATGTATTTAGCTTGGTGAAAGATGTACTCTATTTTCATGGAGTATTGAATGCAGCTGTGATTAATGGGGCACATACACACTGATAAACAATATTAATTTGTTTTAAGCCAGGTCTGAAAAGATTTCAACCACTTGCTTCCCTGCAGCTATGAAAGTTATTTCCTGCTGTCTATACTACCTCAAGGGCTAAACTAGCCCTGAAAGGAAGGAAATATTTCCTTTTATTCCATCGATAGCACCAGTCTGGGAAGGCTGTTGTACAAGTACTTCATTTATCATGAGCAAATGACATGGATTATTATTATTTATTCTTACCACCTACCCTCTGTACCAAACTGCCACAGGATTGCCACCGCACATTCACTCTCTCCTGCATCAACCCAGCTTTTTTAATTTTCCTCATAACCGTTCCATCAAGCACACTGTCTGCAATGTCTCCATCTGCTTCTGCAATTCCTCTGGCAGTAAGAATAAGTAAGTGCATCTTCATAATCAGAAGCCAGCAGCCTACCTGCAACTTCTTGTGGTGACTGAAAACTCCCAACTCCTTCCAGATTTCCAGGGATGGAGCCGCCTCCTTCAAGCACCCTCACCAGCTCCCTCAGCCTTTCACACTCCTCCTGGAGCTGCTGCTGCTCCTCCTTGCGCTGCTGCTTGGCCAAGCTCGCCGGGTTCATGCTGAAATGGAGAACTTTGGTTCTGCTGGGGTCATAGTCACCCTGCGTGGCAGAAACAACAGAAGCAGATTAAGTAACTGATCCAACGTCCAAGTCCACCTAAGCTGTACCACTCTTTGTGTGAAGAAAAAAAATGATGTCACTTATGCAGTGATAATGTTTTATTCCAGCAGATGAAGTCAGCCAAACACAATATTGCTTCTCCTTCTCTTGCTATTACCTCTTTGGGGAAAAAAAAAAAAAAAAAACCAACAAAAAAAACCAAAAAAGAAAAACAAAAAAGAAAAACCCCACTCAACAGAGCTTGCTCCCTGGCTGACACCTCCACAGTTAAATTTAACTTCAGAAATGAAGTTTTATAGCTGTATTTTAAATCTCTTGATAGCAGGAGATTATAATGAACACACAGCTACACCCTTAAACTACAGCAGGACACCCAGTACCAGCCTAATTTATTACTCATACGAGCCAGTAATGGCCATATGACTTCAATGGTGGAGTCATTAGCAAGTTGTACCAGCTCATCCCAAGAAAATGAGCACGTATTTAGTTTTATACTTTTTTCTTAGAAGTGAGTTGCATTTATAGCAGTTTAAATAGTCAGTCAAGTCCTAAGATAGCAAATTAATATTCTTCCAAAGTGAGAGGAAAACACTGATGTTACATTTGTGATTTCAGAGAGACAATTTTCATATAAACTACAGGAAACCTCACGATCGTAAACGTAGTAAAGCATGAGCTAATGCTGGCTTCCACGGCACTCTGCCCAGCTGAAACCCTATAGCAGTGCCGCCATAAAAAGGCATTTTATATGGTAATATTTTTCCTTCAATTAAATCTCAGGACCTAAAGTGATTTTGTAAACATTAATTAACCCTCAAGAGCAGCATGAGGTAGGTATTATCCCAATTTTATCATTTCATTTCCATTAAAGACGTGCTAGAACTTTATGTGGGTTTTTCTCATGCAAACCAGAGCAGAGACTGAGCAACTTCATCCTTAATTGCTGGTCACTGCTGGCAAGAGACCTCAGAAAATCCCATTCCCAAACATTTTTTATTGAAAATACTCCATCCACATACTGTAAAGCACCTCTGCCCACAGCAGGGAGCGAACTGCTGAAACTCGCCGCCCCAGAGCCTGGCAGCAGATGCAGCACTGGTTCAAAAATGGGTTTGACAAATTAATGGACAACAGCTCTGTCGCTGGACCCGGCCAGGAGAGCGCAGGGGCTCATCCTCCAGCATCTCTGGCTGCTGGGAGAGTGCTGGGGAGCGTGGCCAAGTTTGTGGGCTCTCCCAAAAGAGCATCTTCCACCAGCGCAGTCAGAGATGCTCTTCTGGGCTGGATGGACTACAGTAAGGGCCAGCTGGGCACTTTTTGTGCTCGCTTTTTATGCTTGCTACATCTCACAGCTGTTCCAGTGCTCTCTTGCAGGAACCATACCAAAATTCTCCCTTAAAACCTGACTTTCTAGATGTTAGCTGGGCAGAAGGAGTTGGAAGAGGTGTGCTCAGCCGCAGAGACGCAGGTGCCTGTGAGCAGTGACAGGGTCTGGGTCCAGCGACACAGCCAGTGACGCACAGGGGCTGCGGTGCTCAGGGGCGGCTCCCCCTTCGCCAGCTGGGTCCCAGGGCCACGCCAGGCAGATGGGCCCCATCGCAGGAGAAAAGCAGCCAAATCAGAGGCTGGCAAGACGCTGGCAGTTATGTAGGCAAAGGGGAAGTGGAATTTAGAGCTGGGAGAAGACGTGAAGCTGGAAAGTGCTTCCAAAGAGCATGGGGTTCATGTGCTGGTGAATACGAGGTTAATACCCTCTTGCATCTACCACAAAAGTATAAGTTAAAACTCCACAACTGGAAACCTTGAATTCCAGCGTGACTGGCATGGAAACCATCAACATACCTGGAAACCAGCAGATGCTCTCACTGCTGTGTTTCCCAGAGAATAAAACCAAGGAAGTATGGTTGTTCCTCATAAGCCCTCTAAGAAACCAATATGGTGCTCCTTGTAAGAAATCAGTTTAACCACATGAGTCCATCTGAGCAGAAGAGACAGTCACTATTTCACAGTGAAAATACAAGTTAAAAACAAAGGGAGATCACATCTGTATCTGTATGTCCCAGACTAAGAGGTGGTGGGAGGAACTCCCTAACACAGGAGGATGTGGGAACCCCCAAAGAGCTGCCCTGGTCCAAGGATCTCACTCCAGAGACAGAGGGAAACTTAAGGCATGGAAACCTTGGGTACCCTTCCTAGCTGTTGCATTTCTCGCAGTTGGAGTACGTGGTCCTCCAGTCCTCGGCCACGTACTGGGCAGGTGATGCATGCTCTCAAACTTCCCAAGTGCCACGGTGCTCAGGAGACCTACAGGAACACCTCGGAGCGCAGCACTGTCCTGCAGCCCCACCACAACGAGGCTTTGTGACCCCATTTCCACAGAGAGGGTGAGACAAACTGCCTAGACCTGATAGACCATTAGGACCAAAAGAAGAAATAGTCCCGCTGATAGCTTTTGCCAGGAGAAACTTAGGAGAGAACTGAAGGACCAGGACTCCATGCAGCAGCTCGGAAACGCTGAACAGAGGGAGTATGACGACAGCTGTAACATCAGCTTATTAGACAGATTCTCCCCAGCAACACCCTGGCATTTACAAACCTGTTTCTGCACCCGGCTATCTCACTTCTCGTGCTATTTGCATTTCAGGATTCTTCCAGAGAGGTCAGGGCACTCCTCGCTCTCCTGTTTGCCTTTCAAGGGAAGAGATCCAACCCCGAAGTTTGCAATGGAGTTTACACTGGCTGGCAAAAGGCTGCTCTTAAGGTCAGAGCTGCGGAGCTTGCTTCTCCCTGCGCAGCCCAGTACCAGGGTATTTCTGACAAGCTGCGAAGGGTGGCTCTGGCCCCGGTCTCCCTCGCCGGCTGCAGCACCAAGGTCAGGCAGAGATTGCACCTCCTCACCCCAGCTGCCGCCACCGCTTTGGCTCCAGCGCAGAGCGCAGAGATCTCCTGCGCTTTAACACTGCACCATCGCTGCAGACGCTCACGCAAAGGCAGGAGACAGCAGAAGGATCTCAGTGAGGAGGAAAGTCGTGCAAACTTGGAGACTGCTGCTGCCTTCCTGCCAGGACCGCTTTAACTCCTGCTGCACTACTCTGTTTATTTTGCAGGTTATTTACTCTTTAAAAACATCTCTCTGGCCTTTCTATAAAGCCCTGCCATGAAGCTGCAGTGCTTTGGGTCTTATAGCTCTTTCAGCTCATTTATCCTCTCCTTTTATAACATGCCCCCTTGAAAAATCATGCTCTAAAACTCAGCACTAGGACTAGGCACTCAGCCTTAATTTTGGGGCTCACCAGCGCTCCTGAGCACGTCAGTCTGAAGCTACACTGAAACAGGTAAATCTCTTAAAAACTCACTGTGATACGAAGGCTGTGGCAGAACCCGTCTCATTTAACATTTCTGGGAGATCACTAACATAGTTGCTATGCCATTCACATTTTTGGGCTCAGGGCAGTAGCTTTCTCTTTATTCTACACAGCATACACCAAAACAGCACATTTCTCCCTACAGCTAAAATATTAGTGCTGCTGGTTTATATTACAGTAATGCCTAAAGAGTGAGACAGGGATCCCAGTGTGCTAGGTCCTGTACAAACCCCACAAGAAATTACCACGTGAAGCCCCCAAAACAGACAACAGAGCCTGAAGACGCAATATGTGAGGGGTGCAGAGGTATGGACAGATGCAGTCTCCAGTCGGCGGCTCCTTAGCAGCACCGTGGCAGAAATGAAATGAAAGCATGTGTTCAGAGATCACCTTCCTCATCATCAAACTGTACAGTGGCACCAAGCCGAGTGTTACTTAAGTCTCCAGGAAATTCACTGAAATCCTACGGATTTTCAAATAAACGCAGGAAGCTTTCCATGGAAACGGTGCAGACCAGAGCAAATTTCTAACGCAAGGGATCAGTTGCATGTGTATGTAATAGCAAACAGCTGAAACAGCATCACAACTTCAACCATTTGGAGTGTTTTCCCAAATTTCTACAGGTTGGGAGCGACTAAGGTTGGCTCTAGGAAGAGTCATGGCTGGAAACTGCTAAATACAACAGACAGCAAAGCAGCGTTAAAATTTCACTAGCGTTTGAAGGAAATGAAACCCTAATGCTGGTAAGAAACCAGTGACTGAAGAAAGCAAACAACCTCTGCCTGGAATCCCTTTAGCTCTGGAAAACGTAAATTACTGGTTTTCTCTGTCAACTGCTCTTCCCCCCACAATAAATAAGTCTTACTGATCAGAATTTTGTCCTTTCAGCTCTGCAAGAGAAGCCTGGAAAATGGTGCTTTGGGCATTGGGAGAGAACATCTAAATCAGATTTGCCCATTTAGAAAATAGTTTCTAATCTAGGGCCACCGATGAGGAAGACCAAACAGTGGCATTTGAAAGGCGTGGTACAGAAGAGATGGCCACACTCTTTGAATAGTAGCTGGGACTCCAGAACAACTGTGCGCGAACAGCTCCAGATGCTGCTTCTGTGCTGAACCGACATACACAAGGAGATACTGCTTAACAGAGTGAAAAAGCATCTCGCAGCAAATAGTAATGTATCCCTCATTTCTCCAAGAAGCACAAAAAGTGTGCTTCAGATTTGGAAACAGCCTAAATGCGAGAATCGACCAAATCCACTTAAGCTCATGGTGCCTTTCTATAGAAATACGAGACATTTGAGGGATGCAATCACTATATGACCTACACACAGCCCCGTTGCTGGAAAGCCACCCTGTCCCTGGCTCATGCAGTAGATAATTTGGTAGATCGTTCTGCTCATCAGCACATCATGGTCAGTGTCTCAGGGAGCAAAGATGATACACTACTGCTAGTTTCTCAGCAGCACCTCCTCTTTACCCCTATTTTCCCCAATACTTTAAAAATTGGCAACTGTAGAGTTGCTGAAGAGTAAATAACTTGGACTAGAGAGAACTGCTGGCGTTCATTGACTCTTCTTTCAAGGAATAACATTGAGCCAGTAATTCAGATTTGTCAGAAAAATGTACACAGCACTTCAATTTAGGAGGAAGTAATAAATGCCTTGATTGATTGTAACCAAGTCTGGTTGACACTTAGCAGTACAGTGAATTATTCATTCCTGGAAAGCAAGATGCTAACTAGCTGATTTGGTGTTTAAGGCAGCAAAACCATTTCTGTGCTCTCAGAAGGGCACCGGACATTTTACAGAGATGATTTGTTGACTGCACATGTTAATAATGCTCCACAATTTGTGAAATAATGTTGTCTTAGCGCATTATCCTCAGCTGTCCATACACATGCCCCAGGGCACGCACAAGGGAAACTCTGATAGACCACAGAGAAGAACCATCCCACCACTTGTGTCCCCATCGCGCAGTCATTAACTGAGACAGCCACCGCAGATGCAACACACAAATATTGTCTTAATACAATGTGTTCTAAGCACACACTGCAACATGGCAGAACTATTTAGTAAGAGCCTGGCTAGCAATAAACTTTCTGACAACAGACTATGGAAAAGAGAATTTGCCACCGGGCCAATTTGCTGCTTAGAAGAGAGGTACAAGCTCAAGTCAGATGCTGCTGTCTTCCTTCTGACTTCCATCTTCCAGCTTGAAAAAAAAACCGCCCCGAGGAGATAATTGTGCTGATGCTACGCGTCACTTTTTTTAAAACTATACTATCGACAAACAGTCAGTATGTTGGTCTACATGTTGAAATTACAGCTCAAAAACTTCCTCAGTAATCTCCCCATTAGAGAAGAATCAGTCAAGTGACGAAGCAATGAATGAAGACAGGATTGCTTTAATCTCTGAAAACCAAGAACTTTTCCTTTAGAAGAGGAGTTGTTTAGAAGAACAATGAAAGCTACCAGTGACAGCACCTTGAAAAGGGCTGAACTTATTCTGGCATTTTTCCTCCTGGTTGTTTGAAAACTGCACAGTCCCAATTCGGGGATGTCTTTCTCTCTCTACTCGACTCACTTTCACAGGTAAGAATAAAGTACTTAAAACCACGTGGACTACTTTACATTTGATGAAACGTTCAGTGCTTAACAACTCCATTTAAGATCTATTCATCTACTGCAGATATTTCTAATCAGAAGGTAGAATGGGTAGCAAGGGGAATAGTCTCAACTGTTGTGAATACGTTTATCTAACATCACTAATGAAATTAAAGAAGTTCATACGTCCCAAGTAGGCAATGACTGTCAGGATACAATATCAGCAAGCACCGTCAAGGATTTTCAACTGACTTCACATCCTCATAGGCTCCTCCTGTTCAATGCACTTGAAAGCCAAGTCGTCAAAACCCATAGATGAGGCCGACCTGCGCTTCAGAGCCTTATTCTTTCAGTCTTGATGTCTATCAACCTTAAAAGATTGTGATTTCAGAGCAGCACAATAAATTCTGGCGGAGCATATGGACAGCTGAGTTTAATTGCTGCTTGCTTGCAACACAACAGATTGTGCTTGCCCCTGCTGAGAAAAGGCTGACGATTGGAAGCTCTTCAAGGAAAGGACCATTTCTTCTCTGTGCAACTCCCGCCACCCAAATACAAGCAATACATACTTCTGCTTTCTTAGCTAAGGAATCTGTTTCCATGCTGACTTCTTAAGACAAAAATCTCCAACGTTTCCAGACTGGGACGCATTATTCAGTACCGGGAAAATTAAACAGAAACAATCTAAGGAGCTTAGTAGATTGTATCAACTTTAAAGAAATAATAAGCCAGTAGTATATCCGAAACAAAGACTGCATCTATCTGTAGGAGACAGATGGGAAAGTTTCTTAAATATAGGTATAACACATAAAGCATTAACTGGAGGGTTGGTGAAAGGGGAGTGTTTGAAAAGCATCCAACTGGCCAGGGAATGCTCTTGCTTCCATTTGCTACCTCTTGTAGGCAAAAAGTAGCTTACACTGTGAATACTAACACACGGTGGATAACTGGGTATATGCACACGGTTAATGTTTGAAATGGAACTTCTGAACTCTTGAGCAGAAGATGCTACCTGCTCACTGCAAGCACAGCCTTGTTTTAAATTTTGGACTAAACAAAAAGGCACATCCTGAATCTTCCAAAGATAGAGACAAATGAGACTGCTTAGGAGGCTGATCAGAAGCTGATCAATGATTCAGACTATTCTGATAGGGAAAACCAGGGGTTTGGGGTTCCAGAAAGAAAGGTCATGCCAAAAAGAGGGATTCACAAAAACAGAAGTGGTCTCAGAAAGAGGGCGGGGAGGGGCCTTTGCAGAGGGCCTGCAAAGAAGAAGGTGAAGATCCTGGCTGGAGGAAAGATGCTGGAAGTGGAGGAAGACCCCTGAGATCAGAGAGATGCGTAGTGATGAAGGCCAGGGGATGCCCAGGGGCCTTGGCCACTAAGGACCGTGACTGGTGACTGCGAGCGGACAGGACTTTCTGCCCAACCTTCCCGCATCAGCAGCTATCTGCCCACAGGGAAAGGATGTCGAGCCTGAGAGAAGGCAGCACCGAGGTGGAGGACTGAACAAACAAGTCTGTGAAAAAAACAAAGTGGGCTAAAATGTCTGATTTCATTGGTTCTAAAATAAACCCCAGTGTCCAGATCTACCAGGAGCTGCTCTTTCCTCTGTCTCACCCATGACTGTCACCTGTCTTCGTTTTGTGACAAAAACGTTACCCAAGGCCTCTGGCCAGTCTCTTGCTGTGTCAGGCTCCAGCTACTGAATTTTCACAAAATTCAACTTTCTGATGCCTGCACTCCTAGAAGGGCTGACGCTGCTTTTGGGGACCTGCGAGCTTAATTCTTGGGATTCAGTGCCTCCTCCTGACTGCAGAGCCTTTACACAGTTCAGGCTTCAGGTTTCTGGAATTACTGTTTTGCTTTTCTCAAAACATGTGGTATTTGTGAGTAAACACAGCCCCCCACACACGCAGGCTTTGCACACAGCTAATAAATACCCCGTTGCTCTTACTGAATTATGAGCACAGAGAAGTCACAAATCATTACAACGTCATCTTTGAATGTATTTATCTTCAGCTTATAGTTAATGTTATAGCATTTCCGTGAAGAATTGTCTGCTGTTAGTGCTGCATCAACACCCCGTGGAAATTTTACTCAAAGATGGAGAACAAAAAAACAGTGGGAAGGCAAAATTGGAATTTATCAATTGGAATGTGTATGCAAAGTCCCAGCTACAGCTCTTGGTGCAGTAGCTTATTAATAGAGTCAGCCTGGCCATACAGGTGAGCAGCTTCTCTTCCTCTACCTTTATTTTATTTTCACTTTAACAGTTGTGTTTTGTTTTGTTTTTTAAATAACTCTGGTTACTCAGCTCTCTCCTACACAAAGAACTAGGAGGCATTTCTCTGCTCAGTACAAGGCAGTCTCAAAAAGCTTAATCCTACCTCAGGAAATGCCATTTTAATGGAAATTCTGTTTCTTCATTTTGGTATTTCTGTTTCTTTGCTCAGGCTTGCTAAAGTGATTAGAGTAAAACCCAAAGTAAACCGCATCCCAGAGAATTCCCCCCGTACCCAGTGCACAAAGCGCAGCATGCTGACCAGCCCCGGCTCTGCCACAGAAGATAACTGCACCAAGGGATCTTTAGGGCCCTTGGAACAGGAGCTGTGTTAACAAAAATGGACTGCAAAGATGAGACAAAGGAAGCTATCAAGTAAGCAACAACCACCACCTGCTCCTCACAGCTTTGCCAGAACATGCACACATGAAATAAGAAACAGTCGGGGAAAAAAATAAAACCAACAGGTGTTGGATGCTGGGCAAAGGCTCGCTTTGTTCCCACCAGGTCTTGTGCTGGGTTCCCTGCCTTCTTTCCCACATTTCTCTCTCTATCATCTTTGCGTGTACATCTGCAGCATGCACAACCCTGAAACCTGGCAGCAGAAATTCACTTGGGCAACCTTTTCATCCTTCTCTTAGCCAGTTCTTAGTCCAACTCCTGCTGTTTCTTCCCCAAAAGAGTAAGTCCTTTCTCCTTGTCTCAGTGTTGTGACCTCTTGTCCATGCACGTTCATTCAGATAACTCTTCTTCTACAGCCTCCTGAACACCCATGTTAGACATTTACAGAACAGTGAAGGTGAAGATAATCTGTGTTAGCACGAGTTACGTCTCTCCATCCCCAGTAAGCCCTCTATAGTTCCCACCAGCACAACAGATTTCAGATCATAGAACAGTTTGGGTTGGAAGGGACCTTAAAAGGCCATCCAGTCCAACCCCCATGCAAGGAACAGGGATATCTCCAACCAGATCAGGTTACTCAGAGCCTCATCCAACCTGGCCTTGAACGTTTCCAGGGATGGGGCATCCACCACCTCTCTGGGCAACCTGGGCCAGTGTTCCACCACCCTCACTGAAAAGACGTCTTCCTTATATCTAGTCTAAATCTCCTTACCCTCACATGCAATGACACGGGTAATCCCACGTTACCTTCCCTGCTCCATCAGTAATGCCACCTCCACCACCTGGACAAGCTGCTCCTCCCACAATAACTTCTACAGGGCTTTTTCCTTCCCTTCCTGAGCTGATCTGCCACATTACACGTACTCATTGATATTCCTCCCTATGGCCCTCTTTTACCGCAGCATCTACAGCAAATTAGCAATGAGACAGAGTCGGATGGAGTTAGGATGTATCGCAGACAAAAAACCTCTAATCACCCTAATCACACTGCTCTAACACCGCACCGTATCTTTTGGTACAACATGTAATACGTTTTGGGCACTGCTGCAATACGAGTAATAAAATAAAAACGTCTCACCAGTGGTGCTGAAGCCCTTCAGGTACCATTTTAAAAAGGAAATCTTTTTCTCTGTATTCACTTTCAAATGCATTATCCCCTGGAGGATGCAAGACTATAATTTGCATTGAGTGAGGCATTCAGATGAGGTCTGGGATGCAAACAAACGTGACAAGAAGGTTAAGAGTCAGGACAGTAAGACATGGAATGGCATGGAGCTGAGATAATCTAGAAGAAAAAACGCATTCGGATGTTCACTGTCCTTTTCAATTGCTGCTCTTCCTTTTTCTGAAATGGAAGAAAATCACAGTCTGCTCTAGGACAGTTTGTTACCACCCAGAGATTTGAATTCCAGGGTTTCTACACTAGGTTTTTCAAGTCAAGGATTCCTGTCTTTCCAGAGAACAAAGTCCACAAAAAGTTGCTATTATTTACCCTCTGGTAGCGTGCAGAGGAGACCTGTGATGGTTCAAAAACCTCTGATAGACACTGGAAAAAAAAAAAAAAAAAAAAAAAAAAAAAAAAAAAAAAAAAAGCACATAGGTTCTGAGAACAGCCCCAAAGAGCTTATAGTTCAAGTTATAAAAATACTTTTTCAGAGATAAGAAATAACTTCATGGTGAAAAATGCTGGTTCTTATAGATCTGAATTTCAAAAAACATTTTATCAACTTTCCCATACAAATGAAGTCACCTATGGTTAACAATACTGTTCAGAAGTGCCAGACCACATCTAGCTTTTCAGGAGAAGCATACATAGTTTAAAAAAATAAACTACTACTTTGCTGCTTTGTTTTCTCCCTTTGCATGCAACATGCACAGACAGGTGTTGTACAAACAGACCAGACCAGACTCCTCCCAACAATGCTCTATAAATCTCGCTTCAATGTTTCTGTAATTCAGTGTTTCCCTGTAAAGCTCTCCTTTGGAATAAATTCCGGTGGGATTTCAAGGGGAGATCCAGAGGGAGGAAAGCAGCACGAACCAGCTCTGCGAGCCTGGGACCCTCGCTATGCCCACAGGAGGGGAAGGGTCAGAGCGAAGCGCACTATCAGAGGTCCATCTTTCAGGACTTTACAAATGAAAGCAAAACTGCAACGTAACAAGATTTTCCAGTTAATATATCTAATTAGCAAAGAGCAAAACCTCTAGGGGTATTTTTTTTAGATAGTATCTTCTATAAAAAGAAAACATGAATAATTAAAAATTATGTAAAAAGCCACTGCCTTCATGATCCGATGGCAAGATGCATCAAAGTTCAGCTGAGCATACACAAGCCTGACAAGTCTGTGACAAGAAGAACTGTCATTCACGTCACTTATCTGTACAGCATAGGCTGGTGGCTGAGGTCAACCACAACAGCATTCACAGCAATGCTGAAATGTCCTAAAGGCTTCAAGTATGCCAGGACATTTTGATCCTGTAATTTAATGCATCTAAAAGTATTATTATATGTCCTTGCACGTGTCACTCCGACCTGGCAGGGTACAAAGCAAACCCTCAATAGTTCTACCGCCTTTCAGTGAACGAACGCGCATCCTCGGCCTCGGCCGCGCTACGGAGCTAACCCGCCATCACTGACAGGTTCCTGGCCTCCAGCTGGAAGCAGTTCCACTCAAAAGGCAAGTTGAGTTCCCTTTCACATCAAACAGAAACCGTGACAGACACAAATGGTTTGGAGGACTCATTTCTGCCAGTCTCCTCAAGCAGCCGTGCAGCGTCTGAGCGGGTTTTATAGCAAACGTGCTCCAGGTTAAACAAGCTCCACTGCAGCTTCTCACTGTGAGAGGTTGTTGCCTCCCACACTCCTGCTTTGGCCAAGCAGAAGACAAAAATGAGGAAAACAAACATGTCCCAGCAACACACCAAGGGGAAGAAGAGCTAGAGAAGCATTGCCAAGTTTTATTCTTTCTGTCATAGTCACTTCTCAGCATTGCGGTGTTTGCCTTGACACAGCCTGGCTCTGGGGAGAGCTCATCTTCCCCAATGCCACCCTCAACATCCAACCAGGGACCAGGAGGAAATTTCTCTAGTGGGGAATAATTTACTAGAGGGAGAAGAGAGAGAGCAAATAGGGAGGTTCTGAAAAAAATGTATATACATGTACGTGCCTTTCTTAATTACCCATGTAGCTACCTATATTATCTACCAGAGAGACTCACTGCGGTTTCACTCAGGTATGTTGAATATGCAGAACCCTCTTTCGTTTGCTCTGCTCTTTCTGAAGTAAGAGACCTGAGTATCTAAAACATCCAAATATCGATTCAGAGGGAACATTCGCTTCCAGCTCCTCAGGGCAAATAGGCAAATGTTTGGTTTTCCCTCCCTTTTCACCATTTGATGGGGTTACCTTCTTTGTTTAAGCAAGTTGTAGAATCCCTCTTTTCTCCTTCTCCAGGAGCATCTCCTTCCTCCTCCCCACCTGGTAATGACTTCCTTTTGGTCCCAGGTTTCCTTACCCAGCTCCTCACGGAGCTGGACTCTGCTCCCTTGGTCCCTATGCAGAAGGTCATCACTTTGTGTCCTTTTATTCCTTGAACATTAAAAGTTTCTATAGACTCGGGATTAACAAACATTAGAGAGGTCCCAGGCAGCAAGAACAGGGCTGTCACGGAGCAGCTTGCTGTGCATACAAAGAAACCCTCGACTAGAAGAGTCAGCAATGCAAGGAGAATTAAAAAGCACAGTTAAATAACCCTAAATCCTCATGCATATTTATAAACTACATCACATCAGAACTAAATCAATACCCCTCACTAGCAACGAATGGCCTGAGAAAGTGAGAGCTGGTAACTTGGTTTTGCTTTACCCATCGTCCTGATGAGACTCAAAGTCTCCATATGGGAATAAATTCTTGGGCTGAGAAAGGGAGTTTCAAACTGTAACGGAGCAGGGAGGAGAGGGGTAGCAGCCATCCACACAATGTGGATGGCACAAGGGATGCACCTGAGCCTTGTCTACAGAGAGAGTTTCAGTTTAAACCCTTCTACTCCCATGACAAAGAGAAAAACACTTCTGGCACAAGAGCAGGTTTTTCGATTTATGCTGTACCTCCATAGGTGACATAAGCTGCATCCACCCACCACTTCATACCCACGTGCTGTGTGAGGCTGTCCGTGTTGGGGACTTTTATCAGCACAACCATCTGCTTAAACACACTTTCTTGGCTTCCACTGGGGGAAAACACTTCTCGGTTGCCTGCAATTCATCCTTTTTTTTCTAAAATGCAATTTGAACCAAATATATGGGAAAATGCTTAGAAATGTCACATGTACTAAACCTGCCTTACCTCAATTCATCTCCAGTAGCACACCTTTACTCAAGCTTAGACTGCTACAAAGTTCAGCCAAAACCTATTTGAATCTATCTTGAAATATATTTGGTAGACACAAAACTGTCCGGACATCAGTGCACAACTTAATGGCCTGAAATACAGCTGTCCCCTGTTTCCTGTTTGATTTTATTTCACCAGTTTTACTTCACCATGCTAATGGACTGGAGAGCAACAAGCATAGAGATGTGAAGGCACAATGATTTCAAATTTTACTGTCAAGCCTTCCCAGAATTATGACTGCCGGGTCAACCTATAAACTGGTAAGACTCTACAAAACCTCACTCAAAATACAGTACTTCCTGCTGTATAAAATTCAGGCTTTCATTTTCATCATCACTTTCCTCATTGCCATCATGAATCACAACATTTTTATGAAAGAAAATTTTAAACAAGGAGAAATTCTGGTTTTCTAGTGTTTCTCAGTGGGAAATCAGTTCTCCAGCCTTCACAAAACAAACCACCAAGGAGAGGACAGTTCAGCCTTACACAACAGCTAGCACAACACGCTCTTGCACTGCAGTAGTTACGTATTTCCCACTACGTTTTAATTTGGTAACACATGCACAACTCAAACACAGACGAGCTGCAGTTGAGAAGGCCTCTTCTCAACTTTATTTGAGCAAACCTGAAAGACAGCCTTTCCGAACTTCGCCAAGTTCGGCGCTTTTCAGACGGCATCTTTAAGCACGCAATCCCACTGACCTTCAGGGGTTGGATCACCTTTCCTATGGAGGAATGCATTTTTCCTTCGTTAGACTTTTGTAGCCATTAGCTGGTCATTTTTTTATATTTCAGTTACTGTTTTGTTTTTAATTCAGTTTTACTACCTTAAAACTACTGCTACTTCAGCGGTACACAGGTTCCCCGAGGGAGCTGAAGGCATTTATTCCAAGTTGTTTTCACAGGCAGAACCCCCAAATAATCTCTGATGCACCTGGGATGTACTGACAGAAACCAGGGAGCTTCTGCCTGCAACTGATACTGAATAGTAGACGAGCACCTCAGAATTCATCTGCTTGAACCACCAAAACATGGCCTTGAGAATAATGATAAAAATCTTACTTGCATAAATTTATACATTTTTATCCTGTGGCAGGTCAACAGCAAAAAAAAAAATTATCAAGAGAGGTGATAAGGGAAAAGCACATTTGATGTTAGTGATTTCATTAAAAAAATATTTTCTGTAATCACTGCGAAAGGAGCACAAATCTCTGCCATCGTTGTGCTTAACAGAGCTCAACAATGCTTACATTTCACTTGAGAGGAAATATCCATTTCCGATACTTCAGCCCACTCAATCACTCCTCCTCTACTTTCTTCTCCAACTTAAAACCTTGAATCGGATGGATTCACTTACCAAAGTTTGCAAATTACTAATCACCCATTGGCAGTATTGATCTGCACATTTTGCATTCACTGCAGTCGGAATGAGACAGCACTGGCTGCTGAATAGACTGTGAAGACCGAAAAATGAGATTAACCGGCTAGCCTCATACAGATCAAGTTATCTGCTGCCTTGTTCACTTTTCATGAAGCTTCCAGAATGCAGCAAACTGAATCCCCTTAGCTCACAAACCAGGCCTGATACATAACTCCATTAGAGAAAAAGATCAGAAAAAGCAAGTAACGCAATTTCATGGAAAACAGGTCTTGTCAAATAGACTTGAAGAGATTTCAAGTCTAGTTAATTAAGATAACTGTGTTGACATAGCAGAATAGGAATTCTGTGAAATATTTGCCTCTGTATCAAAATCGCATTTTCTTCTAAAACGAGCACGATGCAAAATAAGACTACGGCGGTTTTTAAATGGCCCAAAGGCTGATGAACTAATAGTGACATTTCCCAGTTACTTCCAATAAGAATTGCTTCTTTGGGCAATCCCATGCAGCATACATCCTGTAAGAAAATAATAAATCTTTACTAAAATATGCAGATAACACAACGGCAGAATTGTAGCAAACAACAAAGCCCACAAAGACAGCTTAGAAATCTGTGCTGGGCACAGCCATTCCACATGAATCCAAATGCATCGTGAGACATCCCAAAGCGCAGAATACACAACACAGCAGGTACTTTCTGGAAGACAATGTCTGCAAGGAGGGCTTTTGGCCATGGTTAATAACTGAGGGTTACCTCCAATTTAATGCTGTGGGGAGAAAAAAAAAAAAGAGGAACAGCGAGAATCCTTATCTACGTGTGAGTAGGACTAGAGAAACAGTATTGCCTCTGAATGCAGCGGTGATGAGACCACTACAGCGATAATGCATCCAGGTGAGGTGTGCATGCGTAAGAGGGCTGTTGAAAATTAAGGGAAGTTGCCAGAAGACTTTCATGAATGATTCATGGTCTGAATAACACGTCTGACAATGAGAAATGAACAGAAATCAAACCATTACATTTCCTATGGAGAAGGCTGAAGCAATTTGATCAGGGTCTTCGGGGAAAATTTGACCCTAGGTGGTTCTTTAATCTAGCAAACAAAAGCATAGCGAGAACCTAATAGCTCACAGTGCAGTCAGCAAACTGGAAATAATATATATATTTAATAGGGATGGCTAACCAGGGAAATCAATACATTGTCTATTGCTTAGTATCTTTAAATCAATATTTGATATCTTATTAAAAAGAGGCTGCAGAGCAACCACAAGTCACTGGGTAGAGATTTCTCTTAAAACTGTATTTTTTCTGTTATATAGCAGATCAGACTAAATGGGTATTCTTTTTGGCCATAAACCTCTTAATTCAACCCATTCCACTTCCTCCAATTAAAAAAAAAAGTGTTATCCAATACTTTCATCCATTCTCTCTCATATCGTTAATTCCCCCTCTTATTTCTAAGCCTCCAGACAATTCTGTAACTTCAGCATTTATTCCTCTTAGACATAACAAGAACCTAGATGTTATCACTGACAGTTTAATCTTTTTCAAGGAGAGTTTTAATTTGTAGAGAAATTATATTAGAATCAATGCCTCTAAATATAAAAATACTTTCAAATCTATGTTCATTTTAATATTTCAGAGTGGCAGAGCTGCGCAAATCTTCAGGTGATGGAAAAGCAGAATGACACTTAAGATACAGCCACTGAGATTGTGCTTTTCTTTCCCTAAAGGAAATGTCTTTTTCACAGTCGTAACAACAATCTGAACGCGCACATGCTGATCCATACAGATGTAATCCAGTTCACTGGAAAACTACAAGGGCTATTTGGTGATTAGAGTGCAAAAAAAATCAAAGAATGGAAACAGGTTTGTCTCCTGTCATCTTTCTTCGTCACTAGGCTTTGAATCGGGGCGTTTCCATTCTGGTTCAAAGGGACTAAAGTTAATTTAAGGACTTCTACTTTTCTGGGAGTCAGCAAAGAGAGAAACAAAGATGAATGTGAAAGCTCAAGAAAAGAAGTCGCAAAACACGAACGTATCTCTATATGCATCCCTCTTGATCACATGCATACTCATTCTTTGTAAAATAACCATTCTGCACACATGTTCATCTTCATTAAAGCCAGAGGTTTAACAAACTGTTTCTCATGTTCCCATCTAACATCCTCCTGCCAGCCATCCATCTTCTACTGCTGCCCACTGAAGGCAGCTCTGCCATCTTGTTTTGAGCACCTTTGGAGATGACGAGGCACCTGAAGGATTGCAGAGCGGAACTGGAGCAGGGAAGCAAACAGCTTGAACAAGCACAGTTTACCCCTGTAATCCCAGATGATTTCTGCCCTAGCACGCACGTGTCACAGTAACAACAACATGATTGTGGTCCTTCAAGTCCGTCAAGCAGAGGTTCCCCTCAATGACCTCCTTGCCAGTATGAGTAATTCTATCCCACATTACAAAAGGGAACCATAACATGGCTTCCTCTCTATACTAAAAAGAAAAAATCCCAAACACTCCCAATTCCTCAATATAAGCCTGCTTTCTCTGGATCAGTAATGAGCTTGTCCGTGTTGAACCTGAGAATACTATTCAATTTTATGAATTCTGCCTGGATCCTTACCAACCGCAAACTCCAATTTGTTTTCTGAATGCTATCTCAACTGTAAGAACTGATCAGTGCCTTCACTTCAGCTCTGCAGTCTGTGTATTAAGTTAAACCACACACAAATGTGTTTGCCTCTCTCAAAAGCTGTTAAACGAGATAGTCTCATATTCAAAACGAAGCCCTACAAGGCAAAGAACCCGTGTAATCAGGAGTACTGCCCTGCCAGGTGAGATGGCCAGCAAATATTGGGTTACCAGGTTGGGCAGCCCATGCAGCCTCCTTGGGAAGGAGCACGTGGCCCCAGGGGCTCAACTTCCATCAATCAGCTGTGCCCAACTGCTCAGGTCCAGGCAAACTTAACTGTACCAGAACCTGACCGTGTACCAAATCTGGTGGATTTGGACAGGTATAATAGATGGTCAAAGGAAATTTGTTACTGCAAACCCATTTTCTTTCAAAACTGAATTCTGAAAATCCCGCTGTGCTCTCCAAACCACACTGCGTCAACAGGGGCTGCTAGGCCAAGGGCCTGAGCACCCCCTTCGCATCACAAGGGACCAAGTTTCAGGGCAATTATCCACAAATTCCACAGACGCCACTTACTCACACTCTGTCACACCCACAACAGAGCTGGGACTTGTACCATCTCGTTCCTTACTGCCCACCAGACCCAGGCACAGTCAACAAAACCAGGCACAACCCCAAAACTTTTGGTGTCACCAGCCCCCTTCTCGCTGCTGCTGGGCCTTCTCTCCTGCCTCTACACCTCATGAACATTTATGTGGGAGGTTTTACTTTTCCAGAAATAAGCTTACTTGACCAAATACTTATGAATAAGTGAACAAGAGAGCCTGAGCCCTGGGTTTTTTTGCTTATGACAACCTTACTGCTGATCTGTGCTTCTGTCACGGACGCGCTTTGCTAAGGTGCTAGCGAGGATCAAAGCAACCAACCAACCCTTGTTTTCAGGAGACTACCGACTCGTTTCTGTGTCCCTGACACCGGCTTGGAAGTGGGAAATCACTCTTGGCGTGATTGGTCTCTGCACCGCACTGCCGGTTCCCATCTGGGCAGCTGCTAGGCCAGGTCACTGTCATCTCTGAAACAGTCATGTGAAAACAGAGAGTGCAACAGGCACCCTCAGAGAACAAGGTACTCGGAGGCAGAAGGTGTATTAAAGCCCAGCTTTCAGTATATTACTTCCTGTAAGTGTCAAGTGCTCAGTCTCTAAGTGCTTGGCAAAGAACAATAGCCGAAAAAACAAAGGGACACTGAAGAGCAACAGGGAACTGGAGCACTAAGATATATAGCTGCTAGTGCTAAAATTCTGAAGACAAATGTTACTTATTTTTCAAACAAGTACAATATATTCCAATTCTCTCTCAAGAAATGGGAACGTGCAGGCAGGCAGTGGACCCAAGGCTGCCTAAAATCTCATCTGCAGTCTGGCTGCCGTGGCACACTGCAAGAGATTTGCAACCTTCAGCCTCAGCTGGTCTCTCTCCAACGTGCACAACCCTTCGAGCAGCTGTGACAGGCATCCCAAACATCGCAGCAGGAGGAGAGCTAGCATGAGGGAGAGCAGCTGAGATAAGAGGATGGAGCTAGTTCCCGTGCAAAGCACAAGCGAAGAGAGCTGAGAAGGTCCCTCTGTGGGACCATGCTGTTGCTAGACATCAGCAGAGGGATGATGCAAGAACACCAGCATGAGGTAGGGGAAGATATTCCAGGCTCGATTTAAATGCCTCCATCCATTGCAGTCACATCTACCAGAACCACCTGAAATCTCCATTTATCACCTTCTTATTTTAAAACTAATCAATACCACCACAGGATAGCAACTTTCTGTGCAAGTAGAAAACAAGATGGCCAAGAGCCCTTGGAAATTCTCCCTCTTCCATACCAGCTTGATACCAACTCTTCTACTGTGTCTGCATCATGCACAGCCGCTGCTGTAACACGGCCTTAAACAATGCAGCAGCGGCAACTACTTTGCTTCCAGCAGCTCCACAAGCCTCGAGCCGTCAGTAGAGAAAGAGCCCCCTCTGCTTGCTTCTCAACAGCTGTGAAAAGCGTGTGTGCAGAGACTAAGTGTTTAATGAAAGGAAAGTACTCCTTTTCCTAAGGCGTATGGGACGTAGGAGCTGTTAGCTACGTTATAAACCTGAGAGTGTGTGTTTTGGGAGAGGAGTTTTGAAGGAGGGAACAACTATGTGAGAAATAGAAAAGGGTGCAGCCCGCAGACACACGCAGCGCTCCAGCTGTAATTGGCTTCAAGTGATTCACAGTGGCCAGCTGGCTAAAAGCTAGAGAGGATGAGGGACTGAGAGTGCGCTGCACTCCACGAGCACCGGCAGCAAAGTGCTATCCAACTGCCCAAACAGAGTTTTTAAGTGTTTGGCAAGAAAAGCTGGGAAGGAAGGTAACTGAGAGCCATCAAGAGAGGGATGGAGGGTGGCACAAGTCCAACAGTGGAAGGAAAAGATGAGAAACAACTTCTGTGCCCCCTTGACCTCACCAGCTTTTTTCAGATGTGCAATTCCTACGGTAGATGACACAGTGCCTCAAGTGTCAGGGCCCATCTGGATCTTGTCACTACCACAGCCTATACTGATGCTACTTCCAGTAGAGATGCATTCACTGGGAATTAAATAACCTGGCACAGAAAGATTTTAAAATAATCCTGCCTTTTCCTTCATTCAGTACTCTTGCTAGTAACACACACCTTAAAAAACAGCTGAGGAATCATGCACTCTTTTAAGACAAACCACAGGCCTTTTCACTAAGTTTTACCAACCTCGCATGTAAATCAGCCTGTAAAGACTGGCAGCCCCTTACACACTATGCAATTACTACAGCCGGCATCCATCCTGTGCCTTCCACAGCGATCTGTAGCCTGTAACAGGTTCATAAACAGCTCAGAACGACAACTGCTGTAGATTTCACTTAACTCCTTATCTATCTGCTTTAAACGGATTAAATGACTATGTCATTAAAATGCTTGAAGTAAGCCTTTGATCATAAACTTCTCATCATTTTACAGTTATTGAATCTGATCCCTAATGAATCCTATTCTGCCATATTTCTCTGTCTTCCGTTACCAGCGTCGTTCCCCATTAGTCCCGGCTCCTCAGTCCTAACACGACTGCTTTGTATGCCAGACCACCGTCTCCTCGCAGACCTCGATCCTATCTGCTGATTGCCCAACCCAGAGGAACGGATGAAGTGCAGGAATTTCATCTGAGGTGGGGTCAGAAGGAGAGAGAAAATAATCCACAAAATACAAACCACAGGAAACAGTCTTTACATATTCACCGCACAGCTGCGTGACTGCAGTCCCTTTCTGACAGCCCTTTCTTACAGCAACCCCAGGACCCCCGCACACCGGAGCGGAGAGGGGGAATCTGGGCACTGCGCTCTCCCACTCTTTATGGAAAAAATGTTTTTTATTTACATAGTAAAGGAGTGAGAAGGGAAAAAAGCACTACTTATGTCAGGGGATTTTCTGCCACAAAGCACCATCAGATTTTATCAGCTGTAAGGAAGGACGTGCCTGATCTCCGCAGAGGGGAAAGCCAAGCCTGTGCTACCGCCAGCACCCCAGCACAGACAGCAGACAACAGCCACCGGCCAACGTCTAGGCACGGCAAGGGGAAAGCCACTGCAGATCCTGGAAAAAGTTCACAAGCCTAGTCAGAAGCAACCAGTGAAAATGGAGGGAGATAAAATGTCAAATGACCAGGTCTATGAGGAAGTGGGGTTGCTACAGTCAAGGAGAACAAATGTTCACTGGTCTGCAACAACTGGTAAAGATGGGGGCCCACATGGGTTTCACTGAGGTAATTCTGCATTCAAACTTCTGCTCCAAACTCAATCAGGTTCCAAAGCCAGTGAGTAAATGTGGTGCTAAATCTGGCTCCTTGGACCAGTTTAGT
The DNA here is from genome assembly GCF_036417535.1 of Chlamydotis macqueenii. Lineage (NCBI taxonomy): Eukaryota > Metazoa > Chordata > Aves > Otidiformes > Otididae > Chlamydotis > Chlamydotis macqueenii. Next base: position 5,638,994 of record NC_141570.1, on the reverse strand, counting down.
CTTGGCAAATACCAGGGGCCCGCACACGAGGCTGGCACGGGGACTGTCAAGCGTTAGGGTAAAGATAACAAACAGGTAAGGGCTCTTGATGCATTAGACATTTATAAAGGCTTTCTTAGAAGAGAATTAGGTCTCCCTAATCCTTGTGTTTTCTCCTTCAGAAAACAACCATTTTCTGAAACACTTGAGAGATTTCTTTTTTTTTAGGGAAGTCCATTTTCGTCGGGCACAATAGGAAGAGTACACTTTAGGAGTTCGTGTCTCGCTCTCATTCAAAACAACGCAGAAGGACTCCACAGTGAGAGTAGCTCTTACCCTTCAGTAACCAGTAGATAGAACAGGGAAAACAAGAAGGTCCTTCTAGCAGCCACAGGAGAGGAAAAGTACCATGCTACGTTACATGAGAACCGAATTCCTGTTTCAGTTGTGAACTCTATTAAAGTCACATGAAAGTGTTAAACCAAATGCTGAAAAACTGCACATTTGATATGGAAAAGGTCTATTATGTCAACTTGCATAGTCCTTGCCAATGCAGCTCACTGACTAATGTTAATCATTCTGCGTTCTAATTATCTTACCATTATAGCAATTTCCCTGATGATAATCCTTCCTTTTTTCCTTTTGCTGCTGTTCAGTGTTTTTCAATGATGCAGGCTGTATGGCTTGGACCACCTCTTTGCCACCCGAGTGTTTTCAAAGAATATACCAAAGGCTGTGTGATTATCTCTCTCCATCATTCTTTTGGCTCACCAGGACATACTTCATACTTTTAAACAAAAGGATGCAAAAGAGGAGGATGCTGGTTTGCTTCTGTCCCCTCACGTGCTACGCCCTGAACCAGACAGGCTGTGGAAACCTCCCAGATGCCCCAGTGCCAACCCCTCCAGTGACACAGAGCGTAGCAGCGTTGACTACGATGGGACACCAGGAAACAGCATCCTTGCTATTGCCCAGCTGGAGTGAGACTGCTCCAGTAATTGCACTACAGCAAGAATGGATTTAATTTATTTTATGCTTTACTCCAGAGAAGAAAGAGGCCAGATTTACCCAGTGGCCTCATTCCTACCCCCAGAGCATGAATTACTTGCAGATTTCACAGTGAGTAGATAGAAGCAAAAACACAGACAAGTCCCTTGAACCAAGGAAGCGATCAGTCCTTTCTGCCTCACCACCCTCGTGTACATACAGTGACATTTTAATTAGCTTCCCCTATGTCTGACAGACATGCTGGGTCACACAGAGAAACCACCTTTCAAATCCTACCCTCACAAAACTTGCGAGGGTAAAAAAAACCAAACCCAACATCCAACAAAAAAAAAAAAGCAACCCAGTCCTCTCTTCCTTCCTACCCAAGCAATTCAATTACTTGTCAGACAGCACTAAGAATCCATTAGAGAAGAATTTATTCTGCATTTGCTGTGGAAAATCTCCTGGTGATCTTATCTGTCTCTCAGTTCAAGCTCAAAGCTCAGTTGTTTTTTTCTGCCAGTACAAGGAGACTTCAAGCAGCACCGAAATCTTTTCAGATGGGGAGAGTCATCTCTTCATTTACAATTTACAAGAATAAGAGAGATTTGTGGATAAACTGAAACAGTAAGAGGAAGGGCTATGGGGCAACCTACTGGATTCTGAAGGGCTTTGAGCTAACTGCTCCAAGCAGCAAATTCAACATTATCTTGATCTAACTGCCTAAAGAAATAAATACTTCAGAAGCAGCCTTGCCCAGTAACAAGTTTTCAAGCTATCATTGAGTAAATCGGTAGAAGGGCATCATCTCTAGCTTTCACACGTATCTAAAGAACTCAGACTATCTTTTTGATCCCCTGGAAGCATGCAACAGCAAGTAAAGAGCACTAAGTTGAACAGAACAGCCAAGGAGCTGAGACAGGGGAGGGATGAAAGGGTAGGGTTGGGAGGAATACACTGGTGAATTGATCAGTAGGTCTGTTTTGCAGCATGTCCAGTATTTTTTCTCTAGGATGCTTGAGAAAATAGTCCACACAAAAATCTCCAGGTGCAGACGCAGATCTATCTTCTAAGCGGTTAGTGTCAACAGCAGCACCATACTCAAAAGATATCAAAGACCCTGGGAAAGCAGAAAAAGCCAGAAGATATTGTACAATCAGTCCTCAAGATACTTGGAACTTGATAGTCAGTGTCTACGTGCCACCACGGCATAGCCACTCGGCAGTACCAGGGAAACCAGCTCATGTTACACCATCACTATTCCTCCCCAGCGCCCACCTGAAGAGGATCCTAATAAATGTCTACAGTGTTGCCACCTCCTTCATTTCAGCTTCTGTGAACCTCAAGGGATCTGACGCCCACCACGGTTGCAGCATGTCCAGGGAAGAACCCTCAGCCCACACCTTCTGTCTGTTCTCCCTCCTAAGCACTTCTCTCCTTCTTTGTTGGGCCACCTTCACCACCCCTCTGACCACACTGTGGTCGGATTCTGTTGGAACAATCTGGGTGATGTTCCCTATTTTACACACATATAGAGCAAGTCACATGTTAATACAACTGCATGCATTCTAATAATTGTCTGCAAACACAGATATGTGTGTGTGTATATATATATATATATATATAAAAAATTAAATTCCCTGGTGTTGTATTTAAGCATTCAGGCTGCTCCACCATGATAATATTAATCACAAGAGCTTACACATATCTAATCACGTTTTCCTTGCGCACCGAACAGATCAACCTATGTGTAAGCCCTGATTCCTAGGGAAATAACCTTAAGGTCAGCAACCCTGGCTGTGATGGATCTAGAGGGAAAGCAGCTTCACAGCTGAGCTCCTTTGCCGAGACTGCCCTGCCAACAGCTTTTCACATCCCCCTACTCATAAAAATGAGAAAATTTCTGTAATTAGTACTGATTGCAACTGTGGTAGTATTGCACAGAGAGAATGGATGTATCCACTGGAAGACAACCAAAAATACACGAGAGGATCTCTGTGGAGCTCATCCTTGCTGCACAGCCTTCACGCTACTGGTTTTTCAAGTTTTTCATCTTACTGGAGCCAGAAGCACAATGAAACCCCTTTTCAAAAGTAGCGTCTTTGTTCTGAAAGGTCACAATCTCGACTGAACATCTTATGTTGTGTCCAACATGCACAATGGTTTTCAGGGACTTTTTATTTCATTTTAAATGTTCTGCCAAAAATGCAAAGAACAGGCACAGCTACTGTATTATTTAAGATACGTGGGGTTTAAACGTTGATCAGGGGAAGCAGCCGTGTTCCTGATGGAGCCGAACCCCACGCCTGGGTAAACACAGATGTAAGGGATCATCTAGGGACCTCCCGTCTGTATCTAACACAACCGAGCTTCACAGCCACCACCGCTGCTTTGTACACACAGAACTGCCTCATGTGACACCACTCATTTTTTAAAAAAGATAGAGAGAAGATGCTCTTCCCACAGCATTTCACTTACCCTGCCATCCTGACTGTCTATCCTTATTTAAAGAAAACAGCTCTTCTACCTAAATTAAGCATCATTTTCCATTCTACTGTTACCTGTGTTTCAAATCTAGGTAGGAAAGCTGTCAAAAACAATTACTCTTTTCTGACTTTCTGGATCTACGTCCCTCTAGACTCTTATCAAACCATAGCAAATGGAAATTGAGGCAAATTTGGAAACTTAGACTGGGAAGAGACCGTATTGTGATCTGACTGTGCTTGGGGTGTGCTGGCAGAGATGCTCTGACGTCGGGGTGCTACTTCTCCCCGCTTACACCCCTGGGTCTCCCCAGGCACAGCGCGAGCTCTGATCCCTAGCAAGTCTGGACTGCAGATCGAATTGCTCAATGCCAAGCGTTTGAGTGACAGAGGCACGTCAAGTTTCCCTTCTACTATCTGATAGCATTCTTTAGGGGAAATCCATTTTCTTTATGCGATCTCTGCCTCCAGGCGCCAAATAGGTGGTAGGTCAGTCTGATCAAAGGGAAGGGTTTGGGGATATGTAAGATAACGCATCATCTCACACACTTTAATCCCCCTGACAGAGGTCACATAAAGAAAACGTGTTTCTCTGATGCACGCTGCCATCTCCATCAGAAGTTCAGCTCAGAACACCTCCCTATTTTTTCACGTTTATTTTAACGTCATTATGACCGCTGCCCACTCTTCACAGTGACATGAAACAGGCAGATTTTCCTCTTCTCCTCATCACACACACCCCCAAAAAAATTGCCTAAACTCTGTCTTCATTTCTTCTCCATAATCCGGGTAACACATCCTGGTTTTCTGTCTCTTAGAGGCGGTGTTGAGTTTTCTGCATACCAAGTAGTAGAGGAAAAATCCTGCACTGTAACCAGTGTGTCCTTACCAGAAGGATAAAACTGCTGAAGAATATTACTGAAAACTTTACCTTTACAAAGACCAGTGGCAAAAAGCTAGACCACAACAGAAGAAGTGGTAAAGACAAGGACAGTACAAAACTGTGATCTAGTACTTTGCTTTAATAAAAAATTTGAAAATAATTGGGCCATCAAACAAAGGCTGAAATGATAACAAGTAATGAAAAGCTAAAAGCCTAACGTGGAGAGAGCTGTAAGTTATGGACGTGGTATTTGTAGAAATCTGAGAAAAAGCATAAAGCTTCAGTAAACAACCCTTCCCAGGCATTATTCTCCCTATACAGGTCTAAATGACATTTTTGTTTTGTTTCTGTGACATAGCAGCAGAATTCAAAGCAGAGGAAGAATAACAGAAAATGAAGAAAGAACAATTGAAAACTAATTCGTGCCATCAAGTGACTACAGAGAAAAAACAGAAATCTATAAAGGGACAGTCACTCTTATCGTTTCCTGAAACTTTGCTTTTTCTTTGCTGTGCGATAAATAAGATTAGAGGAGTTTAAAAGTGAAGTCTCTTTTTAAAACGGCTGTGTCTGTCTCCTCAGCCTCGGCTTTCACCTGCAGCGTGATTCTGGGGAATTGGTAAAACACTCTTCTTGCACAGGAGCCTTCTCTGTAGCTGCGACTTACTCCTACTTCATCAGCCAGCATTCTAAGTTGTTGGGTGGGGTGTTTTATCAACACCACCATGTGCCTGAATGGGCAGTTGTAGCTGAAATTACCAATTTTCTTACATCCTTGCTCTTTCTACCATATAAGAACACTAACAGAGCGGTATCTCTGTCACCAGTTCCCTTGCACACACACAGAACACCCCCAGATTCAGCGGTTCAGTGACCCTCTGCCACACAATCAAGTCTTGCACAACTTTTAAAACCTCACCATTCACTCTGCAATACCTGTTCAGAAAAATCAAGGCTTATCTCAAGCCAGCTTTTTTGTACCACAGCAGGACCTGAAAAATTTCTCGGCGTTTGCCCCCTGCAGAATACGTGCTACTCCAGGAGTAGCATCCTCCTCAGCGCAGCAGCATCCTCAGCTGCGTTTTGTGCTCGACGCCAATTTTCCTACTCTAGCATGGGTGCCACCTCTTAAAGTTTGCGTTTCACGCGTACTGGTACAGCGACCTTTTCCAATGGGACATTTCCCCTGCCCCAGCTCTCTCCCCGCTTGCTCCAAGCTCTCCGTTCCGCTGCTCAGGTACTGACGCTTAACGCACTGACCTTTCTCCATTTCAGAGCTCTTAAGGAAACCCAGCGCTCACCCTTCCTCCCCTTCTGCCCATCTAACGAGCTGTGTGACGCCACACAGCTGCTGATATTTTCAGGGATAGTGGCAGAAGTACATTAATGAATTTATTATGGATTTTTTGTGTTAAATGTATTATGCAAATGTTAATCAGTTTCTGCAGAACTTTGAGAAAGGTGCTGCATGAAATAAACAATACGGCGTGAGCTCTGGCAGTAAAATTTATAGAGCTTCAGGCATTTAATATTCAATGTGCAAATTCCTTAAAAAAAAATTTAAAGGGCATGTTGGTAAAATTTCCCTGCACAAATGTGAATCTATGCACTCCTGGTCCCTGATGTTAACAAACATTAGCAAGTCTGTACTGTGTGTGTCCTTGTTTTATTTGACATCCACTTTGCACATCACATTTATCAGGGCCACTGAGACCAAGAAACAGCTTCTCCTTGAACCACCTAATGACAAATCTACAACTCGATGGCATGTTTATACTTCTCCTCTCTGCTCCCATGGAATGTTTCTAATTCATATTAATTCTAATAAATGTGATGTGTTCAGAATTAACACGTACAAATATTTGCATAACCCCAGCTAATTCAGTGTCATGTAATCCTCAAGGCTTAGAGCATTGCTGGTGCTGCACTGCTTCCATTTTACACCGGTCCTAGGACCTTCTGCAGCACCTAATCCACATGGCACAAGACACACAACGTTTTCTCCCAGGTAACACGTATAATCCTTTCAGCACAATTTCCAGGCACATTACAAGGGAAGTTCTTTCCTCACCCGTTCATTTGGGTGGCACTTTAGCACGTACCCTTAGCAGTTCACTGAGGACACTAGAGACACCCACACAGCAAAGCGGGTCGACTGGAGTTTAACCTAGCTAGCTCAAGCAATAATCAAAGTGAAGGTGTAAGAGCACGTTACTGCCTGTGCCACGCCATCTCCAGCGCCACTGTCACCCACGGTATCGGATTCACTCGGTCCTTGCTGCAATCACAGCCACCTTGCTGTGCGCATATTCTCCAACGTTCTGTGCAAGCATCACATATCTCTGATCTGTCACAAATGGATACCTGTGATGTCTGGGTTACGTGCCTACAGTCAGCGGTAGAGGCATTTAGGTCACGGGGAGACTCCTGGAAGTGCAAAGGTAGCTGCAAATACCTGAACATACCTTTGCAATGAGGCTAAGAATTAGGAATGCCAACCCCTGAGTGAAATGCCTGTGCTACACTTGAGCTATTGGGTTAATAATTAATAGAAAATTGTATAAATTTAACCAAGGTAATGCAGATGTTTATCTATGTGTTTTTCATTGATGTTTTGAGCAAAACTGTGGAGTGACATCCAGAGTGGTCTCTGCCAATGTACACTTGAGCAGATACATGCCTCCTTACATCAGTGAAGACTTGCTGCCTGTGAAGTTTAGAAGATAATCTTTGCCTGTAAAAGATGAGCTTATTGCTGGAGTCTGTGGAGAGGATCACAACTTGCTGTGTTCCCGATCCACTCCCAAACGGTCCCATGAAACTGAACGTACTGGATGAGCCGGGCAGTACGATACAATATGAACTTCTGCAGACCTGGTTCTGTGCTTCTGCACTTCATTCATCTTATTTTTATCGTGTCTCCTGCTGTACGCTCTTAGCTATTCTATCTCATAACCAAATCCCCCTGAAGCACACATATTTGTTCCTACGCCTTGCCAAAAGCTATACCTTACTGAAGAAATGCCAAGTGGTTTGTCCAAAACTATTTAAAGAAGCCTTTTTTTTAAAAAAAAAAAAAGGGGCTGAACTTGACCACCCAAGGTTTTCAAAGAGGACCAGCTGTGCCACAGAGGTCAGCATGGACCACAGCATGCACAGATGAAGGAAAAAGGACAGGAAGTTTGTGAAAGGAAAAGCACGGAGATAATCCAGGAAGATGACTCGTGAGCATTTGAGAGGTCAATTAGGGAACCTTGAAAGGTTGACAATATCCCCTTAAGTTTTATAACAGTGTAAATGATTCATTCATCATTCTTCACTGGTCACATAATGAACAGTTAGACTGTTAAATGACCTCAACTTTGCCTTGGGCTCTTAACTCCAAGCTAGTTACTGCCTGGCCGCCAAAGTCCTAACTATAAAATGAGTCATTAATGCTTAAAGAGGAGAAACGCTCCTTGTCCGCGCTTGGGGTACAGCTCCCAGATGTTCTGCTAGTCCCTCAATACACAGCGCTAGGGTAAGAGGGAGACTAATCCAGCACAAAGATTGCAGAGATAAGGGGGAAAAGAAACACGAGAATACTCTGGATGCCCTAGCATCTTCATCGTCCGTGGACATTTGACTCCTGGATAACGTAACACTGCAGACTGCAGCCACCCACTCCTGCAGCCTCCTGCTTTGGTGGGACTATCCATCACAAGTCCATATTAGCTTAGGCAGGTCAATTAAAACGACTTAAAGTAGACAAATAGGACATCTTCAGATATCCACTCTATTTGTATCTAACTTTACCAATTACCTTTACTAAAAAAGTGACAATATTTCAGCTTGCAGAACTTATTTCTTATCTTCAAATCATTACAGTTACAACACAACTACTAGCAAATTGGACAAGTGGTTTTATGGCTTAATTTGTGCACAAATAACCAATTTAAAGCCTGGAAGAAACTAAGATTTAATTTAACCAGATTAATATCTTAAAATGTAAAATGGTCAATAACAACAGCAAAGTTAGACATTTAGAAAGGAACTACTGCACAGGCATTAATGAACACCTCAAAACACATTAATAAAGTTATGTCAGCATGAAAAAATAACCCCAAACACTTTGTGGAATATGTTTTTCTCGGGCAGTTCCCTTGTGGGCACTCTAATAGAGAATTCAGTCCCCTCTACTTCAGCAGCAAAATTTAGCACAAGTACCAGCTTCTAGCTGGTGAAAGTTTTCTGATGACTGTCCCCATCCTATGTAGCTTGTCAATTCTTTCTGAGCTCTTTGAGATAATGGGCAAAAATAAATTATTTCGATATGTATGTCACACTTAACATCGATCAGTTCAGAGTTTGTGCCAAACCAACCAAACTACCCTTGTAGGGTTTCACCTAGTCCCTGAGATACTCTGAGCTTTCTGTGACCCTGTTCAGGTTTTCTTGACTGCCAGCATCCACAGGTGATTCCTTTTACCCAGAAAGAAGCAAGAAAATAAAGACTCCTTCCATTTAGCCTCATGAATACAAACACACACAAAGGTATCAGGCTGCTAGCTTGGCTATGAGACTACAGGTGATTTTCAAGCCCAAATACATCTCCATGTAAAACCACGTCTCCTTGCCTTTTATCCGTACAGATCCACTTATCTGAACTCTAACTGTAGTTTCATTTTTCTCACCAACCAGCTGTGAACTAATTAGGAGGACTTCTAACTAGTCCTGCTCACTCTCCAAGCATATGGATCCAATTAAGTCAAACTGCAGCTGTTTTTAATCAGTCTTCCTTGAAGCAGCCCAACTTGAAGAATCTCTTCTCCTTCAGCTCGAAGAGTAGAGGAGAGCAGGAAAAGCAGGAGAGTAGTATTTGCATAAGGAACACTCCACATCTGCCCGGCTGCCTGTAAACACAAGGCTCCTAGCAGCAAGAAATCATAGAATCATAGAATGGTTAGGGTTGGAAGGGACCTTCAAAGGTCATCTAGTCCAACCCCCCTGCAAGGAGCAGGGACATCCCCGACTACATCAGGTTGCTCAGAAGATCAGCTTGCTCAGATGGAATGCTAATGGAATGCTCCTCATAAGTCTTTCCTCCTACTTTATCCGAAAAGCACGGATTTGATCAGACTTCTTTTGTTCTTGGCATCCAGTCGCACTTTTCCGCCAGCAGCTTGGGAAGATGGTCCAGGTCATTTCAGATAACTAAACAAACCAAACCTTTCCCCGAAATCTCAACAAGTCTGCCCACTGTAGGCCAAGCAGTAATAGCACATTTGCTTTCCTGGAAAACTTTTTTTGCTTCATTGAAAGAAAGAAGGGTAGAGGAGTGGAGATAAAATTGTCTGGTTAAAGCTGCACTTTTCATACATTATTTGAATCCTTCTCCTGAGCCACAGTTCAAATGTCTTTAAGATCATGTCCTGGGCAACGGGAAGGCACCCTCAACAGGGTGCAATTTCTCTACAGTCACAACATTTCCTGTGTTTTTGTAATCTGAGGTTTTTATTAGCAGTAAAGACCTGACCAGTGAGTAATATCCACGCTAAAGTCTTTATACCAGTGAAGGAAAATCAATGCAGCCTGCAGCTAGGTGTCAAGAGCCAAGGGGTTTTGGAAGAAGGGGTGTGTGGAGGTGAAAAGCTCCTTCAGCCATAATTCAAGCTGTCCCCACACAAGCACAGAATACAAAGAGATGTCCGATGCTATACACACTGCTGCGGATACCAGTATCTCAGCTTCTTTATTCACTAATGCTGAGCTCAGGGAGCGTGAATCACACACCTAACACAAAAGCCCCTTTCCACGTGCTCGCCTGCCCTCTGGCCAGTCCGTCAGGGTCCTGTAGCTCACAAAATGGGCTACAGCAGTCAAAGCAGAGATGAGCAAAAGCCACGTGCCAATACTCGGATGCAAAAAGATGGGAGAGGAGGCAAACATTTTTGAAACTTTACTGCTTTCCAGCCATCAATACAGTCAAATATTGATGTTTTTAACTATCAAATATTAGCTCTGCCTCCCTAGATTTCATTCACCCCACACAGCTTTGTGAACTCAACAGACTTCAGTCCAGGGTAAAGCAGTCAAAGCCTTAATTCTACATCCTGACTTTTCCTCATCCAAATTCACAACTTTCATACAGTCCTATGCATCATTAATTTAGTAGACACCATTCCAGAAAGTCAGAGGTTTTATTTTAAAAAAGAAGAAACTGCAGATAAAGACATGCCAGAAATTGCCCTCATCCTATCTTGTTTAATGTCACCTCCGACTTTCCTTTATTTGATTTGATGCCATGCTTTTCCCCATGTTTGTAATCTCAATCATCTTTCTGTTCAGGAAAATTTTCTTGTGATTTCTGTATATAAAGTTTGTCTTTCTTTTTTTTCCCTTTGTGATAAAGATAAGTAATTTTAACCCAATATTCCCAGTGATTTCTTTCAGAGATGGGAATAAATAACACATCAAACTAGCAACGTTTCAGTGACCTTATCTAAGTGTATAGCAATACTTGCAGTGTATTTGCTCAGCACTGATAGAAGAGGTGAACTTCTAAGCTTATCCTTAACTTAGTGAGTTTCCACTGTAAGGAACCTTCTTCCAATATTTTTATTTAAAAAAAAAAAAGTGATTCTAAGCTTGGCCTGTCAAGATATTTGATTCTCAAGGTGAATAAAAAAAAATGTTTTCCCCTCTGAGGAGTTCTGAAATCTTGACCACTCAGGTGGGCACACACCGATCAGTACTGACATTTTAGCACTCAGCTTACATATTCCTGTATTTACACTCTCCTCTCTACTCTCCTCTTTTGGAGATGCTGCTTTAGGCAGCCAGGCCTCCAAGACAGAAGTAAAGTGAGAAGCTAAGGAAGGGGAGCTACTTCCTGTTAAATAAAGAATTAATGTCATGTCCTCAGCCTTGCCAAAGCAGATGTCAGAGCATGATTACCTTAATCCACACACTAACTGACCTTTTGGGGCCTGGCAGATTTCTCTTTCCTAGACCTGCTAAGCCAGATGACCACCTTCCTCCTCTTTCTCCACGCCTACATGGTATCTCATCCTTCCCATATAATTTTTCTCTGCTCCATCTGCAGGTCCCTCCTGTTCTGACCTGCACAACACTGCATTCAAACAGTGAGGACTATTAAGGAGATAGGTCACGGGGATCCCATGACGAGTTTTTCAAAGCCGTTCTGCTGAACAGTACAACTGTTATTGTACAGTAGCTTTACAACAGTATAAAGGTCTCATCTTGTTCCTATCACCACGTTACTTTTCTACACTGTGAAAGCACAACTATCCTACTGTAGCTGCTGCTGACCTCCTCTATCGAGGACCAGAAAGCAGAGAATCAGCAAGACTACACCGAAGACTTCGGATCTTTCCTCTTTGAATGTGTCATTTTAAAAGCTTGGTGCTTTGGCATCTCAAGAGCAGTATGAGCACACAAAGCAGAGCATCTTGAGACATCACAAAGAAAACAGGGAATTCCTTGGTCAGGCGTTTTTGGAAAGCCAGGAGCCATTGTAAGACAACGTTAGCAGATTAAATACGACTTGAGTGAGTTGTAATCTGCTCTGAAACCAAAGCTGCTGTTGTGTTTGCTGGAGACATAAGCATCCAAACACCAGCCCAATGTTTTCACCTCCTTCTGATGACTGAAACCCAATTAAAGGAGAGCCGGGTGACAGGTTTCACACTAAACACGGCTCAGCAGAGATGCTCAGCAGCTCTTAGCTCCCTGCTTTATCAAAGCTGTCACTTCCCCTGTCTCTAGGAATTGGTAATATATATAAAAAAAAACAAAAAACAAAAAAAAAAACCAAAAAGATTTGATTCTCCTCTAATAGGTGTCAAGATAAAATCAATGGTCTGTCTGAAATATGGGTAATTTCAAACCTGCAGGTTTTCTACCATGAAGCAATTTACACGGAAACGGGAAAAAAAAAGAAAGAAAGAAAGAAAGAAAAATTAAGAGAATAAAATGCTACAATGCCAAATTGTTCAACATATCAGAGAAAACAGAAGGGAGAGATAACACTGTTCATAGCAGGATGGGCTTTGATTAAACAGACAGGCTTAGGTTCTTCTTTGCTCCAGCACCTTTCAAACAGAAAACACTATAAAAGCTTGAAGCAACTCTCATGCCCCTCCTCTGCACAGGAAAGCTGCTCCCAGAATGAGAGCTGGCTGAACAGACAGTCCCCTCAACTGCTGCAGGTGCCCTGGCCCTCCTTCAAGGAGGGTGAGAGTTCACTGATCTGTCCAGAAAGAAAAGCTGAACACCTCGTGTCATACAGGACAACAGAAAAAGGCAAAACACCCACAGTAGCACAGCAAAAGAAACATACCCTTCCATCCTTCTGAATCCACACCTTCTGCTTCTCTGTCTCTGTGATGTGGCGATGCTGCTGCATTGTCTTCTCCATAGCACTGGTGCTTCCTGGCTTGGAAAACTACCACCTAATGAGGTCACCCACTGGTGGCCTCTGTCTCCATCACTGACAGCAGCAGTGGAGTCTTCGGTATGAATGGAGCTCACATTTTCATATCAGCTCCACACTGTTAAGACCTGTCTACACTCCCACTTTGGCCTAAATGAATTTGGAGATAGACAACTTACAGTAGTGGAGTTATGTAAGATGGAACAGTTTTTAAGGCTCCAAGAAGAAAAAGCAGAGGTTCTAGGCAAAGGCACCGAAAAAGAAAAATGCATTTGTGTGACTGTGTCTGACATCAAAACACTCCAATAACACGGTCAGAGATGCAGGTGTGCTCATCCAGTTTGCACAGACTTCCAAAAAAATGCCTTGCCCAGACTGAGGGAAGGGAAGCTGCGTGCTGTGAGCATTCTGGCACATCTGTTAGAACAGCCATGGCAAAGGGACCATGTCAGCCTCTCCACCTGCTCTGGACCTCCACGTTTCCTACCTGCAGAGTTAGTTTTTCCAGTTTCATTTCCAGAGACCTGTTCTCCTCTTCCAGCTTGCTGCGTTCAGCTTCCAGCTCCTCAATTTTCAGCCTGGAGAAGAAGAGAAAGTTAATAGACACCGCGTCCCAGTCCCACCACAAATAAAGTAAAACATGAAATCACAAGCAGTATCAGATTATTCCTGTATTCAGGATCACAAAGCTATACTACTGAGGCAGTTAAAACACATGACTAAAAGATACAAGTTTGTATGATGAAAATATAATTTTTTTAAGTATATTAAAAATACAGAACTTGAATTTAAAGCAAATCCGACTTAGGTACCTCCTGAACCAGAGACTGAGTCTAGATCATCATGCTTAATAACCACCAACAGCTAAAAATCCCCATGAGTGCATCAAATCTCTTTTTGGTCTGATTTATACTTTTGGCCTTCACAACACTGCTTGGCAGTAAGTTCCACAATTTAATTATGTGCCGTATGAAAAATTACTTCATTTTCATTTATACTTCACACGCGATTATTTCACTGAATGCCTCTTAGTTCTGCTGTGAAAAGTAGTGAATAATTGTACCATACAACTCTCTCCATACCGTTTTACAATTCTCCTCTATTATTTCCTGAAGAATCTCAATTTAGTCTTTCCTCATATCAAGGATTTTCCATATTTCTACTCATCTTTATTGCCCTTTCTTGTTCTTCTTCAAGTTTTACACAGACTTTTCGCTATGAGAAAAGTTAGAACTACAAACAGCACTCAGATGTATTCAGTGGCATAACGAGGCTTTCTGGTTTCTGAAGTTCTCAACTTCTTTTCTAATAATTCCTAGTATTCTCTTTGTCTTTTTAACTACTGAGCACTTACCTGATATTTTTAGAAAACTGTTCACAATAATGTAAGATCTCATTCTTGAGTGATAACAGCTCATTTGGAGCCCGCTACTGTGGGATTGAAAGTACAGGCACTTTTTTTTATGTGCATAGGTTTTGCAATTGTTGACGTACAACTTCATTCCCCATCTCGAGCAGCATCATAAGATTCTTCTGAAACTCTGAGCAGTTTGGCAAGCTGAATAATTTCATATCATCTCAAATTCTGTCACCTCACTACTCACAAGCTCCTCTTTGCATTGGACAAGTTCCCCATAAAAATCATTCTCAGTATTGTGAAAATAACATTTGTTCTTTGATTTTCCATCATTTAACTTTATATATAATAACGGAAGAAAAACGCATCAAGCTTCACAAAGCAGAAAGACGTTGTATTATCTCTGACTCAGGAAATCCCAGAGTCAAGGCACCAGAAGCCAGGAGAACCTCCTGACAAAGTAGCTTTTTCCTGTTTGCACAGGCATCCACCACCATCCATCCCTGCAGACCGCACTCTGGGACAGCTGGCCCTCGATGACTTTTATATTCTTACTAATCCAACAAAGAACCTTCTTTCTTATTCCATCAGAGTAAAGTTTCTTTGTGACCTTTGGCTCAAAGACTTTTGAAAGGTCAAATATATTATATCAACCATACCAGCCTTAGCCAAATGATTGCTGAATCCTTCAGAGAACTCTATCAAACTTGTTAGACTGGGGATATTATTCTAAAACGTTTGATATAACATGTTTTGCTTGCATTTAAGTACAGAGTACAAAAATCTTAATGCTGCTTCAAGAACCCCACCTTTCGTACGTTAGCTTTCGGAGATTAACTGTGCAACTAATGCATATTACACTGATCTTTGCATCCAATTTTCTCAGGAACCTCTTTCAGAACATTTTTTAAAAATTAATTATCTTGCTTGATAATACTTACTTTTAAATGACCTAAATTAAGCTGAAAATCCTTGCATCGTGACAATAAGCAATGCAGACATCTGCCAATATCCCAAAATTATGCAACAGAAATTTCAGGTACAACTAAGAAGTCGCCTCTCCTATTCACTGGGCAAAAGTTACAAACTTTTCCACAGAAGCTGTTTGATCTACAACATATTCAGCACAGAAATATCTCCTTTATAAATACGCATCTTGAATTGCTTAAATTATTTGTAAGCCTGACCCCTGCTGGTAATTTTCAGATATCATGAATTATCATCTTTTTTCATTCTTGGAAGCTCCTAAGATGCCGAGGAGCGGCTTTTAGCTTTGTCTAGGCCAATAAAAAAGATCAACTATAGCGAGGATGGAGGATACTGAAGAAGCAGGAGACTGAAAAGGTCGGCAAAGATGGGAATTCAAAATGGAATTAATGCTTTTAACAGCGTGTTTCTAAATGGATTGCAGAACAGGCCACAACGTTTTTCTGTCAGCAACAACAGTGCAGCTGCTATTGAAAGGTCAGAGCCGGATACAGGACTCTCATCT
Source organism: Chlamydotis macqueenii (assembly GCF_036417535.1). Classification (NCBI taxonomy): domain Eukaryota; kingdom Metazoa; phylum Chordata; class Aves; order Otidiformes; family Otididae; genus Chlamydotis; species Chlamydotis macqueenii. The sequence goes on along the minus strand of NC_141570.1, from coordinate 5,623,379 downwards.
GTACTTTCTTCATACTTGACATGCTGAATTTTGATTTAGAACAAATTTCTCACCATCCAGCCTCCCAAATAACCCGTGACGTTGCAGTTATCTGCCTGCAGAACTTCTCACTATGTGGATGTTTATGCTCAGGCCTCTTACATGCCCTTTAAAAATCACTCATAGTAGTCACCAGAAAAGACAAAGATCTGAGACACAAGCAAGCTGTTACAAGAGTGGGTTTAATTACATTTTTATGCTATTTCACCTGCAATTTTGAGATTTAATGAAGAAAGAGTGGTGATTCAAAGCCAGGGTGCATCCAGACCACGTATTTTCCAACTGACAGAATGCACAGAAGCAAGCGTGACTCAACTTCACAGCCTCTCCCCCAGAAGCTTGCGCTTGGGCTCATCCCTCCGAACCCCCCTCCCTCCCAACACCCCAGCTCTTGGAGTATCGCTGGGGTACCCTCCTTTCCAGACCCAGCGTGTGCCAGGGAAGGTCAGCCCACCGAGGTGCGGGGAGCTTCCCTCCATGCTGCCTTCAGAGACAAAACTTGCTGCTTCCTCTGAGCTGAGGGCCAGGAACATTGCTGTAACCTCTTTGCACCAAGAGGTTTTTAGGACTGACTAGTGCTTTCATTACTCATCCCTCTTCTAACCTATTTTTAACACTGTTGAGCGTCCTGGATCTCCAGTGGGAAAGCATTAAGAACCATTAGCAAACAGTTTGTGCTATTCCAGCTTTGCTTTCCAGCCCTGGGGAACTCTTCCCAATGGCAAAGCGAGAGAAGCAAGGGAAATCCTATCTATATATAAACACAGCAAAGCATTTGCAGCTGGTGGTTAAGATACGGCAGTCAAATATTGAAAAATATTTACTTGCTCGGCACTTGAATTTTTTTCACTTACATAAATTCAGGTCCAGGGCCAACTGCGTATTGCTTTTGGATGCACCAGCATCCACAAAGGCAGCCTTAGTCTGCATGCACCTCGTGCTCTCCCTGTCCAGGGACATCTGCACAAGATATGTGATGCTATTTTATCACCAATTTGCATGCCTCAACTTGTTACGCATGGAAGTTACTTTCAGGCAAGGAGAACAATCCAAGATAAATTCATGTGGGAACCTCAAAAAGCAGAGCACAGAAACATCTAGGTACAGCACAACCATCCATCACCTTAATGTTTGCTCTGGAATGAATGCTGGTGCCCATCTTAAAAAGCAGCCTTGCAGCATGAGGAAGGAAGAAAAATCAATTTCTTTCTGAAATACTGACACCAGTCTCAAGTTTTGTCATATAGGGAAAAATCATTCCCATTAATTTCTGGAAAGTTTACCAATTTCTCCATCATGGGTTTGAAAACATGAAAATATTTAAACTCTGGGAAGACTCCTTCATCAGACGCAGATAGCTTAACCCAGAATCAAAGGCTCCACAGGCACAATGTAAATTCAAGCCATGTCCACAGTCAAGACAAGATCAAATTTAGCGCAAGAATAGAGATTCATTGGCATTTACTCAGACTTGTGGATTTTCCCACTTTCGAAAACTGAGTGAGTGACAGCTGCTAGAGAGAAAGGCCAGGCTGCTCCCGTTTCAGAATGCAAGAAGGGGGAATCTGCTTTATTTTCAACAGCATACAGGCACTTCCAGAAGTCCCACTCAGCTCAGAGCTTTTCAGTGGAGTTAACCAGTGACAAATCCTCACTACCACCCCTTTATCTTTCTTTCATTTGTTTTTAATTTTCTCCGATGCGTTATGTGATTGCCCGTAGAGCAGCGCGGCTATCACCGATGAGGACGTGTCTCACAGGGGCCCCATCTGCGAAGAGGACATGGCCGTGTGGAAAAGCTATTGCTGAACAGGAAACTATTGAATGGAGCAGAAAATGTATGTGTTGGGAAGATGCTATTAAGGGATCCAGATGGCATTGAGATGGTGTTAGGAGCAGAGCAGACAGAGTTCCAGCAAGTGTGACTAATAGGCATTGGCAAGGACATGAATTTCTTTTGAATTACTGTAACTCTACCCAGTCACTAAATCCACAGAAAACATTTAGGATTTACTGGGGTTGCAGTTTGACAGTAGAAAGAAAAAGTTCAGATTTGTTCCAGTTGAAAAGGTCCTTCAGCTGTTGCCACTGAAGTCTTTAGTGAAGTTCCTTTTAAATATATTACTTTTATTTATAGGCTCTGAAATACTAGTTTCTGCACAGCTATCACCTTCCCTCTAAAAGGTGCTAATGCCCACATGCTCTCTGCTTTGCTATAACCCACAGTGCATGAACTCAACAGTCTGACCACTTTTTCTCTTCATAAAATCTGCAGAATATAAACAAATATGATTTCAGAGGGAGCAGCAAGAAGTGTGAGAAATGACAGCATTAGCACCGGCTTTTATTGTCTGAAGAGAAATGATGATGCTGGGAGAGAGTTTCACATTTAAAGTTATAAAAGGTCTGACGAAAGAGCACTTTGTTCTCAAGAGAAGGAGGAAAAACTGATAAAGTCTTTCAAGTTTCTCGCTGCAAATTTACTTTCCATACTAAAGAAAAATGAGACAAAAGATATATTTTTAAAAGCTCTCATTCACTCACAGGAGGTGAATACAGATTCAAAGGATTAATATGGATTTTTTTTTTCTCCTTTATGTCTCTCCTGCTCTTGTTTTCAGAAGTTAGCTTCTAACCACAGCGCGTATATGGAAATGCCTAGAGGCTCACAGTCCATTCCTGCTCTGCGGACTCCCCTCACTGGCTTCTGCTGGTTTTCCTCTATTTCTCACATTCCTTCATGACAGCAGCTAACTGGAGAGGATGGGCTCAGCCCAGAAGAGCAGATGCATCGTACTGTAGGTTAAATGGATTTCAAAGCTCAAAATAAATTCCAGAAATGGAAATAACTTCCTCATAAGCTGTGGCATTTCTTTCCCTACTTTTCAATTTCAAAGTTTGCATTCTTCCCCTCGTTTTCTGCTGGAATTAATTTCTGGCAGCAGCCTGCAGAAGGAAGGAGTAACAGTGAAGCTCGTGTTGCTCGCTCCTCCTTAGTGGCTACGTAAAACTGAATAAACCGGTCCTGTTGAGGCCCACAAGGACACTGGAGGAGGACGAGCAAGCAGGCCTCATCCCTTCCCATACTCATCTCTATTCTCCTCCCTTCTGTTCTTTAATTCTACCCAATTTGCCTCTGCTGTACGGAGAGGACACATCCAGCTGAGCCAAGAGGAGTCTTCTGGTGTAGACCACAGCACATCCTTCCTGAATCCCAGGAAGGGGGAAGATAACAATTTATCCTTTGAGAAGGAGCCTCTACTGTGAAAAAAAAGACCCTGACCCAGTTTCTTGTCCAAGGCACAGAAAATGCCAGAAGACACAAAATAACCATATCCTTTGACTGGTTAAGTCTGGAAGCATAAGAAAAAAAAATCTTTATGGAGTAGATTCTACAATGCTTTACAGTCTGAGAAGACACTTGAAGCAGAAATAGTAACCAACAGTAAAGGAAAAGAACCAGGAACTGGCTTACCAGTTCTGCAGCAGAGAGACCTCCAGCAGAAAGAGAACATTTTGCACCAAGTCCTTTCCTGTTAGAGCTGAGCATTGAAAAGGGTGATTAAAAACAAACAAATCCATGATTTTTGGAATAGCTTTGTAGCCAAATGACTAGCATCAGGGCCTGGGACAAGTATTTAAATCAGCCATAACAGCAAAAAGTGATTCAGTAGAAAGCAACATTAAAAACAGCCTGGAATTAGATCCTGGGACTGTGGTCTCCGTGCACCCATAGCCTCAGGAGTATGTGGTACTGAAATAGGAAAGCAAAGAAAATATAAAATATCACTGTGAAACAACTGCAGAAGCTTAGTCTGTTTGCTGAAACAGTTTTCACTGTACTGCCTGTCACTGGAGAGTAGCTATGCACCATCAATGGCTTTACTGGGAACAGGCCTGCATTTCTGTCATACTTTGTGTGAAAGGTTTGACACAGTTTCATGAAAGGAGGAGAGAGATGAAATTAGTAGCCAAGGAAATTCTTTAAAAACAGAGAGAAAAATATTATCTAGGAGAGTTTAGAGCTACCTTTGAGCAGAACCAAACAGCACAATCCTGTAACAAGCAGGTACTTGTGAGCTCCACTTGTCCCTGCCCAGGAAATAGGTTTTAATTCAGGGCAAAGCCAGACACCTCTATCCCCCAGAGAGCCTTCGCAATATGAAGTGGTCCTGGACTACGTGGCAACCCAGTTGTCTTCCCCTACACACGCTGTTCCTGAAGCTGCTCAGTTAATAGATGGCAAATGCTGCTCAGTGAAGATAAACACCGAATAATAAGTCTTGGAGAGGAAAATAAAGGGACTGAACTTCTCCTACGTGAAAGGGTGCTGCAGCCCATACCAACCCAGGGAGGGAGAGACCAAGGAGGTACTGTAGAAATATTCTGAAAACCTTCAGCTCCCAGAAGACAGCAAACAGGATGCTGGCTTTACTGATAGAGAAGCATATTATTAATCAGGAGTGATGGCTCTACTGCTGCTGAGGAGGTGCTGAATACTTCTGCTGCAGTATAAGCATCAGGTTTCAGAGGGTCTAGTGTGCCTTAGCAAAGGAAAAACCTGAACAAGCTCAGTTCAAACAAACATCCACAACACGCAAAAGCAGATGGAGATCGGTTTATTCCCCGGAAAAAGGGAAGCCATTGCATACTACCCTCTACCAGAATTCAAACATGATAGAATAAAAAAGGGAGATGTATGCCTTGGGTCTTCAGAACTATTACACCACCTTGAGGGAAGTATAGGAGTGAGTCTCTAAGATTAGGTGTGTACAGCCCTAAAACATATTGAGATAGCTTAGCTGAACATGTGTTACGTTCAAACACTTCCCCTCTGCTATGAAGCTGGGCTTTCAAAGCCGTAAACAAGCTCCAGAGGCAAAGCACCAGAGCAAAGTCATAACATACAGGCCAGTAATTTCTGCTTTCTGAGAAATTCTACTTGCTGCAAAATCCTGCTCTCAGTCCTAAGAGGCAGTAACGCTTTATAGTGATGGAGCTGAAAATATAAAAGAATTAAGAAATGAAACTCCAGCCAAAGTCTTACATCAGCTGAGAATAAACCACTCAGCCTGTCAAGATCTGATTTGCTCAGTTTAAATAAAAGGAACTTTATTAAACGTCCAGAAACAGATGAACTTTTCTGTGCTCAGTATTTATTGTGTCACCTGCTTCGCAATGGAAGCTGTAAATGCTTTAATAAATGCATGGAAAGGTTGTCTAGCATCACTGTAGCTTTTGTAAATGCTCGTGTATTCTCTGCTGAAACACTGTTTTGTAACTTCTCTTTCACTGAATCACAACAGGTATCCCTCTGCCATCTGCAGCAATGCACGAGGGGAAACATCCCTCTTTTATCTCCAGTGCTACATGCACATCAGTATTACAAAAGCTGGATTCTAAACCTCTTTACAAACATGCCAACAGATCCCGTGTTTACAGTCGAGATTTGGTCAAAACAAGAAACAAACAGCAATGCTGTTTCCACAGGAAAGAGTCAACAGGGGGAATAGTGATGCAGGAGCCAGTCTCATGAATTAACTAAGAGCACGAGACCCCAAACAGTAAAAGAAAAGAGCCTGCAGCCTCCCAAAAGATAGAAAAACTTAAAGCTTCTAAATGCAGGAAAGACTGGGGCTGAGGCTTTCTGTTAATGCTTCATAGATTTCTCATGTCCATAAAAGCCGGTGGGAAAGCAAAAGGTGTGCTTGGGAAAAGAACGTCCTACTTCAGAAATAAAAGGAAAACATGTTCTGATCGATGCTACCATGCTGTTCGCTGAGTAGCAGGCAGCCTATGTACACAGGCAGTCTATACACATACACCTTTTCAAGCGTTGTAACATGGGGAGGTCCTGTACCTGGTGCTCTACCACGAGACGGCAATAACCAGTGAGACTACCCTTGGCATTTCCCTTTTCATGAGTTCTACTGAAAATAGCAGAATCTTCTCAGCCTTTCCCTTGCTTTGCCTACCTGAGCATGTCAACCTCCTCCTTGGTGATGACAGTACTTTGCTCAGCTGTGCACTCTTGAGACTTCAGGACGTTCATCTCCACCTCCAGCTGCAGAAAAGAAAAAGGCATTAGTTCCTCCAGTCCAGGGGGACGCACAAACAGCAAAGGGAGGAGGAGGAAATAATGATGTTCTGCAAAGATCAACTCTTCACGTGTTGAATGTCAAAAGTGTCATTAACCCTGCTTCCCTTTGCAATCCCTTTTACCTTCCCCAACATTTTCTGCAAGGTAGATGGGGAACAGAAAGTTCATTGTTTCTAAGCAAAGCTTATAGTTCTCTTCCAGATAATTCCCCAACCTGTCCCCCATGGATAATGGGATGCAGAGAATTATCTATGTGGTATTAGGAGCTCGTTGGTACCCGAGATTCAGTATTTGACAGTTCAACCTCATTTAGCTTCATTTCCTCCCCAGACGAGATGAACCACAGGATTATGCTGTCTTGTCCAGGATAACTCTGAGACACATACAATGAATTCAAAAGTCTGGGGAATATTTCCAGCACTTGCCAATATACACTTCTAGCTCAAGCTGCTCAGGTAGGTCTGGTGGGACAAACAATTATGAACACTTTCTGCCTCTGGCCTTGCTTGGGAAAGAACTCACAAGAAAGTACCTCAAAACTCTGCAGATGTGAAAACTTCTTACCCAGACTCCACCACTCCCAGACTCCCTGACTTACGGGAATCTGTATCCCTAATTCAACTATCAAGACAATGCACAGATTGATAAATGACATATGTTAGTTGTTTCTAAAGCCCTCAGAAAAGGATTTATTATGAAGTGTAAGCAGAAACAACTATCTTGAGGATACTCAAACTTCTCCAGCACCATCTCCCAGCGTAGACATCCCTCACACTCATCCTTCAGATTTTGGAGTTCCTTTTGACATCTGTCTTTTAGCACCTGGTGACTAATTCCCCTAACAAATCTATTGACAGAAACTATATTTTTCACTCAGGAGGAAAACAATAAGCAATCCAGTCCTAATTGTAATGCAAAACTTATGACCACAGAGACCTCGGTGCTCAGCATCAGGGAAATAATCCATTAATACACCGCCTCCTTCAACGGCACGGATTAGACTTGTAGAGCAAAATCCCATTGCAACAGCAAGCTTCCTGTAAAGACAGCAAGCTGTCAGAAACTCCCCAGTTTTAGAAGGAAGAGGAGGTTATTGACACATGCAATCATATTGCTCAGCCAGAGCTGAAATTTTGACACATTGCCTCTTTGCCCTTCCAGGCTCGCCAGTAAAGTCATAGAGCATGGCAGCACCAGTAGCAGGAAAGGGCAGAAAAGCGATGGTTTGATTATTCTCCCTCCCCTTTCTGATAGCACACAGGGACCAAGCAGAAGAGAGAGGGTAAAAAAAGAGATTTTAGCCAAATTTAACTCTGGCACCCCAAAGCCCTGCTTCCTCCCGGTGTCTGTCAAAAGGTATCCAGCGACCAAAAATAAGCAAAGGCCCGCCTGCACCATCAGGCTGTACAAACGTTAATGTATATTAGCTGCCTGATAAGATTATCACAGCCAGAAACGCTTCCCTCAATTTTCTGATTACTGAGCTTATCTCTCCTAGCTCAGCCCATCACAGATGGCTGGGGATAAAGCTAGTGCACCAGATAAATTCCAGGAATGAGAATAAAAGGTACTGGGATGAGGAGCAGGCTTCCATTCCAACCTACTTCTAGCAGGAAAACACATCATATCTCCCGTTTCTCATGTCTGCTGAAGCCTGGATGTACCTGCTATTTAAGAGTTTTTTGCTGGTTTCTGGACTGCATGTGGACAGCATTTGAAGACGGAAGGGCTGGTAAATATGTTATTTATCATAGGCTAAACGGGCTCAGCCTTGAGTCTGACTGCCACCTGCTCACCGACACGAGCAGATAAATCATGGCCACCTTCTCGGGGGAGAAGGGAGGACGGAGGGGATGGGCGAGTAATCTGCCGCTGTGATCTGTGGTCTTGTGTTGGCTGCACAGAGAGGAAAAAAATGGAGTGTGTAATGGGAAAAGGAGATGGAAGAGTGAATGCACACACGCTCAAGTGAATGCTGCTGTGAAGAGCACCAGAGTAGGTCTCCCCTGATATACAGCGGTGACAAACTATGGCCCGGTACACTCAGTAGCAGCGCGATGAGATTCTGCTGGGTTTCTAAGAATAAGCCGTTGAAGGAGAACGAGGAGGAAAAGACACAGGGACCATAAGGCCATTTTGTCATTTGTGTGTCCTCCCAATTTTCAAGCACCAAAACTGCCTGGACTGAAAATATGATGAGCCTGAGGTTCAGAAGGGAGAGAAGGGCACGATGCTCTCTTTACAGATGAAACTGGCTTGAGCACTTCAAAGTTGACACGGACCTGCTTCCCTCGACTAGGATTAAAATTACCGGAGAATTTCAAGTTCAGGCCAAGGCACAACTTTGTGCCACAGCAAATTAACGAACTTCATGGAAAAAAGAAACTAAAACAACTGAAGTATTAAATATTTCACTCAAAATAAGCTGCTTCTTTCCTCTAGTTCTTCAGGTTTTATTGAGGAAAACACCCCTGTCTGAGAATCTCACAGAGGATATTACAAATGTTATTTATGTCTTTTCCAGGGGAAAAAAAAAGTTAGTTGAGATAAGACAGAGGGGCTTTTTGTTGGGATCCAACTCTGCTTTTTGGAAGGCAGCACAGGGCAGGCAAAATTGGTCTTCAGGAAACAATAATGAAGAGAACAGCAGAAAAGAGTAAAAGATAAGGAATTTGTTGATAAAACCTTCCTTTTACTTGCAGTTTCATCTGCTGGACAGTCTAAGCAGAACACGATCTCTCCAGCCTCCCATCAGACCCGGCACACTCGTACCAGCGTAACGCTGGGTTAGGCAGTGCCACTCCCCGCTCCTCCAGCAGTTCTGCACGTGATGCAGTCAAGGCAGAAATCAGAAAAAAAAGAAAGAAAAGTACTAGAACTGAATGAGGAAAATCAACAACAGGAAGTCAGTAAACAGGAGAAATACAACCTGTATTCTACATAATTTTCTGTGCTATGTGCAAGCCGAAGAGGTGGGGAGGTTACCGAGACCATTCCCTTTGGCACAGCTTCTCAGGACAGCACTGGGGAGCGAGTGGTTAACATGAAATGACTCACCATGGTGGCAGTTTGTCCCTTCCTATCCATTTGTCCTCTCAGTACCTGTGGCATAGAATGGCCTCAAGAAGAGCTAAGGAGAGGAAGAGCCAATCTCCTCTTGCTGTTCTCTGCCTAATTCCCATCACATCCATTTTCCTCAATTAATTTCCAGTCCTATAGTCTCTCCTGTTCACCAGATGCCACTTTCAGCAGGCATTTTCTGCTTTTTGGCCTAACTCAGTATTCCTCTCTAAACTCTTTCAATTTTTATCAATAAATTCATATAACTGGCTGAGTTAAACTTTTATTACTTTGAATACATTAGACTAGTAGAAGCCATTACCTAGCACAGAGGGGAAAAGAGCTGCTCAAATTACAGCTCATTGCTGTATTCCCCCATTCAGTGCCAAGTGACCTAGGTCAGGCTTGGATCCTTCAGCTCTCTTTTATGTTGATCTGGCTTTTTTAACTACCATCAAGAGCAGAGAGAGAACATCGTCCTGAAATACAGCACGGCATCTCTTACCCTGTAACTTTCACAAGAGGAGCTCAGTACCCACAACTCCTGCAGGAGCTTCAGGGTTAATATCGCTCAGGATCAGACCCTCAGCAACACCCTCACTGTACAGAACACATTAGCAACTTGAAAAGAAACGAAGCCATTACTTCAACATTTTTAAAAGTTACCCAAGGTTTTTACTACACTAGAAAAGGCGGAACAATGAGCAATCTCAGAGCCCCTGACTTGTGAATAAAACACGTAAACAGGTACTTAACATTTTGACTGTGTGATGTTCTCTTCTGGAGCCTCTTGCTCTCAATCTAAAATGATCCTGTTTATCCCAAATATTTTCTACTCTCTTTCACTTCATAAGCACGAATTTCAGTCCAGCTTTAGTACTCTCAATAGAAAGTGATCGGAACACACCCAGTATATACAGTAATTTTAGACTATGCACCTCCACAAATATGCAAGTACCCCAAAACATGAAATGCAAATACTTTTTCCAAAACAAATCCTGTCATCATTATTTACAAACTGAGAAAGAGAAGAAGGATAGATTTTCATCTAGTGTTTAATTGAATGAAATATCGTTCTTCTTCCAGCCTTGCTTTTAAACCTGCCTGGACAGGATTTCAAGATGGTGGTTCTCCTCCGAGTGTTAATGACACAACAAACACCCACAGCAGTGTAAGAAATATGTTCCTTGCTGGTTCTCTCTTCCCTAGGAATTATTTAAAGATATATGAGATGACAGGAGAAACAGAAAATTATAATTCATCTCCTGACATCTAGAAGAAACAAACCTTTACTCTAAAGAGCTAATTTTCTTGGTGTATTTCTGGCATTTGTCATTTCTGACCAATATTTGTCCCCTCGAAAACAAGTACTCTAAGCCTCCGCAATGCCACTGGCCCTCTGTTCCTCCCACTTGAAACCTTCCCACGAGGTTTCAGTGCTCGTGAAGGCAAGCCTTTCCAAAGTGTCCTACTGACCACTACTGTCCCCATCCCATCTTCAGAATGAGCCTTATTGTGGGGCTTAAACTTCTTAATCAAATCAATCCCTCTTTAAAAAGACATTTACGAATTTCTGAAAATTTTAACAAGCTAAAATAATGACCAATCTTTGGTGATACGTCTCATTTTAGGCAGTAAAGTACAAAAAGGACTCAAAATCTGAATTATTTCAACCCACTATTAAAGGCGGGAGTTGCATGTTGGAAAAGGGGCCGGTTTATTCTCCCACACGATGTACACGTATTCCACAGAACATATGCTGGAGACATACAGTTATTATTTGAATAATGAGTGCATTTTAGTGAGGGGCTGATACAGCAATCTTATCCTGATGAAGTGTGCCTGCACGTCATTCGGCATTCTTGGAACTGTAAAAAGCAGGAAATGCTGAATCCATTATAAATGTCTAAAGGTTTATTTAACAATGGGCTGATGCAACATCCTTTCAAAGGCCTTCCTCAGCAAAAGAGCCGATTTTAAAAGGCAGAGATAAATAGAAACTGAATTGCATCGAGCCAGCATTGGAAGGTGAATGGAGAGGCTGTGTTTGACTACAAGTCTCAACACAATTCAAGAAGCTATTTACATGCATAAATATTTAAATGTATGAAAACCAAGTAGACTTGGAAAGGAAGCGTGTACACTAAAATAGACAAGAACAGAGAAACGGGACCCTGAGTACGACCCATACACCGAGGCTGGAAAACAGGCAAACTACAGGAGCTTGATACACCAGTTATTCTACACCGACGCTATTTGTGCTTCTCTCCAAAGGATGCAGCAGCGACTAAGGATCCTAGCTGCCTCTGTTCCCACAGAGTGGCGTGGCAAGCTTGGTGACCTCCTGTTGTCTACCAGCTTATAAATCTGGTGTCAGGACAGAAATCCAACACACATGAATACCAGTAAGTTTAATTTGGGTGTCCAACAATACTACAAGGTAGTAAGACCCCATGCTGAGCACTTTCAGAGATCATTCTGCTCTGCAAAAGCAGCATCACCTCTTCTGTATGTCCAACCCAGTGACACGCGGAAGGGCTGTGTTCCCCTAAAACATCTGTAGAGAAGCACACATGGGGACTAAACCTCATCAGATTTCTTAGTGAACTTCACTCTTCTTCAAAGAAATAGCATGATACTTGCAAAACAAAGTATTACTTGCCGTTTAGAAACAGGCTAAGCTGCCCAGTATTAGTTGGTATGTTTTCTTGGGAAAATTAATCCTTGATGCTATTGTGTAACAAAAGCAATAAACTCAAAGAAAATCAGATATTCAATAAGAGGCAGTTGAGAACTACCTATTCCCACTTGGTCAAGGCAAAAAACCATTTTTTTTTTTCCTCTTTAAAGACAAAGGCTAGTTGGATCAGAGTTGCTGGTCTCTATGGGTTGTCCACCCTGTAACAAACCTGGTGTGCTTTTATCACTGAGAAGACAGGGCGAGAAGCAACCTTCCAGCAAACAGTTTCCTAAAAACGTACTCATGCATATATATTATTGTAGATACACACAAACTGGAAAACAGACATATGCTGACTTCTGCTTCTCTCCAATACAGTCTGGATTGTGGCTTTTCTCCTCCTGTTGCAGTAAAAAGAGAGCAATTTTTCAAGTTTATACCGAATGTCATTCTATTTCATTTCCAAATATAATCTCCCAGAGAGAAGGTTCGCTTGCCCTATTTCCACTCTCGAAAGTTAATACACAAATTTATATTCCTTTCTCCCACTCGCTCTCCTAAATTAAGAGGCGTAATTACTAGGAACGCTTGCTACAAACGAATAAAGTGCCGAGGGAGAAGGAGCTGTCACCGCTGGACGTCTGCGGCAGCCACCCTCCTCTCTCTCTCATCCCCAGAGGACCCTGCTTATGAGGCAGTTTCCATCTTTCCTATTAGCAGGGGTGGCTCACACACCGGAGCAGACACCAACCCCTCCCCTTTCCAGGCAGGACAATCATAAGGAACAAAATTACAAAATTAAACTTCAGCCTGCCAAGGAGCCATCGGTGCTTGCAAAGATCATTCCTCTCAAATTCACCTTTTGTCTCTCCCTGGTCTGCTGACCTCTCAGGCACCGTCAGGATTCCTCAATGACAGCACAGAAACTCAGATCCGCGATCTGAAAATTCAGCCCCAGTCTCATCCCTCTCCCCCCTCCCCATCTCCAGCACCCTCTCAAAAGGAAGATTGATTATTATAATCAGACTTAGCTCTGACACAGCATTTGCATTTTCAAAGCACAGCATAGTCATTAACTAATTCATCTACCCCAAGGGAGCCCTAACGAGCTTTCACCTCTCTCCCCTCTGATTCCCAATCTGCAGACAACCCACAGCTTTCCTTCAAACACCTCCCCTCCACACTGTGCTGCACAAGCGCAACGTGGTGAAACGCCAGCCAAGCTCAGCGAGCCAAATTCGGCCCCGCTGCAAAGAAACACAGCTCTGCTGCTACCAGCTGAAGAGGACAAATGCACAGACACCCCATTTAAACTAGTTATTCTAAGGTTTCCATATGTAATCGCAGTGGTATAGGGTATTAGAGGAAACAGTTTCTGTTCTGCAAAATAAGGCCAACGCCACAGGGGTCCCAAAATTATCATACTCCCAGACAAGCAGCATCAACCACGAGCTTGAGCTGCATGCCCAGCTGCAAGGATGTGCAGAAGGAAGCATCATCACATCGCACCCTCCAAATCCCCAGCCTCCTCCTGCACAGCCCAACAAGCTCAGATGCTCACACATTGCCTTCTTCCCCACACACCTACCTACTCAGGACTCAGCCTCCTGCCCCTCTTTAAGTCTCATCTCACCCCCCCAACGCTGCCAGATGCTGACCCTCTCCACTCACCCACCTCCCATCCCATCCCAGCAGAACCGCAGAGCCCTGTGCTCGCAGGTGCTCCCCACAACAGCAGATCATTGTTGATGGGCAATAATGTCTAACTGGAAGTGCTGAACCCGTATTCAGATCATTCATTTCAAATACTCCTGCCTGGAATACTTAAGAGAAACAAATCAGGAAAATATTTATTTTCTCTCTTGCTTTTTAATCTACAGCAAATAGCGTCGTTACTTGAATAGGTAGGGATGAGGTGACAGTTCTGATACCGTTACCCTGCAGCAACGCACTAAGGACCAGGACTGGGTATCTCCATTGGGGGTGCAGAAGGGTGGGCAAAACCCTGCAGCTCTGAACAGCCCGAATGCTCCAGATGACCCATTTAGTGCAACGTTTGGGGCCCTTTTTACCCACAAGGGGTATATACCAAACCATGCGCTGGCTCTGGAAGGAGCTTGTCCTTCTGTTTGAAGGACAGATGCTCTGCTGATGCCACAGCACATCTGAAGGCAACTGGTCACCAGCACAGACTCCACATCAACAAGTAATGTGCAACACCAGTCATCACATGGGTACCAACTTAAGATGGCTTTGACTGTTTTGTTTTCTTGAGCTTTGTTCCCCACTTCTTGTTGCATTTATTTCTTTGCGGTACTCTGGGATGGGTACAAGATGTGACAGTATGGAAATAAGCACTACCGGCCATTTCAGCACGACAGAAGCTGGCTCAGAGCTCAAGATGAACAAAACTGGAAAGCTTGAGGGGGAGAGGTGCAAGTATCCTGTGCAAGAGATCCACTGGGCAAGGGAACGGGAGATGTTAATTTAAACCCACGGCTTTATTCGAGTACCATTACATATTTCAACCCTCACTTCCAGAGGAAGGAACAGATGAGGAATCTCTTCCTCTCCACCTTGCTGCAGCCCTGTCCAGTCCACGCTCCCAGGCGCTGCTGTGAGACATCACCACTGCCACACGACAGCTGAAATCCTTGACAACTCCACACCCAGAACACCTCTCTCCGCTCTAACACCTCATTCTGAAGAAGGATGACCTCATTTCCATGTTCACTCAGCTCAGAGCCTCTCTGCTGTTATCAGTCTCACTCCACCACTTTCACCAGTGTGTAGATGACTGTTTCCTTTAATTACTACTGAAAGCTCCTCCCACCAGGGAGAGCAAAACAGCTGGTGTCCACCGAGAGAAGGAAACTCCGGAGTAATTAGCCTTAAATGTCTGACACCTCCTACCCATTACTCCTGGTTAGAACAGCAAAACACAGAATAACAGTCTCTGTAGGGAACCTGTCAAGGTGTCGGACTGAATCTGCCGCACCCTGCGCAGTGTGGCTGCAGCACTGGCGCAATGAAGTTGTCTGCTCTCAAGAAGAGCATCGCACAGGTCACTTCTTTCACGCAGCAGCAGGCACTTTCACTAGAAGCAAGTGTTCCAGCAGCTGTAATTCACAGGCAGAGCAACAAATAAACCCACAAAGATGTCATACCTTCTCTGTACAAAGTTGGAACACAGTTGCCTGAAAATACACCCTCGAGGAGTTTCTGAAGCATCCAGTCAGGAATTTCTCATTAAACGTTGGCTTGTAGTCTCACCTCTCACCTCCTTATCAGTTTTCTTGTTGAAAAATCATCACATAATAAAGTCAGAGAAGAATCTGTGCACTTTACCGATCACCTAGGAAGATCAACGAGGGAAGGAAAGAGTTCGCCACAACTGGCAGCGCAGTCTTCTGGCAGAGAAGGGGAGGGTGACCAGGGGCCAGCGGAGCTTCATGTGCAAGGCGCTTTCTGAACTCCCACAGATGGGAAATGAGGATGGGGCAAGGGATCCAGCTATGGGAAAGCAGCAGCTCTCTCCACAAAGCCTCACAGCTGCTTCCAAGGACACAGTAAATCCTTGAAGTAGTCTTGTTCCCCAAGCCCTTCTCCAAAGAACAGGCTAGGAGCAACAGATTTAAGGGTTTCTAGTGAAATGACCCATCCTGAGGCCCTCCTGCAACGACAAGCAGTGGGCTTTTAATGCATAAGAACTGGGAAATATCTCTTCTTGCACCAAAAAGCACAGGTTACAGGGCCCTGGCAAGGCTGCTCTGCCCATTATAGCCTCTCAGGATGATGCCTGTGGTGCCCTTCAGTTGCCAGCAAGCAATGACAGAATCAAAAGCAAAAAGCAATTCCCTCTCAAATACCATACGTTCAGTTCTGGTGCCAAAGCAGAAACCTGGCATTTTAACCTTTGGTGAACATGTTCCTGCTGCCACCAACAATAAACTCCGAGGTCCAGCTCAGGGGGGAGGGACGGTGTAATAGATGTGCGGCGGATGACATTAGCACTGAACACAGCATCAACAGGACAGGGCCTGGCAGGAGCTCGATTTTATACACCAGTCTTTAGAGGTTAATGAAATATTCATAAATAAGTTAAAATTCTCCTGACAAGCTAGATCCTGTAATACAACAAAGAGTTGTCAGCCTCAATTAAGTGATTCCAAAGAGGTAGGACACTGACATTCATTATTTACCAAGAGGTCATAGGAAAAATTCAGCTCTATGATCTTCTCTCTGTGGATAAATCAGGTTTTACAGCTCCTGCTGCAGGACTCTGCTGCCCTGACAGAGCAGCTCAGAGAAACCCCAGCCTGACACCACTGCTGCCTACCCCCAGCATCCAACAGCCAGAAGCAAAAACCACTGGGAACAAGCTCGTCTAAGGGCATTGAGAGACACAAAAAGATCGAAAGCAAAACAAATAACATAGCAAGCTCATTAGGCTGTTAGTGCAAGGACTAAGACAGTCTTGAAACTTCATGTTTTTCAAGCCTTCATCTCCCTTTTCATACACACAAAGTCAGCCCTCGGCAAGAATAAAAGTATCCAGCAACCTTTAATCTGCAGGCATGTCCACTGAACATTCCCTCAATGCCCACCTAGATCCCATAGCTAGAGATCTTCTTATCCTTTCTCGTGCTCAGGATAAACTGTGCCTACAGAATCGCAATTCTCGGATCAGATCTCTCGGGATGGTCCTCTTCTGACGCAGGTACAACTTCCCAAGACTGCAGAAGCAGGAGGAAACTGGTCTCTGTCCTTATTACAAGCAAGTTGGAGATTAATGATTACTTTGTCCCATCCTAACATGACTGTTTAACAGACCAAGTCTTCCTTTCCCTCTCTGGACACGCACTGGAAGCACATGTTCATTCTACAGCTTCTCCAAGTTGTCTTTTATGCAAGGCAGAAAAAAGGAGCAGAAATGACTGAACCCTAGAGGTAGCCAGGACCTCTCACCTGATTTTCCCCTACCTCTCTAAGTGCTGAACATAGCAGAGAGCCCCTGCACCTTCCAGGAAATTTTAGTTCAAGTAAATTGAATCATGGGAGTCTGAAGCAGCCCATAAACTTCTTGCAGGCTCTGTGAGGGTGTATGTAGCCTGGAAAAGCACAACACTTGAATGTATATTAATAATGTCTTTTGTACCTCAATGCTGTGGCTACTGTAATAAGGTCTCTGATAATATCCCTGCTCCACTCATTTTATTTTACCAGGTAACTCAGTATAACTCAAATTTTACAGTAACAACAGCAACACTGACAACAGGACCACTCTAATCACAGCATTGTAGTGTCCTCTGCACAGGAAAACAACCCACCTTTCTCCTCTGCTTAACAACTGAAGGGGGAAAAGCCCTACCTCTTCCTTTCCCCCAGTTATTTCCCCCCAGTTCTAATCCTGCACTGCAAAGGTGAAAGCACATTATCAACTCTTGGCCTATTTCCAAGTTGAAACGTGGCGTGCTCGCTATCATCCTTTTTACCAGAAGGCAGCCCATGCGGTTTGTCAGTACCACTCAGGTTTTACAGGAACACCTGTAGCATGGAGGCTACAGGTCATCGTCCACACATCCCATCTGAGCTGCAATTGCTGCTCAGTTTTGGGTCAGACTATTTTCCCCGCACTTCGGCAGTACCTGTCCCACGGGGATCCCAGAGAGAGGAGCAGCAAGGCAGCTCTCCACTTTTGGCAGCTACGTTTCTGCCTTGTGAAAGTCCTAACCGCCTGTCAGCTGTTGTTGCCTTCAGCGAGGAAATGAGAACAGTCTTCTTGAAACCAAATGGTGCTGCAGAGTTCAATAAAACTTTCACGTTAATAGATACAACAGCAGGTTCATTTGTGTAATGGGACTTTTAAACAGACTGTTTATTTCTTTTTAATTTGAAGGGAATGTACTATTTGATCCCATGTGCCTGGCTAGATTTTTAAAACACAGATAAAACAGAAGAATTGACTCACTAAGTCTTTTTTTCTAACCTATTAAAATAGCATTGAGATATTCACATGCAGAAGTGTAACGTACTGGTCACCTCTCCAGTCGACAGGCAGTTTGTCAGCACTCATCTATCAAGATGCCAGAGCTTCCACTCTCTTACTTTGCTCAGTCACATGCAATAGATGCTTCTGATGTTGCCACAGTTTTGCTGGTTGAACATGAATTTTCCAAGAGGGAACGTGCAGCAGCTGCAACACAACCAACTGAGACCATTCATCATTCGCTATGCTAAGGGTGGTGGGGCGGGGAATCTTGTCTCTGTTCCTCGGAGTCCACTATATTCCTACACTATTGGGAACAGCAAGGGCTGATTTTAATGTACTTGTTTACAACAAGCACTGAGAGTGAGCTCTCAGCTAGGAAAAGGAGAAGAGAAAAGTAACTCAGAGTACTCCCACCCCTCTGTTCCAGGGTTTACCCTGGGGAACAAAAGCTCTACAATAAAAGCACAGGGAGAAAAGTCGAAACAGGGCATCGATGACTCCTGCACACTCACCCACCCTGTTCCAACAAATTACATTTCTAAATTAACAGGACCACATGATAAAGCGAAAAATAATACAAACATGGTGAAGTATATACAGAATAAACAAGCAACAAAAGGCTTTGCTGAAATAAAACTACCTAATAGAGAAAAAGATGTCTCAGACATTGATCATGAAAACATATTTAAAACAAACAAAACTCACTGAAGATCTTCAGTCAAGAAACATAAACACACAAACACAATTACTGATACCACAAAGCAGGGAGGCTTTATCACAGAGGAGCATAAATAGATGAGACAGAAGCAGCTAGCTGAAAACTGAAGGACCAGCAGGAGATTTGAAATGTAACAGTGCAAAGCCCACAACAGCCAGAACCTCTCCCACAAACTGAGTCTTCATCAGTCAGAAGCTAGAGAGGAGGACAAAGAGCTGGGGGGATTAACGGATCACGAGATGAACATCAGTGCCATGTGGCAGTGGAAATGCGTAATGTGATTCTGAAATGGAAGAGTTGAGCTATATCCAGGACAGAGAGGCACCTGCCTGTACTAGATGCTCCTGTAGAAAATACTTCCATACAACCTACTGCTGGAACGTCACCTGGAATGGTGTGACCACTCTGGTTACTCATCTTCAAAGGAGACACAGAAATATGGGAAGAGATTTAAAGAAAGCTGCAAGATTCATGAGGAGACTGAAGAGCCTGTTTTAAGAGAAGACTGCAAGAGCTTGATTTGCTTAACCCAGACAAATGAAATGCTGAGAGAGAACAATTGTTCTCTATAAATATGTCACAGCATAAATATGAGGGAGGAAGAACAGTCACTGTAGTTTAAGGAGAACATTAGCACAAGAAAAACATAGATATTAACTGCACATATATTTTCAGTTGGAATTGGGGAGATTTCAGCTACCAGAGCAGTCTTTCAATGACAGCAATGGGATAAACAACCTAAGCAGTTTCAAGACAAGCTTGATAAATTTATGAACTAAGATATATGCTACAATTGTCTTAGTTACCAAAGGACTGGACTTTACAATCTAAAAGCCCTCGTCCAGTCTTCTGTTACTATATCATTTCATTCTGGATCAGCTTTTTATGCTGTCTCTTTATAACCAGATTCATGTTTTTCAATCTGATTTGAGAACTGGATATTTCCCTAAAATTGCCTTACTAAACCATTGCTGTGTTCATGCTGCTGCCTAGCTGAGCGCCACGCTACTCATCTGTCTTGGCTTTGCTAGTCTCGCATAAAGTGTTAGAATAAAATCTGTCAAATGGTAAGGAGATTTGCTGTCATCTTGCTAAATCAATTTAGAAATTATGAAATACACTTTGGTAGATACACACTTCTTGCACCAGTCGTTCATCTCCTTTCCCTCCGAACCCGTTAGTTCTATACGTGTTCCGGCAAAGCTTCACTTTTATTTACAGCTACCATGGTTCAGTATTCTAATCCCACATTTAATTGCCATCCATTGTAGACAACACAGAGAATTTTCGCTAATGAACACCACTTTTGTTCCTGTGTCTTGTCCATTGTATTTCTTGCATATGTTTAGTAACTCTTACACAATAATTAAATTAGCTATACTGGCAAGTTATCCAGGGCAATTCTTTCCACCCTGAAGTTCACTTCTTTCATATTATCATTGGTATCACCTGTAAGGTGTAACAGAATTTTTACCCTTGCCAGGATACTCTTAAGTATCAAAAGTCACAATTCTTAAAAGCCTGGAGTTCTGATGTAACCACTAGAAAGTCAAGTCTTTCAGTAATAATGCAAATGTTTTGTGAACTGTGTGGGTCTCTTGTTTATGTATTGGTGTCTACGGCCATTTTACCAAACTCTAATTTTTTCATGTTGCCTTCCAGTTAACAGCAAGTTCCCAACTACATCACGCAGCGTGTTCTCTGAGTTGATTTCTTGCATGCATCCTCCCTTCTGTCTTCATTACTTTTCCCAATAACCACCGGTGCAGCTAGTCACCAACATTTAAGTTAATCCCGAACGTTTCAGTTTCATCAGGCTGAACACATGATTTGGCTCCTTAACGATTTCTGACCTGCTGCCCTCAAAAAAAGGTCTCCTTTGCAGCGGGTTAACAAACCCTCTTTGCAGAGGGTTAACAAACACTTCTAGTCAAGGCAAGCAGCACTCAGTATTTTCATTTTAAGGTGTCTTTATTTCTTCCATAAGGACACTCAATTTATTCCAGTCATTTTGTGATGGCTACATTCTTGGACTTCAAATCTGCTTTACCTCCCATCCTGCTAAGCAATTCTTCCAATTCTTATATCCATCCTTTTTAATCTGCTGGAGGGTGAAATATAATTTGTTCCAATGAGCAGTCTATAGATTTCAGAGTCTGCATGGGCCAAGCTGTCTTTTGAAGATGAAAGCCCAAAGATACCCAGAGCACCTCAGGGCAATGAAAACACAGGTGATACTTTTTTAATACTGAGCTGACTTCCCCAGGGATTAATGATGGATAAAAAAAAATCTTGACAAGAGCGCTCCCTGCTACAGAATCAGACTGAAAGAAAGTGTAAGATCAGGGATCACAGTCATTGCTTGGATGGCAAGCTTGAGCCAAAAAAAATTTCCTCCTGTCTGTGAAGGGAGATGAAAAATGCAAACGAAAATTAGAAAAACTAACACATCTGCTTTTCTCCCTCAAGTACAGGAAAAAAAATAATACAACAAACAAGTGTTTTCCACAAATAGTATTTTGATATGAGTAAAACTAGCTCAGCTCTATGCCAGTAGAGCATTAAAATAGAGTACCATAAGGAATAAGATTCTGGGGCCACAAAACAGGGAGCCATATGTGTGAACTCTACAAGCAACCTCTGGGCACATCCTGGGGAGAAAGATCTTGGAGCACTAGCCTCGATAAAGAAAACTTCCAGATTGTCAGAAACGCACACATGTTAAAAAAGAAACAAAAAAAAAAAAACCAACCAGTAAAGAAGTGTGCTTAGACACCAAAAAACCCCACCACAGTAAAAAAAAAAACATTATTTCAGCAAATAAAAGAAACAAACTTCACAGATCTGTGGGACAACTAAGTCATTTGAGCCCTGTTGGACTGGGGACTCTGTTACGTATCACCTCTCAGATGACTGGGCAGGCACCGTTCCCTTACAACAGGAACACACTCAAACTGTGCATAAAGGAAAATAAATAACTGAAGGGTTAGAGGGAGAGAAAAATCAAAGTTTTATTGTTATAATTACACAGCACAATGATAAGGGTAATTTTTCTTAAATCAGAAAATAAATTCTAGGTTCCAGTTCCCTGAAGGATATAAAATATTAGAGGATTTTTTATGGTTGTAATCACAAACTCATTTCTCCAGCCACTACTGGCCCTGTCTAATTAGGGCAAAGTATGTTAATGATACAGCGGCACAGCCCAGAGACGTCTTCAGTTGCAATATTAATTGCATTTAGGGAAAGAAGCATGAATTGTGCTTATACAAGCTAATTAGTATGGCTTTGCTAATTAATACTGGAAAGTCAAACTGCCTTTGTCTTGTCAACTACAATTAGCTGAAGATGTTTAAATTTCTTTTCTTCTTCCTGTTCTTCCAGTAGCAAACTCACTGTACCTGACAAGCAATGAAACCACATGCTGGTGTGCTCGGTGGCAGTCAGCGCAGCAAGTCCATCCCACTTTCCTCTAGGAGACCCCGTGCCCCCTACAGCACACATCACTCTTCATCTCCCGTTATCCCCATGGACACAAGTCCCTGAACTAGGGCCTTCTCCTCCCAAGGACAGAGATGCTGCCTTATTGAGGCCACGATCCAGATTCATCCCACAAACATTTTACTTTTAAATATTGCTGTGTAAAGAACGAATTATTTACCAGGGCATCTATGATGCTCCCCATCACGTACAAGAAACCCCATCAGACTTATCAGTGAGATCCAGTCAGCGAGTTCACCAGCCCCAGAGCACACTGCTTCATTCCCAGTGCTCTGGGGAGGGCGGCATAGCCATTAGCACTCTTCAGGGCGCCAGCAGAGACGTCACCTCTACAGAGGTTTATCCCAAAGACCCAGACTGTACTATAGCACCTGAGAGGTGTTTATTCCATTTCACTTAGGGCCATAAGCCTGTTTGCAGAACGGCTGATGAAAAGCAACATCCACATCTGTCAGCACCCAGGGCAGGAGGAGCCCTTCTGCATCTCCGCAGCCGTGGAGGTTTAATATCAAACTAATAAGCCGTGGATCATGGGTGAAAAAAAGGGGGAGAGGGATGAAAAGGAAGGCAAGACACCAGGAATTTAAATCAGGCAAACAACTGCTGAAGTGTCAACTTGAAAGGAGTCTGAAAACAAGACCATCTAGGTGAGACACTGATCTAGAAAGGATGAAAAAAAAAAAAAAATCACATAAAGATTTTGTTGGATGGCAGAGAGGAAAGTGGGGCTGATGGTACAAGTGCTGGAGCCCTTGGGCAGGCAGCTAATGGAAGAGCCCCGTCCAAAGGGGACAGACCTCTGCCACCCCTAACACTGTAGAAGACAAGAAGGGACCCATCTTTCCCTACCAGGGAGATGTTACCTGGGGATGGAGGAGAACCATCTACCACCAGTGAAAAGAAGGAGCTATACCGTCACCTTTCTCCTCAAAAGGGGAAAAAAGAAAAACAGTCTCTCTTCTTCTGTTTGAAGCAATTTTCTGATATTTACTGAACAAAATTCAAATTCTGAATAAAGTCCACGGCTCACAATCTGCAATCCATCGTCCAAAGTGCTACAGAATACAGCCTATTCATGTCAGACTGATGTAAGCTTTACTGGAAGATCACAAGACCTGCAGTTTTCCACAGAGTAATCCTTGGGAATAAGCACTGAACACTGACTGCTGCTTTATCCTCTGCTGATGGATGATGCACAACACCAATTAATGCTTTAACACTGGAAGTTCCAGTTTCTTCAGCTCTCTGCTAGCCTGTTTAATATGACAAACTTTTGAAGGCAAACAAACAATTCAAAACACAGGCTTAACGAGCCAAAAAAAAAAAAAAACCAAAAAAAAACCCACCTTTAAAATGTTTTTAAAAAAACACATCAAAACATTTAAAACATAACAGCAAATTTATCCTCTGATACGTCCAGTGAGCACAATGCAAAATTGACTGCATAGAATTTAAAATGATAACAAGGCAGCATGTAATGAGATCAGATGGTAAACAGGATTAATTCAGTTTTCTTTGGAAATATCAGTTCTGACCTGCATCTCCACAGAAAGTGGCTGAGCATACAAAAATGTTTGCCCACAATGTAAGACCACTCCAGAACCAGAATCAATTAACACTCTCATTATAGAAAATCTAACGTTGAAACAGCAAGAACAAATTAAAAAAAAAAAAAAAAAAAACTAGCAGATGCATGGCAACCTATTAATAGTAGAGCAGGGGCACTCCAGTTCTGCCCTTCGGTGCCCTAGCAGAGTTAAGCCGAAGTCCGAAACGCAGTGTTAGCCCTGCAGTTTGAGATCTGGGGTTTAGAGCAGAGGTCTGTTTAGCACCTACTTACCAGCCAGCGATGTGTGCCCACTTTTTCATTAGTAATCAAATTAATCCAGCGTAAAACACATCTACAGAATGAATGTCTACATCCTGGATATTGCTCAGGGTTTTTTTGCGACTAGAAGAAGCTGCAGGAATCTCACAACTCGTTCATTAGCAAAAACACTGATTCACAAAACAGCTTAATGTGGATACTTCATTTATTCCTGAGAATGAAGAATCACAGAATTATAGAACTACAGAACGGTTTGGGTTGGAAGGGACCTTTAAAGCTCATTCAATTCCAACCTCCCTGCCCTGGGCAGGAACAGCTTCCACCAGACCAGGTCACCCAAAGCCCCACCCAGCCTGGCCTTGAACATCTCCAGGGATGCGGCACCCACAGCTTCTCTGGGCAACCTGGGCCAGTGCCTCACCACCCTCACAGTAAAGATTTTTTTCCTTATGTCTAATCTAAACCTACCCTCTTCCAGTTTAAAGCGATCGTATACAATAGTCATGAAACTGCACATAAACCTCCCTACTGCCTGGTTTTGTGGCCTCTATTATATTTGGTCCTTGAGGGAACTGCCAATAAAATAGACAAACCCAGCAGAAAATTAAGAGATATTATAAAAAACTGGTTTGTGGTAATTCTGTCGCATCTCATCTACTTGTCCTTTGCACACTTGAGACTGAACCAAAGGCCCCCAAAGAAAGGAGTTAATTCAGTATGAAATTAAGGGCTTGCTTCTGATCTAAAACTGCTAACAAAGAGAAAACAAGTTGCCAAAAAAAAAAAAAAAAAAAAAAGGGAAGACCACCAGATCTCACCCAACACTTCTTCCAGATGAGCATGGAGCCAGAGCGTGCCAAGACCAGCAGTAGCAATAGAAACTTTTATAATGCTTATTTGCTATTCATTTCTGAATATTTGGAACTGATCCACTGTTTAAATGAACCAAGCTTTGCATATGTTACTGCTGTGTAAAACAATTTAAAAATCACACAAGATGAACACTTACCATCTCTGCTCTTTGCTTATGATTTCCCACTTCTTCCAGAACTTGAGACAGCTGAGCCTTCAAGACAAAAAAAAAAAAAAAAATAGAAAATGACGTCTAGGACATATTTTTTGAGGTTTAATAAGACTACGTTCCTCTCTTCCAACCAAAAAAGCCACCACGGGCAAGATGATTTTCAAGGCATTGAAAAGGAATTGTAAATGTTCGGTCTTGTTATGTCCTATCATGATCCCATTCCATGAGACAATCCTGTCCCAAAGAGCATGCAGCCTACATACACAAGAAAGAGGAGGTTTATTGTAGAGAGGAAACCCACTGGATTAGCTATCCCAAACTTAAATCCCACGGTCCAGTCAGAGAACTGCGCCTCCTCTCCATTTCTTTGGAAGTTGCATGAAGAGTGGTCTAAAACTCACACAATCCTGCCAAGCTAAACTTCAGAGAAAGGAGAGGCTTACTGCACAGCTCCTGAAAGGTGTGTCTATGTGTGAAGAGAATTTCATGGGAAAAGTTCTGTTGAAGTTCTGGGGGTTGGTTTGGGAAGCCTTCAAAATCACTGTGGCAGAGTACAGAGCAAATCCTCTCTGGAACATAACCCAATGGAATTTCTGTGAGAAAAGGTCCCAATGCAAGATTTTTTCCTTTTCAAAAGGAAATTTGAAATTTAAAGAATCTCAAACCAGAGTGGAAATACCTTGTTACCCCTGCATAATGTGGGGAGGAATGGGAATCTGACTCAGAGGAGGGGCTTTCACAGAGTTCTGTTTATGAAAAAGGATTTTAAACGAAATGGATATTTTGGAGGTAAGAGAAGCAACTTACATTACCTGAGCGTTATTACTTGCCACATCTTTTACTTCACAACTATTTCACTTTGCTAGCCTGCAGTCAGCCTTTCTCTGCTTAGCAGAAAGTCCAAAAAATAGTCACAACTGATGACAGAAAACCTAATTTAAACAATGTAAACAAACAAGACAAGAAACCCAACTTTCCTACAAACCAATTCACGTTATTCCAAGCAGATATTCATTAAAACCCTCTGGAGTCCCTCTAACAATCTCTTGCCACCCATGAAATAGTTCTTTTGAGGACTATATCCAAACCAGAGACAAATCACAAGCAGTTTACTACAATGAAAAGGAAAATATTAAGCTCTGAAGGCTAACTGCACTGAAATGCAAGCAAACAAAAAAATTACAGTCTTAGAGCTCAGCACAGCAGAAGTTCAGTTTTGCAAACACACAATCAAACAGTTCAACACTTTCCTGGCCTCAGGGCTCAGCGGAAACTGAAAAAGTTACAGATTCTTGCATGCAGGGCCTGGGATCATGTGATATTATTTAAGGAACAGACATTCAAATAAGCTGAAAAGAGTTTTAATACAAGCCTGGGACCTGGCACAGGGAAACGAAACACGTTCATTAAACACCGTGGGAGATGCCAGTCGTGACCAAACACGGAGTGCACGTACAACCAAGTGAGAAGAAAAGAATGAAATTATCACCGAGTTTGATGCGGAAACATCAGGAAACTATAAATTTACAGACATCTAGGAAAGACTTTTCCCCTCACTACTACTGAATAACGCAGGATTACACCAGCAAGCCGGAGCCAGAAGAGAGTCACACAGAGCACAATTACAAAACATTCCCCTCAAAGATTTTATGTATTGGAGATGCTAGCACAGCCTTTGCAAAACATCCCAAGATTGAATATTTTTTTATCAATGTCCTCCAACTTTTCTGTGTATTTAATAGCCGTCATCTATATGAAGACACATACGACCTTTAGATGAGAAGTTCCTAACTAGATGCAAAGAGTCATTAAGAATTACATATTTGCTTACAGTAGCTACCACTCCTGAATTTCTCTGTTCAGCCTCCTGTTAGTAAAGACTACTACAGAATAACAGAGCAATTCAGATTGGAAGAGGCCAGTTCAATCCCCTGCTCAGAGCAGGGTCAGTGACATCAGGATGCTCCGGGCTCCTGGTCAGCCGGGTTCTGAGATTCTCCACGAAGCCAAACTCTAAAACCTCTCTGATAAACCTGTGCCAAGCTTTGGTCACCTTCACAGTGGAAATATTTTTCTTTATAATATCAAGACAACAACACCCTAAGAACCTGTTTAACTAGACTGGTGTAAGAGCATTTTAAAATACAAGATCTTGATAAAATTCAGGGGGAAAAAAAGGGTAGAAAAGACCCTGGCACATTTTACTTCAGGAAGAGGTTGCAGAAGCTTTTAGACAGGAGAGAAATAATACAAAGAGATAGGAGCAATCAGAAACATAAGCAGGAAATATTCTGTAATTTATCTTATATATAATATGGCTTGGGGAAAATAACCAAATACAAACCTCTCAAGTCGCTATGCCAGCAGAGACCTACAGGCAAATCTGGACAGCAAGTTCCAAACAGCACGGTAACAGCAGATCAATATGATTTGGAGAAGCAATCCGATAAGAATTAAATCACAAAGTAGGTTTACTTCATTGCATTTATTCCTAGGCAGCTCATCTCAAAGGGTAAGAGTAGCTAACTAGTGGGAATTCAGAGAACAGCA
Source organism: Chlamydotis macqueenii (assembly GCF_036417535.1). Classification (NCBI taxonomy): domain Eukaryota; kingdom Metazoa; phylum Chordata; class Aves; order Otidiformes; family Otididae; genus Chlamydotis; species Chlamydotis macqueenii. The sequence goes on along the minus strand of NC_141570.1, from coordinate 5,595,887 downwards.
ACTAAACTTACTAGATTGATGGAAGAAATGATTTATGAAGATTAAAAGATTTTTAAACATATGGTTTGACTTCAGCTCCCACAGAAGAGCAAAAGGGACATATTTAATGCATTGAGAGCTGTTACGGGGATACAGCTGGAATCAAGGAGGCTTTTCCAGCCCAGCTGATGCCATCTGACGCGCTCGCAGGCCGGAGCCGGGACCCTGCCGACCACCCGCTCCCGGCCCGTGCCGCACACGCAGGCAGGCCCAGCAGAACAAGGCAAAGCCCAAACTTTTGGTGTGGTCCCCTGTGCCTGCTCTCGCCTGGCCATGAAACAGATGATCTGAATGCTTTATCACATCCAGCTTGTAAACATTAGCCCTACCCCAGACTTTTTATTAGCTTAAATCAAATATTGAACCTAGCTCAGCTGTTAGAGGACAGCTGCTTGCAAAGTGATTCACTGCCATATTCCTTCTAGGCCACAAGAAAATACAACCTAATCACCAGCAGCATGACAGATGCACACATTTTTAATTATGAAGAAAGAAATTAGGCTCTGAACTTATCCCCACGTCTCAGTTAATCAGAGTGCTTCGGAGGAGCTGCCAGCCACCACAGCCAGGGATGGAAGGAGCTGCTGAGGGCCCTGGACCGGTGCCTGACCGCGTGCTGAGCCCCCACACCCAGCCCCGCTTCGGGCATCGGCCAGGAAAGACCTGAAAGAAACAGCGTTATTTCTTAGAATTTACCTTTTCAGGAATGAAGTGCTGGATTTCTCGGTTCAATCATTTCTGGCCACCTGCAGCCAACAAAAGCGCGAGCAATGAACCTGAGCCACTTCGGGTGGCTGGGAAGGAGATGGTGGGCAAGTCCTTGATCCCGGCACCAGCAGGTACGGGAGGGCTTCCTGCAGCAGATGCTGGAGCAGCTTGCCAGTTCCATCTCAGAGTTTTGCACTGGGAAAAGTAGTGTCCTGCCTACACATAGCTCAGCTCTGTTTTGCAGGGTTTTTGACTGAACACATTCACCCTGGTACCTCAGGAAACTCTCAGTAGAAAACACTTGCATGTTCAGTTTTCAGATTACGCATAAAACAACTTAAAGCTCCAAGGAAATTCTCATTACTTAATACACACGTTAAATTCCCATGGATCACTCAGCTCAAGCAGTAAGAAATCTGATAAGCAAACAGACACTAAGAATCAGATATACAAATACAGGTAAATTCCAATTTACATGCTACTGAAGGTAGCACAACCAGGTAGAAGAAAATCAAATAAGTAGCAAAAGCAGGAAAAAAAAAATCCTCTCAAGTATTCGGTCAATTACTTTAAGCCTTCAAAAAAGGGGTTTGTCAATTCAAAACATTCATCTTACATGACAACACAGTCTAATCTACTGTCAACGCTACTGTCATCCTCAAAAGAGAGTGGCAGGAGAGGGAAGATAACCTGTGCTCTGGCCTCGCCGGGATACTGCAGCTCAGGGCTGAAGGAGGAGCAGGAACAGTTTCCAAGGAGAGAAACTGATTCAGCTCCTGAGGAGACATTTCTGAATTGTTTACCTTGCTTCCCTGCATCAATAATTCTTCTTCTACACCTTCCACAAATCAGCCTTCACTGGTAATGCTGGAGGAGGCTGGTCAGGGAGGGTTTAATGAATGAAACTAAAGCAATCTGGTGGTTACAACGGCGGCGTTAACACCGATTGAATCAACAGCCCCACTCTCTTCTCCGGGGGCTGAACGGGAGCCGACAGCCCTGACCGATAGGCAAGCAGCTCAGATGTGAGCCTCACCTGTAGGAAAAAATTAGCTACTCCATCTCTAATGAACAGTCTCTCTCTATACAACAATACCCTCCACTCTACAAGCAATTAGCAAATCGAAGCACTCTCTTTGTGGACCTGCATTAATTTACTCCTCGACGTTGCACATTAAATAGCTCACAGGTACAGCACAGCACAGTAGTAGCAACAGCCAAAGCCATAAAATTAAACCTTCCTTCAAAGAGTTAGGGAAGTAAAATTATGCGTGCTGCATAATACAGGGAATAAATCAAAACAGCCTTCATTTGGAAACATCATTTCAGTCTTATGCTTTCATCAAAAAACATGATTATCTTAACAGTCACATTAATACAACGTTGGTACTTTACAAAGGAGAGAAGCGAGCAACACGTTCACCACCTCAAATTAAAAAGAATCATTTTTATTCTTCCTCATCGGGGTGAAATACCTGAGAACACACCCAGCTGCCTGTTTCACAGCTATAAATCCCAACTGCGGGTCCCCAGAAGGAAGGCCACAGCACCGCACGGGAGGGGAAGAGGAGGAGGTTCGGCCTGGCAGAGCTCTAACGCAGCTGCAAAACATGGCACTTGTACAGCACGCCGAAGCCCAGCACGCCCTTAGCGGCATTTTATATGCAACAGTTGTATGCAAATTCAAGTCAAGTGTGATGATTGGCAAATTTAGGTATAATGTTAATTAATAGCTATTTCAAATTAATTAAGATAAATTCTTGCCTCTCCTCTTTGAGAAAGTTAACGCCACATAATTTAAATGTACAAGGATACAGTTGCACCCCGTCACATAAAAATACAGCCTGATATGTTCTAACACGCCAAATAATTTCGGTCTCCTTGTGCTGGCTGCTCCCCATTCCCCGGGTAATTTCACAGTACCTTATTTATCTGATCACTTACAAAAGAAAATAGAAGATGAAGCTTCTTGGCTAGAGCTAGATGGCCTTAATGTGTGGCTAAAGCACAATGTGACCTGTAACAGAGTCCAAGCTAGCGTATCTTATCTGATGCCATAAGCTGAGGAAAAAGGAAAAGAAAAAGCACAACATCGCTGCTTTCTATCAGATTCAGGAGACACAAGGAAAATACAGGGCATCAAAGCTGCAACTGAAATACAAAGGAAACCCCAAAACGTGGCTGCACTCCCAGGACAATTCTGCTAAGGAAAGCACTGATCGTGACTCTTATAATTCAATCATAAATCTAAAAACATAGCTCTATGCACCAGGCTGATGAGTTACATGGAACAACAGGGGAGCACCACGAGAACACTTTGAAGAGAAAGTTGCAATCACAGATTATCTCACACACAAAGTTATTTTTACAAGATTCTGGCTTGTAGGGAAAATAGGAGGAAAACTTTGCTTTCACAAAAGCCACAGCTTACTTATGGGGGTGGCAGAGACTGAGACAGAAGTAACTCCTCCGCCACTTGCAGTTAGACTTCAGTGTATTTACATACATGCATGATCCTGCATATTAAAATATTGTGAGAGCTGAAATGAAATTTTCATCAGTGTTCCATCTGAAATCTCACCCGTGGGATTCAACTTCCAACACTTAATGCATGCATTTGCCTGTTCATCCTTTAAAGTTACATATCCATTTATACCATTTATATGCTAGCCAATACCTTCCGCCTTCAGCCCGTTAGCGCAGCATTACTGCGCATCGGGACCAGTACGGTATTGTTTCAGCATCTCTGAAGTGCACTGCAAAATTACACTGGGCTAAATGGTCATTTCTAATCCAAAATATTTTGATGCTTTGTAGATTAAATTACTGATCTTTCACAAAACTGCATCGGTTGAGATCACAGTCAGGAAGACGGGTTACTATCGGACATTGCTAAACAATTTCCTTGCTGCTTTACAGATTCAACTTTGCTGTTCTCAAGAAAGTTCTCCTGGTTATAAAATCCCATGCATACTCTTTATAAAGTGGGAAATCACAGCTACAAATAAACTCTGGCGTTGCCTCAAAAGCATCAAAACCACCATGTTATCTTACAGGAGCTGGACTGGCGGCAGCGGGGGGATCGGTCTGAGGCAAAGGTGAATAGGAAAATTCCTCAACAATTTTTGAATGTGTTTCAGAAATCTATACACAGTGAAGCGACGCTCACTCTGACCTGCTGAAAAGCTGCAACAGGCAAAACAGAGACCAGTACTTAACTGACAGAATTTATATTGTGTGGAGAGGCTTATGGCTCAATGAAAAGCACATGTCTCAGGCTACAGCTGATGTGGTTTTCCATGTAATTTAGTCCTTAATTTTACCCCGAGCAAGGGGGGTAAAAGACAGGAAACTAAAACGCCTTAAGATGTCCCCACATCTCCAGGGACTGGTGCTCCTGGGCACCACAGCAAAGCGCAGCACGCGGGGACTGAAGGCTCCGTGCAGAGCGGTGAAGGGTGTTTTTCATCAAAAAAACAAGAGCTGCTACTTCTCTGAGAACCAGTTTCCTACTGGATGTGATGTGCGGCAGGGAAATGCCGCCCCCAAGTGAGAGACAAAAAGCAGCTGGTCACCAAAACGAAGGATGAATAAAGCAAAGGCTCTTGGGTGCTAAAGTAAAAAATGATACTGCAAATTGAAAAATTGCTGAAGTCATAGTTATAATTACCGAAGATACAGGGAAAACATCTGCAAGATATGGGCTCCTGTCAACATGCTATCAAGATTTACTGGACAAAGAGATAATAACCAAACCTCCCTCTTGCTCTTACGTCTCAAGGACAGACCAATCTCTCTCCTTCTCTTTTAATGGAGACAATCACCTAGTAATGTCAAGAATTCTTGACAGTAAGCTCATTATAATGAAATCACCCCAAACTCTCACTGGTTAGGCTATGAGAAAGGAGTATAAACAAAGTCACTGCGGAACAAGCGATAAGAGGAAGATAAGATTTCAAGCTGAGATTGCCCACATCTTTATTCCTGGCAAGTCACTTGACTTCGCTTAAAATAAGCTGCCTAGTTCTGTAGCAGAGACCTGGCTTTTGTTCTCACTCTGCCTACCAACTGCCGAGAGACCCAGGGCAAAGCACCAACCTCTCTGGAACTCCTTTTCCCCCTCTCTAATGTAAAGATAATACTTACTTTGTAAAATCATCCAAAAATCTCTGACCAGGGGTAATCTCTGAGCACAAGGTGCCAAAATTGACACACAATGTACCAGATGGGCCAGTAAAAGGCTCAAGCACCACAGAAAGTGCAGAACTCGAGCACCTCCACGTTCAGAGGTGGTGGTAACCCAACCCCCCCGATCCTCAAAGCAAAGGTGACCTTCACAACTGCAGTAAAACGTTAAACTTGGGAGAAAGATTTTGAACTTCTCAAAATCTATTCCATCAACACTGTTCACATAATCTCCCAGGCAGATGCTGTCAGGTAAGGAACACAGTACAGAAGCAAATCAGGGAGATGGCAAAATGCAGAGCATTCTGTTCAGGAAAGGATGAGTCCCTGGAGATCAGACAGCCCTGTGCCAAACTGAAACACACACGAAGAAAGCCGGTGGGTGCAGGTAGGTAGGAAAATAAGGGGCTCAGGTGTTACTGGATTTTTCACATGACAAAAAAGCACCAGATTTGCAAAAATACCTCAAAACAAGAGCAAGCTTTTGTTGTTTTACTGTCTGAGCTGCAGCCGAGGTTGAGGCGAGATTGAGGGGCAACAGCTGAGCGACTTCTCTCTCCTCCTGCTTTTCCTTGATGTTTTTGTTCAACAACTTATGCTAAGACAGAGCACAGAGACCAAAAGACTGGCACAGCTCTGCTGGGAATAATACACTTTTGCGATAGGTCTCCTTCCCTCCATCCTAATCAAATGGTGCCGCAGCCCCTGGGGAGAGAATACATTGCCAAACAAAAAAAAAAAAAAATGTGAGTTTGCAGCTGCTTCCTCAACAGCAAAGGGCAGCCTGACGGATGAAACTCTGCCAAGCCAATCGCTTCGAGCGTGATGCAGTCGGCCGGTACAGCATCTCCCAGACACACACGAGTGACTGCCGGATGCTGCTGGACTCTCCAAAGGAGTCATTCCCCATCACTGGAACACCCATCACAGAAGCCTCTGCCACTAATATTCTCTCTGTGGGCTCGGAAATATTCCTGCCTCAGAAAAGCAGCTGGGTGTGCAGCCGTAGCAGGGAGCCCCTTCTCTTTTGCTGCTCCCTAGCAAAATTTTAACCCAAGCGCAGAAAGATAACCTGGCATAAAATCTGTCTGTTGAGGGATGACCACAAATCTCATGCCAGGAGTAAAATAGATCATTAAGATATTAGTGCAACTAAAAAACATTAGGAGAGCGCCAGCTCAGGGAAACAGCAAAAAGGGAAGGGAATATAAATTATTTGAAGGACACCAAAAAGAATTAATTTTACTGGGCTGTGATCAAATCTCTAAAGTCAAAATGAAGGGATACCAGCACCAGATTCTGAAACAAATGCAGCACCTCTGCGAATCTGATTATTCATCACTATTTAAGTGATCTGAAGACTGGTACTGTAAGCGATCCTGGGATCCAGTGAGCAGGATGTTTTCTTCAGGTTGTATTAACCCTTCCTGAACTGGGAAGCAGTGCTAGAGACTGCAAGCAGAAGACACAGTAGCTAACGGGAACAGAATCCCATGCTATTAGATGTAATGATGAAGCTGGTTGGGGAAGAGAGGAGTAAATGTTTGTGCATTTGTTTAATTTTTTGGCAAAATTTTAACTCCAGCAATTTTTTCTTTTTTTTTGTCTCCTTTGGATTATCAGAAGAATGAGTTCAGGCTCCAAAACTCCCGTCTTGATGAAAGCAAGCATTAACACTCATCCAAGGGATCCTCAAAAAACTAAAAGCGGTGACAATAGGACACCCAGCAACTCTACCAAATCGTGAACTTTTCTGCCTCACCTCCCAATGCATTTTTTCCAGTACCACCTCCCTGGATCTAGGTTCTCCCCTTGTCAGTTGCCTCCAGCTAGGTTTGATAGCCGGAGAGAAAGAAACAACATTTAGTTGATGAAGTCTGTAAATTAGCCAACAAAAATATTCACTCTTATCCATTCATCAGAAAAAAAAAATGGTGGAATTACATCTCCACCTAAAAAAGCCCTTCTAATTTCAGCCCAGTGAGTCAGCACTGCTACATCTCATCGCTAAGAATGATTCATTGTCACTGCACTTCTCAAAGTCAGGAATAAGGGTATTCACCCCAACTCACTGTCATCTCACAACCGCTCTGGATCCAGGCACCGTGTTTGCATAAAGTACTGCTATCATGATTTATCTGAGTGTGTCACTTTTAATTTAAAGGTATAAAGAGCTATCATCAGTCCACCAACCATAAAGCAACATTTTATTTTCAGTGGGCTGACAGTTGAATATCCAGAAAATATTCTTTCTTGCCAAGAAGGAGGGTCGCAATGCTTCTGAACATAGGGGTGGATGGCTGGTATGTTTGGAGAGATACAGTAATACTTGGTTAAGAGTTAAAGGCAGTTTTTCAGGGGAGTTATAATCTGAATAGAAATTCAGATGAAAGCAGTATAGACGGAAAGCCTCTGCCCCAAAAGGAAGCAGCGGTGGGGAAGAAGGTTTTGTGCACAGATTAGACACCAGCCAGAAGATCTGTAGCTGAATACTGGAATATCGGAAGCTAAACAGCAGCAAAGCTGTGGTTTTCTTTTTATACAAGTCTCCTAATACCACAGTTGCTTTAGTTAACCTTTCTAACTATTAAAATAACTACTGAACAGCTCATACTGACCTCAGCACCCCTGAGTACTCCATGGCAGCACCCTCCTCTAAGGTGCCCAAGGCTGTGTGGCGGCTGGTGATACGTGGTGGTAGTTCAGAAGAGATGTATTTAACGATATATGTGCTATGAGCCCCGTACCTAGCTAAACATCACTGCTGTCCACACAAACAGGCTCCCAAGAGGAGCCCTCAGGCCTGTCGGCACACTTCCCAGCACAACTGCTGTGAGCCAGCCGGCAATTGCCATTAGAGAAGTGAAGACCCACGTTTAAATCAAACTTTTTTCCCTTCTGATTTGATTTTAATCTAGTTTGGATTCTTATCCTGGTTTTCTGCACAGGCTGTGGTAGCTCAAATAAAGGTCAAGGAGGGGTTTAAGCCAGCACTGGCCTTGGCTTGTGAAATTACAGCCAGCGTGTTTTTGGCATCCAGCAGAACAGTGGGTAAAGTGCCTAAGCCTCGGAGGGTCTCCAACAAATTTGAAACACTCTTGGAAGTTGCTAGGTAACAACATTCACCTCCTGAACAGGATTGTGCAATGTTTGCTCTGGCGAAGTAATGCTTGCACTGTCCCTTGCTCCTGCCCCGGGAACACGTTTGCTGAGGATCTGTCTCCTCTGCTGCCAGTCCTCTGCTGCCAGAGTATTTCCAGTCTCTAGGCCGGGTGTGTAGTTGGATTTTGCTCAACAAAGCAAACATTACATTTTTAAACATAGCTATTATAATTAGCAGAAGCTCATTGCTCAATTCCCCTTCCAGGCGGGGATTTCCAAATGTCACAGCGTGCTTAGCACAGCTGATCTGCACCAACGGCCGCTCTAAACGCCGCTGACCTAGGAGGGTCCAGAGCAAAGAATCAAGTCCTTCCACGGGAGGTGAGATGAAAAAACAAACAGGATAACTGTCCTCCTTCATCCTGTGCTTTCATTTTCTTGCAGTATCTGTACAGCACTGTGAGCAACGCAAGTTTAGCAGAGAGACTCTCCTCTTCAATGCAGAAGGTATATTCACACTCGAGGCCAAGCAGGAATTTCTCTTGGAATTTTATATCTGTTCTCTGGATAAGCCACAGAGACAACTCTGTCTTGTCCTGGTTGTCCTGCCAGGGTATCATTGCATAAAACTAAAGCACAGTATAGGGGGAACAAAAAGGGAAAAAAACCCAAACTAGTACAGCTGCTGGCTGCTAAAACCATGCTGCAGAGGCTCTGGCAAATGCAGAGACGCAGTTTAAAACAGTATTTGCTTTCTAAATCTGTTTTGGAAAAGCAAAAACAACCTTAGTCTTTACCAGTAATACATGGCATTAAAAACAAATTGCAAAGTATATTTTCCCAACGCATATCTCCCCTCAACAAAGAGCTCCTACCCTTGAAGGTGAACGCCAGCACTTACATTTCCAAGTATTGCATAAATTAGTGGTTTCCAGCCTCCCTGCAGACAACTTCAAGAACCCTGGCAACTCTCCAGACCTCAGCACGTCCCATGGAACCAGCAAAAGCCCAGATGAGTTTATTAACGCAGGTCTCATGCTCCATCTCACCTGTGATGTACTTGTGTCTCACCCACAACTCCCACCTTGCTCTTCGGGATGTGCCAGCGTAAACTTCCTCCACCTCTCCAATGCCCCATGAAGAACTGAAGAGGATTAACACCAACCCAGCTCAACAAAAGGAGAAACCAAAGCACAAAGATCATGCATCCTTTGCAAGGCCACAGAGGCAGTCACAATTTACAATTATAATATTATACCTCATCAGTTTTTATACCTCATGTACAAACAGACCAGGATTTAGAGGTGGGATTTGCCTGAAGTTGTAGGAAAAAAAATAAAAGAAAACAAAAAAAAAAGAGATGTTAACAATACCTCTATCCAAAGACATTACTTACATTGAAAAAGTTAAAAAATCCTCCAAGATGACAACTGGAAGGAAAAAACATTTGTAAAATACATTTTTACCACTCTCAAAATCAAACATCCTTGCACAACATGGTCATGCTCCTGTAATCTCCTTGAAAAGGAGCAAAACTTTTCTACTTTTATTTGAGAATTAATTCAAAATAAACAAATCCCAATGGAATTTCAGCACACTGTAGAGGCTCCAGCAAAAATCATAAAAAAGCAAGCAAACTAAAAAGATCCTCTCTTGGCACGCTCTTGAAAGAAGGATTCACCACATTTCTAACTGACTGCCACCGTGCCTTAAATGAATTATCTATAAATAGGAAACAAATGCAAAGCAAGCACTTGAAGGAAACTGCAGGATTTTTTTTGTTTGTTTTCTCATGTTATTGCTTAATGGTTTGTGGGAAGGAGGTGGCTAATAACGTAGAAGAAACATGGTAAAAATAGAAAGAAACAGAAAAGGACGGGGTGTGGGAACGAGGGATAACAAGACATGAAGACATGCGAATGCATGAAGTGCACAAATTCATTTTTGCCTCTAGTTTTCCAGAGGGCTGAAGAACAAGGGATGGGAGAATGCACTCGGCTACATCCCAGCACCAGTTAGGAACTATGCCACGTTTGAGGTAAGCAGGGACAGAGAGATAGAGGCAACAGAGGCAGCATCTATCCTGTGCCAAACACAACACCCAATCCCAAGGCTGGCTTTGGCGCAGTTCACTCCAAAACAGCGCTCAGGCTTGACGTTACGATGGAACCACTTCCCACAGGCAAACTCAAGCTGGTACTTAAACCATGAGTACACACGAAAAACATGCTTGGGACTTAAGACCGAGAATGCCCTGAAGATCCTCACATACCCTCAACCTGAAGAAGGCTTTTATGTTATCAGTAAAGTCTTACCTGAAAACTCAACTCCTGTGAGCCATCTCAGACTAATTTCTAGTCTTTTCTACATGTCAGATTCAATATACTATTAAGTGCAGTCATTAAAGTAAAGCACTGGAAGTGTTCAGACAGCCATCCTGCGGTAAGAGCCATCCAAAATAGGAGTGGACTCAAAACTATTAAAGTTAAGCAGCCATCCATATCATAAGAAAAGTGAAAATATTCATGTCAGCGAACAACAGAGCTGGGAGAGTATGAGTCATTCCCAGAGAAGATGTAGTTTCTGAAAAGCATTTACAGGAAAATTTCTAATAAATTCAATTTTATAATATCAATTAACTGTTTCTCAAAATAACTGGGATTTTTATTTCACAGCTCTTGCTGCAACGTGTCTGCTCACTCTTCTCTCTCCCACAGCAAGTCTGACTGCCCACAACATCCCCGCTCTCCAGCTTGTCGCATTCATCAAAACAGCCAACTTAATTACCCTTTTTAATTACTCCTCTTAATCCTATGCTCCTTCTTTCAAGTCTGAAGGGGTCTCTCACAGAATCCAAGGAGCAGAAAACTTCCTGATTTCTCTTTCCAAGGAGTCTGGCTAGCCTTGAGGTCCTCCACTGCTCCTGTAAAGTCTTCCCTATGGCGGATCTTGCCTGGCACATGGAGTTTGCCCACGAGCAGCCCAGGACCTGGTCACAGCCTTCTCCTCTGTGGGAATGGAGCCTTGTCCCACGCCAGCTCTGCACAGATTTACAGCTTTCTCAACATTAAATTATTTCCTTTTATAGGGAGGAGGAGAAGGCAATCAAAATGGCCTGTAATTCAAACTTTTAAACTCCATTAATTAATATCTTCCCTTATCTAAAAAAAAAAAAAAAAAAAAAAAAAAGGTTTAGAAAGGGTATGCAGGGGGTAAAAAAAAAAAAATAAAAAATAAAAAGTCTGGAGTGACAGGAACAGAGCAAGCAAACAAACCATCCTCACACAGCACAGGCGTGATCGTATTCTGTGTTTGCCAGCCATCAGTTTAATTTTCACTGTAAAAACTTGCAGGAGAGTTACTGTGAGGACAAAATGTTGGATTAATCAATCTGGTGCTGAAGTCCTTTGTTTATCCATAAAATACACAGAACAGAAGGAACAGAAGTGCGTATTTCCTCACATCGCCCTATCAGCGCTTCTCAATTTTGGGCTGAAAGGATTAACTCCAGAGGGAGCACCGCAATTTTATCTTAGACATGGTCCATTCGTTCCTTGGCCCTTCTGCTGAGACTGCCGACAAAGATGCCAGGCAGGATGATATTTTTGAGATGTGAGTGTTTATCTTCTGCGAGTGAACCAAATAGCAACTCATTTCAGGAAAGCAATCCGGCAACTCACAATCGCTTCTCGCTCTAGCAAATGCAGACTGACACGGCAAGAGGTGAAACAGCTTGATGGTCCCATTAGAAACCTTTGAGTTTCCTCACACCTGAATGCCTGTCTAGCAAAGCCCTGCTATAGAAACATAAAAGATCTCCATTTGGCAAGGCAAGGAAAGAAGTCAGAACACATGCCAAGATAATCTCAGTTATTAGCTCCCACCACAAAGGTACAAGATGTATTAAATTGCTTCTCCGTCGCGCAGCATGGGATGCTCCGAGGCTGGGAGCTCCATTTGAGGCGCATGCAGGCGCGCTGGTGGATGGGCGCTACAAGGGATGCAGTGAGTGCACACACAGCTGATGCTGCAGGCAGAATTAAATCGAGCAATAGAGCTGGAGGAAGGCAACAGGGAGCATGACAGACAGCTCCCTTCTGTAAATATTTGCAAGTAAGAACTGTGAACATTTTTTTTTTTAACCTTCTGTTCACGCTTAAATTTTCTTTCTTCTTAACGAAGCACAGAAACAGCTATGAAGATCCACTACTGCCTAAAAGTGCCTGACTTCAGGGCAACACCAGCTTGCTTGTCTAGGCTGGTACACGCCAAAATGGTGACTCACTCTTCATGGAAGAGGCCATAGAGGAAGGGTATAGAAAATGTACATTTGTTGTAGGAGTGGACGTATTTCTGCCATGCAGCAGCTCCCAGATTTCCATGCAGACTTGAGCGTGACCTTTTCCCTCTCTCAATCCCCTTTGCTGTTCAGAAACAAGTAGAATCCAAAGAGCAAGTGGAATGCAACAGAAACTAATATCCGTAATAATTACAGTAATGTGTAAAGTGTTGATGGGCTGCAGAAATCAGACACAATGAATCTGGGTCTTGCCTGGCCTAAATAAAAAGGTGCTCATTATCTTGAGAGGAAATGCCACTTATGAACGATAAGGTCACGCTGCACTGTGAAGATAAATGTCATCTCTCTATATAGCTGTGATAGTCTCACCTACTGTCTTGAGAAACATACGTAAACAGCAAAGCAATAAAAAGCCTGTAGAATTAGCCTGGCATACTATGTTATTTGAAGAGCACAAAGTCAGTTATCTAGAGTTCTTTCCATACATAAACATGCACCAGGAACACGTATGTATGTAGATACATGTATTTACACTGTGCTTTTTGGTAGTCAAAATAAATTTTAAAAATTAACTAACACTTTCAAACAAGCTTGGATATGTTTGGTATCATGTATGTTGAAAGAATTTAAGACTAATCATGTATTTTATACTGCTATAAACATCCACAGGAATTACCTACGTCTGGAGAGGTAGCTCCACACTCATCACAAGCCCCCGGGCAGCCTCCGCACAGCACAATGAGGAACTCTACTTTAAATAAATACCACACATAATGCTAACAACTTCTCTCTTTTCAGCAGCTCTGCGTGCTGCCATGCTGCATCTGAGATACAATTAAGTACGCTCAGATGATCTCTGAGCAAGTGGCAGAGACAGAGCCACCTCCACCCAGTAAGAACAGCAGCGTCAGAGCCCTGGGTACCTCCAGACAAGGCTTTTCAGACAAGGGGCACCTCCCTGCAGCGCTCTGCACAGGGTGCTCCTGCCCTTTCATACTCACACGTGCGGAAGGCAAAGAACGCGTGAACGTGGTTTAGCCGCTGCTTGAACGTTCCCACCTAGAGAAATATGGGTTGGTCACCACCGTCATGCAGACATCAGTCCTAGCTGTCCGTAACACCTTTCTTCATACAAAAGGTCACACAGAACGCTTCAGAAACCAGCAACTTATTTTGCTAGGTGTAACTAGATCCACGGAGGTCAAAGGAGCACACATTTAATCTGAATACTTGAGAAATCGGGTCACAGAACTGATCTCTCCTAAGGCTGCATTTACCACTAATGAAATTATCTCTAATAAAAGGGAATAAACCAGATTACTAGGAAGTGAAGAACATTGCATCTGTATGAACTGTTAATAAAATTAAGAGTAGTCAGAATGTAATTGCAGGCTTGGTAACAACTAGCTTAGCAATAATCGCTGCCACATAAAGACCATTGGTTTACGGTCTCTGCCATTAGGCCTGTTCCCAACTGCGCTGCACAGCCTTGACTTTAAGAAAAAAATTAGAGCTTGTGGGCGCTCAAGAGATACTGCCATGAATTAATACTGATACAGACATTCATCATTTCTTTGTGTACATAAATAATGTATGGTGGCAGTCTTTACACAAAGAAGCCTCAAAAAAACTCTCCCATTACACAACATATTCTACTTAAAATGACCTCTACAAAATAATTTACTGTGTTCACATTCATAGCTTCTGAATATATCACTGAGCTTTTATGCACCAATAATAGCATAACATGTAATCTTTCAAGCTTCTTGTTGACTCTTCCAAGATTTAGCTTTCCAATGGAAAATGAGCTGTTTCTACAGTTTTCAAAAAGGAAGTAAAGTTGATGTTACAAGAACCCATGTTTGAGCATCCGACATGTGGAATGCAGGCAAGAGAACGCAGAGTAGATAAAAATCAATGCTTTAAATGAGAAGTCAGTTTTATTTTTAACGTAGTCTTGAATATTTGAGCATACATCTGTCAAAGCTAAGCTCACTATAGCCATTATAGCCATTTAAACAAATTGAAAACATAAATCAGCTCAATATGTCAAATCGATGTGCCATGCATTTCATATCTGTGATACCACAGTTGGACTCACAGCACAGGCATTGTACAGTAATACTCCCTGTTCTGTTAAACAGCACAAATAAAATTCAAAAGAAAAATGTTAAAACTTGCATTACAGGAAGACTGTAGCTTTCTCCAAAACTTAGGACTTCCAGGTTTTCTTACTGAAAAGTTTTTAGCACAATCAAAGCACATTCAACATTAACACTGATTAAAGCAAATAGATAAATTGCAAAGCTTCTGAGAAAACCGAATTGTTCCTTACAGTTTACTTGGACCACCCCTGAACAGAGGAGATCTGTATCAACAGCTCAGTTTTTATTCACAGCTTGGTGAAAACCACTATCAGATGGCTTTTTCACTTGTTCTGTTCCCAGACTTTCCCTAGTTATTAGTAGGCTAGTCACATTTAAGTAAAAAAGAAAAAGAGAAAAATAGACAATTCCAGCCCCCTTCCTTTAAATTCTGTACAAGTTATGACTTGCAATGGTGCCGCACTCCAATTCGTGACCTTAACATGAAACCAGAGAGAAGAAATGGAGAAGCTGCTGCCTATGGACACACCAGTCCACAGGGGAAGGCAGGGTGAACGTACGGGAGGAAATGCAACTCGTACCAACGGAGAAGTACGAAGGGCGCATAATTACGTATGTTCTGAAATAAAACAATTGAAATCGGCTCTTGCACGTGGGCACCCTTCAACTAACTGTGCTCAAGCACTACACTGAACCAGGCCTTTTAGACTAATTAGTTTCCTGAAGAAACACCCCTTCTACTACTGGTAATTAAGGCCAAAATAAGAAAGAATCAATGGGCTTCAAAAAGAAAACCAGGACAGCAACTGCTGTTGTTTTAATTGCCACAATAACCAAAGTATTAAGGGTAAAGTGGGTATTACAACTCCTGCAAACTGTAGAGTGCCAGGATTCACAAGAGCATGAAAACCAGCTTGTGTTGATGGTGTTTTCTCAAAGAACTTTTCCTGTTTATGTATTATAACTCACAGGTAATGGGATTTCAGCAAAACTCTGTAGCTGGAGCCCACAGAAACACAGCGGGCAGAAATGCGTTGAGCCATGTAGCAAGCCTGCCTGGAGGCCCTGCTATAGAGTGTTTTTAAATAGAAAATAATCATTTAAAATATTAATCCCACTTTCTTACAGGAGACCATCATCATGAATTAAGAGCTGACACGAACATACTTACAAACACATACTTTAAATCTTTAATTATGCAGAGATTATGTAATTATTCTGAAATGAAGCACTACAAATCACAGAATTCAAATCCAATCATTATAAAAATCAACAAATCTCAACAAGTTTAGATCATCTCTTAAGATGCCCAAACAAGTACTATTTAATGTCATTAATACAACGCAGAGCCAGGGAATAGCTAAAATTTCCATGGCATCTTCTGTGTAAACATTGCCCTGGTGTTCAATCTCAGCTTTTAGTTTTTTCACAAGATATTTACCTCCTTTCTCTCCAGGATGGCTTGGTTTTCACAAGCTGTTAAAGCTTTCATCAATGCAAGAATGTTCTCAAGCAGTAGTTCTAATAATTAAGAGATATCTAACATCAGCCTTCCATCTCTGCTAGCATCGAAGCCTGAATCACCAATATACTTCAAAAAAGATGTGATGCAGTGGCCTGAGCACCTCCGAGAAATCCAACATAAATGAACTCGGCTTCCAGTTTGGAGATAAATTGGCCTGGACTGGCCAATTTTCCCATCCCCAATGAGCTAGACACCAAAATATTTATCTGGTGACGAGCCATATGAACACATACCACACACTTCAGGCAACTTTGCGCTGGAAGTGCTCCGGAGGACGTGGCATTGCCTCCAAAGGGATCGCATCACCCTGCTCCAGAGCAAGACCACAGACCCTGGAAGCTCTGATCATTCCCATCCAAGGACGACTGGAGTACCCCCAAAGACAAACCCTGCTACCAGACACGTGGCACAGCAATGGCATCCACACGGATGAGACCAGCGCTACATAAACTCACCATGCTTTCCAGCTTGAAGAGATTCAAAGAGGTTAAATCTCTGAATTAGATGGAGAATGCAGTTTGTCCTGTTTGTTGAATGTTTCTCTAACATTGTAAAAAACCAAACAATTCTGTAATTGTGGAAAGCAACACTGGAAAACGGTGCAAGCACCAGGGGAATCTACTCAGCAACCTCCCTACTGACTCCCAGCCCTTTCCTCGTACTGCCTGGCTTGCAGCAGCGATGGACACCGACATAACACATAGAAACATATTTCTGCATTTTCAAAGTCTTCCCTCTGTAAAGCTGGAAGCTACTTGTTCCTAATGCCATTCCCCAAAAATGCTTAATTTACTTTTTTTTTCCTTCTGTCTTCCCCCTGCAAGGGCAGAGATGTTATCCTCGCAGCAGGAGGTGATACACACCACACTGCACAAAAGCAGCTCTTTTACGAGACATCTTTGTCTGCTGCCATTTGCCACGGATGGGGCCACTGCTCCCCCCCTAAACGTACCCTTGCTTCCTTCTCCTCCCAAAGACCGCTAATTGCCGAGCCTGTATCTCTAGGCACAGGCACACAGGCTTCCCAGTGCAAAGCGTTTTAAAGCTCTTGACACCATACAGAATGCTCTCCCCTGTTCTGTTGTGGTAAATATGACTCATAACTGCACATCAGTTATCTCTTCTTTCCAAAGCATCACTAAGAAAGAACTCAATTTTAAGTCTTCTGTAGGAATTCAGACCCAGTTCATCAGTTTCTCTTGTCTCCTATAGGCAGGTACATCTGAAGCAAATCCAAATTCCCTAGGCCAAGCCTCGTCTGTGCTTGGTTATTCACAACATCAGCTGAGGAGGCTACAGGAGGATTTGTTCACACCAAGAGCATTTTAAGGGGAGCATAGTTGCACAGGACGGAGAAATCTTCTTGTTGCTGGCATCTATCGATCTGGTTGGGGTTGAAGCAAGATCCTCCGAAGGCCGAGTACGGGAGCACTCCCGCATCCTCTAAGCATCACCCCTAGACAGCAAATGGATGATACTAGCACGGTCTCACCTAAGCTAGGTATGCTTCTATAGACTGAAACACTTCAGACAGCAGGAGCCCATCCTAAGCTCCCTGCATTGCTAGCACAGGTGGTAACTCATATTTATCATTAGTAGAAATTTTTATCTTTATGAGGCGTCAAGACATGATCTAGTCAGTAGGAGAACCAGGGGCAGAGCATCATTGACTGCATCTACATCTGGAGCATGTCTTTCAGCAAGGCGATGGCCTTTACAACATCTCCGCTTGCTCTTACCGCGTTTGAAGCCCAAGAGAGCAGCAGAGCTGGAAAATTATTTTCTGTCCCACGTCTCTTTCAACACGCAGCCAAGAGCACAAAAGGGTCCTTGCAGCTGCTTGTTGTTGTGTAACTGGGGGCATTTTTCTTGGGGCTTGTCTATACAGATATTGTCTTAACTAATGATTTAATTTCCTCTATGCAAGTTGGTGCCAGGAAATTCTTATTTCGTGAGAACAACGGAGGCATGCTTCCAGTTAGCTGTGGTCCCTAGAAACTGTTGAGTTAAAGCCATTCTTAAACTGTCAGAGCATCCACACACTAAAAATAGCTGTAAAAATCTACCTGTAGTGAAAACAATACTGGTTTGTGCAGAATATCTCCAGTATAAGGCAGTGCCATGGACTACTTCTCTTGGTAAATTACTGACTTTCAGGACAGACTCAAAATGGGGAAGGCTCCTCCAAAAAATTAATAGTAATTGAGTTTTAAAGTCTAGTTCAACCAAACAAGAAGTCTCAGATACACAGAGACAGGCTCTGCTGCAGCATCAACCAGTTTTAAGGGACACTCTTCTCCCAGAGAGCCGGGACTGTCACCTTAGACAAATCATTGAGCCCCTCCGTGACTGGACTTCCTCATTTATAGGATTGTTATTTGCAAAGTGCTCTCCCGAAACACAGCCACTGGCAGGTGTAAAAGGGAGGGGAAGAAACTAATGGCTACCTGACTTGACAAGGTCACTTGGGTCTGAAAGGAAGATGAAATGTATGAAAGAAGAGAGAATCCAAGATAATCCATTTTGCACGACTGCCGGGGGACACGGAGCCTGACCTGATCTCCTTTATAACAGAAACGCAAAGGACCGCAGCGGTTCCCGGTAAGGTTTGAGTCTGCCAAGAGATGCCAACATGTTTGGGTTCAAAGTGCTATTTCGATGAGGAGTTTGCTTTGTCAGAAGATGATGTCCAGCCCTGTGACTGCTTCAGCAATCAGTGGTAGCTGATGCATGGAGCACATTAGCATCACCTCCAGAGAGAGCCTGTTTTCTCCCACGTGAGGCACAGATAAGATGCTACAATGACAGCAGAAGTCAGGGCAAGTGAAACACATGCCATTCTGGAGTGGCAGGAAAGCTCTAGTGACTCGGATCTGTTCCTTATGGACATGTGAAGCAAGCAGAGTAATCTTCTCACTGCTTCTCACAGTTCTTACTGAGGAAAAAGAGCACACAAAAGGTTGGACGGCAGCAGAGAGGTAGAGCCAGCAGGTAGAAGGAATCTGAAAATTAAAACAAACTCTTCTGTACCTTGCACAGATGGGAGGAAATCTCTCTGTAAAGTTCCCATCATCACAGAAACCCCTTCTGCTATGTAAAGCAGCAATTTACCTTTGAGGGGGAGAGGAAATACAGCAGAGGAGAGATAAAGCAAGATAAACAGAAAGTGTGGATCAAAGTGAGACAAAAACAGAAGGTAAAAACGTAGAAAAGCACTGATGGGGGAAGCTGGGTGAGAGACAAGGAGGAACTGTTAACTGCTCAAATAAACATTTTACTGCATCCGCACGTAAAATTTAAGCACCTTAAACACCAGGGTGACCGCTAAGTAACTCCCTTTGCAAGGAGCAGATTTGTGACTAACACCACAAGAATCAGCAATGCCCAATTTTCACTGCCAGCAGATGCGCTGCAATTACCAGGTGCATATAAGGTGACAATATTTGGTCAATGAGTTTTGAGGTCACCGGTAATGCCCGTGGTGGAACAAAAACACAGAACATATGGCATTTCATGTGCTGAAACTGTCAGACTCATAATTAACTGATTAGAGTACATATGGTGCTCACAGACAGTATAAATCTCTCAATGTAAAAAATGCTGGAGACCATCGAAAGTGTCAGCATGAGTCTTCCTTGCAAATCTCTCTTCATTAAAGTTTCATATGGAGCCAAGTAGTTGTAATAAAATCGCTATTAATGGAGTTATATTTATGATGATTTCTCTTTGGTGCAGCTGGATTAACTTTTCAAACACTAAACTCCACATCAGAGCTTTTTCATAGTAGCTGCTGCATGTACAGAAGTTTCTTGTTTTGTCATATTTACCTTGAAATTAGAAGCAAGAAGAGCTAAGGCAGTAAAAGTTGACCAAGATTGGTAAGAAAACTGTTAATATCACCAATGTAAAAACAAAAATTCACGCTGTGATATAAATACAGCTACGATTCTGTTGAAGTATTTGTAGCAGGCTGGCCAGGGACAAACTCATTTCCTCTTCAGCTCCAAAACATATTTTTTAAAAGATGGTGAGTGACACTTCATTAACCACGTGAAATGGGCTGACACAGCCTGCTTGCTTTTCCAGCCACCATTTCAGATGGCATTTTTCTTTGCATCTCTCCCCTGCTTTACATCCAACACTCCGCAAAGTGCTTTCCTGAACCTCTCCAGCCAGACGGGCACTGTGGAGTAGGTGTGAGCTGGGGGCAGGCAGCTCTGGGGAGGATAAAGCAATCATTTTCAGTCCTAGAACAGACTACGTGTTTGCATGCCCATGCATTAGAGATCCAGCTTTTCTCATCAGTCATCAACGAAGGGGATTTAAAAAGTTCCCCATCAGCCTTTCCTTGTCTTCCAGTCCTCTGCCCCATCAGGCTCTGACAGGACTAGTTCTTACGCAGCCACACTGCATCTCTGAAGCAACCCGGGATGAAAGCATCTTTCTGGTTTCCAGTTTCTGGAAAGGTGTCTGTAATCCAGGTAACGTCTGTGATGCAGACGCAGCAGTGCTCCCAGCAGCTGTCCTGCCCAGCGAGGGCCAGGGAATGAGGGAGTCGGACACAACTCAGTGTATCACCTAACTCCATCCTCCCAGCGTACACTAACAAACTACTCACATGCAACTCTCCAGGGCTTACACACTCCTCTCTCATTCCCTGTGTTCTTTTAAACAGCTTCCCACCTCTGTTTATACATCAAGGAAAGAACTTATCAGAGGCCTCACCTCCCTAATGAGTTAAAAGCTGTTGCTTCAGCCCAAAATCCTCCTAGTCCCATACAGTTTCCTCCTCTTTCCTACTGCGTTATCGCTACCACTCTGTCTTCATCAGAGAGCTTCCTGTCTCACACTGAGCTGCTGCTGAATGGATGGGAAAATCTCCATTTTCAGAGTAAGGAAAAATCCCTGTTAAGAACATCACTTCTTCCCTCTATGACTTGTTCAGAGGTGAGGCTGCTAGTAACAGATCAGGGCAGCCAGAAGAAACAAGGAAAAAAAAAAAAAAGTATCAAAGGGCTCTCTGCTACGGAGCACAGAAAGAGATTTTGGTAAATTAAGTACTCTGCAGCAAAAAAAAAAAAAGAAAAAAAAACTGTGATAAAAGAAGTCAGGGAAGAGAAACATGGTGCATGGTGTGAATTTTAAGGTTTATGAACAAAGCTGAAAGGTAAAAGCTATAAAACGTAATGCAAGAGGATGCATTTGCCTTAGAGGCTCTAAGGGCTTTTTTAACCTGAGGATGCTCCTGGACCACAGCAATACCTGCAGCCTCCCCAGCAGAGATGCAGTGCACAGGGACTGTGCAAGGGCTGCTCCTGCCATCATCGCACAGCGTTCCCGGTGTATGCTGAGCTGCCAGAAGCACCTCCTCTGTGGGCATAACTGTGGTTACTTGCAGCGGTATATCCTCTGTTAACTAGGGACCTTAATTGTTTTCCACACTTTAACCAACTCAGCCTAGCAAAACCTCACAGTGTCAGCCAGGCCTCCTCAGCTCAGATCCATCACGCTCTCTCCTCACAGCATCCCCAGACCCTACCTAGGTCTCAGCAGAAAAGTTGTGCATGTTTTTGGTTCGCTGCCATGTGCGTGATGCTCACAGATGGGCTCTTCTCACTCTTCTGTGCTACTCTGCAAGCTGGTTGTGTGCTGCTCTCCCAGTCCACCCACACCAGGGGCTCCCAGGATGCCCCAGCCCTTCTGCCACACTTAGATTTAAATGTGTTGAAGTTCCCTTTGCCCTTCCCAGCCCTCCACGTCAGACTGTTTCTCCCACATCTCAGAAACAACTGAAGCTCCAAGGTGCTCACTCCTGCCATCTCCTCTGTTTGTGAGATGAGTCATGCAGGTGTCAACATTTCTAAAATTCGTACAGAGGCTCAGCAGAGCTGGGAGGGTGCAGAGCATAATGTTAGAAGTCATTCACAGCTGCTATAGACCAGTTCTTTGATCTACAGGCAGTTGTTTACAGCTGCTCGTCCCGATGATGAGACCAGGAGTACCTCAGTTTCCCTTTCTAGCTTCAGATTTTTACTAAACTAAAAAAAACTTTCCCCTAAAATTTCAAAATAATGAGATTGAGCAGTTAACACTGCAGTCAGAAAAGCAGATACAATCAAGTGAAGCATAAAATTTTACGTTACAAGGGGAATATCAGGTCTTTGAATCCTGCTCCTAGGAAAGTCTTTGAAAGGCTTAAAGGTTGACACCAGACAAAACAAGCCTCCAGAGAACACAGCTCCTTTCCAAAATTTTCCATGTAGCCCTTTAACCCATATCTATGGAAACAAACTTTGAATTTCTTCCCTATACATAATTAGAGACGTGTAGCAATTGTTTCGCTCACTCTTCCATGCTTTCACCTGAAGAAGAAAAGGTAATTCGCTATTGCCCAAAGACACCACGTACATTAGACCCGTGCAGTGAAACAATTTGGGAAATCTCTGCCCAACAACGCAGAGCCACTGTTGAAAAACAACTACCAAAACAGGATAAAATAGTCACCTGTCACTTTACGTCAGCGTCATCTAATTCTGCTCAGTCTTGTGGTAAGCAATATGGTGATCAAAAGACAACACAGAGAAACATCCTGAGACAGACAAATTCAGGCAAATTTCCATTTTATCTGATGTTACCAGCTACCTTGTCTATCAACTTGCCCAAAACTTTGCAGAATTCCTTTCCTGAGAAACAGGGATGAAGCAGATCTATACCATGATATTGATCTACCCCACACTACGCTGCTTTGCTTGCTAAGGCTTTAAAGGTCACTGGAGCCAGCAGGGGCTGACCAACACAAGAAAAGAGCATTTTTAAGGACGCCAGAAGAAACAAAGAGGTTTGTGCACAGTGGGACAATCTACTCTATGGCTTGAACATGAACCCAAGGAGCATCAATTTCTACAAGTGTTACTCCATTTGAATTACAGCATCTATTAATCTATATGATGGTGGTACTAGACATGAAGAAAGGAAAACTCATATACTTATGAGTATTGTAAAGCCTATGTAATAAAACTATCAAGCTTTAAGATCACAAACACGTTCCAAATACTTCAAGTCATGACCATAAAGCCCGTTCCACCATGACACAGTACAACAGAAAAGAAGAGAACTATTTGGCAAACACGGATTAACAATTTACCTCATTAGAGTCACATTGCAGATTACAAATTTTCAACAAAAGAATTAAAAATTATATAATAACTCCTTCAAGAGATACCTCTATCTTCAAGTTTTTTTTTCTTGGAGTAAACCTAGTAAAAAGCATTTAATAGTCACTGGTATTCTGGGGTTTTCAGGGCCAGTGCCTAGAAGTGAAGAATTAACAGCGGACACATACTTTACCTCTTTAACCCTTAGAGTAAAGCTCTTAGAAACACACACTCACTCACACTGTGTACGGAAGAGCCTTGCTACACACGCGATAGCAAATCACTCAGACTAGACCACAGAGAAGGCACCACATCTGCTACATTTCATTACCCCTTCATTTCCCCTGTATACAACCCTTTAACCTGCAGGGACCAGTTGTCACTCCAGCTGTGCAGTACAGCTGTGCTTAACACAAAGCACACTCATCGCACCTAAAGTTGATAATTCTTGGCTTCTGCCAGCTTCAGGTGCAGAATATTATCTTGTGGGTCTTATTGATCCTGGAATATTGAAGTCTGAATTTTGCAAATCTGTCTTCTGTGAGAGCAGATCACATCACAAGGAAATTCAATCTTAAAGGTCTCAACTACCTCACCCCTGGGTTACAGCGTGATGCTTCTTTATTACCTCCAGCTCAGCGTTATGAGCATGCAGCTTCTGCACCATCTCCTCGGCCTCACGCATACGCCGGTTCAGCTGGGGCGAGTGCTCCGAAGGGGTCAGCTCGCTGTCATACGACTCCAGAATTGCTCGCATCCCATCACGCTCCTGTCAGGAAGAACAGCAAACACCTTTAAGGATAAAGCCCCTGACCTCACTCCGAGGAGAGGGTTCCCAGAACAATATTCTACATTTTTTTCCCCCTTGTTCTCTTACATGCATCTCTTACAAGAAAGCCTGATGGATATACGCTCATCATCTTCATATCGGCATCAAGCCACAGATGAACACACAGTTCTAATAAAATAAACGTTACTGCTCTGAAAACTGAAAAATTAGACTGTTTTGTGTACATAAACCCACATATCCCTTCCAGGAAAGCAACATGCATCCACTCTGACAAGGAGATGGCAACTGAAAACAGAGCCTGCCTTCTTTTTGGAGACGCTATTCTGATTCAACATGGCTGAACGGGTTTCTTCAGCAAAATATTTAGTGTAGTACTTGACATTTTTCCTGCCAAAGAGTTCCAGCAACGAACCAACAGAATTGTCACAACAGAAAGGAAACAGATTTGACAACAAACAAAGTGGCTGAGAGCAAATATCCTCTAAATGGTATGTGACTTATCACTTGTTAAACACTGCAAAACTCAGTGCTCCTAATAAACACTTTTTCAGAGTTAGTATCTTGCAGACAATGTGTTTGGCTCACTCCGCTATTTGCTAGCAGTTATCACCAAGCATTTGCAGAGAAAGACACACAGAAGGATCCCTCTCCCCTCCCTGAGAACATTTGCACTCCCCAGTATAAAGCCTGGGCCGAAAGCTAAAGGTAAAACTTTTTGTGTGGGTTCCTGGTTGAAGTATTTCCTAATGCACTCCCTACAGACGGCACCTAATGCCCACCTCCAAGGCACCGACAGAGACGAAGAATGAGGACAGAAGGCTGAAAATTTCAAAAAGCCAGGTGTCTTTTAAGGAGATTACCGTTTACAGTGCAATATGCATACAGGGATTAGCCAGCTGATCAAGTGTTTTATCTTTTGACTGCACAGAACTTTGATGTCTGTGAGGCTACAGAACAGGGTCAAAGCAGCACAGGCCCCTGGCATAAACCCAAAGCACAAAAACTCCAGGGAAATCCGACAGTGCTGCCTCCCTCTCCCTGCTGAAGCTTGCTACCTCGCCCTGTTACAGAAAAGCACAAGCGCTCTGGAAAATCAGTTCTCTCATGCGAATTCCGCCATCATAAATATCCAAAATATTATTATTAGATCACTCAGCTTTATAGCTGTGCAGTTCACCTCCAGACCAGGCTACTGCCGCTACACCAAACCTGGAGCACTTCGTAAACCCAGCCTGGCCGCGCTGAGGTACTTCGCTGGGATCCTGCCCTCTTGGAGAAATCAGGAATTGTCAGAGTAGGATAAAAGGTCCTTTTCCTCCCATGCCCAAATAAAAAACCTGTATTTCAGATAGCGAAGGTGATGCTAACCGCTCAGTTGAGCAAGCCTGTACACAAAGGTTATCTCCTCCTTCATAATCTAAAGGTCAAACGCGGAATGTGGATAGCAAGTGTGCGCGTGGGGAAGGGAAGGAAGGTTCAAACTCAAGGTGTGAAAATCAGATCGGGGCACTGCCACAGGTACGGCATGTGCTCAGAGCACGTCACGGACTGAAAGGTCAGCCAAGATGGCTGGGTTGGTCAGCAGGTAGAAGGACCCCAAGACCAAGGACAGCCTGAGGTTACAGGAGCTGAGTTAATAAAATAAGAAAGAAAAACAGGTTTTAACATAAATAGTACTGGAAGCTATTGCTAGCTCCTTGTTCAGGCCTGACTGAAGAGAAATATTTTTCCAAGGAAATAATAGTTTTGCCACAGTTTAGAAAGAATTATTCATCTGATAGACACATGAAAGGAAATGCTTCCATGTTACTGCAGAAGAAGAAAACCCAAACCCAGCCACACCACACCTGCCTTGTAATGAACTTGTTTAGCAAAACAGCAGCAGTACGGGATCGCTCTGTCCTCCTCCTCCTCCCCCTCCAATGCACACATCATCTAGTCTGCCCAGTGCACTCTCCATAAGGCAAACCGCTTTTGCTCACAGGATGACTTTCCTTCCCCGTTTATTGCAGAATCATTGTCTAGAGCACAGAAGAGAACGTAATGCTGGCATTTAGCAAAGGTATTGGCTTGATCCCTGCATGTTGTTGCAATTAGATCTGCAATTACAGCATCTTCTCTCTTTCTCTGTACTCCTAGCAGCTCTGCTATCCTAATTTTCTGCTAAGCATCTTTCATCAATGTGATAATTTAACACTGCAATGTTCTCTCCATCACAGTAGGGCATTCCCAAAATCCTTAGCATTTTTTTAACAGCAAACAGGACCCCTGGCAATTCCCATCACTCTTGGCTTCCAATTAACTGCTGAATATTAGGTCATCTGAGTCATTCCCAGTAAGATCCTAGCAGTTCCCCAAGCTGTTCAGCTGCCAGGAGGACAAACTTCTGCTTTCATGTTAGGATGGCAAAACTGCATGGGAGTAGGACATCCGTACAGGCTGGCTTTCCCCTAAAATCAACCACAGAACTTGCCCTTCAAAGCCTTTCTCTTAAAGGAAGAGTAAACTTGTCAAGAAAAAACATACCCAGTAAACACAGCACAAGTTGGATTGGAAAAAAAAAAAAAAAAAAGGTGCTGAAAAGCTGAAATAAAGGGCGTTCTAATTAAACACTTGATCTTGGAGTTTAGTTCTCCTCTTTAATTATTTCTAAATATTAATACTGCAATGAAATCAATTCTCAGCCTCCAACAAGTGGTCCCCAGCTCCATTTTATAAATTTCTACCCATCAAGAGCACTTAGTGAAAGCTTTTCCCTCCCTCCTAAAGATCTTGTTAGTTTGGCAGGAAACAGAAGTTTCTTGTTGACAAATCCTCTGTCTAAAAAGATTCTCAAAAGAGCTAATCCTAATTTGGTAATTGCTGCAATGCCTCCTTGTCCCACACAACAGGATGTTCCCCAAGCCCCATCAAAAACCTCCCCAGGGACGTTCGGACGCCCTTCCTAACCTTTTTCGCACACCTCTGCTTTCCTGCTTTCTATCAGGAGAGCATTCATCAGAATTACTAAAAAGCATTTCCTCTGGGAATTTCCAAAATTTACCCAGGGCAGGGCATCTCTCCTAACTCACCGTGGACCTGACACTGGCACCCTTCCAGGGGCTCTTTACCTTGACCATTTTCAAATCAACACCAGAAGAGAAATGCAGCTTACTCTAAACATGCCCTAAAAGCAGAATAATTGGGTTTGATGTTCATTATAAATTTAGGAAATTAATGTCCCACAGCAAACTCTGGTGCTGCAGCTTGCAGCTGTGTTTGAGGAGATGCAGGTTTGACAGAGAGGAAGAATAGTGATTTTTTTCAAAGGTTGAACAGTTTCCCTTCCTTCTGCCAGCAACAGCCAATTCACCAAAAAGATATGCCTCCAACTATTGCATAAGTAACTAAAAAGAAAACATGTTTTATCACCTTAGCCACAAACTGGAGCTAATCTCATTAAAATCTGCTATGGGCAAGTACAGGATGGCACCTTTGCAAAATGTCATCCCTAAGATAAAGCTTCTCTCCAGTCCTCCCACCAGCTCCTCTCTTCCCTCTATGCAAAGCCAAAATTGGACCTGGCTGGTGAGCAGCTGGAAGCTAAGGGAAAGCCTCTTCCCCCAAAACTCACACCTCAGAGGGCTACCAGAGCGGTTTAGAAACAGCAGTAATGTCAGTGGGCTTCCTCCAGGACTCTTGGGTTCATTTTAGGGAAAGACCTGAGAACTGTTCACATGAGCACCATCATCACCGTCCCCACCGACATCCCCCAGGTCACCGAAGCAGCGCCGCTGCACGTCTCCAGGGGCAGCCCGCAGCTTCAAATACACGTGCTCTGAGGGGTAAGAGAGTGACTCCCCGTTGTGTACTGGAAGCAACAGAACAGTAAATATATATGGTTAAAAAAAAAAAAAATTAAAGCCATTTGACCTTATCTGCATAAACTCAGGTCCTATTCCTGTTGATGCTCATTAGCCTCTCCTCAAACAAACATATACACAAGTCACCACAGACTTTCTAATTAGTTGAAGAAAAGAAAAATCAATAAGAAAGAAATTAAAGTTACAAATCTAACTGAAGTCAGTCACACACCCAGGGAAAATTTGTTCCTGGGGTAAAGTTTATCTAGTGTCATAATTTTATTGAAATCCTATATCTTCCCATTGACTTTTATCGTTTCAAGCCGGATGCAGGAGTTATCATTATTAGAGTCTCAGTGTCGCTTGCAGGCCCGAGGTTTGGTTTGGATTTTTTTTTCCCCTCTTATAAACAAGCTGTAATTGTCTCGTTTATTGATCAATAAATCTTTCAACTGCCTCTCTTCACCCAGCTTCTGTTCTGGTAAGTCTGCCGCACCATTCTCTGAAAGAAAATATAGGGTTGTTGTTTTTTAAAGAACAGATTGTTTTGTCATTAGCAATGAAAGAGCAGGAATCGCGTGTGGTCGGTTCTGATAATGGCATTTTAATGACAGAATCCAGTCACAGTAAAATCTGCTCTATTTCCACACGAATGAACTTCAACTATTAATCTACAAACCAAACACACAGCTCACTCTCTCGCTTCTGCACGGGTTAGAGCCTGGCAGAGGAGACAGGCTTTGTAAAGTGGAATCGTAATGATATTTCCCACTCGGAGCTTTTTGGATGGTACAGAAATATTCCTGTTCCTAGCATTAGATAAGCTTTTTGTTTAATTAATGATAATTTTTGGAGAATGTTAATAGACTGCTTCATTATAGGAAATCAGTGGCAAGATTTCCCCCTCCTCTTCCTCTCCAGACTCCCAACTCCAAATAAGATTTTCTCTTATTACAGCTAAAGACTGAAGAAAGATACAGAGCTTCAACATCAAACAGATGCTATTTGCAATCACGTATAATTTAGCTAACTATTCCTCATAAAAACACAAATAAAAGAGAAAGATGACTGTGTAACAGAGGTCTGCGCTTTCTTGCTTTAAGCCATACAAATATATACACAGAAAAAGGAAGATGGTAATAGGGGCTTGACCAGATGTTTAACATTAGTAAAACGAGCAGTGTGAGGTGTGGGAAATATAAGTCAAAATATGGCCAGAAATAACTGAAGAATACTTCAATATATCAGACTGTGTCAGGACCTATTGACAAAATATATCCTTAGGATACTTCAAAAATGAGTCACGGTAATCTCTGGTCCACAAGAGACTGTGGTCCTCTAGTTCAAAACCTCTTGAATTTTGCTTTCTATATATCAACCCTCTGCTTGCATTTTTGCCCCTCAAGCCAAAATATCTTTGATGAACTCGCAAATGGCAGGACAGGCCCCAAAAATAGGACGGAGGAATGGATCCAACCTTTTAAAAGAAAGATGGATGAGAAGATACAGACTCTGGCAACTACAAATCACTTCAACACTTTGGTATCTCAAAAAAAATACTTGAAGAAAACATTAACAGTCAAATTGCAAGCAGCTAGAGAAGAATTAGAGATGAAAAACAATCAACTGAGCCTTAATACGAATAATATCAAACCAGTCTAATTTCCTTCTTTGACAGGTAACTTGCCTACTGAATAAAGGCAAACAATAAATGTGACAAACCTCAACTTCAATGATGTGTTTATCAAAGAGGAGGATTACAATTCAACAACATCTCTACAATTTAGAGAAATGAATTTGTATCAAGGTGATGAAACTCACAAAAGCAAAGCACAGAGCCCTGCACGTTGGGCAGCGACAGACACCGGGTCCCGTTCATGGGGTGCCGCGTCCATCGGCACCTACCCCCTTCCCAAAGCTGCACATCTGCATCCTCCTCACAGGAAACACCTGCATCCCACCCCAGGCAGGGATGATCCATCACGGAAGAGATTTCGCTGGGGACCATACGCAGGGCTACTGACAATTAACGGGCTCTGCCCCACTCTGGGGGCAGAGCTAAGCCTTACTTTCTAATTAGGCTTCTCTCTTCAAACCCCATGTTCACATCCCATTCCCTTACAGAAAACAAAGGGGAAAAGTCGAAACAAAACAACAGCAAGACCCAAGGAACAGGGCCCTGAAAGCAGAGCTGTGGCTAAAGGCACGCTCGGTCAGACGTTGCTGTTATGGGAACACACCTAAGGGGAGGTACATCCCCTCAGCTCCTGTCCCTCTTAGGGCACTGCTAACAACAGCTAATCAAGTCTTCCAGAACAGACAAAAAAAACCCCAAGAGTTCTATGGCAAATAAAACCAGCAAAAATTAAATTACCAGAAACTTTTCAAATCCTTCTTGTCTACAGCAGCATCTACTGTCACCAGAAGGCAAACGGCTCCCCTTTGTCTTACCACCCTTAACTTCTGTACTAATCATCTTTAAACAAAAATTTTCTGTTCCCAAACCTCCAAATAGTTTCCTTTTCAGCTACAGCCACTTCCCAACATTTCTCTCTGTGGCTGACCTATTTTCACATTACTTTGCAAATCTGAACTGACTGCAGACACATATGTGTATACACACCATTGACTTTCTACTCAGGACTTCAATTAAAACAGCATTTACAGAAAAGCCTGTTAACTCCATAAATATAAAAACATCCAGCAGATTTCACTACCCTTGCACTGACAAGAAGAATGTTAGAGAATGTTTTTTCAAAATATTCTTACCTCTTGAATTTGACTTTCTATATATCAACCCTCTGCTTGCATTTTTGCCCCTCAAGCCAAGCTAAGACTATCGCAGGAGTCTAAAGATGGATTTAACCTATAAAAAAGCCCTGCAGACATATTGCACCCAACAGCCAAGGCTTCTCCAACAAAAATAAAATATTTATTCTTTACAAGTCCAAGTATTTCCATCCCTGTCTCATCTGAATAGCCAGAAGAGAGGTCAGAAGGACTGATGTACTCAGTAAGCACAAGCACACAGTAAACCAGGACAGTCCCTGTCTCTCCTGTCATTCCTCTGCAACTGATGGTTTTCATCTTCTTTTCCTGATACTTTTGTAACAGAGCCATTTTCTAGCTAGCAAAGGTACTGTATGATTGCCGTTGAACGCTGACTTTCCACCCAAGGTTGGGAGTCTGGAGAAAGAAAGGAAACTGTGGTGAGAAGAGGACACAACCATGCAGAGAGCCTCAGAAAGATTATCAAAGGTTAATTTTAGGTGCCAGAACAAGGCATTCAGAGACACTCCTAGCTTCCCAAATATCATTTCTTAAATTTTGGAAAGACTTGGGAATCTGACTGCTCTTTAAAGCAGGCAGCTTTAAACGTACATCGACAAATACTTGTGTATCTTACACGCTCTTATATTCTGTAATTTTTCCTCCAGATTTACAGTTCTTCCTTTCTAGTTTTTGTCCCCCACCTCCAACGCTTCTCTACAGAGTGCTCAGCTTGCCTTACATCCTGGCAATGGAGCAGAGCGAATAAATCCACTGTAACTCTTTTAATCTGTCTCTGATAAATCCCCTGCTTACTATCTTCAGGAAAATTGTCCATGGTCTCTAAAAGCCCCATTTTGCTTACAGCACATACATATGCCAGCTGACAAGCAATCATACAACTGACGCTGCAGCAAACTAAATATTATCTGACTAAAATACCCCTGGGGTCCTCTTGCTTCACACCGAGTTTAACATGTTTAGTTACGTTTCCCAACCTCCTGCTGCTGTGAAATAATTCTATGATTTTTCTTCATTTAACTCCCTTTTACCGGAACACTCACCGCTACCTATCTCTAGCACGAGCTTGCTTTTCTCAGTGTATTTTTCATCTCTTCATTAAAAAAAAAATTAAAAAAAAAAAAATCCATCTTCCTTCTAACATTTCTCTCGGGCTCAATGCTCAGGCAGTGGCAATCTTGCACGAGTGTGAAGCTGCCTTATTCCTGAGCAGAGGGCCACTCTCCGTCTGACACCACGTGCACAGTTCACATTTGAAAAACAGTCATTTCTTAAAAAAAAAAAAGAAAAAAAAAAATTAATACCATACCTTATTCAACCTAGCCACTAGATTACCATCACTGGCAGAGGGAAGGCACATAACTGACAAGGAAATGTATTCATCCTTACTTACTGGCGATAGGAAACTAATATTTTATTCATCTCTTGAAAAAAAGGGGGATCATGGGGGGAAGGATATAAAAAGCCTTATTCAACCCCGAAAAGAAAGGTTTTGTGAGGACGCATCAGATTCTTCTATTCTGCCAGTGTCTACAGCACATAAAAATTCAGCCCTGTGTTCACTCCTTACCCTCAGATTTCTTTTTCCTCCTGCCTAGTAACCAACCCAGATATTGGCCTCTAAATCTCGTAACAGCCAGTTTCCTGCAGTTTTAACCACTTAAATATCATTATCTTGGGAGAAAAGTAAACTGAACTGTGCTCTAAGCCAGTGCCATTATGTCTGCAAAAATAACGGAGGAGGAAGCGTACAGATGTCCCAGCGCCGCGCCTGGGGAGCTCGGGCTGAGGATGGACTGACGGAACAGGGCAAATCTCT
Organism: Chlamydotis macqueenii; assembly: GCF_036417535.1. Classification (NCBI taxonomy): domain Eukaryota; kingdom Metazoa; phylum Chordata; class Aves; order Otidiformes; family Otididae; genus Chlamydotis; species Chlamydotis macqueenii. The sequence continues at coordinate 5,563,528 of NC_141570.1, read as the reverse complement.
CGCATTACAGTTTGAGAGGACAGGAAAATCAGAGACCTGAGTTCATCCGATCAGCTCAACACAGCATGTTCCACTGAACTTGAAAAGGAATTTCTTGGTCCCCTTACGATACGTCAACAACTCCAGAAATGTGGCAGCTGTGGCTTTTTGAAAAAGGCAAAGAAAAGGGGCTTTTAGCTAACACTTCAGAATATACATCACCTGACTGCTTTATTAGAAAACATTAATAACTTCCCATATTTTACTTAATTCATAAATCATTCCCTCTACTACCCTCAGGGTATAAAATACCAGCGACTTCAATAAGAGTTTCAGAAATTACACATTAAGTTATCTCCTGGGTTGCCGCCAGCACATCTGTTTTGCCCTCCAAGGATTCTGGTGGGCAGAGAGAACGCAGCTCCTTGCCCTCGCAGAGAAGACTGCAAAGTCTGGCTGCGCAACTGCTGCGACAGGATTGTCTCAGGCAAGGAAGTTAATTAACGTGTGCTTTAACACCCGTGGAGCCATCAGACAGACACCTGCACTGCAAACCATCCCATCGTGTCTGAATTCCCAGCCATAGGGCTGAATGCACCTATACCAAAGGCCTTTCTGCCCACTATACCTTAGGATTTCTTTAACAACTGTTGGAAACCTCCTTCAATTAGTGTCCCATAACGACTAAAGAACTGCCCAGAAGCCCACAGCATTCATAGATCCACCGTGACGCAGAACACAGACAGTAAAAACCCAAATAGCCCACATGTACAACACCACACCCGGTGCCTACCCAGCTCTGATGCTCAAGCTGTTGACCAAAAACCATAAAGCATTTTGTTAACTACAGCAGGCGCAACTGTGCCACTTTCACAACACATAAGCCATCTATAAGGCAAAAGAATACATAAAAATATTCTTGAAATGATAACAGCCATAAAGAGGCATTTTGTACCCAAGCTGTGCTCCCAACAGTAAGACTGGGCGAGCTAAGGGACAGCTTATTTAATTACGCCCAATGACTTATCCAGGGCAAAGCAATAATAAGCCATTACTTTGAACTAAAATTCTATTATTTATTTGGATGTGGTCAAAATACTCATTTCACATTACAAAACAGACTTTTCACATTACCCACACGATGGGGGTTATATGTTTTAATTTGCACCCTTTGAGAATAGGAATGAACAATCATTTTAACTCTTTGACTGCATAAGCCAGATAAAAAGGTTAAAAACACGAACTGCACCAAGCAACACTTCCTCAGCTTTTTTTAAGATCAGTTTATTCTCTCAACACAGAGCACAGTTCAGACAACACCCACACAACACGTCTCATTAGCTTCATCAGGAGCCATCTTCAGGGTTTGCTCTCAGACAGCAAGTAAACACCATGAAGCTCAGCTGCTCTTTAACCTTGTGAACTGCACTTCTGAAAGAGTTTTCTGCACTTAAAAAAGAAAGTGTGCCACCTCAGTGCTCTGGATTACGGCTTCTTGAGCAGAGGTGTGTCATAGTTGTGTCAGATTGGATGAGGCTCTGAGCAACCTGATCTGGTTGGAGCTGTCCCTGCTCCTTGCAGGGGAGTTGGACTGGATGGGCTTTAAAGGTCTTTTCCCACCCAAACCATTCTATGACTCCATGATTCTATATGCTGGCACTTGAATCCCACATAAACATGAGTGCAGGCTGGAGAGAAGACCAGGAACCATCTCTGTGTGCCTGGGATCTCATTCCTCTTGAGACCCAGATGTGGTGAAGAACAAAATCGGATGCTTAAGAAGGAGGTACAAGGAACACATCAGGCAGGTATAAGATTATGGTGCTTTACCACCATTCCAGTCACACCTTCACCTTGGGCTTCCCAACTCCCAAAAAACCAACAATTAATAAATACTTTAGAAGAACGAGCTTTCATTGACAACTCCTCTGGATATTTTTATTGATCATATAAATACTCAGTCTCTGAACCCTGATAAAATCCTGACCTTGCCAGTTTTCTGATGGAAATGAATTCCATTGCTGTTTTCATTGCTTGAAAATGTATTTTCTTTTATCAGTTTTTAATTTGCCACCTTTCAGCTTCATTGAACACCTTTGTTCTTGCATTGCATAGACAGGGAAAACAACAGCTCCCAAACAACTCCTCTAAACCATTCATTCATTAGACTCTGCGCTTTCAACTTGTTTACCTTAAAAAGTAGTTGAATAAGAGGTGACAAGTCCAATCTTCAATTTTCCAGCATAACTGCTTTCCCAGTTTTTTACACTCTCATCACCTGTTTCTGACTGCTGCTCTCATTTTGCAGCATCCTCAGCTGAAGTGGGTTGATGAGAGATAAATGAAGAGAAACAGTGAAGATGCACCACAAGTCACTGGTCCCTTCCCCACCGCTGAGTAGGGGTACATCCTCACCCAGCTCCAGGCTGGCTAGAGAGCTCATGATCCCAACTTCTGCTGCCCTACAAACTCTTTCACATACAAGTTACCCACAGATCTCATTCCACCAGCACACCCCCATGCGGGAGGACCCCCTAACTGTGCCCAGTGCCAGCGACACAGGCTGGCACAGTACTGCTCAGCAACTTCAGAGGGCTCAGCCCATCATCAGAGAAGCAGGACAAGATGCTGTCCAAAGCTGCTGAGCTAATAGATGGCCAAAGCCCGGTGATCTGCAGTTTGGGAACACCACAGGCAATCACCTCCTCAACCACACCTAGCAGAGAATAGAAAGAAGATAGAAGGATGCATGTCTACGCCTAAGAATCAACGTCCAGCCCTTGTGACAACAGCCCTCAGAATTAAACTATTTCCTGAAAATAGCCTACAAGTTAGTAGACCTAATATTAACATTAGCTGCCACTCAGAGAACACCTTCCTTTTACAGTGTCACCAGAGCGCTGGGTAATTCACGCAGACAAAATGACGCTCCTTTCTTTGTTCTCCCTCCACTGCCTCCGCAACATTAAGTCAACAAAATCTTTCCTCAAAACTGCACTGACATCAAGAATGTTATGCTTGAACCATTAGACAAAACGTGAAGCACTGAAGTCATGCTTCATTAAAAAGAAGTGGAAAAAAACAGTTTACCAGAAGAAAAACATTATTTAGGAAATATATTCATCATATACATCTGAAAGAGAATGATGATTAAATGTATAAAACAAAAACATTCATCACTCTTTAAATTAATACTTGACCATAAAATTTTACACAGTTCTATTTATTTTTATTTTCTTTTCAACAAAACCACATAGCAATAAAGAGCAGAACCACAGTATCAAAAAATCTACTTTACTGCAAACTGAAACCATTGGTTTGCTTTCATACTAACGAACTGCCACGTATTATGGAACAAAACGGTCTATTGGCTTTTCTTCTTCCGGGCAGAAATTCATCAAAGTGAGCAGAATACAGAATAATCACAGAAATTATTGTCAAAAGGAAAGACACAGTAACAGAGGGAAGATCTCTCCCTGCCACGTAACATCACAGAAAGAGCTGGCAAACAGCAGACAGCTGATGATGAAGATTAACTCCTACTTCCTACTGCAAAACACCCGTGAGGCAGAACTTTCTGGATATCTTGGAGATGCTCAGGCGGCAATTTAGCCTTTCCTATGTTCCACATAGCAGAAAGACAATCCAAGGGACACTCAGCCCACCATAAGCAGAATTACAGAATTTTTAGTCTGCAATCAAGTCATTTCTCAAAAAGACAAAAAGGTGGGAACAGCCCCACTTGCACAGCAATATTTAAGGATACAACACTCATCACTAAATTTGTCCCATCTCTGGAAAAGCATCCATTGTGATGCATCAGGAAATACTATCAGAGCCATTTTTATTATTCTGAATTAAAAAAAAAATACTAAAATGAAGTCATATATCTGTTGCTGTATTTGGTTCTTCTGCTTCCGTTTGTGAAATGGCATTATACTATTTAATAAAATGCCTTTCTCTCTAAGCGCCTTCCAACAAACGCAGCCAGCACTCTCCTGACCTCGCACAATCTTTCCCAAACACAGCTTTGTTTTACCATCAAATGCTATACGAGACGATGCCATTTTCAATACAGTCTATTATCAGCAATAGATAGACTCAGATTTGCACAATAGTTGAAGTTTGAAAGCTGCTCTGGAGATTGTCTACCCCAGCCTCGGGCACTCTCCTCGATCCCCCTTCTCTCCAGGATCACATTCCTTGGGATTCTTCCAAGCAGGTTCATGAAAAGATCAAACTTCTCTCCTGAAGTTCAGGGCTGCGATCCTGCTATTTGCCTTGTTCCCTTCACTTAGGAATAATTTTAAATTACTTTAGCAGCATCCTTACCTTAGGTTTTTTTAAAAAGTCTCCCCAACCAACATAAAATCACTTAATACCACAAGCACAGAGAAAGTTAGTTTAGAGATAAAGGGAAGACAAGAGGTAACAAGAACAAATCATTCAGCTAGAATTTGACCACTTCACAATCCCTCTCCTCAACTTATTCCAAAAAGTTGTTCCTATTTCACTTGCAAGTATTATTTTTCAAACTCCTCCCTGTTATTTCACCTCCAGCAACAACATACATGAGCTCTACCACATTAGAAGAAAGCATGAGTACTGTATTGTCTTCCTCAGCGCAGTCTCAAAGATGCTACCCGTGATTACTGATCCACTGGAACTCTTCAGCTTTTTGCGGGTAAGAACAGAGGCACCCAGAAAGCAGCAAGTGCTAAGTTTCTGCTTCTCTCTTCCTGTGCACATCAAGGATGCTGAACACAGACACAAACAAAATCAACAATCAAGGCCATGCAGAACACCTGCCTCAAGTCCATGGAAGAAGCAGCACAAATTTTACAGCTTACGTCAAATCTTTTCAACTTTTCCCCTGAATCAAATTAGTTACTAATGAAACAGTTTATGATTAACACTCACTTAAGTCAAGACGTAAACTGGGGAAAAAGCTATTAGTTGAACATGAGCAAATCAGATTGGCTCCAGATATACGTAATAAAATGTGTATGTGTGAAGAAAATACTACTGCTGTGTCTTCAGAAGTCTTCAATTTCGGAACACACTCTGTATTAGATCATCACCTAATATCCTCTAGCGGCATTTCTGAAACATGTTGCAGAAAGTACAAGCAGCTGATGTACCTGTAAAATACAGATGTGCTTTCCTGTCATCTAAATACACGAAGTCTCACAAAGGCACATATGTCAGTGACCACACACACAGAGCCCCAACAGAGAAATATCCATCCCATCCACCTCAGGCTCACTTGCCAGAGCCAGTCTGGCTCACAGGCTCTCTCACTTGGATTTCCCCCTCTGTCCAACGCGGCAGGACACCGAGGAGCTATGGACATGGAGGGAGGAGAGGGCAAAGCGCAGTCCATCAGTCCTGTCTGTACCCTGAGCTGCTGGGGCAGCGCCCTGGAACAATGGGCGGAACAGAAAACATCTGCTAGAAATTATCTCCTAAGCCTAGAAGTACAATACCAGGCAAAAATTTATTACCCTTTCTTCTCGAGCAGTCTTTTATATATTTGAATATATGTTTCTCCACAGTATCCGCTAGTGTAATCCTTCACTCTTTCCTCTTACTTTTTATCATTTCTCTGGATGATTAATAAATATCCATTTGTCTTCAAAAATTTAAAGGAAACACTGTAGAATCTCGCACGCAGCTATCCAGATTTGACTGGAAGGAGAGCCAGGAATGAATGAGATGGGGATTAAGGACAAGAAATCATTTTGTAATTGAAAATTCAGGTCCAGTCACCATGAAGAAAAAGACTCCTAGAGCCACACTAAAAATCAAAGCAGAGAAGAAATGTCTGTGGTCTCATACTGGCTCATGCCTCAAACGTTATGGATATTCTGAACTTGCACATCCCACAGGTTACCCCATATACCTAATTTTAACACTAATCCCTAGAACCTGTGATTTAAAAAAAAAAAAAAAAAAAAGGCATGGTACTAATTGAAAACTCCTCCTCATCAAGGATGTAGCACAGACAGTGTAAAATCCTGTTTCCCTACGGAACACAGAATGGAAACTGTAATCGTATTTAAGTTTGGGATGTGTGGAAAAGGAAGGAAGGAAAAAAAATACTATCAGTTCAACATGTATGAATGAGGAAGACATGAAAGAAAAAAAAAGCTTGAAAACTAGAGGCCTCTGAAGTTTTCATCTCAGTAAAAAAAAAAAAAAAAGATACACAAAATTTTAAAAACTTCAGAGAAACAGAAACAAAGGAATTAATCTCCAGCTGAAGTTTGTGTGCTTCTAGAAGAACTTAGCTATTCAAACACCTTTTTCTTTATCAGCAGTTTAATACCATAAACACAAAAAGAGCAGTGTAACAAATGAACTTCTCAGAGGGCTTCTCCCTGCCTCCTCCTGTGGTACCAAAAGGCAAACAGCTGCTCACTTTCTGCATCACACACACCGTTCTCACGCTGGCACACTAATGGGTTTTCTGACGAGGCAAACTGTAATATTAGATACCGCTCTTATTAGCTCAGATCAGAGACTGTGCTGTTAAACCCCGCAGGTACGGCGCTCTGCAGAGACCACTCTCTATTTCACAAATCGTATGTAATTACCTCTTTAATATCAGCCACCGGATTGAGTTGAACACTATCATTCTTCTCTAAATTTGACATTCGTGTGCTTCAAACACATATATTTCATACTGAAAGAATACTTTTTACAACAAAAATACTTCAAAAGCTTAGAATTGAAGTTATTGGACAATTTAATCCACCGATACAAACAGCGAAGAGAAAAGCAAAGCCACTCCTCCCATGCTCCAAACAGCAATTTCTTTTTCACTAGCCACACGAAGAAACAGGGGGTCCCTCAAGTGGTTTTAAATCCCTATGTTTGAATGAACGGTACGTGATTGACACGATACAGCTGTTATTTGTAACACCACAGGCGCACGGTATAAATAACTTCGCGTTATTTACAAGCGTTGTGTTGTTTTGCACACCGGTGCAGCCCCAGAGGCACGGCGTCCCACCGCAAACGCTGGCTGCGAGGAAAGTTTTCCTGCGATGTTTGCACAAACTTAGGACATGGGTGATCTCTGGCAGCTATTGCTGGAGGCTGGCAGAATCCACGGCACCAGGGCCAGGCACACGCGTGTGCAGGCATCGCACGTGCGGGGCTCAGCAAGTGCAAACAGGTGAGAACCCCACAGGCGCGGTGGGAGACAGGAAACAGATACGGGCTGGGCTTCCTTCTGCATTCATCGTTAAGAAAATGCAGGCGGTCCCTGCTGGGTCTGTTAGCAGAAGGTTTTAAACAGCCGCGAGGCTGCTGCCCAAGAAATGACAGCCTGTCTGCGCTGGGTGGTGCGAGCCATCATTAAGCTCTTGCTCCGCGTGGACCTGGAGCTCGCTGAAAGCGGAGGACAGTTACTCGTTACTAACGCTTGCTTTCACACCACTCTCCTACCAAGCTTGCTAACACTCCAGCATGCTAATGGATATCCAGGAATTTATTTTTTCCCCTTTCTTCTCATCTACAATCTTACCCTCCGTGTCAGAACCGATTTAATTACTGCTAAATCATCTCCAACAATGGATGCTGAGTCTAGCCTTGAATTTCTTCAAGAGGTGTGATTTTATCCCTTAGTTTCTCCTGCTTTTTCACTTATTGTGGGAATAGTTAAACTGCATTTCTCCAATTTGCTTTTTAAACAGAAAAGATCACTGTCAAGCGGTGCAACTTTCATATTTCCCTGCCACTTACAGATGACATTAGTCTCTTCTTGTTCATACGTCCTGAAACAATGCTGTCTCCTGGCACATCGACTTTAAAAAGCAAATGCAATTCAAGTTTTCACCATGCAGCTCACAAAGACAGACATCTGCACGTTATAATTGCTTCCTCTTCTGATCTCACTGGTTAACAAAAATAATTGAATTTGGTACCCTTTTTAACGTATTCACATATTACTTTACAGTTCCAAGTTGAACATACTCCCTGCTTTTGTCCTTGGTCTCATTTCCCAAAACTTTTATCTTTCCTTCACCAGTATAGCACAAGCAAGAGACTGTGCAGGCTGGGGAAAAGTGGAGCAGAGACAATTAAGACAGGAGAAGCAGGAAGAAAAATGCAGTATAATATATGCAAAAGCAGATGTCTTATGAGGACATGGTTATAAGTAACTTGTCCTTGGAACTCTACTACTTAACAGTAAAGATTTGTAGGACTACCTTTAGGATTTTATGCTGCACTTCTTAGCAATCTTAAAAGCACTATGGAAGGTCAGCATCACCACCTCCATCTTCCAGAAGGGGAAACTGATGCCCAGAAAGTCATGGTAATTCAGGAGCTCAGAAAAACCAGGCTAAAACACAGATCTCTTTCAAGTCTCTGTCTGGAGATCTTCCCAGTGATTAGGTCATTGTTATGGAAAACAAACAAAAAAACCAAAACAAACAACAACAACAACAACAAAAAAAACACCAGAAAAAAAAAAAAAAAAGAAAAAAAAAAGTGTTTATCAGCTACGCCCTAGCTCTGTTTAGGAAAGGATTACCGCCACTGTGCAGCCACTTCCGAGATGCTGCCTTTCCTGAAGTCACACCAGAGAAAGGTAAAACCAGAACGAAAGAGTAAAAGAAAGCAGAGATGGTAACAAGTATGAACATTCCCAAAGTGCTCCTGTTACTCGTGCTCCAAACGCTTGACATGCTGAAGTCAGGAAAGATGGAGGGAAGTTTGATTCCTTTCTAACTATTTTTGCAGAAGAAATGATCAGTATGTACTAGAATCAACCAAAATATGGCTTTGAATTGTAGGAATGAAAGAGGAAATATGAAGGTGCTGCTTTGTGACACTGCAAGGAGATCATCCCTCCAGAGATGAAAATCAACAGTTCTACCTGTAGGCACTGACATTTTGTTCTATCCCTTGTATGAGCAAAGGAACTCATACAAAGAAACCACTCACAAGCAGAAAGCTTCTCACTTTCTTCTAGAGTTAACTTTCTGCTGACTTAGCTTCAGAAACCTCATTTTCGAACCAGTTCTGAGCAAAGGAAAACGATGGGAGAATTTAGTCTGGGAAGGGGAATCGCCCCTTTCACAGTGAGGTGTTGTTACATCAGCTGAGCTGTGCTACCAAACAGGCTGCTCGTCAAGCAGAAAAGCACAAGTTTTAGGTCGCAAATCGAGAAATTACTTCCAGCAGCATAAAGCCAAGTACTTCCCTGTAATCTGCACTTCACACAGAGGCAATGAAAGAAGCCGCTCCTGATCTCATAGCCATAGAAAAGTCATCCTTCAGCAGAGCTGACTCAAGCTGCTGAATTTAAATGCAGCAACAGAACCATGTAAGGATCAAATAAAATTAATTCTGTCTAATAACAAATTAATTGTCCATGCCAACCTCTAATGTCTCCATCATCAAATGAATTTCCATGTTATTTACTCACCACAACTTCCCACGAGGAAGGAGAAAGACAGCTGCTTAGATTAAAGAAGGAAACAAAAGAGCCTTCTACACAAAGGAATGTTTCATTTTCTAAATGATTGCTCTACTCCAAAACATCTTATGAGAAATAATGGTTTGTTTCTTTTTTTAACAAAAGCAAGATGCAAACTGCCTGATTTGATGCTGCTGTTTCATTGTCTCAGAACTGAATAGAACAACTTCTAGTGGTAAGGAGAGATAGACTCGTGTAAAAATAATGTTCCACTTACAAGAAAAATATATTGTCAACAGACCTAAGAAAGTGTATTTTTCTCATTTTATATTCTTCGAGGCATGGATGATTGTAGCCCTCATCTTATTTATTGACAACCGGAACATTTTCAAAAGGCATATAAAACGACAACAACAAAACTCACTTTACGGCAGAACTAGGCTATAAATTCCTTCAAAAGACCAGAAAAGTGACACACACCGCCAGATCCCCACTGCTCTTATTTTACAATCTTATTTTAATGCCTCTAAAGCATCCAAAATTGTCCAGTTTGACCACACCAAAGAACACCTCTCAAAATCATCATCTAATGGACGAGTTTTTCTGAGAAATAAAAAAAAGCTTTCTCTAACAACAATGTCAATGCTTCACCCCACTTAAACAATCTACTTCTATGCCTGAGGACTTAGGGAACCAGCCCGTAACAAAGAGCTGATCCATTTAATCCTGGAGAAGTCCTGGTAATAGAAAGGCAAAAGGGGAGGAAGACCAACCTCCCAGAAGATTCGAAGAAACTCAGGTCTTTGACCTCATCAGTTCAACAAACAGGTCATTATTTTTGATGGGGCAAGCAGTGGTATAAGATACAAGAGCTCTCTTATTTAGGCAGAAGCCAAAGTGCTTTGTCACACAACTTAAAATGCTTACTAGAATGGGGATTTAGAAGGTTATAATTGCAGAGTTATCATGGCATATCATGGCAATCTTTCAGTTGTACTGGGATATCATCACCACAGAGTCAACAGCAGGACCGTGGATTAGAACTTGTCAGACCTAGTACTCTGGATTATGGAGCGGTCCTACCAGAATTCTGACCTGAATGTCCCTGCAGCCACAAAGGAGAGCAAAAACTTGTGCACAGCAAAGCAACAGGGCATAACCTGGAAGAAATCGTACCAAAATGAGCACAATCTATCAAAATGGGATTTAATGTATCCTAGCTGCAATGTTTTTCTACACAGAGAAGATTAGCAGCAACAGATTCACTCTTCCAAAGCAGAAACAAAACAACTTTTAGTTAAGAAATAAAGCAGATGGCCCACGTAGATTAAAGAGAAGGTACACCGCAACGCAACAGCACGCTGCCGCGCACAAATCCCACAGTAATTACAGCAGCAGCGTTATTTCACTAATGATGCTATGCCTGTGAACTGGGACAAATTAACACAAAGACACACACGCTGGTGACTTGCAGCCCAAGGGAAGGTGAATATGACGGAGAGATAGATATTTAAGGGAACCACAACAGATTAAATGCTGCAAGGTACAGGCAAGCAATATGCAGCCCCAACAAAAAAGGAGTATGAGAAGGAATATGTTCCTCATCTATCTTAGTTGCATGAAAATCTTCTCCATGTCCCAGGTAATCAGGCCTCCCACTTCCTTCCAGAGAGGGCCCACATTTTCCTTAATCTTCGTTTTATCATCAGCATACCTATAGAAGCTTTTCTTGTTGCCCTTGACGTCCCTGGCCAGATTTAATTCTACCAGGGCTTTGGCTTTCCTAACCTGATCCCTGGCTGCTTGGACAATTTCTCTGTATTCCTCCCAGGCTACCGGTCCCTGCTTCCACATTCTGTAGGCTTCCTTGTTGTGTTTGAGTTTGCCCAGGAGCTCTTTGTTCATCCATGCAGCTCTCCTGGCATTTTTGCCTGACGTCCTCTTCATCGGGATGCAATGCTCCTGAGCTTGGAGGAGGTGCTCCTTGAATACCAACCAGCTTTCTCGGGCCCCTCTTGCCTCCAGGGCTTTATTCCATGGCACCTTAACAAGCAGATCTCTGAAGAGGCCAAAGTCTGCTCTCCTAAGTCCAGAGTAGACTGCCCTAAGGATCTTGAACTCCACCATCTCACACTCATTGCAGCCAAGGCTGCCCTTGAGCTCCACATTCCCCACCAGACCCTCCTAGTTGGTGAGAATGAGGTCCAGCATAGCACCTCTCCTCACTGGCTCCTCTATCGCCTGCAGAAGGAAGTTACTATCCACGCATTCCAGGAAGGTCCTGGATTGCTTGTGTCCTGCTGTGTTGTCCCTCCATCAGATATCAGGGTGGTTGAAGTCCCCCATGAGGACGAGGGCTTGCGACCGTGAGGCTGCTCCTATCTGTCTACAGAGGGCCTCATCTGCTCAGTCTTTCTGGTGGGGTGGCCTGCAGCAGACCTCCATTATAACGTCTCCTGTCCCTGCCCTCCCTTTAATCCTGACCCATAAACTCTTGGTTGGCTCCTCATCCCTCCCCAGCTGGAGCACCATGCACTCACATCCGGCAGGCGGTAAGAGTTTCCTGGTCTGGACCAATGGAGAGCAATTCAATATTATTTTGTACTTTGGATGATTTTAAGCTAATGAAGGTCCTATTCTTTTTTATAACTCCCCATGCAAATGTTAATTTTTAATAAACTTTGCCCAAGTAGGATTTAAAGCTTATCTCACAAGACATATTTAGAGCAGTGCCATGGTGAAGTAATTCTGGGAAAAAAAATATGTACAGCTGAAAATAGGATATTTCTGCATGCTTGCTTCAAAGTCTACCAAGAGTTTTCTGCACAGACTGACTTGTCGTCAAACTAGTCGTTGCACAGGACTGGAATTATTAATTAACAGTCAAAACCTGTGCCTCTCAGGCATGCCGCAGATGAACTCCATTGTCACCACGAGTTCTGCACTTCGCATCAGTGATGCAGGAAGGCTGGAAGTGGTAGAGAGGGTGGGAAGAGCAGACAGATTTTGTTTAAACGTCACAGAGCCGGAAAGGCTAATCTGATGCTAACAGGCACCATGTTGAGCAAGAGGCTTTAAGTTCACCAGTCTTTCTCCAATGATGAGGACGGGAGCTGCTCTAGTGAAAAACACACAGAGGCTGCAACACCTTGGAGATCAGCATGGGCCACGCCGCCAAATAAGCAGGAAAGAGGAACGCTGTGCTTGGCTAGGATTCGACTGAATACGGCTTTTAAAAGTTTCTGTTGCTGAGGGACAACATAGGGCTTGTTACGTATCTGTGCTCCAGACCTTATAATTAATTCAAAACAACTGATCTTAATTATGTCAATAGCAGAAAAACTTCTATGTATCGTTTCCAAAACCTGTTGAACAGTCTCTTTGAATCTATAACCCCTGCAGCCTTGTGTTTTATTCCATCAGAAGTTAATTAGGGGAGAGAGTTTCAAAATGTATTAAGAGCTATCACGTATCGAGGGGTCATTTGCGCTGAAGACAGGAAAACACATTAACGGGAAAGGTGCTGTGAGCATCTGAGCTTTCTTTGCAACGTTCACGGAGACAAGGACAGAATTTATGACCTCTCTTCTTTTTTATCACCAGAGCCATTCAGAAAGCTAAGGCACAGAAAACATTGTCTTATTGAACCAGACCTCTTCAGTGCTTTCATTTGATGATTACTTTTTAATATTCATCACTTCTTCCCTTCTACTATTGTCAGCAATTGCACTGAACCAGAAGTTAGAGGTTTCCATGAGGTAAGAAAAAAAAGGCTGGAGAGCTCTCTCAGGCGTCAGGATTTACCTTGTATTTCAGAGCATTCTTAGTACATCTCACCGGAAAATAAATCCTTGGACTTCGGAGAATCATCCTTTCCTGTTCATAGGTCATCTACAGATGGCAGCATATAGAAAAAAAAAAAAAAAAACACAACACTGCTTCTGAAATATTCATGTTGTTTACAGCTCTAGGTTGCTCCTTTGCTTCCTATCTTGAGGGACACCCAAAAATTAAACCCAAAAATCTAATTTTGGTATTAGGAGTCTTGCTGTGCTGACTGCTTTGCTCTACTTAAGTTCCAGAAATCAAACTAACATAAAATTTTAATTACAAAAAAAACCCCAATGTACTGACAGAAATTTTTTTCCTCATCATCTAAAACTCTTCCTTTCATCTATCTGTAAATCCACCTTCTGCTCCCAAAATCCACATACATCATCAAGAATCAGAAAGTCTGAGGGAAAGGATGGAGAATGAAGGGCCTGTCACACACAAGTCAGATACAGACTGGCATCACAGAATTGCAGTTCTCAAAAAAGATTCATGTTCTCCTCCCAGTGGCAAAGCAAACCTCAGAGATTCATCTATTTGCAGATCGCAGAAAAGGGTTATTGCAGAAAGTAGAAAAATATGCAATTTTTGGAATATCTGAAAAACTGAAAAATAATTTTAAACCTTTTTTATAGTAAATTGCATTGTCTATAGAAAAATGTTCAACCTTAACTATTCATCACCACTAAAATACATGTATTCTCAAGCACACGTAACCTATTAGACAATTGCCTCTTTGTGGATTGAAGTAGTCTTGATTGGGCTTCTAATTTTTCTTGCTCAATTTTTGCATATTTTTGCTTTTTAATTCAAGTAAAATCTCTCAGATGTGTTACAGAAAAATGTCAATAGACTGATGAAAAATTAAACTTAACTTCAAAAAAAATTTAAATTTCCAGTAAACATGACTGAAGCCTGAGCTCAGGCCTCAGGAAGGTGGTAAGCATTAATGCTTATCAACACCAAAGAAAGTCTGTTGTTACGTTGCCAGGTTTGAAGATTTCCTATCTTCTCACATCCGTAGCAGATCCCAGTGCAGCTGCACGTCCTTTTGACGCTTCCTCACAGCATCCATCCGCTCTGACAGTCCCTGGGCTGCAGCAGGTGGGGAACGTGAAAGGCACAGGAAGGAAACATGTAGGTGTTTAACAGACGGTACCTATAAGGGATGTGTCTCCACAGGCTAAGAGTTCACTCTGTTTTGAAAACCAGCTTATTTTAGCGTTTCTAAGAGTGATTACTGCAAGTATTTTGGCCAAATTTTCCCCTTACTCTCTCCACTTCACAGGTACCTAGAAAATTACTTCGATTTTTTTCAAGCACCACCCATCCCAATCAACTACAGCAGTCGATGTCCTAATCCGCGCTTGGAGAGCACTTCTGCACTGTGTGACCTTACCAGTTTGGGGATGACTAGACTCCACTCTAGTGCTGGAGACTGAACCTACCCCAAGGCGCTATCATTGCTGCCCTCCTAGCAAATTCTCTGCTCCACATGTGGCTCCTTTCCTTTCGACTACCACACATACATCTCCCATGTTCAATAAATTGTGAGTATTCAGCATCTTTTGTGCTGGCAACCATATCACATTCCCCCAACCACACTTAGCAACAGGATTTAGTCAGCAGAGATGCTGAAACAATATTGGTTTCCTCTACTATGAGAAATCAAGTACAACACGTTACTCTCTGAATTATTCAGACCTCTGCACACCTGGGTAACAAGCTTTTAGCAACATGTAGACACCAGGGATGGTATTTTCCCTGGTGTAGCTCAGATGATGTTAGCAGAACCACAACAGGGAGAAATTCCACCTTAGGCTTATTGCACAGCAGCATCTCATCTTGGTCAGCCCCACCATGCTCGCTAAGGAGAGGATCTGGAATATCAAGTACAAGAAAAAGCCTCAAATGCCAGAATCCCAGGGCATTTCCTGCCTGACACCCCTTTCACAGCATCTGCTTAGAAAGCTGTGCTGCAAATTCATAAGCACGCAGGGGATCACTCATGACTTTTCAGCATGGATGACCTTCTCCCCTGCCTGCCCCCAACTAAGTCTCCTAGAGGTATTTCCTTCTCCCTCATCTTTAACTCTTGCACAAAATGTCACATGGATTTTCAAGGCCAAAGAACAGCCATCTGACATCTTCGAGGAAGACCATCGTGTTTTCCATCAGGAAAACTACAAAAGACTAAAGTGAAAAAAAGTCTAATGCCAAATAGATGTTTCACAAAGGTCACATGAAACATGGGGACTCTGGCCTCAGTGGCAGCCCACGGTAAGAGCGTGTCTTGTTTTGCTAAGCTAGTCACTTCTTATTTCACTTGCACATCGGGGAACAAAAAACTGCAGGAAATAAACCTGTCTTTGACTGCCCTTGGTCCTTAAAAAATTAATTACCTTCAGTGCCCTCAAACTATCTGGACCACCTTCAGCAGCTGAAAGACCTCTTTACCTACGCTCAACCATACAGAAGTTTTCAATCATTTTGTTTAAAGACACAGACAGTAAGGCTTCTCATTTTCCTACAGCATTGAACTCCCTCTTGAAACGTAACCTAGGATCAATTTTATTTCATCTGTTATGTAATAGTTTTAATAAAGTGTTAAAATGGAAGATATTGAAAAAATGATGAGAAAATAATCCTCTGAAATAACGTGAAAATGGAACGGGCAAATAATAATGCAACTGGAGCAGAAAACTATCACATCCACTCTCGGTTTGCTTACGCACCAAGCACCTACTCTGCTTAACGCTTCCAAGAGAAGGCAACGGTACACACCAGTCCCACTACAATCTCTGCTCCTGGGTTTGTACTCCTAGTAAAACTGCTCATTACCTCTGCAGAAAAGAAGTTTCCTCTTTAGAACACGACAGGCAAGAAAAAAAAAATACTTAAATCTGTCTATTTATAAAACTGCTTATGTAAAGATACTATAGTGAATGAAGTATTAAATTATGCAGTGCGAGATGTAATAGAGTGAATCATATTCAGTAAGATCACACACTACTGAAAATATGCAAAAAGCAGCGCTGCTGACTTTCACTTGTCAAGCTACACACACACACACGTATATATTGCTCATCTCATTATTTTCTGCTGTTTCCATGCGTGATAACATGCCCAATGCTGACACTTCTCCTATTCTCCCTGGCAGACCCTACATTAGCATGTAAATAGCTGGCAGATAGGAGGAAATGAAAGCAAGGAAGAGCTCTTTAATTAACTTTAATCCTCTGAAAATCCATACAGCAATCTGTTCTGACAGTTTTCTACACGGGATCTTCTTAGGAGGTCCCTAAGTGCTGCCTGCGGATCACTGCCAGGCTAGAAGGAGGAGAAAGAATGAACAAACCAATTTTGGAGACAATATTTAGACATTTTTCTGCTATTAAATGATGACTGGTGAGTGCCATCTGGCATTATCAGAGCTGTCATTAGCCTGACTCTGGATGGGAAGCAAAGAGATGCCATAAGCGAGACGATAGCGCACTTGACGCTTGTCTGACAGCCAGTCCCCCGCGCCTGGGGTAAGCGTGCCAGAGCTCACACACGCGCCTAGACACAGGTACACACATCCAGCAGCCTCCTCTGGTTTCCAGTACTATACACGCTACACGTCTGTGCCCTCTGGCCCACATTTTCTCAGCCTGTTGCTCTACCTTGTTCCTCAAGGTTGAAGAGCAAAGCAATTTCATTGCTAGAAAACCTGATGAAACAGCTCTATGGTAGTACAAAGTCCTTCAAAGCTTGAACGGCAGACAGGCTGGCAGACTAGAAAGGAGAAGCCAAAATAATTTCTCAATGACTTACATTTTCCAAATGTCACAAGTGTTATTCATAATCCTCTATTACAGGGTATCTGAAACAAATTTTGCTGAGGGAAAAATGGAATGAGATGCAGTGCCACAGTCTTTGGCAACAAAAGATTGTCAAATGACTCTTACCTAGAAGGTTTGATTTAGCTCTGGAAGTGGCGTCCTGCTGGTTGATGGGAGTCAGAACAAATCTCACAGAAAGGTCACCGGTTCCAGCTGTGCCTTGGAGTGACCACTTTGAGGCCACTTAGGGCTCAGAGAGCTGATCTGCAAAATTCCCCCAAAGAGCTGAACAAAAATTGAGCTCCCTGTAGGGGAAGTGGTTTTAGAACACGCACCAGCCAGAAATGCCCAGAGTCAGCTCTCAGTCCCCTGGGCTTCTTGAGAGCTGAGGGAGGGAAGAGCAGAACTCCTGAGCATCCAACAGGGAAATCGGGGAAAGCCCTGGCTATAGCACAAAGCCAGGGCGTGAAGAATCCGGAGAGCAGGGGGACACGGGAAGGAACAACATTAGCAGCTTGCTTCTTTGCTAAGATTTCAAAACCAATGCAAGATAAATGGACAGTAATGCAAAGATAAGAACCCTGAACATTTTCCTGATGAGGTGATACAAAAGGCAAGCAAGAGTGAAAAAAGGAAGAAGGAGAAAGGATGCTTCTTTAAGGCAAATTGCTAGCTTTGATAATGCAGGAATAGGACCACGAAGTCCAGGCCACAGACCAAAGATCTATCAAGACGGTCAGAGGTAGAAATTTCTCCTTGCCACACTCAGACTCCCCCCATCCTTTTCACCCTCGATTTCCACAATATTTACAGAGCTGTTTTAACAAATAAATTAAAATAGTGCAAAAGATAAATACAAAATCATATCTTGCCAAGTCTGCTACACCCAGAGGACCCAAGAATTAATATAGAGTTAAGGAAAAGATGCCCTAGAAAATACGGTACATCAGATCATAGACGTAGCACTAAGCAAAGACATTTGTTATACAGGATCAGTCTATAACTGTCTACAGACCTGCTTCCCCAAG
This sequence comes from Chlamydotis macqueenii, assembly GCF_036417535.1. Taxonomy (NCBI): domain Eukaryota; kingdom Metazoa; phylum Chordata; class Aves; order Otidiformes; family Otididae; genus Chlamydotis; species Chlamydotis macqueenii. The sequence continues at coordinate 5,545,436 of NC_141570.1, read as the reverse complement.
CCCATCAGCTAGTCCTCCCATTCCTATCACTTTATGTGCTCCTGCCAGTTGAACCACACTAAGTATAAAGACCATATCACATCACAATCCCCCTCCTAACTTTTTTAATGCTGTAATATCAAAAGCAGACATTTCACTTTATTCATCATACCAGATTTCAGTGTTAGGAGACACAGAAAATATCCAGCATGGACACTTCAAAAGCTTGGTGACCGATAATGCTCAGAAGAATGCAGACTTGACATATGAATATGTAAGCATGAATTTCAATAAAATGACCTTTAACACAACAGGTTCCAGCTGAAGTAAGAAGGAAATCTCTACTGACACACAAATTACTAAAGATGAAGGTGTTCCTTCTAAGATGTACCTTACACAAAATAGTCCTTCTACACACCGATCACTAATCCTCTTTAAACTGTGCACTAGTTCCCACAGCCTTGAGAAGTCAAGTTCTAATCTGATCTACATTTTACAGTAGAAAGCACCACCGTAAAAACCGCACTTAACAGCTATGAAGACAAATAAAAGATAAATTGGGATAAGTTCATAAAAGCATTATAATCACATCCTGATGAGTTAAAAGACTGCACTTTGGCCATCTGGTAAGAATATCTGGCACTGATAAGATCTGAACCACGGCCTCTCCGTTTACCTGCCATCTGATTGCTTCATTTTAAATAAGTATGCAGCCACTAACCAGACAGTTTCTTTAAAAAATTAAAAAAAAAAAATTAAAAAGAGGAAAAAACTGACAAAAAATCCACAAAGTAATACCCCAGATAAGGTATAAGAGATTTGAGATCTCAACCTGATCACAGCGAACAAGACTACCCAGCTCTAGATACTGCCCGTAACGCACATTTCATCAGACTGATTCATCCTCAAGACAGACAGGAGTGACAGCGACTGTGATCCAGTCACACTTTTCTTTGCCTGGGAATACAGCGATTTGTCTACTCACTGTAACAGTGTTAAATCTCACGGGATATTTAGACACTCATACAGCAAGAAGACAATGAACATTTCAGAAACTGCTAGTTGCAATACATTAACTTGCAAGTATGTCTCGAATCTTTATCAAAATCTGAAAGAAAATAAACCTACAAATCCCCACAGAATTTTTTTTACATCACCAGTTTCATAAAGATGAAAATAAAGACAAACATCAAAACACAGAAAGTCATGAAGGGAAGGCATAAAGGGAAGAAAGGTCATGTAAATGTAAAACGTAATGGACAATTTCAAGTAAGTAAAAGCCACAGCAGCAATCGTCATTTATATTTTAAAGGTAGATGCATTTCAACACAATGAAAACTTAAAACCCCAAACTAAGATGGACAGCTGCGTAGACAGGGCAATTCTTCAAGTCTATCAGAAGTCAGAAGCATGGGTGACTGCAGCTGCACTCTGACTCGGACCCAGCAAAGATACAGGCTGAAAACAATTAAAACAAGTTCTCTGCTGTATTCCAAGCAGAAAACTGTGAGAAAGGCAACTAAACGCATCAAGAAATTGAACTGCGCTAAGGAGAGGATACAATAATAAATCTCAAAGGTAGATACTCACCCAAGGCCAATATAACAAAGGTGTTAACAGACAAAAGGAATAAAATGATTTATCATTTAAAATGGCTGTTGTATTGGAGATATTAGACAGCAGACATCCTCCTATCTGTTTTGAAAGAGAAGATAAGGTTGTTCTGGGAAATTGGAGTCATTGGCGAGGAAGTTTCACCTGAACACTGAGAAAATTAGTTGAGAAGGTTCAGAATTAAAAAGCATCTCTTTTAGTTGAGTGTAAGGAGATACAATAGAGATAGATAAGCACAAGCTTTTGTTAAAGTAATTTAAACCATACTAGTTAACCATTCTTTGAGAGAAATCACAGGAGAGTGAACTAGTGAATGCCGGGTTTTGAAAGTCTACACAAACAGCCAAGCATCCCTCCGTTTTAATCATTATGTGAGAGTCAAATACCTGTCGGTAAAAGTTGGCTAATGGAGAAGAACACCACTCGTCCTCGCCGGAAAGCAATTAGCGGCAGGCTGCACTGGGGATTAGAGCCAGAAGTTTCATTCAGTATACTTATTAGTGTAGAAAAACAGAGGCAAATAGCAAGATGTGTGCTGACAACATAAAATATTAATGTTAGTGGAGTCTAGAGACACGAGTGAGACATTCTGGAGTACCTAAAGAAATTAATAATGGGGGAAGAGCAAATGCTGATAAGCAGTCTGAGCACACACAAATGCAAGTTAATGCAAAGTGGAAGGAAAAAAAAAGTATTAGATTTCACGCAGTGTGCATGCAAACAGCTTTAAAACTGCAATCTCCCGGATATTTCATTTGGATACCCCTTGGAGCTACGACATCCCTACGGACACGTCAGCCAGACAAGGTCTGCAGAGGGAAGGGATTCCAGCCTGTGCCTACAGACCAGCCCACAACCTCCACAAACAAAACCACCGCAGCAACACAGCCCCAGGAGAAAATTAGATCCCTGTACTAATATCGGTTCACCAAAATGATACTGGATGCTTCCAGGATATGACAAGAGTCAGCAGACGTAGAAAATCAGTGAAATGCTGATGCTAACGGAGTGGAGCAGGCAGCGTCAGGAAATACATACACACGCGCTACAACACAGGACTTGCTATCTGAGGGAATGTCATTGTCACACAGAAAACTGCAGTGTGCACTGTGGGACTCCATGAAATATAAATATTTGTCATTAAGAGATGCAACAGAGATTTAACAGCTCTTCGACACAACTCCTGATTGACTCGGGCTCAGGTCTTCAGCCATTTCATCCAAGCTTCTTGGTCCCACATTCTCTTCTACAACTGAGATCACACTGCTTCTCTGTCTCATAGGAACAACAGAAGGAAAAATGCAACCCTAAACATTGAGTACTGCTAAAATATGAGTGACAGTGTCATTCAGGTTCCCAAAATAGACAGTATTTAACCTTCATTAGTTGTTAACAGCTCTCATATCTAAATATCAATGTTTGGTAGAGTTTTTTTTAACACATTGAACTCCAGATCAAGCCCCAAGGGAAAAAAAAAAAAAAAAAGGGACAGCCAACGTAAGAAGAAAATTCCTCCCCCTAGAATTTCTTATCACTACTTCTTGGGGGAAAGTTTTGCAAGGAAAAAGAACTCATTGATCTGGATGAATAAATCTTGTAAGTTCCAAAGCTTTCCCTGGAGAGAGCAGCAATCTTGCTTGTTACATCTTAAAAATGCAGCAAAATGAGACGATACCATTTTTCTTAAGTTGCATTTGTATGAAGAATGTGAACTCTCTAATTTACATTTCATTTTATTAGCCTTCCTTTTAGCATATTAAAAGTTAATTACAAATCAAAACTTTTGATGCAGATTGTTGGGCATCCATTCATTTCCATGGAGGCATAACCACGATCTGTGTGCAGAACCACAGCAGAGGAGGAACAGCTGGCAGGTTCTGTCAGCCGAAGAGCATCCAAAATACAGCAAATTCTCCATAAAGCAAACAAAGTATGACCCCACGCGTACCAGGCTGGGGTCAGCAATAAGTCCTTTACCTGCTGTTACTGCTAATTCAACTGGAAACGCGTACTTGGATGTTTTGGCTGCAGTTAAGAGACCCAGTTCCTTCGGTGGAGCAGCATGACATTAAAACTAAGCTTGTGTAACTGCTGGCTGACAATGGGCAACAATTCTACATCCCTGCTCCCTCTCCTTGAAGGAAAACTAGCCAGACAAAAACTACCTCTGCAGAGGGAGAAGCAGTAAGTACCTAAACACTGACAAAGAAAACCCCTAACTCACCCCAGCTAGGTGAAACGTTAAGACCTCCTCAGAAAGTCAGGGCATTTCCAGTAGAAGACAGATTCAGAGGAGTCAGCTTTAGCTGGTACCTTAGAGGGATTAAATCGTTCTTAATGTGAGGGAGCAAACGGAGATTGTGACTCAAGATGCAGAGGATGCACCAACAGCTGCAGGACCTCCAGAACCTCAGAACTCACAAATCCATGTCCAGGCAGGGAAGGTATGCACATTTAATTACTTCTGTCTGCATTTCTGCTTTACTTGTGTTATCTGAAGGAAAACATCAGCTTTAGAGCACATGTTTCACATCCTTCAGCTTGCATATGCCTCTAGAGAGTTAAACCAAAAACCTGGCTGTTTACAGCTGTTCAGCACCCTATTTAGGATATTTCCAAGGGATTCAGCAGTTCCCTTTTTTCTTCTCTTTTATGCAAAAAGCCAATATTGGAATGCAAGGGCTACAAACATCGCCTCAGGTTAACACCACACATGACAAATTCATGTGCACAGATATTACATAAGAAACACGTTGGCTAGCGTAAAAGGAGGGGGTGGGTTAAAGAGCTTTCTTGGGTTTTTTAATCATTTCTTTGGTAGAAAAGATTTCATTTAAAGCCTTTAAAGTGTGATGAACACACTCCATTACAAACAACTCACTCAGCTACCCATGAACCGTACTTCTGTGACAGTTACACCGTAGGGAGGAAGCACAGGGACGAGCAGAATCAGGCACTCAGCATCTCTTGTAGCCCACACGTTCAAAGAAGAAATGTCCATTAAACTAAGTGGTACATCTCTGCTCAGGAGCAGAGAGGATTATTTCAACGCGTGTGAAAGGAGGCAGCTCTCTGGCAGAAGGCAATCGCCAGGGCTGTGCGGCAAAGCTGCGCCTGGGTGGGACACTGAGGCAGAGCAGGAGAAAGATGCAGCTGCCGCTGTTCCCCGTGTTTAGGGAGGACAAGTAATGGCTCTGAGAAAATTAATAGCTTTGGGGCTTTAAACTGGGAGGGAAAGGGGAAAAACAGGTGAGAGCTGCTTGGTATTTTACTAGAAGCAAACAAAAGAGCTGAGATTTACTACAGGACTGGTAGAGTGAACTGGAGATGGGAAAGAAACTGCTTGCAGGGAGACCCTCCAAGGCATCGCGGTGGCACAGGTGACCCCCACCCCAGCCTTGCGTGGGGGCTCTGGTCCGTGCAGGCTGAGCCACCGCAGCCTCGCGTGTAGAACGGGTAAAGAGGGGAGGATGATGGGGAGGGTTACAGCGGGTTAAAACAGGCAGTGGGAGAGATGTCACTGGAGCGCGTATTGCCACTTGTTCATGTTCACTTCATGCAAAAGGTCAAAAATTCTCTCGCATGGTGGTTTTTGGTTTTAAAAAACAACCTAGAGTGGTTCACAAGCATTTTTTCCCCCCCAGCACCAAACTCTTACATACACTATCTTAATAAACATCTTCCCATTGGAGAGGGATAAAAGGCATTTTGTTTTGATTTCATTACATTTCCTGAAATTGCTTTTTCCTTTCTGCATTTTTTTTCTTGCCATTCAGCTGTGGTGGCCCTCACAGAGGGATAATGCAATAACACTTCTGACAAGGTCAGCTTTCCAATAACTTTGCAAATGGCATTTCCCAATGATGAAACAAGCACAGCTTTTCTTCTTTTGTAATTAATATAATAGAAATGTCAACCTGGGAAATTGGGCTCCAAAGGTAGTACGTTATCAACAGAATTTTTTTTTTAAAAACCAGAAAGTGTTTTCTTATCCATAAAACTGAAAATACTATTTACATAGTAAAACTACTGTTATAAGTGCAAAATAGAAAATTTCTGCAGCTTATGCATGCGTTTGAAAAAGAACAGCTACTGGGAAGAAGAACAGTTAAATTGCTTAAATTGCAAATTTAGACACCAGATCCTTTTGAGAACTGCGCACTCCTTTTGCACATGCCCTGCAGAAGCACACAGCTCTGTGCTGGGTGCACATACTGAAACAAACCTTACTTCATAGCCATGCTTATCTTTAATCTAATCACGTGTTTAGTGCACAGAATTACTCTTCCCAGCTACTGTCCCATCCATGTAAGCAATAACAAGCAGCTGTTGGTCCTGAACCTACCTGTAACCTATGTGTCTCCCATGTGAGGCACAGAAGAAAGGGTGCAAGAGCAGGGACACCTCCAACTGCTTCTCCCAGTGGAGGGAAGACCCTGCTGCTCAGAGGGAGAAAGGGATTAAGAGGATCTCTACTCCCTGGAAGTGCAATGAGTTCTTGACATTGTCCCTATGGAGGGACATGGAGGCACTGTCCCATGGAGGCTGAGCCCATGGGACTCACCTCCTCTATCTCAGTCCAAACCTACGTGCTATATAGTCAGGTAGGTCAAAGCTCTACCTAGGACCTGCTGCTCATTGTGGTCTTAATCTCTCCTTAAAATGCACATAAGGACAGTGAGCCCTGAGTCCTGTCATCCAGTTCCCTCTATATTTAGTTTTTACAGCTTCTTACAGGCACTGAGGACATGCAAACATGAGCTTCAGAGTGCCATTGGCAGGGTGGAGAGAACTGAACGGAGGAAGCTGCTCTCACATCTTGGGTGGAGCAAAGTGGGTGGGGGGAAGAGCATTCAGCTGCAGCAAAACAACAGATCTTGCAGTTACAGCACGGGCTGTCACAGCAAATTAGCAGAATGCAAATTTTTCTGTGAAAAATATTTGCCATCAATGTCAAAGCCAGCCCCCAGGTGTTCGCAGCTCCCAGGCATGAGATCAGCACAAGCCTTCTCAAACACTTGCGGAAAAGCAATCAGTTTAAAAACGCTCTCCCCTTCAATTACTTTCACTTCAGCCACTTTGCCTCAATTCCTTCCACACAGTCTTGCGGCACCCAAAGTAACAGTGACTAGAAGACCAAGTAGGGTGCAGTCTCCGCTCCCCTCAGTGCTGCATATGGGAGCAAGCACCTGGAATGGTACGGCGCTGGAGTAAGCACATTTCAGTTCCTACAGATCCAAGACAGTAGCAGGCAAAGGGACACATTTGCTGGAATCCTTAGAAAATTATTTTTCTTCATTACTCAAGGAAAGTAAGAAGATACAGAGACACAGCCACAGACAGACATATTTAAACATTGCTCTGGCTCTCCTTCCCTACACTTAAAAAGCAGCTTGGACGCCCCATAGGGTTGTGGATCTTCCGTGAGAAAATTGTAATATAATAATCTCATTACAGCAATCAGAATTCATTAAGTGAAATTAGACCAATTCCTGACATTTGCTATAGTTTCTGTTAAATAATGTCGTTGTCTCTATCTGAAATACTACTTAAGCAAATGTGCTCATAAAATAGAGAACTGTTTATTTCTCCTCAATGCAATAAACCATGGGTCTAACGCCATTTCCACAATGCTTTGAAAAAACTCATTTGACTTCTAACATTCAGCAATTTAAGTAACGCTTGACCTGAGACGTTGTGAACACGAATTGAACAAAGTAGTTAGTGCTGCATGACACTGTGCCAGGAGCGATCCTAAACTCCTCAACCCTCCAGACAGTCCTTCAGTTTTATAAAGAATTTGGGTCCTCCTTTGAAAGGATGCTCTGAGTGACTGGTGTCTGAGTAGTGCAGCTGTTCTTACCAGAGGCTCACATCACATGTTGAAATAAGCTACTATGCAATTACTTAATTATCTCTCTCTCCTAGCCTTTAAAAAAAAAAATCCACTGCAATTCAACTTGAAGCAAACCCAGTTAATCCAGTTTTATGGCTGAGAATTAAAACAGAGAGAAGTCAGAGATTCAAAGCTGCAGTTCTTGTGGCAACACCACCACTCGAAGAGGCACAGATATTAATGTCTTCAAACCATAAGTATCTGAGGAACAAAGAAATGCAAAAAAATCTTTTTTGTGCAGCTTCTCCTACCTAGTATTTTAGAGGCTGCAGTTCAGAAATCCAAGCCCCTTCTCCTGTCCTTGGATGCCGCCCAAGCCCACACCTAACTTCACTCAGCCACTTCTTGCTGCTTGCCTTTCCCACGATTGTGAGGTGAAGAAGTGATGTTTGTTTTGCCCAACTTCCCTTAACAATAACTTCCCCATTCCACCCATCCATCTTCCCGCTTCCTTCTCTGCCATATCCGCTCGACCATCCTTCATAATTCCGGGCTGGGGAGCTAAGTAATAAATGTTACAGCACATGCATCAAGGGAACTATAACTTAGAATTACCTGACCTGGGTGAGTTTAAATTCTCAGCCATAACATTGGATTAACCTAATTTCTTTTTATTGAATATTTTACCTTTAGAAGTCCTACAGTCCTTTTCTCTCAGAGAAATACGAGAAGTGAAGGTCGAATAAATTCTTTTATGGGTATATATCTAATTTTCATAATCTAACCTCTTAGCATTGAGCATTAATATCTAGTGGTGGTAGGACAAAGCAGAATTCAGTCATTTCCCAGTATTCTGGGAAAAAGATCACATTTCTAAAGCACTTCAAAAATATCTCATAAAATAACACATAACTTTTAACTTAGCTGCATATTCTGAATTGTTATAAAATTTTTATAAACTCTCTAAACACTTTGCTTAAATAGAAATTATGTCAGACATAACATCAGAAAGAATACAGAATGCTGTCCTTGTGCCTCCATCTCGAAAGCATCAGATACAAAGGTAGTAATGAAGGCTGTATTTTTATCATTACAAGGTTTACCAGATACATAAAAAGGCAAGAGAAAGAATTACACAGAATTCATTCCCAAAAAATTGCTGCAATAATTATTATGAGTTCTTTCGTGCTTCTAAAAGGGAAAGGGAAGCAAGGTCCAGAAGTCAACTCATCATCTGCCTCCAGGCTGGTCATTTGAAGCTAACGTTCATTATTTCCACATCGAAAGCCCTTAGGCGACCAAGCTCTACTGTGACAAACCTTCATGACTCCCTGAGATAAATTCCTACAGGTACCCATACAGGTACACAAAGAGGGAGAATATCCAAAGTCAGTGAAAAGGCAAATTTATCCACTAGCTACAAAGAATTAGGGCAACACCGGATCAAGAGCAAAAGGTCCTCTCACCAGAGAGGACCCAAAGGAAAGCAAGAGGGTAAGGGCAGGCCACGCCCCCCAGCATCTGCAGTGCCCACAGCCAGCGAACAAGCTGGGTCACCTCAGATCCAGAGATCCCTTCAACAGATGCAGATTGACAAGTCAGAAACTAAGGGAAAGCTTAGGCTTGGAAAAGTCATTCTGGAGCACAATAAAGAAGTGACAACTCAACAACTCTGCAAATTCCTTCATTCATTAACAAATGAGTGGTAAACCTACAACCAAATCAGGCAAAGTAAGCAAGTCAACATCAAACAAAGAAAACCAAGGAAAAGAAAAGCATGGACTTGTCTGGGAGCCCATGCCAGAAAACATGCATTTCCCCTGTCTTTCAGAAATCTGCAAACGTCCCTTGAGAAACAGTAATATTATCTGGTTTAGTTTAAAGACAATTCCTCCTTCCAAATGAAGGTTTTTGTGCTTCGAAAACTGCTTCGAAACTGCTACGGACAGTCTCTTCGCCAAACACATGGATTTCAGCTCTGCTTGTCCATTCTTTTTAGAGAGACTCTGCAATTGTATTAGCAAATGACATCAACGGGCCTCATGGAACAGCCTGTTTCAACAGAAAATGGCTTGTACTCAGTTTATCCTGGAAGACAATTTCCATTTGCTTAATATAGTCATGATATTTCACTGAGGTAATTATACTCTTAGCTATCAGTAACAATTAAACCCTTAGACTGCGGTTGCTTAATAAAGGTCTCAAAATAAATAACACATTCCAAACACAATATTTTAAAATGTCAAGCATGCAAATAAGATCTTGTAATGAATATAACGAAGCATCAAGTATAAATCAGCACAGTTAGTCTGTCAATGTACAAATCTCTGCAAAAATTGCCGTTGGAGTATTGTGGGATTCTGATCAGCACACCACAGAAAGGGCAGCACAGGCACCGCAGATCAAACCATTTCATTAAATGTTACGACTGGTTCATGAAAAAGGCAGTTTGAAGGCACCAACACTGCTCTATTTCTGTAGCTGCAGAGCTGAGTGACTTTTGTAATGCAGTCAAGACCACGGTGAGGCTAATAAAAATTTGTATTTGTTCTTCTGTATTTTCTGTAGCAACTTCCATGAAAATTAGAGTCAGACCATTCCATTACAAGCTAAATAAAACCCACAAGCAGATAAATTAGGGGGTACAGACAAAGCAGAAAAACCACTCTCAAACTCTGAGGCCTAGAGATATTTGAAATCAAGTCAACATCCTAGAAACTTGTTACATATGGAAAGTGTGAGCACAGTTTAAAGGTCCTTACAAAATAGATAACAACGTGATTAAGAAAGATGAAGTAGACCACTGACAGATATTTAAAAAGGAAAAAAAAAAAGCCCATATAGGAAAAGTGTTATCAGAATAAATATTTTCAGAATCTCCTTGGGGAGCATCCATTGCAGGCAAAGAGTGGTACCTCCAACGCTGCTACATTTGGGAGGCAGCTGCTCAAGCTCCAGAAGGTGGTTAGATGGATCAGGACTAAAACATGACACAGTAACTAACTAAAAGTTACTCAAAAAAATCACAACAAGGGGAAATAAAACCATAGTGTTAAGAGAAATCCTCCCAGAACTCCTTTTCTCTGAAGCACCTCCACCCTACAAGACACAAGGCTACCGGAAGACCAACAGAAGCAACCGCATAACATGGTACTTCCTCAACCCCAACAGAAAATGTCTACAGCAGCAGTCATCAAACCCGCAAATCTCAATTTCTCCTCACAAAACTCAGGATGCTTTATCCAGCAACTCAGAGATTCACGTGTAAACCACGAACACGAAGCCCAAGTACCATCCTGCATCAGACTGCACTCGGGATCAATATAACACCAGCTAACAGCGGGGGAGAGGGGAGATTTTTAACAAAAGCATCTACCTCATCTCTGACCTGTTAGTCCTCATCTTTCAAAAAACACAGCCTACAAGAGAAGTCTGGGAATTAAAATTCATGATGTTACTGGATACTAAAAATTACAATTCAGCAGAGACCTATTCAAACCCTCTGCACTCCACAGGCAGCAATTACCTCTTTCTCTCTGTCCCACAGCGGTTAACAATCTTCTCTCTTCCCTTGCTATCATCTCCCTCCACCCATAACTACCAATCACCTTTCCTCTGACATTATTTAACTGATTATATTAATCAAGTTGAAATTCAAGGGAACTGTGCTCAATCTCAAAGGTTTTTGAGTCTCTTTCGAACACAGAGTGCCTTGTCTCCCCTCCTCTCAAGCACGCAGGATGATCTAGTAAGTACCGCCTCACCTGACAAAACCTGCCTTGTTGAATCACAGAGGAGGGAGCAGTGGAATCGCTTTAAAATGTGTGTATTTGCAGGCATAAAAAGGAAGATAACTTCCATGGGTTTATGAAAATCTACCAAGGGGAGACATGGTGAGCAGAGGGAAAGGATTGGCAAGGGTCAGGCTGACAGCAGCTAACAATCACACGTAGAGTGGCAGCACAGCTGGTGATACAGGAGTAATGGCACTGCTTAAATGATACACATGGAGTCATGGAGGTACTCGAAGGAAGGAAGCAGAATCGTATCACAACAGCCAGGTAAACGCATTGGATACTGCCCATAACACAGAGTTATGCTCAGTTCTGCCCCAGAGCCATCCGTGCTACCTGGATAGAGCACAGGGCACGACACCCAAAAGAAGGTCTGTCGCAAGGCATCTGTTTGCCAGACTGGCTGGTTTTGTTGCTACTGAATGTAATATTGAGTGCAATATTTAAAGTTACGTTTTTACATATCCCAGAAAAAGGGTTAATTTACCTCCCTCACTGAACCCCCAGAACTTTAAGATCCTTCCTTGTAGTTTAAAACTGCCTACTGCCTAAGAAAAAAACATAACGCAAGACCCGATACAACAGAGAAACCATCAGCATTATTTTAAATCTTTACTGATTACAAAACAAAGCAGATGGCAAATCAAGTCATGAACTCTGCATCTGCCATGCTTAATGAACAGTTTAATTACCTAGCCCCATTTCTGATGCATCTCTGCCATCCTTGGCTCTGGGAGTCACTTACACGCTTTGCACTGACTCTTGCGAAGAAATCTCCAGGAACATGTGCTATGAGCTGGAGTTGGTTAATCAATACTTGTTTAATCTCCAGCTTTTATGATGATAGCCTAAATTATGTCTCAACAGAAACAGATTTCCTATCAGATCACATGATCTGGTTGAAAGCTCAGAAAACAAAATGGAATTTTTCAGCCTCTTCTCCAGGCAGTGGAATACCCAAAGGCAGACAAATGCACAGACAGGAAATAAACACAGCAAAACAACAACATCCAGCACAATCACATTAATTCATTTGCTGCATTATGCCTTATGTGAGAGCAAAGGATGCAATTAGGACAGTGTGTGTTCACAAAATCTGCTATTTGAGAAGCAAAGTGGACTCATTTGGGATAAGTTCTAAGAGTAGCTGAAATTGGGCCTCACATTTTGAGTTTTGGTGTATGCAAACAGGCAAGAGCTTCTCCCGAAGGATCATGTCTCAGCTGCAAAAAGAGCAGGGCATTTTGTCTCTGCCCACCAGCTCTGTGCACAGAAGAAATCACTGTCTTAAGGAGTCACTGAACCACGCACTGCAGGTGAGGAGGCCGGCAGGCCTGAACCCTAACAGCAGCTAAGTATGGAATATCTGATTGCGACCAGGTAAAATCACGAGGAGAGGAGGAGGTGACCACCCTAAAAAGATCCATGCAAGCCAGCTTTCGGCCCTCCACATTAGAAGGCTTTGCAAAACCTTCAGCGTGCTTTACGGCTTTTCTCCAACCTCACTGCTGCTGCGCAAGGTCCATTTGTGCCTCCTGAAAGGTGCCTTCCTGAAGAAAGTAGACCAGAGCTTCGTTTCCATTACATACTGAATTAATCAGCTGCTTGCACTCAAATTCTAGCCATCCAGCAGCAGAATCGACTGTTTTTAATAAGCCTACTTCATAAACAAAGACCAGGAGTAGTGTGCAAAGCTTTCAGAAAAAGAGAAATACTCACAAGCTTAAGGACAACACAGAAGTCAAACATAAAACTGTGTAGGTAAACATGGCATTCAAAGCCAATACAGCACTAAATCAAACAGGAAACAGGGCAGAGGTGGACCAGGCATTCCTCAGCATTTCAGATATCTCCCACTACCGCTGTACTGGAAATACCTCACATAAAAAAGCAAAGATTAAAAATTTCCCTAAAAATCTAAGCAAAGCCAAAGCAAAAAGACGGCACAATAGACAGCAAACCCAGCCAAATGGATGTCTAAGAGAGCAAGTGAATACATCCCTTCAAACATCAATTCCTTTTTCATCACCTTAAGTGAACAAAGTGACACTCCAGGAAATATCTTCAAGCCATCAATGTCTGAAAACCTCTCGGGTGTCCAAATCTAGTCTTACGTTTCACTGAAAACACGGAGATCAGAAAACTTAAGTCCTGTCCAGATTTACAAGGACATACGGGAGAAAGTAACCAACTAACATGTTCTAAACAGCAGTTTGTCAACAGGAACAACCAGGACACAGCTCCTACACCAGTATGCTGCCGGAGGTGGAATCAATCAATTGGGCTGGACGACTGCACTAGTACATCAAAGACTGGAGAACGCTGTTCTTCAAGTCTGCCAGGGAAGAGAGATTTGTAGTGAGTCACTGGAGTACTCCAGACTGACAGCTGTGCCAATTCCAAACAGGAAACCAACTGGAAAGGCCCAAGTAAGGTCAAGAAAGCCCAAAAGAAACAAATGAGGCGAGGAAGCAAGCAATGGAGGGAGAAGTTAAATGCACTGAAATGGAAACAGGAGAGCAACCGAGAAAGACTGAGACTGTGGCAAGGAGAAAATTACCAAGACTGAACAAGTGAGACAGGTAATCTGTGAAAGCCAAAAAGTATTGCTTGAATCTTGAAGAAAAAGAATTCAATAGCCATAAAAATAAGCTGGGAAGGAGTCAGATTGGCAAAGCAAGTTCCTCCTGAAGAGACTATATTTACTACTAAAATATTAGGTACTGCTGTTATCAAATGAAGAAGAGCTTACTGTTGTCTATTGATCTTTTAAAACATATTCAGGACCTGAGGCTTCCAGGTTACAAATTGAGCCCAAAGAAACGACAGTTGTTACTGCACTAAACTTGCACTGTTAAACACGTCTGCTGCCTTTCAGTCCTTATTTGCTCAGCATACAGGAACAGATTCACTGCCCTACCAGAGGGTCAAACATACACAAATGCAAAAATCACACTATCAAAAGCACTGGCAATTCAATCATATACATAATAGTCTCCCCAAAATTAGATTTTCACAGTCCTATTTAACAAGACAAAGATTCAACAGAGAGCTCATCTTTTCCATTCTCAAATTACAGAGCAGCCCACTGTTCTACTGATGCCACTAATTAGATGATTAAATACCATTCTAGGTGATATGCTTTCAATGTAAAATAATTATTTTTAACAGGGAATATATTTGCTCAATCTCATTTTAAATCACGATATCATACTTTTTAATTAAATGAAATTTCTTTTTCTGATTTTGCATGAGAAGAGCAACCAGTGGGAGAAACAGTAACAAGGCTAGATTGCCCAAGTACCATAATGCATGTACTTCTTCTCAAGGGACCTCTAGCAGTCTCTGGGCAGAATATAAATTTTCAGAGAACAGCAAAGTCTTTATTCCTCTAAAACAGGTCAGCTGAGGAATCTTTCAGCACACTGAAAACTTCCAGTGTCAAAATACAAGTTTATTTGCCATGGTCTGATGAAAGACGTTTCCAGCTTTTCCTCTATTCCTCCTTCAGGAGGCGAATAAGCAAGGCAGCAAACAAAGCAAGGGCTCTATCCTTCTATATAAATTAGGGTACAATCCATTACGTGACAAAGCACTGTTGTCTTTTTGTCCAGTACTTAAAGAAAAGTAATTATATTTTGTGTTCTGTGTCAAAACATGTTTCTGCTGAGGACTGGAAATATGTTAACAAAGGGAATATTTTAGAAACAATCTGAGAAACTTCCTTCAGGGCTGAGCAGCCCAGCACAATGTTATATAGCAGAGAGGGTTGTAAAGGAAGGATTTTTATCAGCTTCAGTATCCAACTTGTGTCATATCCAGCCATGCCAGTATCAAACTACAACAGGATGAAGGGCTGTCTGCTACTGCAGGTGTTCCAAAGACTGAGAAGAGATGCCTTTTGTGTTTCCTGCTGAGAGGGTCTGGTCCATCCACTGTGACTGCAGTGCCTGCCTCGGTGTGAAGCAGAAGGAACTGCTGTCATTTTTCTCTTCTCACTTATGTGACTCTCTGTGGCACCAAATCATGCAGCCGGAAGACCTGATAGAATATTCGCTTGTAAAGTGGTTGCTTCACGCTTCAATAAGCCCTGCTTACCGCAGCACATATCACAGCTCCATTGACTCAACAATGACACAGAATTACACAGAATTGGGTGCAGCACAATTAAAACCAATCAAAATGCTTTAGTTGACACTGAAATTAAAGCCTAAAGCACAAGCAATGGAACAGTTCCTTTCCCTCCTGCTCAGACACTCCCACACCAGCATCTTTCCTCCTCATAGACACTGGTGTGCCTGGCTCCCTCTCACGTGCTTTAACTACTTGAGCCTGACCTTACGCAGACATAAGCTTACTTACGTGAGCAGCTTTAACGTCAGGGAGATTGCTCAGATGAGCAAAGTTTTGTAGGGCGTATTCTTGGAAAGTGAAGTCACTATCATTCTTTCCCCAAAGGGAATTATAATCCCTTTGGGGAAAGAGCACTCTCAGAATTTAATATAAAGTTTTCAATGCTCTACAGACTTCAAAATTATTGTACAGAATTTCATCACGAGAGCATACCTGATATAGGATAATGCAGACTTCTTTGATATATCCTATAGAAAGAATCTTAAAACGCATTTTCAATTTACTGGTCTAGTGCCTGCCATTACATTCAAAGAGACTTTCAGCGTAAGAGGAAGGTGAATCTCTTGCTCTCTAAATTGTTTTTCCACCGGAACAGTTGACAAGGTGCTGTCATTTTGCTCCCTTTGGTAAAGGAGGCGATGCAGCCCAAGCCATTATAAATTCCCTTCAGTGGCTCAAAACACTCTAGCGACAACATGATTCAATTCTCTGCCCTCACACCAATGCTATGCCTGAGACGAAGTCACATATCACCAACACAGCATGAACCCAGATGGGGGGAAAACTAGCAAGGAATTAGGATGTACTAGTACTTTTATTCTAACACAGCTCTAAAGACAAGTTTCACGTCTCTTATAGCACCCGCTGTGCAAAGACCGCATTGTGGTACCAACATTGTGGTACCAGTTACAGAAGTACCACCACTGTGGTACCAGTTAAAGAAGAAATGGCAAGGACTGCACCTAGAGGAAAGAAATAAGGACACGGGCTTTTCCAAACATTATCTAGAAACTCACCTTAGTAAGTAGCAGTACACGTTTCTGCAGCCGTCTGACCAGTGCTTCATGTTGTTCACGCTTCTTCTTCTCGTCCAAGAGCTGGCTCTGAATCCGTAGTATTTCTTCCTGCAGCTGCTGCCGGGCCTTCTCCAGTATTCGGGCGCTAAAAAAGACAATACAGACCTGTAAAATCTTGACCACTGCCTCGTAGATCAGAAAAACCTGAGAGGAAAAGCATTACCACGATATCAGGACACTGGGGCTAGTGCCATTTCATCTTACGGCTGCATCACTGGAAACAAGTTGCTGCAGCCTCATTATCAGATGTTCTCAGAAACAGATACGAGAGAACCATCCCAGTGACAGCCTTCTTGTTCAGCGAGACCATTACTGGAACCTCACATACACAAAGTGTTAAAATAATTGCATATCTATTTCAAAATCAACCAGTTTGCCTTTGAGAAGATGCCTTCTTTTCAACAAACAACGTACAATCTCAGGTTCTACTGTATCTTTTAATGTTTTTCTAACAAAATAGAAGTAAAACTGAGGTTTCATATGATCTGCTTTGACAGGCAGATAACGTTCAGCAAGTAATTATAGCCACCACCTGCACATTGCTCTTGCCAGCAACCTCGATTGGAAGAGAAATGTCATCTCAGGCCAGATGATTAGCACTTCTTTTGCAATGTCGACATGATCCTCAATTAAGCCAAAATAGTTTGGGTCCCTCTTCTTCTCAGCTATCTGTGCAGCATGATGCACAATTATCCATGTATTCCTGGAGATGTTCTTCATGCACACCCTTCGGGCACTCGGTCTGCTGCTGGGACACTAACGGACAGCTGTTCCAAGGCGCTCGTCAAGCAGCTCATCACAGATCAAGTATGTTGGCAAAGTACTTGATCAATACCAAGATAAGAGTCAAATAATTCTTGTGATTGTCAAGAGTTGCTTCATCATTTACATATGACAAGTTTATCCAAGACTGCACTAACCTTCAGTATTTAAAAAGGAAGCAGAACATAAAAAAAAAAAAAAAAAAGCATTGCATACAAGTCAAAAACCCTCAAGCAAGCTAGAAAGATCAAAACCAACATCTCTAGCTTACTCAGGAACAGAAGATTTTTGTTTCTCTGATGCTAAAAACAACACTGGAAAATTTATGAGTGAATCAGAGACATGTTCTTTATCATTATAATTAAAATAAATAAAAATGTTTTAAACTAGAAGAGCACCATTTTTAAGGTAGTGTTTAGATAGACCGAAAGGGACACTCTTAGCTTAAATCAAGTACATCCTGCGCTGCCAGGTCACCAGATCATACTTCTTGGGAAAATTATGTAGGAATTCACCAAAATCCCCAAGCATTTGTCCCTCTACCTCAAAATCGTCTTCCTTGAAGACAAATATGCATTTTAAAACACTGGATGAACTAGAAGACTGTGTAAAGCTCCAGTTCAGTGTGGAACTATTCACAGACCAATTTAATAATCAGGGACTGTGAAATAGTGTGTTCATTGCTGTATTCAGGTGGGAAAGTTCATCAAGAGGGCTTCAAATCTGCATTTGGAAATGGATAATTTCATTACCAGGGCACCACTACTCCCTTGGTTCTGTTTTAATTAATCAGTTAAAAAGTGAACTTGTGCCCAAGAGCTGTATCTATGGTGATGGAACATGAAGTGGCACCAGCCTTGCACTGGATGCTGTCTTCCCCATCCCAACCTCAGCAAACATTTCAAATTCAGTCTCATAGATATTTAATAGAAACACTAGCCTTTTTCTTATTGAACCACACAAAAATTCCACAGGATAAAGTAGAGAATCAATTCTTG
Organism: Chlamydotis macqueenii; assembly: GCF_036417535.1. Taxonomy (NCBI): domain Eukaryota; kingdom Metazoa; phylum Chordata; class Aves; order Otidiformes; family Otididae; genus Chlamydotis; species Chlamydotis macqueenii. Next base: position 5,527,243 of record NC_141570.1, on the reverse strand, counting down.
GTGGATTCTACAAAGTAAATCCATATTAAAAGATTTCCTAGTCGCCAACATCCAAAGATAATAATTGTCAGGTTGAGTCCTGTCATACTGTGAAATAAGAGACAAAATTAAGTAGTATAACCAAGACATCAAATGTCACAAATACATACATGTAACTCAAGAAGTGATTACTCGCAGCATACAAAACCCACATCACTCAGAAGTTACCGTTACCAAATTACAAAGCCGCTCACCAGGGCTCTCCAGCCCACGCATTTGTTGGAGGACAGCTAGCAAACTCAAACGTGCTCACACCCCAGCTGCTCAGTTCACAACACAGCATCCTACACCTCACACCCCGCTTCGGGGCAATTTGGGCTGATGGTAATTTCCAGCAGACGGACACAACTTGGGTGACATCTTAAAATGTAACAGGAAGAGTCACCACTCAATGCCTCTCAAAATCCTAGGCTTAAGCCACCTATGCCCCTTTCCATGGGGCTTCTACTAAGACAGACTTAGCTAAGATTGTGCTAAGACAGACTTCACGCCCATGCAGATGTGCCACGCTACCCAGTTTGCCACAGGTCAGCCTCCCAAACAGGGCAGAATGGATGGGTGAGACCAGGTGACCTCAGCCACTGTGTTAAGATTCATTACAGTTTGTTCAACAATATTCTTTTTTTTAAGCATAGGGTAAATATATCAGTACAAAAACTTCATCAACTGTGTTATAACAAATTAAATCACACTACAGAAACCTTACTGCAAATATTATTTGCTCTATCGAAGAAACTTAGTCCTGATTAGTCAGAAGAGAAGAAAAAATGCAAATATAAGATTAAATACTACAAAACAGCCAGAATCTTGCATTTGATTATTGCAAAACATTTTGATAGGACAACGGAGAAATCTTTTTTTTTCTTCATCTCCCAATATTCTGACCTATTTCTATAAATGCTGACTGGACTGACAGATTATGACTGAGTTGACATTCACAATGAAAAATTACATATGTACTACGTTCCCTTCCTGAAATAATGAAAAATATTTGAGATTCACTTCTCATGGAGAGCACAGACAGAGCCGCATACACACACCTCAAACTAGGCTGGAAAACTGGTGTTTTCAAACATGGGAAAAACTAAGTCAAGGGAGACAAGTGGGCAATTTCCTCAGTCATTGCATGGTGTCTGGAAAGAACACCATCAGCTGTGTGTAGTTCACCCTCGGATCAAATGTAGTGTTAATGTACGTAATGTTTAAATGCCAGAGATGTCTATGAAAGCAGAGGCAACACTTAAACTCTCTCGCTGACTCTGTTACCGTAGGTTTCCCTGCTATACGAAGTGTGAAAGTCAGCTTCCTTACAACTCTCCACACCATGCCAAAGCAAATTATTGAGATCCTTTCTTCCTCTCTCAGGACAGATTGATAATTCTTCCAGACACTGAACCAAATACAACATAAACCATCTCTAGAAGAAAAAAAATCCAAAAAGAAAGTTATGTTCCTTCATTACACAAAAGAGGATTTGAAAGAAGGTACCCAGCATTAGACATGGGCACATCTCTTTCACACTGATGGCACCTATGGCGTTTCAAAAGTAATTGCTCACCCAAAATAAGCACTAAAAAAATAAAATAAAATAGGCCCCAAAGTTCTCCATTCAGCATAAGCTTGGAGAACTGGGATTTTTAAAAATCTTTGCAAGTTCAAAGTAAATCTTTTAAGTCTTAAAGAGAAAAAGTCGTTTCTGTTTATCAGGCTATTAATGTTCCTCGTTCCACATCCCAGTGAATGAGATGCCAACATCTTTCTGTTCTGAGCTGTTGAGACTCTTCATATTTTTCTCTTTCCTTCCATAATCCACTTTAATGTAATCTTAATGATAAAACTTCATTTTCCAGAATGTTCTTTGAAAGACTGAGAACAATGACAGCTGAGAGTGAATGCTGGAGCTATAAGATACATTTTAATAATCTCCTTCAAAAAATTACAAGAGCAGCTAACAGCTTTTTTTTTCCCCCTAATGATGCATAAAATATTATTTTAATCATTCCATCCTTTCAGTAGCCACGTTACCACCTCAGAGACACTGAAAAAGTAACAGGGAAAGCAAACAGGATGCCAGAACCAGTCTGTATTTCAACCTGAGTGGAAAACAAGAGGTCCACAGCAGCACAGAGACAATTAGAAGAGCAACACTGTCTGGGTCAGGAAACTGCAACTCAGGATAAGACGAGACACTTGCACACAGCAGGGCCAACTGTCAGATACCAGGATCGCGTCAAAGAGAAAGCACCGAAAATCAGAGAGCACGGATGGGAAGAACACTGAAGATGTACAGAGGGAAAACGCAATGACACATATAACAGAAAAAAGAAACACGCTGCAACTATCAACATTGTCATGACAGAGTCCAAAATAAAAAGGTTAGCACACAAGCTAATGAGGCAAAAAGGAGCAAGGGAAATTGTTTTGTAGCAAGACATTTGGATGAAGAAAAGCACACCCGCTCCTGAGGCTTGACAACTTGCAGCCTTTTCAACGTATCCACACATCCATAGACAGTACACCCAGAGACGTAAACCACACTGGAGACTGATAAACAGAGAGCTTCAAGAAAAATGTTATTTTTCATCCCAGTTCTTCCACTCCAGGTTTTATAAGCCAATATGAAAGCATGCCTCTCCTCAAGGCTCCTTCCAACCTCCAATTTCTGGCACGGACTCTTCCCCGCCCTCCAGCCTCTGCCTAACCTGCCTCGACAGGAACCCCCGTCATCTGGGATGGGAATTAAAAAGGAAAAATACACGGGAGATGATGATGACAAAAATCATCTGACTTAAGGGACAGGACACAGGAAAGAAAAGGTGGGGCTTGGCAAAACAGAAAAATTTCCATCTTATGTTTAAAGGGAAAAAAAAAAAGATCCATTATTAAATGCTGCTGAAAAGACAGATGGGAGATCCAAGAACAGTGCTGCAGAACGGAGCTGCCTCAACTAATAAAATTTAAGGCAGGCAAACTAGAAAAACAAACATCAGGAAGGAGAAGATAATTTTAGTGGTACAAGTATTTCAGCTCAAAAGTCAAAGGTTTGGGTGCTAACTTTTATTAAAATAAGATCGTTTGGCATTTCATTCTCTGTCCTTTCTCCTTCACTTACAGAACAGCAGCGGCATCCATCCCTGCTCTCAAACACCGCACTGCACCTTGCACAGGTGGGAACTGTGCAGGCCAGCATCTCCACGCTATCAGTTACTTGGTTACTGCATTTAGAAGGAGCAACAATACCAAATATTAACATCTTTAGTGGAAGCTATCACATCGGTTATATTTTATTTAAAGCTTTAACTGTACCTTATGGATAGTCCTATGAAATACTGCTACAGAAAACACTGCTCAGAAGAGTCTACAGAGAGTCAGTAGGAAAACAAGCTTTCTTCTTGCTATTTATTTCTCCCAGGTCTTCAGCAAACATCTGCAAAATTTCTCTTCATTCACATTTTGTATTTTCTTGAAGATCTTTTATATAACTCACCATCACCAGGCTTCCATAAATCACAAATAAGCAGTTCATACGTCACGTTGCTGCTCTACATACGAGGAAGACTTGAATCATACTGAATTTATAATGAGGGAACAACATAAAGAGAATTATTTTACTAGTGTGGACAGATGAAATGGGCAAGAAGCAGAAAGATGTCTGGCACTTTACTTGTACACTGACAGTATGTTTTATTGTTGAGGCAGTATTTAATTTTACTCCCTAACCAGTAGTATAAATACCAGGCTTAGAAATGCAGTCCCTTCAAAGTGAACAGTTACAAAATAAAAATAACAAAATTTATGTCCCAGCCCCAGTACAATAGCCATAATTGACTGGCAAGAGCTAGGATTTACTAAAAGAAATTCACATCAGGCATCCTCTGATTCCTTTCATTACGGGGTCAACACGCACGCTGCAATGCATGCAGCTTTGCTGACCGCAATGATCCACGGAAACCAAAACCAGGAACATTTCCAAAACTCAAAGGACAGGGTGGCTCTATCTGAAAGGATATTTAATCAGCCACTTGAGGTGAGATTTACTGTCAGGCTAATAAGCATGCTTTCCACATCCACTATCAAGATGAGAATGAAAGCAACATCTTAATTAATAAATGAGAGACTTCTGTGGTTTCTTTTGGTTTTAAGTTGAAACATGAATAGTTTGCCAAACACATCCATCGCTGACTTCTGGAATGTAAAATATTTCAAGGCTGAGATAACTACAGGCATAAACATCCTTTTTCTAAGCTTCCAAGCCTGAAGTCTTCCTAAGGCCAAAGCTTCTATTAAAGGCATTGATCTGGTGAATAAAACTTTTACTGGTATTTAAAAACCACAGAACCCACATTGCTTGTTGGATGCCTAGTAACTTGAAAATGGTGCCATCTTCAGTAAAACTGGCTACAGGAGAAATCAAGCTGATACACAAAGTGATTTGTAATAGCTTATGTAGACAAATTTATTAAGGGCTGTTGGTATGTCCAAATTCTCATGGCTTTTGTTCTGAATCAACAACAAGTCAGGTAGACTTACATCCTGACCAAATCGATTCCCTTTGCAGTGCTTGGTAGAGAAGTAAATAATAAATATTCTTAAAATGCAAATAATTAAAAAGCAGGAGTTAAAAACAAGTCCTCTACAATTATCACCACAGCATATAGCCTGCACAGCATGTGTCATCTATCTCTGTCATAATTCTGTATGTGGCATTTGGCAATTATGGAGGATCGCCTATTTTTAAAGAGCATTCACTGATAAGGATTTTCCACTCCCACTCTGAGATAAGAATAAGTTAAAAGTGTCTTTCCAGCACTGCAGAGAACAGGATGCACACTACGGCAATGCCTTCTGACCACAGACTGATACACCGAACTGAGACAAGATGTTCCCCAAATTGTTCAAAATGTGTTAGAGTGAGTTGGGAAGAGAGCATCTCCATTCCCGTTATTTCAAGAAGACAGCCAGGTTCATTTGGTCCCCTTTGCAGGCCCTGGTTTTTGCTCTCCTAACACCACCGGCGGGTGAGGAAGGTCAGGAAGGATGGAAGGAAATGCATGGAGCTTCCGCACCAAAATGGCTGCTCCCTTCCTCATCACACCCCACACCAGCTTTGAACAATCTGTGCAATGCAAGGGAGCAAAATACCGCAGAAAGGGAACTGTCATAGGAGGGAAGAAAAAAAAAAACACAAACAAAAATCCAAAAAACAACCCCAAGGAAGAATTTTGAAAGAAAAACTTTTCTCCAGCCAGGATCCAAGCATCCTCTCTGCAGCTGGCTTTATTTACATCATCTAATTCAAATTCCAAATGCTTCAAAGTGTTATTACACTTTTTTTTTCTTTGAAAACAAAAAATGACAACAACTGAAACAAAACTGGGAATGAGAAAACCCAAAGATTGAAATAATTACTAATCAAAGCAGAGGCCTGTACATGGGATGGTGAAGTCACTGGCCAGCTCTACCCAGTAATTTCTCTTCATGTCGGCTCTGATGAGTTTTATATTTCTAACATTTCATCAATTTGAGTCACTAAATTCAATTTGCATTCACAGATAAACAGAGAGGGAGTAATAAATACTCTCATCTGACCTTGAAGTGTGAGACAGAAAATTGCCCTCCATGATTTCATTTCAATCTGAACCATAATGAATAATGCAGCTGGCCCATCAGTTAACCGATCTATAATCACACCTGTGGGTTGGATGAACTCACGGCCGTGCCTAAATATGATGAACAAAGTCAAAACTTCTCACTTTCTGTGCTAGTCTTTTTCTGCTCCTCCCTCCCTATGGAGACTAAGCCTCTACCTCTACACCTCCCCACCAACCCCACTCACCCCTAAACACACGTGTCTGAGGGGTTTCAATTCACTGCACAGTCAAAACTGGGAAGCAAGATGAAGGCACCGCATAGTTTTCTTGAGCCAACCCAGTATTATGTGCATTGTATAAAATCTCCCATAAAAGCTCTAAATTCAGTAAGGGCTCTCCCTCGCAGCAAGCTGTCAAGTCACAGGCCGCACTCTCCAGAGCCGGTGTGAAGCACAGCAACTCAGCGCAGACAACTCGTGACACGGACATCACGAGTGACTGAGAACATATTCAAACCAACACTCACCATGAGAGCAGAAAAGTCCTCTGGGAATAGGCAGTATGAGAGCTGAGGAGCTGTAAAGCATAAAGGACTGACAAAGAGAAGTGAAAAAAGGAAAACTTGCTTCAAGTAGGGAAAGAAGTGAGTAGGAGAATGGTTGTGCTGAACCAACTTGTCAGCAAACAAATCTGCCGAAATTTGAGGCTCTGACAGTTAGATAATAGCTTATCTTAATAAAATAAAGAAGATCAAAGTTTTAGATGAGAAAAACAAAACATTAAACCCTCCACTGCAATATAACAAGTGAGCCCTCACAGACTCGTGACTCATTACAGCTTCGTGAAGGTTCTGCAGATCCGTTTCAAATGACCTTTTCCAATGAGACCTCATTTCCAGTGTGCATTACTGTACTCCACAGTGAAATGAGTATTGCATATTACTGTTCAGTCACTTTTTTCCCCCTAATATCTGGATCTAAGACTACTCAAATGAATTTACAGAAGCAAAACTGTCTAAAATATTTCTTGCAGAACAATTCAGTGATGGACCCTCACCATAATTCTCACTAAAATTCAAAGCTACAGCTCAGCATTTCAGCGTCAGGCTTTTGTCAGCGAAAACCCCTCCAGGTTATGTGATGAAAACTTGTCTCGGTTTTCACTGGGGACTCGGAAGAGAATTCGTAACCAATACTTGTTGACAACAAATAAACCCAAACAATTAAGTACTACCCCCTAGCACTTACCCATGGGACACTGGCACAGATAAAAATAAAGGAAAGGCTGAAAAGTCACTCAGCTATCTATGGCAAGTGCTTCGACAGACTGCTGTTCTTGGCTTTTCTTTCTCACAAGCACCAATTTAACTTCATCTCATATTCACCTCCCACCTGCTTTGACTCAACTTATGTCAAAGCAGTCTGCCATGATCCAAGCCGTATTAGATACAGCTTTATAGCAGACCTGCTAATCGCTCAATCCAAAATATGGAAGCATATTAAGACTGCAAAGGTCTTAAAAATTCCATGACCAAATAACCTGACCTGAATTTTCCAAGAGCCACTGTGTCTTTGGGCATAAACAACATGACACGGTAATGCATGATCTTTTCTACCATGCTCTAATAACAAATCAGGATTTGCTGTAAACTACATCTGTTTTCTGCAGGATGTCTGCCTCTTTCGCTGCAGAATTTGGAAGATCAATGAAGCACAGAAACTGCTTAAAGAGAATGGCCTCACATTAATGCAACTGAAAGTCTCCCAAAAATACCGGTTCCGATTCTTGCCTATGCCAGAGGTCCTAACTGATACCATTAACTTCCCAAAGGCAGCCCTTGGTGCTGAGCCCCAGTGCTGGGCACATCAACAGCAGCTCCTCATAACATATGAAGCCTTGGCTAATGCTAAGTGTTTTAGAACAAGTTCTAAATATTACAGAAAAAATATCCCCAAAATAAGGCTACATTTTCTCCTTGGATTGCATCTGGTACAACAAGGCTAGCATAAGAAACAACTAATAAATTATTAAATTTTTCTGTAGAAAAACACGAATAGCTGCTCATTAAGTCAACATAGTCCACCATCTCTGCCAAGTGAAAAGGAAAACCTGCACGGTATAGGAAACTAGAGTAAGGAGATACCAGGTGACTTTAATTCTGGCATCTCCTACCCTCTGAGAGCTTCATCTTGCAACGCTGATATGGCCTTCCAGCTACCTATTTTCCATATGGGACAAATATCACATTAAAATTGAAAAAAAGAAAAAAACATAAAAGCAAGAACATATATCTACGAACAAGAATGAGGAAAAACAGTAGAGTTAGCTGAAACTGTACCCAAAACATCCAGCGTGGGGTAAGCTTCATTGCAGTTAAACTACTTTTTGTGCATATCCATTTGGGGCATGTACACAAGCAAACACAGACCCACCAGCAGAGAAGAGCTGGTCTCCAGCCATCTGGTGTCAGATAATGAGACTAAAGAGACTGGGATGTTTCCAAGCTAGACTATCACACCATGAATACCTGCCATTCCTTTGGCACTGACTCTGCAGCCCCACTCCCCGTAAGCCCAAGGAATACTCCACACCCTCGCTCTGCTCCCCCAGTACGTCTGGGCGGCTGAGCAGAGGCAAACCGCTCTCTCAAACACTGCTTCCAAGCAGTGATGTCTCCCTATGAAAAGGTTATGTCCAGATCAAACTTAACTAATGAAGTCCCGCTAACCTTATTCCTAAACATTCTGTGGATGTTTGTTTTCCCTTTTACCACCCAGAAATCCACACCCAGAATCGTCCACTGGACCATTCACACTGTGAGGACTTTTTCTAATTTCCATCCGCTACGTTAGCTCAGAGAACCCTTAAACCAACACAAGGCAAGAGGAATAAAGCTGTCACTGTGGAAGCAGAACTGCCAGAACAACTACATTTATAGCCCTGTTACATCAATTCTCCTGCATCAATATTTTTAAATGTTTAATAAAACAATACTACATGCTATTGCAATCTTTTTGTAATGAATACTTTATACAGAAACCAGCCAGGTGGACAAGTAAATAGACTTTATGGGGCAGTTTCAGGTTTCAAAATCACTAGTGAGCAGAGAGGTCAGACGCTTTATTTTGGGGTGAAGTTGTGACAGGAAAATGAATGTAAATACATGGCAACCATGTCATCTTGTTTCTGTGCCACTCATGAAAGAACAGCTCTGTTCAATGTCACTTGGTTTCAGCCAGGTGGTGTCACAAATCATGCACCAACCAGCTCCATGCACCAACCCTGAAATGCTGGAGGGAAGGGATGGTAGTGCAGCACGGATTCAACAGGCATGGGGTGAAGAGGTTCTGCCCTCAGCAGTGCAGCACCATGATACACCACACGTGCACTCCAATTGTTTCCATGGTGCTTTTAACCCAGTAGTTTTACACTGGGTTAAAACACAGTAGGAGTCCTCGCACGATCAGTATCCCAGCTGCAGGGTTTGTAACAGCTCATACCATCACATCTACATCTGGAACACCGCGGCTGTATCCGGAGGGATGCAGAACTCACCTCCTCCTTTCCAAGCCAAACATCTGCACCACTGAAGTCACACAACAGCCACTAACTTAGGCTGCGTGAAAGCTCCCTTTAGGCTAATCCACCTCAGCTTCCTGGGGAATTGCTTATGAGACATTTTTGGACACTGTAGTTGATTCAGTACACTTCACCTCCGTCTTTCCTGGGACCTGGAAGAAGCGCAGCCTTTTTTTCACCTTCATGGGAGTCTCTCCACAGCAAAATCAACACACAGCTACAGAGATAATTTGTGGAACACCAGTGCTGTTTGCAAACATTGCTTCTTGCAATGCAATACTAAGTCCTGCATCATTCCCAAGAAAGAATGACTTCTGCCAGACCCTCCAGTCACACCGGGATTGGCTCTGCTTCATCTGCTTGCTTCCCAGCTCCCAGCCCACGGTGATTTGGGCATGCACTTCTAACATGGCAACGATTCTGGCTCCCATTCTGCCTTTTAATACTCACTTGACCATAGTGGCATCACTTCTCCCCTCTCCATCTAATGGAGAACAATGAAGACCAGGCTTGCCACCCAAACTCTTACGCCCTTGTCAGATGTTACTCTGGCCAGTACCCAATAACTAGAAAGAACTGATTTGATGCAGAAAATCAGACATTTAGCTGCACTATATTCTGCTGCAGCAGTCTGAGGAGAATGAAAACAATTGAGTCTGCAAAATCGTGAGTGGCAGAAGGTGAAGTAGAAGCAATTGTTCACTGCCTCTTTCACTAGAAGAACTCAACAAATTAATGGAGGGAAATTCATCATGGGCTATTAAATAGAAAAAAGTAATCACCTTCAGCTCAAAAAAATTTTAAGCTTCACACTGAGGAAAACATGAGAAATATCTCTGCACATTTGTTCCTTTATTAGACTTTCTCAAAGCTTCTGGCATTGATCCACTTGTTTAGGCTGATTTTTGATCTGATTGCAAATCTGTGGAAAAGAGTTAAAAAAGAGGGTTTGCTTATTTTTAATGCACACCAATAGATCTCATCTAGCTTAAATATTTTTGTTGCCTTTTCTTAGGTGAATATTTTTTTCATTTAATCTCTTTCATACATGAGTCACGTACAATTTCCAAACTAAAATTAGTAGCTGGAAAAAAAAATTTCTGATCTCACAGGTGCAGTTTGCCAGCTCTTGGCTGTGGCAGCGAGCGGTCCAGCTGATCAGACTCTGCTACCATAAGCATCCCATTTAAAAAAAAAAAAAAAAAAAAAAAAAGAAAAAAAAGAAAAAAAAAAGATTCAAAAACTGCCAAACATCTCCTAGTATCTAAGAATTAAGGCCATATCTGTTGTTTATAAATATATCTGTGGCCAGGTTTCCTCAGAGTTTAGAATAGCTAGGGCATTTCTGTAGAGAACTGCTTCATTCCCTTTGCACTACGTTGCAGGCCAACGGTCACTGCACAGCGGAGCTCCAACGGGATCATGACTTTGCTATCCAAAAGGTGCAGCCTTTGGAGTGAAAGGAGATCCTCTCGAAGAGAGGAGATCAAAAGTGGCTGCAGACCACAGGTGTCCCACAGGTGCCTATAAAGATAAGGCTGAGGTGCATAATCTGGGCTGTTCAACGGACACAAAAAGAGGTGAGGTGACTGGAGCAGCAGATGTTATGGAGCAGAACAATCAGGCTGATCCTCAACTTGCCTTCTCTTACCAGCCAGGACTCCTCACAGCCCCTGTCTTCACCTATTTCTGTTATAACACAAAAGGACCCTGAATCAACTTCTCATGCAAGAAGAGATCTGCTTATGATCTTCTCTCTGGTTAACAGACACACAACACAACAATAACAAGTAGGACGATCAAAGACAAATTTCAAAGACCCAAATTTTCCAAAGAGCTCTTCTTTTAAATGTGTATCTAGAGAAACCAAACATGAACTACATACAAACCCAAAGGGCACAAAAAATAACACCATGTGTGATTTCACATCAAGTGGCTACCTGCATATAGAGGAAAAAAAAAAAAAATTATTCGTATTTTAAGGCCATTTGGAAATGCAGCCCATAATACACAATCACCACCATAATATGATGGGCAGGCAGAGCATTCCTACATTATGAATTCCTAGGTGTACAGCCAAAAAACAAAAGTTAAGAACATACAACTGGACAACACAGAGATACTTGTGAGGCTGATTTATCTGTCACTTTAAAAAATAGTTTGTCCCATGGCTTTTTTTTTTTTAAGGCAAAACAAGAATGATAATGCTGTTGATGTGTTTATTTTTGCAAACTCCCTCGCAAAGGAAAAAAGAAATTTTTAGGCAGAAAACCTTCAATAAGAGGTCAGATGAGCCAGCAAAGCAAATACACAAGGAAAAAGTTACCAAGACCAAAACTAAAAACCCAACACAACAAACGGGATGGACGGCTCGTTCTCTCTGGAGCTGCCCAACACCACAATTAGCAGAGCCGGTCCCTCCATAGCCTGCGTCTCCCACATTCGATACCGGCACTTTGGCAGCCAATAGATGCTCTGTGCTCAGCACGCCCTTCGATTGCCACCTGTCTTCCATTAGCATCTCCCCTGCTGCCTCCGTTGTACCTCATTAATAAAGCCCATTCCTCCTGTTTATTTCCTTATCGATCCACTGTCTCCTGCATGGGAAAAGGCGTCAATGCAGTTAAGGGCAAGCACCTGCTTGGAGACTTCACCCTTCAGCTGCTTTCTGAAAGTGCATTTCATTCTCACTGGATAATAAGATTCTGTGGTTAAAGGAGCTTTTAGGTATTGGCATTGTCATAAAACGTTCCTTGTGTCCTACTTCACTGGAGCTGACAAACTCTCTGCTTGCTGTCAGCGGACTAATAAGAAAAGAAGCACTTCTAAAGAGCTTTGGATACTTTTGCATCGCAAAGTGAAAAGGAGAAAGTGAGATATTTCAGTGATGTTCCATTTCATACCAAAGCCCCATAAAGAGGAAAGAAAAAAGGGAATGTTTCTGCACAATCGCTGTATCAACCAAGCAGCTCACTCATTAATCTCTCCTTCCTCCGCATTCACTGGCTTGGGGGCTTGGAAAGTTGACACTTGACTTGAAAAATGCCAACTCTAAGCAGTTTATTTCCTCTTGAACTTTAAGAGCTGACTGAGACAGAAGTGACCTTTAAAAAGGCAGGGTTAGCTCTTGTATGAATTGATAGAAGGATTCTTTGCTTACACAGCACAGCAAGGTACTGAGCAAACCTCCTATGCAAACACCCCTTTCTCACCAGAGGCAAGAACACCACCACGTCCCATCAGCCACAAGATTCACAGGACTGGAGAACCTGGGACCCGGTGACCTGGCTTGTCTACATCAAGAGAGGAAGACGTATGTTACATCCATAAGCCGATGACCTTATACGTTCACAGGGCAGACACTAAACCAGTATTCTTAACCTCCAGGCACCCGATCTTCCATCACAAGGTAGCAGCAGAGGCACAACCAAAATTAAGCACCCTCACTAACTGGTACCTAAATCACACTCCAGCCCAGACTACAAAACAGCCAAGCAGGCCTGCTGCCGGTGGGATACGGCAAGACACCAGGGCTCCCATTCTGGGCCATCTAGCTGTTTGCCGGAACTTTGCTTACATCAATCCCTGCTGAAGCTGCTGAAGAAGAAACTAATCACTATGCAGCTCATTAATGGTCTTCAATGAAAGGCAGTTTGAAAATGCAAATCAATACACAACAATAACTACTAATAATACTGCCGCCACACTTGTAGCCAGAAATGTAACTGGGCAGAATATTCTTGTCTGAGGTCCACCACACAAGTAATACCACCAGATGTCCAAAGAAAGGCAACGGAAGGATTTTGTGGCAGCAGAGGATAACCTAGGAGTTTTGATAACGGGAATTCACAAAGCAAATAGCTTGGAT